>NC_084829.1:152792995-153431387 GCF_033115175.1 Lepus europaeus | reverse complement strand
CTTTTATTGAGTTTGTCCCTGTCGAGAAGTTCAAGGTACGTCTCTCAACCTTGTGTCATATACACACCCTCCTTAGAATCACCAATCAGGTCCCAAAATATGCCTTTCATCTGGCTGTTCTTCTTTTTGAGTCAGATATGGAGGCACAACTGGCCACCAGTTCTTGGACTCAGAATTTTGGGACTAAAATATTTCACTGCTGGTCTTTTTTTTTTTTCCGGTTCAGGTAAAATTCACATAACATAAAATTATTGTGTTTTTTTGACAGGCAGAGTTAGACAGTGAGAGAGAGAGACAGAGAGAAAGGTCTTCTTTCCGTTGATTCACCCCTCAAATGGCCTCCACGGCCGGCACACGGCACTGATCCGAAGCCTGGAGCCAGGTGCTTATCCTGGTCTCCCATGGGGTGCAGGGCCCAAGCACTTGGGCCATCCTCCACTGCCTTCCTGGGCCACAGCAGAGAGCTGGCCTGGAAGAGGAGCAACCAGGACAGAATCCGGTGCCCCAACCAGGATTAGAACCCGGTGTGCCGGCACCGCAGGTGGAGGATTAGCCTAGTGAGCAGCTGTGCTGGCCACATAACATAAAATTAATCATTTATAAAGATTTATTTATTTATTTGAAAGAGTTACATAGAGAGAGAAGGAGAGGCAGAGAGAGAGAGAGAGAGAGAGAGAGAGAGAGGTCTTCCATCTGCTGGTTCACTCCTCAATTGGCCTCCACAGCCATAGCTGTGCTGATCTGAATCAGGAGCCATGAGCTTCTTCCAGGTCTCCCATGGGAGTGCAGGGGACCAACGACTTGGGCCATCTTCTACTGTTTTCCCAGGACATAGCAGAGAGCTGGATTGGAAGTGGAGCAGCTGGGACTCAAACCAGTGCCCATATGGGATGCCAGCACTGCAGGCATCTGCTTTACCTGCTATGGCACAGCCAGCTAAATTAATCATTTTAAGGTGTACAGTTCAGTGGCATAGTGTTGTATAAACACCACCACTATCTGCTTCCAAAATATTTCCCTCATTCCTGGAGAGAATGCTGTACCCACTGAACTTGGCTGCTCTATGTTAAAGTTCAAAGCACAGTCAATTTCCAAAACGACCTGTTTTCCCTTATTGTAACCCAAAGCATGACCAAAGTACCTGGCTCTAATAGGATGAAAACTGGCAGTTCTAGAATTGCTAATCTCTTTAGTCTTTACCGTAGAACATTCTGAGAGTTATTTCAGAATAGAGCGAGTCTGGAATGGAAGCTTGTGACTTTACTGCAAGCCTCAAAATCCACTGACATTAAATCAGGCTTTAAAAAATAGTTTTAGTTTTTTGGTTGCTTCATGATTCAGATACTGGTTTTTATCTATCTTGAACTATAATTAATTCAACTAGATATACTGAGCATCTCCTATATGCACAGCTAAAAGACAAGCTTTTTGCATTAATGAATGATGTAAAACCTGTTTTAGTGCTATTATGAATCACCAACACTGTATAGAAAACAAAAATGTGGTTGTGAGCTGGAGTAGTGGGAAGTACAGTGAAGGAGATCCAGCCAAGACTTTGAGGAAACACAAGTTTGAAAATTCAAAGTGGCAACAGAGAGTAGGTTAGAGGCATCATAACTGTAAGAGTGTGTGTGTGTGTGTGTGTGTGTGAGAGAGAGAGAGAGAGAGAGAAGGCACAGAGGAGAGTGTACACTTGCTGTACCATTGTAAAGTGGCTCTTTCCTGGTTTGAACTGAAAGAAAAGTGCAAAAAAGTGACATAATGAGGTCAGACTAATTATGGAGGAGCCTTTAAAATCAGACCAAAGAATGTGGACTTTATGCTTTTTGTCAACTAAGCACCAAAAAAAAAAAAGATAAAGAAAATAATTTACTGGAGGAAAAACACTTTGAATGTATAATAAAAGGGATCAGTCTAGAAACTTGATGCAATCTCATTTAAAAATCTCAGCAGTTATGGCCGGCGCCGTGGCTTAACAGGCTAATCCTCCGCCTTGCGGCACCGGCACACCGGGTTCTAGTCTTGGTTGGGGTGCCAGATTCTATCCCGGTTGCCCCTCTTCCAGGCCAACTCTCTGCTGTGGCCCGGGAAGGCAGTGGAGGATGGCCCAAGTCCTTGGGCCCTGCACCCACATGGGAGACCAGGAGAAGCACCTGGCTCCTGGCTTCCGATCAGCGAGATGCGCTGGCCGCAGCGGCCATTGGAGGGTGAACCAACGGCAAAAAGGAAGACCTTTCTCTCTCTGTCTCTCTCTCACTATCCATTCTGCCTGTCCAAAAAAAATAAATTAATTAATTAAAATCTCAGCAGTTTTTTGGTACAAATCAACAAGCTAATTCTAAAATGCATATATTGCAAATAAATGAAAAAATATATATTGACCATGCAAAGCCCAAGATTAGCCAAGACACCTTTGAAGAAGATGAATTAATATAAATGGTACATCAGTAAGGTGGTGTAAAATTTGGTTCCATTAACCAAATGAATCAGTGAAACTTAGAGCCCAGAAGGAGGCTCAATCTACATAGACATTTGACTTTTATTGAAGATTATATTGCAAAATAAAGGGTAAAAAAGGAAAACAAAAAATTTTGACCTTTCTGTACACTGGACACAAAAATTAACTGTGAGTGTATTGTACAGTTAAGTGTGAAGTTAGAATATTAAAAAGCAAAATGGGTTTAGAGTAGTGAGAATTCACTCTGAGGAGGCCTTGTGCTTACAGAAGAGTCTACAGTCCAATGGAAGAGACAGGAATTTTGCAAGTAAAGGTGCATGAAAAACTATGAATTATTAGTTTGAAGTTATGGTTGCCTTTCTAGTGATGGTTTCTGTTTTTCTAACATGCCTTTTAAATCCTACATGAGATTTTCTCTTGTGAACAGCTAACTAAAGAGCAAATCAAATATTTTTAAAATTGAGAATAAAAGTCATATATAATTGTGATAGATTTTAAACAGGAGAATGGTAGTATTAAAAGGGAAGATAGAGATTTTCTTTAGGTTGGGTATCAGAGCTCTGGAGTTGAGACAATTAGCCTAAGGCTTAAAGAATGAAGAGAACATCACATGAAGAGTAGAGGAAGAGTGTTCCAAATGGAGGGAATAGCATGTACAAAGGTCAGGATGCCAGAAGAGGCTGGGGCCCTGAGATTAATGAAGCAGTCCGGAATAGAATGAGATGAAGAGTGTGTGTTATAAGGGGCAGGAAGGCTGAGACATTCTAAGGATAATAAAGCATCTAGACTTTATTTTGTAGGCAAGAAGTCATTTACATATTTTAAATCAGGAGCGTGAAAGAATCTGATTGACATTTTTAGGAGGTTGTTGTAATTGCTTGGTAAAGGTGTCAAGAAAAACAAGAGTGTGAATAGGTGGGGCCAACAGAAGATCAATATGGCAACTCAGAGAAGACAGGAAGTTGACCTTGTCTTCAGATGGGAGTAGTGGCAAAATGCAAGTGTACAGAATACATTTTGGGGGTAGAAGCTATAGGATTTGGTGACAGATTGGATATGGTAAGTGAAGGAGAGGAAGGTATGAAGAATGACTTCTGTCTCCAGCTTGAGTGATGAAGAGAAAGGGGGTAGAAGACAGGGAGGAAGCTGGCTTTAGGCTTAATCCAGGAGAGATACCCATGGACTGTGTGAGCTGATCAGCGCAGCTCTGACTGTTCCAGCCACCTGCGGAGTGAACCAGCAGATGAAAGACCCCTCTCTGACGCTGCCTTTCAAATACATAAATAAATCTTAAATGTATACCTGACTTGATTCCACCGACTCCCTCACAGGCCCTGATGGATGAGATCCTCATGCTCCATGATGAAATCAATGAGCTGCAGTCCTGTCTGGCAGAGGAGCTGGGGTCCCAGGAGTGCGACCCCACAGAGCAGCTGGCCTTGCAGTCCACGCTCACTGTCCTGGCCGAGCGCATGTCCACCATCAGGATGAAAGCCTCGGGGAAACGGCAGCTCCTGGAGGTAACGAGGGACCCTTAAGTCCCCCTCTCACTTCCGAATTAACTCCTACAGCTGTGTGCACAGTGTGGGGGTTACTTACGTGACTTCAATTTTTATTGTTTCCTCCTCACAAGAACCCGATTGTGTTTCAAGAACCATCTCATGAATAGAGTGAGAGTCAGGGTTTAGCCATGGGTATGTCCCTGTTCCCCTTTCTGTACTCACTGCAGGTGTGAGATACTGAGAATATCAGAGGCAGACTTGACAGACGTGAGCCTGGGAAGAATGATTGTAGAAGATTTCCATGCTGGTTGCTCTGTGAAAATAAGAGCGTTTGATGCATGATGTTACTAATCCTGTAAAGAATGAATCCTACTGTCACCAGTTCAACCCTATTATTTCATGAAAATTCATTTTTTAATTCTGGGTCTCATGTTACTTGTTTTAAGCATTATTTGATATAGAGACAAATTTTGGCAAAAATGTTCTGCGCTAAAATGAGCTGTTTTGCTTTCTGTTTGACGTCTTATAAATCTTAGGACGAAGCATGCAAGACATTGACATTGTTGCTCCTTTAATTTGGTTTGACTGAAGGTTCCAGAAAGGCTTTTATCATGGCTCTCTCTTTTTATTTCCAGGGCTCAGCAATGCCTCTGGCTCATATGGTTCTCAATATAGTTCTTATTGTATAAATTGAATATTGTTTTACTTAGCTGTTAATTGTACCATCTGCTGGTTCACTCCCCAATTGGCCACAATGGCCAAAGCTATGCCAATCCGAAGCCAGGAGCCAGGCAGGAGCTTTCCTCTGGGTCTCCCATGTGGTTGCAGGGGCCCAAGGGCTTGGGCCATCTTCTGTTGATTTCCAAGGCCATAGTGGAGAGCTGGATCGGAAATGGAGAAGCCAGGACTCGAACCGGCACCCATATGGGAAGCTGGCACTGCAGGTGGCGGCTTTACCCGCTATGCCACAGTGCTGGCCCCTCAAGTTAACATTTTAGTTCATTCATTTTGTCCCCAGTTACTCTGTGAAAGAAGTGTGGGGTTTCAAAATGAAGCAATTGGTCTGGATTATTTTTTATATGAAATTAATTTCTAACTTTGAAAAACTCCAAGGATGTAAGCTCAAACTTTGGATTTTTGCCTATCTGTGAACACAAGTAACACTGGACCATCCCTTCCCACAGAGATCAGCTGCCTGAAGCTGCATGGGGCTACATGATTAAGTAGACCATATATTCTCAAGTCAGCTAGAGTCCCCGCCACTCCTTACTATTTTGCAGACATTTGGGTCAAGAGTCTATTGCCATTTACTAGTTGAGTTATGCCATTGTTTTTTCTAATCTTTGGCCGATTTTCATCATTCATATCATTCCTTCTGCTAGATGTATATTATTTGTAGGTACACTATAGAACCTGTAGGGAAGTGTGTGTTTGTTTTGTTTTTTTTTTTTTTTTTTTTTTTTTTTTTACAGGCAGAGTGGACAGTGAGAGAGAGACAGAGAGAAAGGTTTTCCTTTTGCCATTGGTTCACCCTCCAATGGCCGCCGCAGTTGGCGCACTGTGTTGCGGCCGGCGCACCGCGCTGGTCCGATGGCAGAAGCCAGGTGCTTCTCCTGGTCTCCCATGGCGTGCAGGGCCCAAGGACTTGGGCCATCCTCCACTGCACTCCCTGGCCACAGCAGAGAGCTGGCCTGGAAGAGGGGCAACCCGGACAGAATCCGGCGCCCCGACCGGGACTAGAACCCGGTGTGCCGGCGCTGCAAGGCGGAGGATTAGCCTATTGAGCCATGGCACCGGCATGTAGGGAAGTTTTTTTTTTAAATACTAATATTAAGTTCCACCCTAGAAATTCTGATTTGTTTCACTGGCATGTGGCCTAAACATTTTCTGGAAGTTTCACCAGTGCTTCTGATGTGCAACAAGGGCTTGGGACTATTGTTCTATTGTATTGGATCCTAGAGATTTTTTACTCTTTTTTAGGAGAAGTTAAATGACCAACTTGAAGAGCAGAGACAGGAACAGGCCCTGCAGAGGTACCGCTGTGAGGCTGATGAGCTAGACCACTGGCTCTTGAGCACAAAGGCCACCCTGGATAGTGCACTGGGGACAGTCAAGGAGCCCATGGACATGGAAGCCCAGCTGGTGGACTGCCAGGTAGGAAGATGATTGCAAGTAATATGCCAACACCATGATGCATGCTTTTAAACTGCCAAAAATATTGGTGAAAAAGTGTGAGTAGATGTTTCTCACAACTCATACACTTTATATATTGAGACAGCAGAAAAGCAATACATTATAAAAGCTGAAATGAAATCCAAATTTGAACTTAACTTTTGAAAAGAATCACCAATAGTGTGTACTTTTTAGAAAATGTTCACCTTACCAGAGGACATTTTTACAGATTATAGACACTAAAACACTTATGGTATCTATATTTAGACATTGAAGGAATACAAGCCAATGAGAAGAATTAGTACCACTGAGTCAACTGTAGCACAACAGCAAGTATCCCTAGGTCTTGCTGGAATTTTGAGTGTACTCCGATGTATTATTTGGAAACCTGCCCACTGACAGTTTTAGGCAGACAGTAGATACTGAACATGGACAGATTATCTGTTGGTGCAGAGTTACTTCCTCCTACATCAGGTCTCTAGGAATTAACGTGTGGCCTAATTGTTAAGAAGTCTTATTCTAACATTATTTTCTTACCTCCTTACTAGGAAATTTCCAAACACGCTCATTTAATGATATAGAATAGATATGAACTCTGATGTGGCTGTCAATAAGATTTAGTGATTTTCAACATATATATGGGTGCCTTAAAAGCGCTTTCATTTAATTAACTATAAAATGTCTAGAAAGCCCTTCCTAATCTGAAGAGAGAAACATCAGTGTGTACAGCTTGATATTTCTCCCAATTGGAATCAGGGAATAAGTGAAAATCATCAGGAACACTACCTTTTTCTTAATGTGTAGTACACTGTTTGGTCATTATTGTTTTTGACTTGATATTTGCAGTGCTGAGTATAACCATGTGGATTTATAATTCCCTTAGGAAACTTATCTCTACGTACACAAGACATTATTATTATTATTACATGTTCAAATGATAGTTATTAAAAAGTCACATGTAATTGCTTTCTGTTCTAATGTTACTTTTCTGAAAGAGACATGTATTTTCTTAAGATTTACTAATTATTTTTGAAAGGCAGAGTTACAGAGAGAGAGAAAGCCAAAGAGAGAGAAATGTTCCATCTACTTGTTCACTCCCCAAATCGCTGTAATGGCTAGGGCTGGTCTGTGCCCAAACCAGGAGCCTGGAACTCTGAGTATCCGACATGGGTCAGAGACCCGTGGTCTTGGGCCATCTTCTGCTGCCTTCTCAGGTGCATCAGCAGGGAGCTTGATTGGAAGTGGAGCAGCTTAGAACCAGCACTTATATGGGATGCTCGTGTTTTAGGTGGTGGCTTAACCCACTGTGCCACATGTGCCCCAAATGACATTTAACACTTCCTTTTAGCACTTAATCTTACTACCCAAACTGGTATTCCCAATTTAAAATTTGTCATTACTGCCTCTCCTTTCTTTTGAATATACTTATTGTTATAGTAATACATAAATTGAGTTGTTCATATTTGATATTTTAAAAAGGAAGGGAAAATATTTCTTCTCCCTTGGTTTGGTATTCATTTTAGAGGAAGACCTTGTAGCACTACAGATTCATCTTGAAATATGAATTAAAATTTTAAAGGAATTAAAATTTGTTGGAAATATAAGGATAAAGCTGTATAAAATTCAAACAACCCACAAAGACAAGGAATAAGAACTGCAACCTGAAAATAATCAACACAAAGAAGCAAAGATAGGGTCCCACTTAAATTAACAAGGGAAAGGTTGATAAGATGATACCTTCACTAACACTAGCTATGAGCATGATAATGTAACACTAAGATACTATAATAATAAGATACACTAGAGCATTGACCCTTTTTTCTTTATCTGTTGGTTGTATATAATACATTTTCTTTACTGTTTTCATTTTGTAAAAAAGATTTATTTGTTTAAAAGAGTGACACAGAGAGAGAGAGAGAGAGAGAGAGAGAGATCTTCCACTCACTGGTTTAATCTCCAGATATACACAATAGTCAGGACTGGGCTAAGCCAAATCCAGGAACCAGATGCTCCATCTTGGTCTTCCATGATGGTGGCCAGGACCTAAGTAATTGGGCTATCATCTCTGCTGCTTCCCATGCATATCAGCAGGTGCTGAATCAGAAATGGAATAATCCAGACTCAAACCAGCACTCCGGTATGGGATACAGGAGTTCTGAGCGGCAGCTTAACCTGCTGCGCCACAACACACACCCTATGGTTTTCATTTTTTAACACTCAATCTTTAAAAGAGCAAAATGCAAGGGCTCAGGAAATTGAAAATAAAATCTATATGCTGCTCTTCGCAGCTATAGGAAAATTACAAAACCCCACAAAAGCCTGTTGGTCTGGTCTAAGACCATGTGAGAATTGTGTTTTGCTGCAGAGACAATCTAAACAAGCTACAGGTATGTGAATTTCATGTTTATGTCTGTGATTGTAGAATATGCTTGTGGAAATTGAGCAGAAGGTGGTGGCCTTGTCTGAGCTCTCAGTGCACAATGAAAACCTGCTGCTGGAGGGCAAGGCTCACACGAAGGACGCGGCTGAGCAGCTGGCAGTGAAGCTGCGGACGCTCAAGGGGAGCCTGCAGGAGCTGCAGAGAGCTCTGCACGACAGGCAGCTCGACATTCAGGTGAGGGCTCCCGCTGCCCAGAGCCGCAATCCGTGCTGCGTGTGCCCCTTCTGAGTGTCGGAGGAGCGCCCAAGCTTCCCCTACACCCACTTTACATAAGCATTGCAGCATGCTGTTTGAATTTACACTTTGACCTTGGAGTAGATGTTCAGATAGGTTGTGTAAGGAGTGTGTGAGTCCATAGATCTGGGGACTGCCGTGTGGGAAATGAACAGGAAATAAGCACAACAGTCCAAAAACCAAAGATTAACAGAGAGAGACAGAAAAACAAGGCAGACAGAGTGAGCTGCAGACTGCTGGTTCACTCTCCAAATGCTTGCGTTGACTGGGGATGAGCTAGGCTGAAGCAAGGAGCCGAACACTCAATCTAGGTCTCCTACATGGGTGACAGGGACCGAACCACTTGAGCCATCGTTGCTGCCTCTCAGGGTGTGCATTAGCAGCAACCTGGAATCAGAGAGAAGCCAAGATTTGAACCAAGCATTCTGATATCAGAGATGGACATCCCAAGATGGATCTTAACCACTAAGGCAAACAACCTCCCTTCCACGCATATCATTTAACTCTTTGAGCTTTCAACCTTTTGTGTCCTCATGTTTTAGGTTTATTTCTTACAAAGAATAATCGTATTTTGTTGGCTTGGAACATTTAATCAGAAAATACCAATTTTTTTAAAATTTATTTTTTGAGAAGCAGAAAGAGACAGTCCTCCCCTCCCCCAGTCTGCTGGTTCACTCTCCAAAGGCTGGCAACATTCAGGCTTTGGCTGGGCTGAAGCCAAGAGCCAGGAATTCAGTTGAGGTCTCCCATGTCAATGGAAAGACTAATTAGTTGAGCCATCACCACATTCCTCTTAGGGGGTTAACATTAGCGGGAAGGTAGAATCAGGAACAGGAGCTGGATGTCAAACCCAGGTACTCCAAAAAGGGACATGTGTCTTAATTGCTACATCACATGTCTGCTGTGGGAAAGCCCCTGACTTTTAAATGGCAAACTTAGTCCTTTTAAATAGATTGTGCTTACCGTTATATTTGGACTTTCATTATTTTACTTTTTGCTTTCTGTTTTGTCCTACTCTTTTGCATTCTTCTTATCCTTTTCGATCTGTTTTTAAATGATTAAGTGCTTTTATTTTTTTATAATAGTTTACATAAACAACAAATTTCACATATTTCATACATACATATTTAGGCACATAGCATACATACCTAATAAATTCTGAGTCAGCATCTTAATCTCTGTCCGTTCAGTTAAGAACCTTACAACATGTTCAGTTTCTTCCTATGTACCTTCCATACCATTACTGCCCAGCATTTTAATTCTGTTTTTAATCACTACACATTATTGTTATCATCCTATATAAAAACTAAGCACATACTTATCAATTAGCTACTGTGTGCTGGCGACTGTTATTTTGTGTGATGTAGTGAAGGATCAGGAAAACAACAATCTGTATCTATTTTGCTATGTATTTCTGACTGTATGTTGCCATCCTCAGGGGATTATGGTTTGTAAGGACAGGAAAGGGGAAAAATCAAATGCATTATTATATACCAAGTTAAAAGACAACCAGAGATATAGGTGAAAGGCAAGACTTAGAATTTGCAGTTTTCAACAGGGTGGCTAAGGAGCCCTCGCTAAGTTAACATGACAGAGTGAACTGTAAGGATATGGAGAAGCACCTGCAGAGACTACCAGGCAGTATCACCCTTTGACCAGTGTGGTCAAAGGGAAATGGGGAAGAGGACAGTGGCAGCTAAGAGATCAGACCGTGTCTGAGTCCCCTGGGCTGCCGTGACAGCCACCACTGAAGTGGGGAGCAAGTGGATCACAGAAATGCACGAGTGATCTTCCTCCTCGAGAAGGCACTTAGAGGTACGAGGTCTGAGGAGCACACCAAGTGAGGACAGGTTAAAAAAAAAAAGAACGAGGCCCCAGGGTGCTCCAACATTTAGGGGGGTTTGGATGATGTGTTGGAGCCCAACAGGAAAGATAAAAAGAGAAACCAGTAAGGTGGGAGGAAGACTGGGTTTGCTTCCTGAAAGCCCCCAGAGGCTCCTGAGGAGTGAGATCAGAGCAGGACTGAGAACTGCCCGTTGGTCTTAGTGACATGTGGGCCACTCATGACCTGTGCAAGAGTTGTTCCTGTGGAGTGGCAGAAGCAAAGTGCACTCTGAGACAAAACAGAGGCGTGAGAGAGGGGGAGCATGGGTGACTCCAGGAGCTTTGTCGTAAAATGGAACAGTGGGATGAGAACTGGATCAAGAAAAAGAGATTGATTGATTGATGAATGAGAGAGACAGAAACAAGGAGGGAGAGGAGGGGTGTCCTCTATCTACTGATTCACTTCCCAAATGCCCGCAATAGACAGGGTGGGCCAGACTGAAGCTGGAGCCCAGAACTCAATTCAAGTCTCTCATGTGGGTGGCAGAACTCTACTAACTATCATCTGCCACCTCACAGGGTGCAGTGGGGGAACTGGTGGGACTTTAACCCAGGAACTGGGATGTGAAATGGGATGTGGACATCCACAATAGTTGTGCCAAACACCCATCTCTATTTAGCATCCCCCCCACACACACATTTAGTTTGATGATAAGAAAAATAATGATAATTGTATCTGTATGTTTACATACAGTAGGAAAAAAAAAACCTGAAAAAGGAATCTTGTGTAGGAGGGACAACAAGCTAGGATCAAAGGTAGTGTTTGGTGTTTGAACTTAGACCACAAGGGGCAGTATGGTCTCCTCTGTTCTTCCTGCTAAGCAGGAAACTGACATGCCTAGGAGCAGAGTAACTGCCTCTCCCCTTGGCTGGCCCGCCCCACCTGCTGATGCCCCCTTGGTGTCTTCTGTCCCCTCCAGTGGCTTCATCCAAGCTGCCCTTCTTTTATAATTTATGACTGGGACCAAGCCAATCCCTTCACGTACTAGAAAAAAGAAAAAGAAAACTTAGGAAGGAGGGAAGACATCTGTATTTGAGTAAAATGCTGGAAGGAATTAGAGCATAAATATTGTGGTGAAAATTTGATGGACATTTCTTGCAATTGCTTTGTTTTCTCAGGCTATGATGGTTGTTCAGAATAACCCTACATATTTTTCAGGTTTTTTTTGTTTGTTTGCTAATCCTATGATTATATGATCTAGAAAGCCAAACCTAATCAACTGAAAAGTTTTGGAAACAATGGAAGAATTTGGGAAATAGACTAGCTTAAAGCAATAGAGAAAACATAACTTTCATATAAGGAAAAGTTTGTGAAATAATGTGCATAAATTTTCTATCAATGTGAGCAAAATGTGAATTACGTGGAATTTCACTTTAAAACACTTTAAAACAACACAAGACCATATAAAAAAACGTTTTTAGATAGGAATAAAGTTTCTTAAAGATGCTAATTCTTCTATTAATGTATCAGTTTAAATTATTTTCAACTCAAATATTAACTGCATATTTCTAGAAAGTGACAAAATATTACTAGATTTATCTGGAAAAATACCTTTTTTTTTTTGACAGGCAGAGTGGACAGTGAGAGATAGAGACAGAGAGAAAGGTTTTCCTTTTCCATTGGTTCACCCCACAATGGCCGCTGCGGCCGGCGCATCGCGCTGATCCGAAGCCAGGAGCCAGGTGCTTCTCCTGGTCTCCCATGTGGGTGCAGGGCCCAAGGACTTGGGCCATCCTCCGCTGCACTCCTGGGCCACAGCAGAGAGCTGGACAGGAAGAGGAGTGACCGGGACAGAATCCGGCGCCCCGACTGGTACTAGAACCCGGGTGCCGGCGGATTAGCCTATTGAGCCACGGCGCCGGCCTGGAGAAATACTTTTGTAAAACTAACAAGAGTATTCTGAAAATGCAGACTTAAAAGGAGTTATTGGTCTTTTCATGTATTATGATAGGTAAATAGTTTGGAGTTGACACAAAAATATATGAACAAAAATTACATAGAATATTCTAGAAATCTTGGGACATAAAGGAATCTGAGAAATGTTAGAGGTGACTATAAATCGACAGACACAATATGACTGACTGACTCTGGTTATAAAGTGAGTTTCATGGAAAGTGATACACTACATTCCACACAACCATTTTTAGAGAAAAATAAGATTTAAACATAAACATTAAACCTGAAAAATACTAAAAGCATGAATATGC
The DNA here is from genome assembly GCF_033115175.1 of Lepus europaeus. Classification (NCBI taxonomy): domain Eukaryota; kingdom Metazoa; phylum Chordata; class Mammalia; order Lagomorpha; family Leporidae; genus Lepus; species Lepus europaeus. The sequence goes on along the minus strand of NC_084829.1, from coordinate 153,418,489 downwards.
CTTTCCCAGTAGGCTTTAAACAAAGAATTTTACAGTCTTTTTAAAATTCCTATATGAAATTTAAAAGGTTCTGTATGGGTTAAAAAAAAAAATCTAAAAGTTAACCAAGTTAAAAGATAGAGACAAACAAGGAGGAAACTATATCATTCACATACCTCTTATAATTCTATAAGAAAAGAACATAGAATAAAAATATGGGAAAAGATATAAAGGAGAGGAGATTCTCATAATTCAGAAGAAAGGAAATAGGAGAGGCTTTCAAAAAGATCATGGAAAATGTATGTGGTGGAAAAATATGCCTGGCAGAATATTTTGCTGTTCTCAAAGTGATCTGTGAATCAGCTTAAACTCTAAAGAAACTAACAAAGCGAAGTTTCCGGTTTCATATATGGGCTAGCTGGCTTCTGTGAGGCTTCTATGACACGCCACTCCTAGAGGCAGGTAGGAAGGAAAGGGGTAGCCTGGGACTCACTTGCTTAATACTGGAATTAAGGGGTAGCCTGATACTTGCTCAACACTGGAGTTAAGCAAGGTAGGGGCCACACATCCCAAGACCTCAGAGCCCGGGAATGGAGCATCAGGGAGTGAGCAGGCCCAGTCAGGCACCAGGCAAACTGGTGTTTGATCTAAGAAGCAGCTATTACTCAGTTCCAGCTATTGTCCTACATGGCAGGGTTGCTAGATTTGCCTGTTTTGCAAGGAAATTTGCATTTATTTCTAAAATATCCCAATTTTTAAGCAGTGACATTTACTTCTAAAATTCTAAATAAGTTATTTTTAAACACTGAGAGTTTTAAAATTTTTAAGGTAGTTATGTGCCAAATAAAGCTTAGTCACAGGCTGGGATAGGCTCTTGGGCCATCGCTAGATTTAAAATGTCTCCATCCTTTTCCTACCAGTTACTAACTAGTAGCCTGGGACAAGATCCTTCAGCTTCCCCAAATTTTCACAGGTATGTTTTCCTCATCTGTGAAATAGGGGTAATGACAGTGTACTTGTCTGCCCTTATCCACTGGGGATTTGTTCTAAGATATGCTCCCCAGTGGATGACTGAAATTGGGGATCACACAGAACCCTAGACACATATGCCATGTTTCTTCTATGCATACATACCTATAATAAAGCTTAGTTTATAAGCTAGGTGCGCTGAGTTGTTAACAACAATAACCAATCCTAAAATAGAGCAATTCTAATAATAAACTTTAACAGAAGTCATGTGAATGTCTTGAAAGATAAATATTAATGTGTTCAGAGCATGGTTGGCCATTGGCCACCGAGACTGTGGAAGGAAAATTGTGGATAAAAGAGGAAAGGCCTACTGTGTATAATTTAATTATCCTGAGAATTTTAATGTAGATAATGCGCAAAATAGGTGTTTAGATTGCAGCGGTAATAATAATGACAACCACCTGTTTCCAAGCCATGACCTCTGGGAAGAATGGAACTCCCGATGTGCTAAAAGACCAGGCTGCAGCCTGACCCAGGCTGAGCTGAGCTTGCTGACCCTCTGCCTAGGGCCACAGGAATTAATTCAGGAGAGTCAAGTCCTGACTCTGCCCCCAAGTAGAAGCCTGCCCAAGAATGTGCAGTGAAAATGTAAGAAAATATGGTAGTGTTTTACTGCCATGAAATTGGTTGGCGTTTGCTTTTAAAATGTCTATAAATTCTATCGTCTTTCATCTAATGGAGTTTCTAGCATATAAAATATTGATGAGATGTTTAAAAATAATTAGACTTTTCCAAGATTATTTTTCAATCCATGAGAAGAAAAAGGAGCCTAATTTTCATTATTATTGCCATGAAAATGACCATCTCCTTCCATATAGAAAACTAAAAATAATTTGGAGTTGATCTGAAATTAAAGTTAATTGGAGAAAAGTTGTGCTTTCAATGCATATGGCAGGCAGGTGTTGTCCTTTACCTTAGGTTCACAGGATCTGGAGGGCTGAGATCCCCCTCCTGTGCCTCTGATGGCTGCCAGAGCATGATTTCTTGATGTACCGATACCTATAGAGTGGGAACTGCCATTACCCCATTCTTTCTAACTAATGGGACTTGTATGGTTATCCTTGAGTAACAGTCCCTTTGGCTTCTGCTCAAATACATTGCTTCTCTACATGAAAAATACTGACCTTGATCATAATGCATCTTGAATTTCATGCTATCTTTCTTCACAAGGGTTTGGGTCATTTTCACACATTATCATCCATCAACAGGGCAGAGAGTTTGCTCTCTATAAATAATAAAATGCTTTGTAAAGAAATGTTTAATTTATGTTTAGCATTTCCCAATCCTCACTAATCTTCCAAGGAATGTTCTTGGCAAAAGTGATTACTCTTCTATTTCCAAAATAAACAGCTTAGGTAGCCCCACCCAGTGGGACTCTGGTGACACAAACTGCCTGCCTTTGGGTTCTCTAATTTGTAGGAAAAGCTGCTTTCACGTCTCAGAGTCAGTCCCAGAATCTCATTCCTCCTGGCAGTGTCAGCTCCTCCCCAGGGAATAGGAAATGAAATTTGAACTGGATTCTTACTCCTTTTTGGTTTCCCATGGCCCAAGTCTTCTGTTTCTAAATGACTATGTCAGGGAAACACTAACTGGCAAGCTACACCTGACCACACAGAAAATACATGTTAGCATCTGCTCTTGGTGCTGCATATTTTTATTAATTGGACTCAATTAAGCAGATATGACCCCCCCCCTCCAGATTTCAAGTCTGGGAATCAGAGTATATCTCTACAGTGAACATTGTTCTTAAGATCTAACATTTCAATTGTCTTTTTTTCCAAAGATAAATGTGGTACGAGGAATTTCAAAGAATCACTTTCAAAGTGTGGTAACCTGAGTAGATGGGGGAGTCCTTACTGAGTGCCATGAGGAGTTACCAAGGGCGTCTTCCAACTGGGCTCTGAAAAACAAGCCTCTGTTGAAGAGAAAAGCAGAGAGGAAGTGGCCAGGGTCCCACAGAGGAAAGTCCACAGGTCAGGCCAAGGTCACTATTTTGTCAGCCTAAGGCACTGATTGGGGAAAACACCTTCAGTCTCCTACTCTGCCTCCTTCAGGGGTTTGCTCTATGTCATACCTGCCATTCTCCTTTTGTTTCCTTGTTGCCTGGAGAGCTAGGCTCATTTAGAATTTATTCATGGGAGATGGTACATTTTGAAGTAGAGAATATTTCATGCAAAAAATCATGGTCTTCAGTCTTGGAAGACTGCCCATCCACCAAAACCTCCCACTCACAGGAAAAGCACTGCTTATCTTTGAGAGTCATTCTTGGTAGAGTATAGAATTTCATGAACTGGGTGTGACCAGTCACCAATTCTGATTGTGATGCAAAATGCAAATAGCATATTTTAGATCAAGATCACACCCAATGTTCTACCCAAACCACATTCTCTGGCTTGGAAGCTGAGTAGCCCTAATCACAGGCTCTACTTCTCTTGTTTGTTCATTGTCTACCCCCTACCCCGGCCCTTGTCTGATTTCCTTTTGTAGGATACCCCCACTTCCTAGAATAGTATCTGACACACAATAAGTACTGAACCTGTACTTGTCAGTGAGTTAGATTAAAATCATATAATGTGTCATTTGACATATAGGAGGATACTCAGAAAGCTTATGGAAAATAAAAATTAAGGATAATTTTATATTGGTGCAAAAATTTTTGATGTCTATGCATAGTTTTTTCATAATGTGCATTTTTCCATGAACATTTTGGAGACTCATAAGTCATCTAGAAAAGATTTAAAGTACATGAGATGATGTGTATAGACTATATGCTAAGGCCATGACATTTTATGTAAGGGACCTAGGCATGTGTGGGTTTTGGTATCCATAGGGTATACTGGAGCCAGAGTTCCTCAGATATCAAGGACAAGTGTGATAGTGTAGGAGTTCTGATTGCCAGTGCTGGGGGTTTGGCAACTATGCTTTGTGAGTAGCATAGGGGACTCATGGACCTTTCCATCAATGTTAGTAGAAAGACTTTCATTCAAGAACTAATTCCATTTGATAGGCAACATTGTGGGCCTTCCAAATGCCATTGGAATAATCTTGGAATCATTGGGCAGGGAGAATAAACCTTTGCCTAGCAGACAAGTAAGTACTTGCATCTTTCTTTAGCCAATCGGTAACAGAGCCAGCAAGCAGCAGCGTGGCTGTGGGCCAGGGTACTGTGAAGGGAGTAGAGGAAGGACAAGGCAGCTTTTCAGACGTGTCTCACCTTTAATTATCACACTGCTTAACTCTAAAGGTTTCATTAACATTTGCATTTGTAAAATGGTAACCAAGTGCACCCACTTGGTGCACTTTTCTTAATGTGCTCATCTTAATAGTTGTAAAAGACAGATACTTCAAGAATTCTGAGATTCAAGTGGAATGTATTTGTTATACAGAGCATCTGTAAACACAGCTGTATACCTACCTGTGTACACTGCATTCACAACAGGATTCTAGGACGACTTCAAAGCTTGGCTCTAGGAAGGTGGACATGTGGAAAGATCAGTATCAGACACACTGAAGTGCCTCAGGAATTGATTTGCCTGTAGACAGAGTTGGAGAGCCTGGGTTGTGAAGGCAGCATGGGATTAGGGGTGAGGGTGCTCGGCGATGCAGGGGAGCCCTTGCCTGCATCCCTTACCTCTATACTGCACAGGAGCAAAAAAATCAAGTTCAGGTTCTTACTGAATTCTTGAACCTTACAAATGCTGTAGACTTCCGGCTTCTCAAACATACTGAAATCTCTTTGGTTGGTAACCTTTTAGAGAATTCTTTAGCAAGCAAGTACTTGGCGTATACACTCATTGTGTAGAGCTTGACAGAGGTGACAGAGCAGTGCTTTGGCTGGAGGGACGCAGTGAATGATGGTGGGTCAAGGTCATTTGAGAAGCATTTTGCCTTCATGGGACTTAAGGAACAAACTCATAGGAAGACCTAGTTATGTTTTTGTGGAAAAAAAATTCTGGAATAGTCTTTGGTGACCACAGCAGAAACAGACAGGTTTCCCCTCAAATATTCCTGTGTTTGACCATCTGTTTATTGTTCTCTTTCCTGCAAATGCCATAACTTAGATGGGTTTTGTGTTACCTTTTTTTTTTTAAAGTGTGGTTTCACGTCCAAATGGAACCACTTTGGTATTATTATTCAGACAATACCAAGTAGCTTTCTTGCAATGCTGGTTATGGTTTTCCTGTGGGTAACAGGACTCTCGATTTCTGCCTCATTAAAAGCAGGGAACAGCACAGGAGAAGGAGGAGAGTGACGTCGATCTGGCGGCCACACAGAGCCCGGGCGTGCAGGAGTGGCTGGCCCAAGCTCGCACCACACGGACGCACCAGCGGCAGAACAGTCTCCAGCAACAAAAAGTAAGGTGTTTCCTACCTCTCTGTAGCCCGCAGACCTGCCAGGGACAGGAGTGGAGAGACACGGTGTAGGACAAGTTGCTGCTTTTATAAAGGCAGACTGTCCCTTTACCTGTGCTGTGAATCGAGCGCGGCTCGTGCCTTGTGTGCTTCCTCGTGACCACTGGAAGACTGGCCGTTTGGAAACCCAGTCTTTAAGCAAAGCATGTTTTTAGGTTTACAGATAGCACATCTCAACCATGGCCTGCTGTATCATGGATGCCAACTCTGTTTTCAGATTTTCCCCCATTTGAGTCCGTTTTATTGTAAGAAAAAATCTTAGGGAGGCCTCTGAGATTGGGTAAAAGTTTGAATTGTGTGTGTGTGTGTCTGTTTTAAGAAATGGAATTTATTTTCACTTGCGAGTAGATGCCATCACAAAATAGGATTGTGTAGGTTGTTGCCCAGGGAAACAAATGGATGTTAATAAGAATGATTTCTCATTGAAACCTTATCCTCACGTAAAGAGAGTACTAAAATGTTTCTTCATCTCAAAAGCAAGAACATCTATTACAGATAATGAAATGCAAAACCAAATCTGTTGGCAATCCAATTTATAAAATAAGTGGAGAATTACAGCGAACTGCTGCTCGCAACCATCCCTGGCAACTTGCAAAAGGCAGTATTGATATTGAAAACTGAACACACATTTTATACCACTGGGGGGCACCATTGTCCAGCAAAACTTTCTTAGACCTTGGTTTTCCCAGATTTTTCAGTAGATCTCCTTTATCACAGCTAAAGAAAGCCATAGTGTACTTTGGAGACATGTTTGATATTTACCTAAACCACAGCAATACAGTGTGTGAACTTAACCGCTTGTTGCTAGAATTCTCGGATTTGCCAGACACGGAGTCGATAGCAACAAATTCTTTTGCCTTTGCCTTTCCCTGGAGCAGGAGTTGGAACAGGAATTAGCGGAGCAAAAGATCCTCCTGCGCTCAGTAGCCAGTCGAGGAGAGGAGATTCTGACCCAGCACTCGGCTGCAGAGCCCTCTGGTGGCGAAGGGTAGGTTTGAAACTCTAACTTGCTCTTTGGATTGGCACTTGAAGAACTGTAAGCATCTCATTCCACATTCTATTTCAAGCGTTCTCTGTCACATTTGTCGTTGTGTTTTCATGTTAGGAAATTAAATATACCTCCACTTGGGAAATTTCTCTGTGTAGCATGAACACAGCTAGTAACTATAGTGTCGGATGCACCTGTCCTCCCTCCAGAAAGCTCAGCTTGTCCGCCCAGAGAAGTTGCTCATGAGTTCACTAATCGAGTAGGAAATGCATGGTCAGATTACGTCACTGCATTTCCCGCTGATTTATCATGTCTAAATGCTGAGCACTTTACCCCTCAAGAGATTGGCTTCGTTTAACGTGATTCTAAAACATGAAGATATGTGCCCACTAAACACTTTGGCTTTTCTTGAATCTATTGCTTTGATTTCTATGTTGAATTTGGATTACTGGTCTGGGGAAGAAGGGCAAAGATGTTGAAAGTTGTATTGGCAGAAAGATAAAATGCTAAAAGAAAAATTCTGAAAGTAGCAGGTTTTTTTTTTTTTTTTTTTTTTTTGACAGGCAGAGTGGACAGTGAGAGACAGAGAGAAAGGTCTTCCTTTTTTGCCGTTGGTTCACCCTCCAATGGCCGCCGCAGCCGGCGCACCGCGCTGATCCGATGGCAGGAGCCAGGTGCTTCTCCTGGTCTCCCATGGGGTACAGGGCCCACTGCACTCCCGGGCCATAGCAGAGAGCTGGCCTGGAAGAGGGACAACCGGGACAGAATCCGGTGCCCAGACTGGGACTAGAACCTGGTGTGCCGGTGCCGCAAGGTGGAGGGTTAGCCTAGTGAGCCACAGCACCGGCTGAAAGTAGCAGTTTTTAATGATGAGAATTTTTATTTAAAAAGGAGAAGAAGGTAGAGAAATTACAGCAGAGTGGAAATGTCTCTACATTTCATTCAAGTCTGAATTTGACAGGACTTGGAGAAGTCACTCATCTCTGCCTCAGTTGCTCATCTGTAGGATTAAAATAATTATCATTTACTATCAACACAGAAGTATTATATATGTTGTAAATGCCAAGTGAGAGGATATGTAGGAAAACCATTAAAATCTGAAACAGCAGTGGGCATTTGGTATAGCAATTAAGGCCCTGCTTGGAACCCCTGCATCCCATAGAGCTCTTGGGTTCAAGTCTTGGCTCCACTTTGATTGCAGGTTCCTGCTGATGCACAGGCTGGGAGACAGCAGGTCATGACTCATATTTGGGTCCTTGCCACCCATGTGGGAAACCCAGATTGAGTTTTTGGCTCCTGCCTTTGCCTGACCCAGCCTCAGTTGTTGTGGGCCTATGGAGAGGGAACCAGTGCATGGAAGATCTCTCTCAGTCTCTGTTTCTCTGCCTTTCAAATAAAAACTGAAGATAAACAAAAATTGATAACATGAATAAAATCTAAAACATTAAAAAGTGAAACCTCTGAGTTCTTCTGTTGTTAGATTGTAATTTGTAAGTATTCTTTGGCAAGTGTCACTGAGTCTGTTTCTCATTTCTGAACACCTTTTTGGTAGAAATAATAAAAGTGAGTAAGTATGTATTATGACGGTGATATTTAAAATATTCATAACACTGAATAACTGAAAATGCAGAAACATATGAAGAAGTATAGGATTTAAAAAGCCTGAGAAAAATTTATGCATGCATATTCTTTAAGAAAACATTCATCAAAGAAGGAGGTACCTTTCTCCAAAGGGAGGAGAGAACTTCCACTTTGACAATGACCGTGTCTAAATATGATAAGAGTCGGTGAACTCAAAGGCTTCCATAGCTTTGGCAACTCATGACAAGAGCCTAGGGTGATTACTGATGCCATAAACAAGAGTGTCAATTTGTTAAGTCAACAACAGGAGTCACTGTGCACTTACTCCTCATGTAGGATCTCTGTCCTTAATGTGCTGTACATTGTGATTTGACACTATAACTAGTACTCAAACAGTATTTTTCACTTTTTGTTTCTATGTGGGTGCAAACTGTTGAAATCTTTACTTAATATATACTAAATTGATCTTCTGTATATAAAGAGAATTAAAAATGAATCTTGATGTGAATGGAAGAGGAGAGGGAGCAGGAAAGGGGAGGGTTGCGGGTGGGAGGGAAGTTATGGAGGGGGGAGCCATTGTAATCCATAAGCTGTACTTTGGAAATTTATATGCATTAAATAAAAGTTAAAAAAAAAAAACTAAAAAAAAAAAGAAAAGAAAAGAAAACATTAAAAGGGGGCCAGCCATGGCGCAGTAGGTTAATCTTCTGCCTGCAGCGCCGGAATCCCATGTGGGCGCCGGTTCGAGTCCCAGCTGCTCCTCTTTCAACTTGGCTCTCTGCTGTGGCCTGGGAAAGCAGTAGAAGATGGCCCAGGTGCTTGGGCCCCTGTACCGTGTGGGAGACTAGGAGGAAGCTCCTGACTCCTGGCTTCGGATCGGTGCAGCTCCGGCAGTTGCAGCCATTTGGGGAGTGAACCCACAGAAGGAAGACCTTTCTCTCTGTCTCTTCCTCTCACTATAACTCTACCTCTCAAATAAATACAAAAAATCCCTTTTTTTTTCTTTTAAAAAAAGCATTATAAGGTAAAAAATTGATACTAAATTGATAGCATAGTATACACATGAATAAGAACAGCATAAGAATGTAAACAATGAGAACTAAATTTGGGGACCAGCCTGTGGCATAGCAGGTAAAGCTGCCACCTGCAGTGCTGGCAACCCATACGGGTACCTGTTCAAGTCCCGGCTTCTCCACTTCCAATCCAGTTCCCTGCTAATGTGCCTGCGAAAGCAGTGGAAGATGGCCCAAGTCCTTGAGCCCTTGCACCCATGTGAGAGACCTGGGAGAAACTCCTGACTCTTGGCTTTGGATCAGCCCAACTCCTCCTGCCATTGCAGCCATTTGGGAAATGAACCAGCAGATGGAAAATCTCTCTCTGCCTCTGCCTCTGCCTCACTGTAACTCTGCCTTTCAAATAAATAAATAAATCTTAAAAAAAAGAAAAACTAACTTTGGAGAAAGCACACTCGGGATTACTTTTTCCTTTTTTAGTTATTTTATAGCTCTATCAATGCTGACATAATATTGTTGATATTATCACATTAGTGCTGACCCTACAAATAATATGCAAGTATACAGTATATAGTATGTGGGTGCTTTAAGAGATTATAGGAATATATAGATCATAGATATAATTTGTAGGATTTTTAAAACAATTAGGTGAGAAAAAACCAAAATGCACTTATAATATAAATGACAAAATATGCAGGAAACAGGCAATCAAGAGCAAAAAGTAAAAAAGTTAAAAATATTGCCATGGCTTATAAATAGCAATATAAAAGAACAAGAATGAGTTTTATCAACTGTCAGTGATTACATTTATTTTTTTATTTTATTTTTAAAGATTTATTTATTTATTTGAAAGGCAGAGTTACAGTGAGGCAGAGGCAGAGAGACAGAGAGTGGTCTTCCATCCACTGGTTCACTCCCCAAATGGCAGCAATGGCTGGAGCTGGGCCAATCCGAAGCCAGGAGCTTCCTCCAGGTCTCCTACATTAGTACAGGGGCCCAAGGACCCAGACCATCTTCTGCTTTCCCAGGCCACAGCAGAGAGTTGATTGGAAGTAGAGCAGCTGGAACTTGAACTGGCGCCCATATGGGATGCTGGCACTGCAGGCAGCGGCTTTACCTGCTAGGCCACAGTGCCAGCCCCAAATGATTACATTGAAATAACCCTAAAACTATAAAAATTGTGTAAAATTCTCAGTTTTAAAAATCTTCCATTGTCTAGCATACATAAAAATGCTAATAGGCTATAATAAGTGTCCATAGCAGACACAAAGTAGGACTCTCATCTTTCCCTATTTATTGAGTCAAAGACTTGCCTTCACCTTGCATTTGCTATGTTTCTAGTTCCTCCAAGGTATTTAACATCCCAAATAGTCTTCTGTGTATTTTTGCTAATATTTTTCCCCTAATTTTTATTTATTTATTTTATGTACTTTGAATGGTGGGGGTTGGGGGAAGAGATCTCCCATGCACTGGTTCACTTCCCAAATGCTCACAACAGCCTAGGTTGAAGACAGGAATCAGTAACTCAGTCTGAGTCTCCCATGTGAGTGACAGGAACCCAAGTGCTTGAGCCATGGCCTGCTGCCTCCCAGTGTGCATTAGCAGGAACCTGGACTAGGGAGCAGAACTAGGAGTTGAACCCAGGCACTCCAACATGGGATGTAGGTGTCCCACGTGGCGTCTTAACTGCTAGGAAAAGTTTGCAGCCTCAGACTCTGTGAAGACTTCATCCACACCTCGTGGCCTTAGGTGTACAGTCACAACCACAGAAAAAAAGCAATAGGAATCTCCTGCAACTTACTTGTCTTGATTTTTGTCTTCTTGCCTTGGCCTTTGGAAAAGACCCAGATGAAAAACAAATATAAAATTGCTTTTTCAAATACAAAAATATTTTTTAAAAATTTTACAGTGCAGTACTGGCTTTCTGTACAAGATTCACTTTAAAAACTTCTTATAAAATGTTTATACAAATTCTTCAGAAAAATCATCTTTAAATGTAGTTGACTACACTTTAGCTACTCTTCTTAAGCCTCTGGATACCAACTAAAGAAGTAGTCATGAATTAAGTGATATCAACAAGCCAATAAAAAATATGTCTACTTTTAAATTTTTAATTTTTTGGGGAGAGGGGAGGTGAGAAAGAGAGCTCTCTTGTCTGCTGGTTCACTTCCTAAATCCCAAATGCCCACAAGAGCTGGGCCTGGATCAGGCTAACACTGGGAGCCAGGAAGAATCCAAGTCTACTTGGGTGGCAGGAACCTAACTTCTCAAATCATCATCATTGCTTTCCTGGGATTTATATTAGCAGGAAGATGAAATCAGGAACAGGGCTGGGAACTGAACCCAGGCCCTTAACTATGAGCCATGGGTGTCTTCATCCGCATATTTACCACTAAGGAAAAGCCTTATATTCAGCCTTTAACCTGTTAACTGACTTTCTAAGAATGGAATGACCTGCTTCAAATAAGAGTGCTCACAGATTTACCTCTGTGATGAGTGGGGTGCAGAGGTGGGGGGAGCTCTGACGGTGGGTCTTCCGACTACTGAAGAAAAGCAACTGGGCATTCAGCAAAAGAATGGAAAAATGTTTTCCCTGGGGAACAGAAGGCAGTGTTCTAACTTAAATTTGATTTGCTGCTGGTCTGACATGCACCAAAGATTACATATAAGAACATAGATACTAAATATTACAGCTTTGGAATCAATGAATTAAAAGTAATGAGCTATAATCTACCACCACATGAAAATCACAATAAAGAAATTTAATCTCAAAGAAACTCTTAAACTTTTTCTAAATTAAAAAAGAAAACCCTAGCAACTAATATAATGGACCCTCAATTAGAGGTCAATTTTGTTTTGGAATTTTTCTTTTTTCACTCAACAGTTTTTTACATGGAGTCATGCCCATCCATATAGGTCTAGTTGTTTAGTTGCTTAATAGTATTTTGTGTTGCAAACATCACATTTGCCTTGTGATGTCTTTTCTTGTTGCTATATGTTGAAATTAACTTTCTTACATGTCTCTCATACATAGGAGGCAGTCCTAAATGTTCTGGAAGTACAACCCCTGCATCCTAGGCTTATAGATAATTTAAGATTTCCTTTAAGAGGTTTACCTAAAGACATTATTTTATTTATATGTAGACTACAAGAATAGGCGTTGGGTGGTGGTATACAGTGTTGTTCTAGCAACAAACTTGGTATTTATTTTTCCATTTAAGTAAAATGTCCTGTTTCAAAATGTTAATTAGTATCTAATATGCCTTTTAGATGATATGGCTCTGGTTAGGACTACAAAACTCCTGATGGATTAGGATCTATTGGAATTTAGGTTCCCTCCATTGTCATTGTTGCCTTTACCACTCTCCTTTACCCTCGTTTATTGATTGGCTGTTGTTTGCAGGGGAGGGTTGCAGGCATCACACATATGTTGTATGTTATTCTTGATCATCTGTAAAACAGATGATCCTCATTTTTAAAAGATGAGAAAAGTGAAGTTCAGAGAAGTGAAGCAAATTACTCAGTGTTGCAAATCTGAAGTGTTACAGCAGCGACTGTCATCCAGATCTATGTCAGTCTAAAAGTCTTCCTCTTTCTGAGATGTCACAGTGCTGGGTTTTACCCATGCTTGTCCTAGTCCATGTTCTGAACTGTTAACAACTTCCAGGAAACTAAGTAACTTTATTACAGTGTTGAACTTATCTGTTGGCTGCTTGTCAATGTCTATTAGCCTGTAATTAATTCTATACTTTCAAATTTTCATGTTGCAATTATTTTTTATTTAGTACTGAGATTTTGTGGGTATATTTTAAAATATTCTGCCTGTGGTTTAATTAAATATGAGTAAGAATATATATACTTGTTTCATAATTAGTGTCAACACTTCTATCTTATTTTTAAAATGTAAGCTAATTACTTCCAATTTTGGAGGTCAGATCTAGTAGACACAATATATTACTTATCTCATCGCTTTTTTGCACACATTGTAAACTTAGATTATTTATTCTTCTAATAGCGAAAAACCTGATGTGTTATCCCAGGAATTGGGGATGGAAAGGGAGAAATCGTCCAGTGAAGACCAGATGAGAATGAAATGGGAAAGCCTACATCAAGAATTCAGCACCAAGCAGAAGCTACTACAGAATGTTCTGGAACAGGAACAAGAGCAACTGGTATCCAATATTTTACATTTATATATTAACTAAAATAAAAGACATGCATACAGGAATGAGTGCTGTGACACAGCAGGTAATGCTGCTGCTTGGAATGCCGATGTCTCATATCAAAGCGCTGGGTCCAGTCCCAGTTGATCCGCTTCGGTTCCAGCTCCCTGCCAATGCTCCTGGGAGGCAGCAGATGACAGCTCAAGTGCTTGAGCCCCTGCCACCGTGCGGGAGACCTGGAGCTGAGGACTCCCGGCTTCGGCCTGGCCTAGATCTTTCAGCTGTGGGCGTTTGGGGAATGACCTAGTGATGGAATCCCTCTCTTTTCTCTCTCCTCCCCCCTCTTAATCTCAATCTTTTTTTCTCTGTTGCTCTGCCTTTCAAGTAGATGAAATAAATAAATACAAAAAAATAAAAGAATAAAATATGTATTTTCATTATCAATTCCAAATTATGACATGAAAGAAATTAGTTAATCTAACTAATTTTTCTTGCCAAGGTTTTTTCATATTTCCCTTAATAGTTTTATGAATATATTTATATATGAAATTTTATTTCATTTGTAGATCATATTTTTTCTGAAAGATGAAACGTATATGATTCTTCATTATCCTAAACCATTAAATTATCAGTGTCCTCTTTTTTTGACAATCTTGAAAATTATGGAAGCAAATCAAGGACATACATGTGTAGGACAAAAAGCATTCTGCAAATCTGGAGCTAAGTGATCAAGTCATCTTATTTTCCATGGCTACGTCCAGTATTTAATAATTCCAGAAGCTCTTAATGAGAAACATACTGGGATCTCAGCGGTCAGCTAGAAGGGTTACTGACCCACTTGTTCCTGGGCTGGAGATTGTGTGATGTTGGGCTCGTTTCCACTAAGCATGCCAAATTCAGGGGAAGTGGATGAAGCCACAGAAGGTTCCAGGTAAACAATTGCTGTTAGTTCACTCTGAGCAGAAGCCAGGGGACAACTGAAATCAGAGGAATCAGAGACTTTAGAGGGCTAATACGTGAGCCAGGAACAAAACCATGCCTGGGTTGCCTACCACAGCTGTGGCCCGAGCAATTCTGAAACCAAAGCCCAGCTGCACGTCCTGAGCCAGCAGTGCCCATCCTGGCTCATTCCAGGACAGTAATTTTCCATCAGGGTAAATTCTAGGCCCTTTACTGGGGATCTGCAGAAGATGCTATCCTCACTGCACTTGCCAGGACCAGGTTAGTGGCTGAGAGCGGCTGAATGAGAAGTGTAGCGTTTACTAATTGTGGTCCATTCAAGGAGGGGCAGACAGGATCTGTTAAAGCAGGCAGCAAAGCACATGTAATCTTCCACAACTTGCTGTAAAGAGGTTTAACGTTTGCCATATGTCCCCTCAACTATGAGGTCCCACACACAAATCATGTCAGAACCCTGCATTTCTAACCCATTTTACAAAACTGCATGCCTTTCCATGCTTCCTGCATCCAGGGCCATCTTTATTACTCTCTGCAGAAATTGTCACCAGCTCTGGCTGTGGGAAATATAACACTCTTTCCTAGAGGCACTTGTCTCAGATTCAGACTCCACCCTGGCCAGTGGTGCCCTATGCCAATGCTGCATGGACCTCCTGCCCAAGTTTGAATCAATCCTGCCTCACACATCTGAGTAAACATCCCTCAGACCCGTAGCTTGAGTCCTCAATTGCTGATGTAGGTGCTGGTCTTGACTGCTTGTTATCTTCTTGGTATTGGCTTCCCCCCTTCCTTCAAATGCAAAGACACAGTCCTGATCAGGGACCACAGTCTTTTCTGAAAATTCTAAACCAGATAAACCTGAGACATTTCTGGATTCTATGCTTGCTTATTTCATGCATACTTCATTCATGAGATGCCCAACTCCAGGATTCCACTGGTTGTTCATGCAAGGTCAGACACCTGCTTGAGTCATCCAGTACCTGCAGGCCGCCTGGGTGCTTCTTCCACTGCTCTTACCTTGGAGAGCTCCTTCTACACTCGGGGCCACACCGCCACACCGTCCAATGCTTTCTGACCTTGTCCAGCTGCCACAGACATTCTCTCATGTGTCTAGATGGAAACGTTTAGGTTCATGTTTATTTCTCATTGCCTTTAAGTTTAGAAGCAGAAAGCACCAAATACCCTTTCGCAGTAACATTTTTTGCATTTGAATGTTTGTTTTCAAGAATTATTCGTTGTTTATATGAAGTGCCTCCTAGGTTGTTTTCTGCTATATGTTATTCACCTTTCAAGGTGAGGTACAGATAGAGTAGAAGTTGTTTACCTGTCAGAATTTCCAAGAAAAAAACCCCAAATGATTATGTAGTAAATATATTATGTATTCCAGGTCTTAGTATATCTAGCAATGCTGTGGTGAGACCGATGTCCGCACTTTGTAGGCCTGTAAACTAAGGCTTGGGGAGGCCAGATAATGTTCTCAGTGTTATGGGACCGAGAAGAGGAAGAGGTAGAGTTGGGATGCAGATCTGACTCCAGAGTTCCTCCTTTCTCATATTACCTTGCTGGAAATTTTGTGCATTGGATAGATTTGTTACTCTCATGTATAAAAGCAGGTACAACCTGGGGGTGGAGTAGTTAATTAGGTCCAAGAGCATCAGGACAAATGTCTTTCACCCATTCACTTCCAATGTGTTTCGTGCCTCTGCAGAACACTTTCTGTGGCTTGAGGATGGGTCATGGCCCTGGTTCTGGGCCATTGATGTCACACAGTAGGCTAAGTCTGCCTGCCATGCCAACATCCCATATGCTCGTTTGTGTCCTGGCTGCTCCACTTCTGATTCAGCTCTGCTTATGGCTTGGGAAAGCAGTGGAAGATGGCCCAAGTGCTTGGGTCCCTGCACCCGTGTGGGAGACCTGGAAGAAGTTCCTGGATCCTGGCTTAGGATTGGCTCAGCTCCAGCAATTGTGGCCATCTGGGGAATGAACCAATAGATGGAAGACCTTTCTCGCTCTCTCTCCCTCTCTCTCTCTCTGCCTATCTATAAATAAACCTTTAAAAAATATTTCATACATTTTAAATAATGAAGCAATCATGGTAGGCTTTTACTCAGAAATTCAAAGGAAACATTTTTTTTTGTAAGTGGAAAGCCTGTTTAGTAGATGTGGAATGTAAGGTATCAACTTTCAAAGAGAAGTGGGCTGTGAAGTGGACTTTCCAGCTATGCGGAGAACCATAGAATGAGGAGGAGTTTGCCTGAGAGGTGATTGTGAACAATCAGAGGGCTCGCGTTTGATAAGAACATTATCAAAAAGTGTGAGTGCCAGGCCGTATCATGGTCCTTCTTGGGGAGGTATTTTGTGTATGCCTACAAGAGATTAGGGGAGAAAAGGTTCCTAATTCTTAGAGTTTAGTCTAGGTGTGGTGTTCAGGATGCATGCTGTCACTGTGGAGACTCTCAAACTGAGAAGACAAGTTGAGAGGAAGGCTGTGGAAATATCTCAGGCATTTCTTCTTCCACTTTTTTTTTTTTTTAATCCATCTATGAAAACACTGGCATCATTGAATCTGGCTGCCCTGTTCCGTAGGCCTGGTGTGTTGTGTAGAAGTCACCTTTCTCTAGTTTTGGTGAGGATGGTTTTCCCAGGATCTCCTTCCATGTGCTCAAATGAGGGAATGTAACCGTGACACATGTTCTCTTCAATAAACTGCCCCATTTCCCCCACAGTTTTACAGCAGACCGAACCGACTCCTGTCTGGCATGCCATTGTACAAAGGGGATGGGCAGACCCAAGATAAAGCCGCAGTTACATCTTTGCTGGGTGGACTGAGCCAGGTCTTCGAGGAGGTGTCCTCCCAGGTAGGGCTGTGCTATCTTTGTGACCAGGTCACTTTGCATGAGTTTTCTTGGTGTCTGTGAAGTTGTTCCATCCTACGCATGTGTGTTGAGACCCACACAGCACAGGTGATGAGCCCTGAAACATAAAGCCACTGGATCCTAGAGTCTCATCCTCATAATTCTCTTTGAGTTCTCAAGTCTCTGTAATTGATTATTTACCCCTGTGTGTGTGTGTGTGTGTGTGTTCCAGGGTGGAGGGGCAACACGGCAGAACATACACCTGGAACAGAAGTTGTACGATGGAGTTTCAGCCACCTCGACTTGGCTGGATGATGTGGAAGAGCGTTTGTTTGTTGCCACAGCACTGCTGCCGGAGGAAACGGAAACTTGCCTCTTCAACCAAGAGGTGAGTGTGGCGATGTGTATCTGTGCAAATATGACATAAGAAAGCACTTGAGATTTTGGTATTGGATAACTAATTTTATGTATCGAGCAATTTAAGCATAAAGTACAAAGTGTTTCCAAGGCATCTAATGCAGAAAAGAATTACATAAAAACAGAAGGCTTTCTAAGATAGGTATATTTTGCCTTTTTATTTCTTATGTATGTAAGAGGAAGAAAAATGGAAAACTTAGTAGGAAACTTGTATATTATAAATCCTTCACATATGAAACAAAGACTTTAAAAATATTGAATTCCTAAATAGCACTTTGAATGCTGTACTATTAGATACTGAAATACTGGGGAAAATCTTCCAAAGCAAGTTGCCTAAAATGTAAGGATGAGAGACATTCAACTGGCTTAAGTATAATTGTTCGTGATTAGTAAGAGAGATCTTGTGGGCTTCCTGTTAGGAGATGGCCTGATTAGCATATCAGTTTATGGATATTGACATGAGGTTTTTCTTTTGTCTAGAATCTTGCCAAAGACATTAAGGAAATGTCTGAAGAAATGGATAAGAGCAAAAACTTGTTTTCCCAGGCCTTTCCTGAGAAGGGCGATAACCGAGATGTCATTGAAGACACTTTGGGTTGTCTCCTGGGCAGGCTATCTTTGCTAGATGCCGCAGTGAATCAGCGTTGTCACCAGATGAAGGAAAGGCTTCAGCAAATACTGAATTTCCAGGTAAACATTATTGAAGAATGTTTAGCCACTCTCTAGGCCTATTTAATAATAATTAACAGGGTATCATATGGAGGGATGTTGTAAGTCCTTTTTCTTCCAAACATACATTTGTAGAAAATCAAGGCGATCAAACTCAGGAATTAGAAATCTTTCATGGTACTAGAAGTGGAATGTTGAGAAAACATCTCAATAAAATCTAGGAGTTAATAGAACTTGAAATTCAAACACTAGAAGTCAAATTTTTTGAATAATTGTATTATTTTCAATTGGTAATTGGGTTTAGCATGCAGGAGGTGCTGGAGGATGGAGGGTGCCCTAGCCCCTGGTGTCCAGGAGTCTTTGAAAGTGGCTGTGGTCCACTAACTTGTCTCTGGCTAAAAATGTGTCATGGACTGGGCCTTTTGTGCAGTCGTTGGGATTCCTACATCCCATTTGGGAATGCTTGTGTTCAAGTCCTGATCCCAGCTTCCTGCTAATGTATCCCTTAGGATAGCAGCGTGTGATGGCTCAAGAAGTGGGGTCCTGGAACCCACATGGAAGACCCAGATTGAGTTTCTTGCTCTAGAGGAACAAATAAGCAGATGAGAACTCTCTTTGCCTCTTAATTTTTTTTTTAAACTATCACATTACTTTTCAGTCCTATCTCAGCCTAATATTATCTTTCTGTTACCAACACTGTTGGGTTCAAATTCGACCTTCTTTCTGCCATCAGTAAACCTGAGCAAAGTGGGGAGTGTGGATAAATGACTGGGTACCTGGGCAAGGTGGGGAGTGTGGATAAATGACCAACGAAGCTCACTGTAGACAATGTTCTTGACTACATGATGTTTGGTACCCACAATACTCTTTTCCACTACCACATCCAAAGAGTTGTGCTGAAGCTGTATGTTTGTATGTATATATGTATGTATGTATATGTACACACGTGTTTTTCCATGGACACCAACCTTGCCTCTGACCCACTAAATGTTAAAATCAAAGCAAGATCCATCCCAAGAGAATGTTGAAGTCAA
Organism: Lepus europaeus; assembly: GCF_033115175.1. Taxonomy (NCBI): domain Eukaryota; kingdom Metazoa; phylum Chordata; class Mammalia; order Lagomorpha; family Leporidae; genus Lepus; species Lepus europaeus. The sequence continues at coordinate 153,399,392 of NC_084829.1, read as the reverse complement.
CCAAAATTATACAGAGCTGTGCAAGAAAGGATGGCAGAAAATGAGCCTGCGCCCCAGACACTGGGCCTCCCAGAAGTGCAGTGCCCACAGGCTGGGAGAGCCACACGGCTCTCGAGGTCTCCTTGTGCAGCCAGTCTCTGCACAGCCTTCTTGGCTTTGACAGATTGATTTTTATCCCAAACTCCAATTCTTGCATTGTCTGATTACAACCCCAAAGAGCTGGCCACCACTGGCGAGACGCGTGTGAGAAAGCTTCGTTTCAACTGGAATTGTTTTTTGGATTTACAAGCTGCTCATTCATGTCAGCCACAGGAGATACAGGATTGAATTTGCTTTCAAAGTTAGGCTTATAAGATTTAAAGCAGGTTCTAAAAACATACTCACCTCTTGTCTGGTCTCAAGGATAGTCCTTGTCTTCCTCACGAGGAATGGGTCAAATGATTTGACAGTCAGTAACTCTACCACGGTGTTCCCACCATAAAGACTGTACATGTCATCTGCAAACTGAAAATCGCTTATTAATGCGATTAGCCTCAAGTACACATTTGTCATTTTTATATCGACAAACAAAAATTGTATATATTCATTGTGCACAACATGTTTTGAGACCTGCATACATTGCAAGGTGGCTAAAGTGAGCTAATTCACATGCATATCTTTTTTTGTTGTTGGGAAGTCTAATACATTCATATTAAAATGGTTTATGAAGCCTCCATGTAGCTGAAAAACCATACACTTACCTACTGGCTCATGAAATATACTATGTCTTAAAACATGCAAATCTTGGCCGGCGCCGAGGCTCACTAGGCTAATCCTCTGCCCGCGGCGCTGGCACCCCGGGTTCTAGTCCCAGTTGGGGCGACGGATTCTGTCCCGGTTGCTCCTCTTCCAGTCCAGCTCTCTGCTGTGGCCAGGGAGGGCAGTGGGGGATGGCCCAGGTACTTGAGCCCTGCACCCGCATGAGAGACCAGGAGGAGGCGCCTGGCTCCTGGCTTCAGATGGGTGCAGCGCGCCGGCGGTAGCAACCATTTTGGGGGTGAAGCAATGAAAGGAAGACCTTTCTCTCTGTCTCTCTCTCACTGTCTAACTGCCTGTCAAAAAAAAAAAAAAAAAAAAAAAAAAAAACCACAAGTCTTAAAGGTTTTGATTATGTTAAAATATTCAGAAAAGTGTTAAGCTTTTACATCTAAATAAAATGAAATTACTTTGAGACTGAATTTGTTGACATATAAACTTGGGGAAGGGAAGCAGAAAGCGCAATGAAAGAATCTTCCTGGGGTGGGGCCTTTGGTGCAGTGGTCAACACACCACTTGGGATGCCTGCACACCATGTCGGGGTGCTGAGGTCTGGGTTCTGGCTCTGCTCCCAATTCCAGCTTCCTGCTAATGACCACACCGGGGGATAGCAGGTAAATGACTCAAGAACTTGGGTTTCTGCCACCCCTGAGGGAGACCTGGAATGAGTCCTGGAACTGGCTTTGACCTGGCCCAGCCTGGGCTGTTGTGGGCATTTGGAAAGTGTATCTCTGCCTCTCAAGTAAATAAAAATCAATAATAAACAACAACAACAACAAAAAAGTTAAGCAGCTGCTTAATTTCTCTGAGACTTTGTACCCTCAACTATTAAATTACACCCATCATTGTTGCCTCAAAGAGCGTTGTGACATGAGTTAAAATGTGCAGAATGCTCTGAACAATACCTGATACGCATAGCAAGACTATGTATCACAGAGTTTTGTTTTTAAATGTTGTTGCTATTAATAGTATTATAACACTTAGAGGATCTGAAACAAACATAAAGGTTAAATTAGTTCTCCAGGGTTTTTAAACCATCAAGAAATAGAGCTAGGATTTGACTTAAAGAATAGTTTTGTGTTTTATAGAATTAGAGTGATGGCAGAGAAGATGGAGAATAATTGCTACTCAAGTTGCATTTGGAAGGCAGAATCAATAGGAAAACATTTATTGATGATTTTGGATGTTAGGAATGAGGGAAACGGAGCTGCAGGGAAACTCCAGGAATTCTGACTTGAGCATCTGGGGCTGGAGATGAGGGGCAGTTGGGAGTAACTGACTAGCAGAGAAGAATTGTGGATAACAGCATCATTGTCCACTGGACAAGACTGGGTGACTGATGATGTCATTCACTGGGGAAGGGTCTGAGTAAAGTCATCGCAGACATTTGGATGTGCAAGAGCATGGCTTAGGCAAACCATTTAGGTTGGTATTTATTTGTATGAAGAGCATCTCACATGGAGTCAGAAAAGTAAGGGTTGGTTATGTGAGTATTTTGTTTTGGATTCCATGTTCTGATTGTATGTATATACGTAGTATGTTTAAAATCAGCAAGAATGTTGGTAACTTACCAAAGCATGTTTCATTGTTCTCATTCATCTTTCTTAAAATAATACCCTGAGTTATACATTCACAGCATTCTAGTCTATAAGCCATGCGTGAGGCAGATCAAAAGTACAAATTATGGATCACTTTGAGGCTAATTTTCTTTTTTGAATTGCATTTACTATGTCAGTGTCTTGGTAGTTTTAAATTTCATTAGTAGTTATAACAAGTCACAGTCAAATATGAACTAAGCTTGGGTACTCTAGAACTTATCTTGCTGCAGAAGCTAAAATAAGAACATGTAATTATGAAATTCTACTTAAATCATGTTCTGCATTTTCCTTCTGCTAAAAAGTTTCTATGTGTTGGTGACCAGCTCACAAACAGAATCTGATCGTTCAAAATATTGCATTATAACTTAATTGAGACAAAGAATTCCAATGATTCCAATGTTAATACAAGGGACCTTCAAAAAGTTTGTGGAAAATTGAGTTAAAAGATAACTTTATTTTAGTATAAAATTTAAAATCATGCATAATTTTTATAATACACATTTCTCATGAAATTTTAAAAGGCCCCTTATATAATTAAAGTTCAAGTCACAAACCATTTTATTTTACTTTTTACCAAGCACCCAGTAGGCTATCAGTGCTCAATGATTATTGGAATGAAATGCTTTCATTTTTATTTTTAATTTTTTATGATTTATTTATTTGAAAGGCACTGTTACGGGGCAGGGGAAGAGAGAAAGAGAGGTCTTCCATCCACTGGTTCACTCCCCAGATGGCTGCAATAGCCAGAGCTGCACAGATTTGAAGCCAGGAGCTTCTGTCAGGTCTTTCACAGGGGGCCCAAGGACTTGGGCCAAATTCCACTGCTTTCTCAGGCCATAGCAGAGAGCTGGATCAGAAGTAGAGCAGCTGGGACTTGAACTGGTGCCCATATGAGATGCCAGCACTGTAGACAGTGGCTTTACTTGCTATGCTACAGCACCAGCCCCTTATTTTCAATTTAATTTTTCAATATTATCTGTTGCAGGACTACTAATTTTATTCTATACCCAAAATACTATTTGGAAGGACACATAATATTCTATAGATATGTTATGCCTATGAAATCACAGTCAATTATTAACAGTTGTTCTGTATTTAAATTTGTTTAATCATAGTCCTACCTCCAAGAAAATTTCCTAGGCATGGAATTATTTGGTTACTTTAAAAAATGAAAAATGAATGAAAGAATTCTTTAATAAATAAATGAGTGAGGTACCACAAATTAATTTTTATCTAGAAACCTTTTATTTAAGATATACAGACTTCATGCATTTCATATATACAGATTTAAGAACGTAGTGATTCTTCCCACCCTACCCTCCCACCTGCCTGCACTCCTACCCTTCTTTCCCCTTTCTTTTCTATTCCTATTCTTATTTTTTTTTGCAAAGATCTATTTTCAATTAACTTTATAAACATAAGGTTAACACTACACTAAGTGAAGAGTTCAACAGATAGTATGAAAAAAAATCAACAACTTGTTCCTCAACAGTTGAGACAAGGGCTGTTTAAAATCACCACATATAAATGTCAATTTCACTTCTATAGATGACCTTTTAGGTACTCAATTAGTTACCACAGATAGAGGAGAACAAATGGTATTTGTTTTTTTGGGACTGGCTTATTTCACTAAATATAATGGTTTCCGGTGCACAGATGATTTTAAAACTTGAAACTTTCTGTGGATTTGTTTCTCAAATAGTTAGAATCTGTCTCCTTTGTGTTGAACTATTGATTCCATTGACTATAAGAAAACTGTTATATGTGTGTGATAGAAATATACCTTAATTAACCTGTATAATCAGCAGAGTGAGAAAAATTATATTCTTTGGACTTTCAAGAAAATATCAACATCTATTTGATTATTTGATCCCTTGAAAGTCTTTTATTTAAAAAAATTTAAATTCTTCCTAATACACGCCTTATGGCCTTCAGTATCTTCTCTGGTAGTTAGTGTGGCTTCCAGAATCCTAAGCTCTGTTTTCTATGATCTTGAGTAGAACATAGTTGAGAGAGAAAATATGCTGCTGAAAGTATAATGATGATGTACGAGAAATAGACTTATACTTAATTTGTAACCTGTAATATATTCCTCATATGTATCTGCTTATTTAGATGGATCAAGTTAATGGTTTCTAAATACATGTAGATAATGGAGATTAAATATTTGGGATCCTTTCAAATGATGTTAAGCATCTTTTATTATGCCTACAGATAGATAAATGTGTGATAGCTATAATGGCCCACAGGACCTCCCTGTGAACATGGCTGACTAATACAAATATTATCATACTCATCTCAAACTCTTATTTCTGGAATTGGATTTCTAGCACAGTTATGGTAATTTTCTATTTAGTTGGACGGTAGGCTGGCAGATGGGTCTGAATTTCAATTATTATCAACTATTGCCTCTAGTTCTCTTGTTCAAGACTTTGTTTTCACTTTGATTTTTTTATTTCTAATAATAATCTCCTTATTTTGCTTTTGAGCCTGGCATTTGCATTATAATGCCTCCATATATCCTTAAATTCGAAGATGCTTTTTCTACCTTGGTGTGATTATCCTTCTCATAAGACAGTCGAATTTGTTGTATTGGTGACATGTGCTCATACACTTACCCCACTGAAGAGGTTGTCATGAGCTGAGCTTCAGTGTGGGATCAACAGCCAGTCAACCATAAGTGTTTGCTGGACAATAAGTAGAGCTTATTTGCTGATGTTGCAGGGGAACTTTTAAAAAAAAGTAATTTATTTGAAAGGCAGAGTTGCAGAGAGTAGGTGAGACAGAGAGAAAGAAATCTTCTATGCACTGGTTCACTCCCCCAAATGGCTGCAATGGCCAGCGCTGGGTCAGGCTGAAGTCAATAGGCTGGAACTCCATCCAAGTTTCCCACATGGGTGCCAAGGGCCCAAGCACTTGGGCCATTTCTACTGCTTTCCCAAGTGTCAGCAGGGAACACGATCCAAAGTGGAACAGCCAGCATCACAGGGAAAAATTTTTATAATTAAAATATTGTTCTGGTTTTCCTCTTTGGAATTGAAAATCAAAACCCCAGTAGCTTTTTCCTTTTATGTATAAGTAATTTGGATATATAAATCAATGATCTTTACGAACGAAAATCTGAGACTTTTTGTGTTTTCTCTTCATAAATCATTGGTCCTCATGGATAAGCTTACTTTTTTAAAAAATATTTATTTATTTGAGAGGTAGAGTTACAGTGAGAGGGAGAAACAGAGAGAAAGGTCTCCTTCCATTGGTTCTCTACCCAAATGACTGCAACGGCCGGAGCTGCCAGAGCTGCACCGCTCCGAAGCCAGGAGCCAGGTGCTTCTTCCCGGTCTTCCATGTGGGTGCAGGGGCCCAAGGACTTGGGCTATTGTCTACTGCTTTTCCAGGCCACAGCAGAGAGCTGGATTGGAAGAGGAGCAGCTGGGACTAGAACCAGTGCCCATATGGGATGCCGGCACCACAAGGAAAAGCTTACTTTCTAAACTTCTGGAGCTTCTTTATAAGCTTGTGCAAATTCTTTGAAATCAAGAGAAGGAAGTGAAGGAGAGAAGCAAGGAGAGGCAAAAGCCAAAATAGAATCATATTATTCTTAAGAATTATATTATTGGAGCTGGCACTCTTGATCATTGGGTTAAGCCTAATCCCATATGGGTGCCAGTTAGAGTCTTGGCTGCTGCACTTCCAATCCAGCTCCCTGCTAATGTGCCTGAGAAAGCAGTGGAGGCTAGCCCAAGTACTTGGGGCCCTGCATCTACATGGGAGACCCAGATAAAGCTGTGCCTTCTATCTGCTCCTACCCCAGCTATTGTGGCCATCTGAGAAGTGAACCAGAGGATGGAAGATCTTGCTCTTTATGTTTTTCCCCCTCTCTATCTGTAGCTCTTTCAAATAAATTAATAAATCTTTTTTAAAAAAATATATTTAGCCGGGGCTGGCGCCGTGGCTCACTTGGTTAATCCTCCGCCTGCGGTGCTGGCATCCCATATGGGCACCAGGTTCTAGTCCTGGTTGCTCCTCTTCCAGTCCAGCTCTGCTGTGGCCTGGGAGGGCAATGGAGGATGGCCCAAGTGCTTGGGCCCCTGCACCTGCATGGGAGACCAGGAAGAAGCACCTGGCTCCTGGCTTTGGATCGGCGCAGCTCTGGCTGTAGCAGCCATTTGGGGGGTGAACCAACAGAAGGAAGACCTTTCTCTCTGTCTCTCTCATTGTCTCTGTCAAATAAAAAATACATAAAAATAAATATATTATTTACCCAATTAGGATAATACCTATAGTTTCTTTTCCTCAATAAAAGTCATTTGCATAAAATTTTCTATGCATTGTTCAAGTGTGCCCATTTATTTTAGCTATAGCAATTATTACATTTTGCTAGCATGCTCAACTGTATTTGTACTGGAAAATGGTTTGTGTAACAAATTCTTCAAAATTCACTTTAGCACCTAAGTAGATTGCTATAACTTACTTTTGCCTTCCCACAGACAGCATGGCTTCACTTGGGGATTAAGTTCCTACACCTGCACAGGTGGTACTCCCTATCTTAGTTTCTGCAACTGCAGACTCAACCAACTGTAGATTAAGACTATTTGGAAAAATACAATTATATTTTTAGTAAACATATGCAGCCTTTTTTTCTTGTCGTTGTTCCCTAAATAAATCAAAATTAACAACTACTTACAGAGTATTCACATTGTATTACATGTTATAAATAATCTGGAGAGGATCTAAAGCATACAGAGACGGGGGGGGGGGGGCAAGTTGGCGTTTGGCCTAGTAGTTAAGATGCCTGTGTCTCATATCAGAGTGCCTGGATTCAGTACTCACCTGTGGCTCCCACTTCCTGCTAATGCAGACTCTGAGAGGCAGCAGATGTTGTCTCCAGTAATTTGGTTTCTGCTGCCCATAGACAGACACAGACTGAATTCCTGGCTCCTGGTTTTGCAGACTTTGGTGAGTGAACCAGCATTGTGATAGTCCCCCTGACCCTTGCTTTCTCCCACCCACTCTCCCTCCCTCCCTGTCAAATAAGTAAAAAAAAAAAAGTATATGGAAAGATTGCCTATATTATATACAAATACTGTGCCATTTTATATAAGGAACGTGAGTGTCTAGGTATTATATTTTTCACAGGGGGTCCTGGAATCAATTCCCCGAGGACACCAAGGGACTCTGGTGTATATTTGTAAGAATATGTGTTATATGTTTGAATTCCTTGTTCCAAAATCTCTTCCTGTTGCTTTCTTCCTTAGAATGATCTGAAGGTGCTCTTTGCATCGCTGACTGACAACAAATACATCATTCTGCAGAACCTGGCGAATGTGTTTGAACAGCCTGTAGCACAACAGATAGAGGTATTTACATCTTCCTCCTACAAGAGCAAATGCAGAGATCTGATTTCCTACGAAATTCAAATATTCCGTGAAAAATTGGTGCTATCATGCAGCATTTTTGAGTATCATACATTTTTTAAGTACTAGATTTGAATAACAGAGTGACATTGACTGCATCACTCACTTCTTTATGGAACTAGGAAATGTGAGTTAGGAAAAGATATCAGTAACTAATGCTGACGTGGAGTTTGACACCCAATAATGAGATTAACATGAAACTCGATGATATAGGACAGAAAGTCAAACTGGCCTTGAAAAGATACAATGGAATTACTGTGAACTCTCAGAAGTGGGCAGGTTGTCTCTACCAGCGTAGAATCAACCAAGACTTTATAGAGGGAAACTCAGTAAATTGGAAATTTGTACACATGGTGACTGGAGAAGAGAATATCAAAACAGCAGACAGCAAGAACATTTATATATATAGTGCAAACTTGAGGAAATTCTTAGCATTTAGGGAAGAACACAAATAATCTTATTTGTATGAATTTAAGATGATATGATTGAATATTTTTGATGATTTTGTGACTATTTTAAAGTGTACTTCATGTGAGGGACTTTTAACATCTTTTGATTTGATTGTGTTTTATAGCCTTGCCTGTTTTCCTGGCCAACTATAATCTGTTTACTTTTTATTTATTGAACACTTTATTTATTGGGGATGTTAAGCCTCTAGCTAAAAATATTTTCTCAAAAATAAAAAATTAATTTAAAAATTAAAAAAAGAGAAAATAAGATTGGGTGAGTAAATTTGAGGCAGCTTATAGGGCCTAATGAATATCAGAGACTTTGGACTTTTTGGATAAACCAGTGGTCTCTATACTTTACTGATTATATATTTATACTATAAAAAGCATATCACAAATATATACATGAATATATTTACTTAGCTACAAATTATGTGTGGGTATTAAAGTATCTCATAAAACATAGGCATTAATGACATTTTATGATAATGTGGTTGAATGTAAGTCAAAGATGTGGCAGTTCATCCTGGTAGATCATCTTGTACACTTTGGGGTGCTTGTCACCTCGGGGACCCCTGGCAGTGAACAGTCACTGGGGATATTATATTGAGGGTGAGAATGCGTGTCAGTTCCAGATCCTGCTCTGGGCAGTTGGCCTGACAGCAACCAGGGTCAAGGCAGATCTTTCCTGAGGCTTCCTGTAGCTGCCTCTCTGATGAGAAAGAATGAGAACTCAAACCAGAGAAAAGAGAAGACTTGGGAGGAAGGCTACATAATATCTCATGTTTCATAAGCTAAGTGAATATGACAAAGACGTGTACTAATAAATATTCTTAACATTTCAGTGGACCCTAAGGGATCTCTGGGTAGACAATAGAGAATCCTCTGAAATAGAGATCACCTGAAATAGTTCACAGAATTGTTGAATGTGCATTTTTCTTGACCATAATATAATCTTCTTTTAAAGAAACAAATTCCTCATTTTTCCCAAATTAAATATGATTTTTATGACAAATCTTCCATGTGAAGAGATGTTTGTTTGTTTATGGCTTATAATGTGGGTGATTCCAAAAAAGATTTGAACAACTATAGTGATGTTTTCTTGTATTGAATTTCTAATGTGATACATAGTATTTTTATTAATTATTGACCAGTATGACTAAATTAATGTTACAGATAAAGGAGTGAACAATTAGTAAGGAATAAACACTTGCTTCTTTGAATCAATGGAAAGCAACTGATGAATGTGCTGATTCTGCCCCTACCTTCTTTGGGTTAAAAAGATGGTATCAGAATGCATGAGAATGACACCCCCAGTATGTTCCTCTGCTGAGTCTTGTTCCAGGCATGGATTTGTTGCCCAGTAGGCCTGCTGCACAGCTGTCTTCTCGGCTCTTCCTTCTCCACTGTCCTGAGAATTCCTATCACTTCCCCTATTGAATCTTTTCTTGTGAGTCCCAAGTCTTTCTCTCTACTGTATTGCTTCCTTGTTTTGCTGGTGTACATCCTTCCTAAGAAAGGAATGTTTTTTAAGTTCTTGTATGTCTGAAAATTTCTTAAACTATGCACAAGCTTTATTGATTGCTTGGCTTTTTGTGTAATTCATGGTTTGAAATCAATTTCTTTTGGAGCTTGGAGGCATTTACTCCATTGTTTTCTAGATTCAAATATTGGCTTGAGGAATCTACAATCATCTAGTTCCCAAAGGGCTCCAGGATTCAGAGATTTCACAGTCCCACGCCTTGGGGAGAGTCTGTTTTTATCTGCTAGGAGGTCAATGGGCTTTTTTGATTTGTCAGCTCATCTTTCCGTTCTGGAAAGTTTTCTAATGATTTATTTAATACTTTCCTCTATATTATCTGTCATCCTTTTTGAAATTCCTTTCTGTTAGATGTTAAATATTTTGGTCCAGTCCTCCTATTGCAATCTTCTCTATTTTTGACATCTTCAGTCTCAACCCCAAACTCTTACACTGAGTTTTTTTTGTTGTTGTTGTTAAGATTTATTTGTTTATTTGAAAGGTAGAGTTACAGAGAGGCAGAGAGAGAGAGAGAGAAAAGTCTTCATCTGCCAGTTCAGTCCCCAGATAGCCATAATGACCAGAGCTGGGCTAATCCAAACCAGGAGCCTGGAGCTTCTTTGAGGTCTCCTACATGGGTACAGGGGCCCAGGGAAATTGGGCCATCATCTTCTGCTTTTCCAGGCCATAACAGAGAGCTGGAATCAGAAATGAAGCAGCCAGGACTAGAACCAGTGCCCATGTGAGATGCGAGCACAACAGGTGGTGACTTTATCTGCTAAACCACTGCGCTGGCCCCACTGAATTTTGCATTACTCCACATGTTGACTATTTCCCAAGCTCATTGGTTCTCTGAATGACCCTCTTCTAAATTTATCACATTCTGTTTTTCAACTGATACATTTTTGGTAACTAATGATTTGTTGATTTTCTTTAAAAAATTTTTATATAGTATGTTTCACTCCATAGTATTTTTTGTTTTCTTATTTTGGTCTCTTTCATGTTAGGTATATGGAAATCCTTTGTTGTCTACATTTATTGCGGGGGACTAAGAGCTGATGGGTACTCCATGCATGGATGGGCACTTACAATTCTGAGATTTACTGGAGAGTAGGTTGGTGGGCCATGCGTCTGAGAATCTATCACATTCTTATGCCTTCTCTATAGCCTTACTGCAGCATGTCATGATTGAACGAAGACATTGGAACCCCACATACAGCATTGCGTTGACATTCTGTTACATCATTCCAGCTTTCAAACACTTACGTGCACCATCGAGTCTGTTTCCCCTAAGTCCAGAGACTGCTTTACCTCCTCCAGGAAGTAAACTTTCAATCTTGCATGGAAGGAGAGGGCAATGGGGAATGAGGAAGGGAGTCTGAGGTTTTAACTGCTCCTACAGTAACTTTTCACTAGCCCTCCTTGTTTAGTAGTGCATCCCACTTCACTCAGGCTTCCAGACATCTCTGATGCTCTGAGTGGAGCAGATCATCTGCTGGGGTAGGCTTCAGCTCCTTAGATTCCCCAAGTCCATTTTCTCATGTTCTGAATCCCAGCTTCCAGCATTCTTTGGGTTGGTATTGTCTTCTTTCCTGTCGCCCTTGTCTTTGTAGATTTATGGGGAGAAAACACACCAAAAACAAGCAAACAAAATATTTGCTGTGGTTGTAGTGGGTCTTCAGAAAAGAGAAATTGGACACATGTGTTCCATCTGCCATCTGGAGTCCAGTTCCTTTCATCCTTCGAGGGCAACTGAGGTTGCTCTTCTTCCCAAAGCTTACTTCGTCCAGATTTACTGATCTGGTATCTCCCCTCTCCAAATGCCTCTGATGAGTGAGTTGCATCATCAAATTTAGCCCTTAATTGTATGCAGCCTGTTTTGTTTTCCTCTCACTTCCCAACCAGTTTGTCAGCTCCTTAATGTCCAAGATGAGGTTCTCTTTCTATAGACCTCACACGGGGAAGACAAGGTTTCACAATAGCAACCACTTTAGTACTTGATTGATTTTCTGCTTCATGACAATGAGCTAGCATTCCTGGACTCTGCTGTAATGTATTTTCCTCACTGAATCTCTCTCCACAGATGCTCACAACTGCATTTCAGGAAACCCTGAGTTAGTCCTCTAGAAGGTCTCAGGCAAATGCTGTTTTCTAACTATGTTCTAAATCATGGTTCTGTTTTATGTAGTGCTATTCACAAATATCCTTGTTTGTTTAAGGAAGCTATGTTTTCCACTCTAAGTCTCTTTTGTCTCTTTTCCTTTAAGATAGTTGATCCATAGCGTAACAAATATGTAGCTGTCGCAGCGATGTTTGGCTGAAATGACTCCTTTCCTGTGTGTTTGAGTGAGTGTGTGTGTATGTATGTGTAAGGAGGAGGAGCAGATAGACATAATACTCACATTTTGTGTCATGTTCTTGGGACTTTTAGTGAAATGTCACAAATCTTACATAGGCAATACAACAGGCAGAAGATGGACTAAAGGAATTGGATGCAGGAATCATTGAATTAAAAAGGCGTGGAGACAAGCTGCGGATTGAGCAGCCATCCTTGCAAGAACTCTCTAAACTTCAGGTACAGTTTTCAGCCACTAGTATTGTACTTCAGCAGCTCAGCCTAACTTGAGGTTGAGAAAAAAGTAGTTTCTCTACTTTTCCTAGTTTTGTTTATATATTTCATGTCATTTTGGCCTTAACTTTCCTTACAAGTAACCCTTAGAAAGTTTTCTAAAACGTTTACCATATTTAGTACAATGAAATGAATTGTGTTCCCATGCTTCTGGAGATTATTTTTTGACATTTACTTTTTTTTTTTACTTTACTATTCTGATGGCTAAACATTCTGGTTTAGTTTGGTTTTAAAGCATTGTTTTCTGCTCTAGAAAATGTAACAACTATCAATCCTACCTAGAGAAACTTACTGTCTTCCCAAAAATTAATATAAGGAAATAATATTCAGGTTAATACTTTTAAGAAAATGTTTCCAAGGTGTTGAAAAACTACTGTTTATCTTTTGTGCGTGTTTGAAAGAAATAGAGACATTGTTTCAATTCTGTAACAATAACAAAAATAATTAAACTAGAAAGTAGTTGAAATCTAAACAGACTTCTCAGCATCCCTCAGGAAAACACAATAGCACTTGGGGTTAGTTTGCTTTCTAAGATCTGACACATAGACAGGAATCTGATTAACTGGTGGCAGGAAGATACTGAGATGGCAGACCAGTGAAAATTACCATCTGAAAGGCAATGTGGTTACATTATACTAAGAAAAAGCAATGTTGAGCTGTGTCTAATCTCACACACACACACACACACACACATACACATTAGAAATCTCTCTGATGCCTCATTGCAAGACAACTAAGGATTAGTAGTGTAAGTCCAGGATGGGGTTGCAAGATCTCTCTCTCAGAAAGAAATGAAATAGCTCTCATAAATGATAGGACATTACATTTTCTTTTAACTAGCTCATTCTTTTATTGAATAGTTGACAAAGTCCTAAGCCAGCAGTCTCTGCTGTGCGCATTTCTTGGCTATTTTCTGACAGCACTTCAGGATCAGGTGTAACAGGGAAACGTCGTAGCTGTAAAAAGGCATTACAGTGGAATTTGTCCAGCTTGACACATTTTGGCCAGCTAAACCTTAATATGATCCGCTAATTAGGTTCATATGCTTCAAATGAATTTTGTTTTTGGTGTGTCATCTTTTAAAATATCTTTCCCATTTAAATAGTTATTTACCACATTTGGCAAAAACATTGCCTTTCCCAAACTTAAGTCTTTCTCCTCACATTAAGCTCATCTGTGTCTCTAGTACTCTATTTGAGGCATAGTTCAAAATCTGATTATTATATTAGCAAATGAGTGTTAAGGATACTGTTTTCAATTGCTCTAAAATTATGTAAACATTGAGAACATTATAAAAATTAGAATGCCCTTTTCTATGACATCCCCCTCAGTCACATGGACGATTTTTCAACATTTTCACCCTACAACTCACCACCTGAAATTTTTGACACCCTGAGAAAATGGTGGTCAAATATACCTCGTGTGCCATTTATGGAAAATATTTTTTTAAAAAGATTTATTTATTTGAAAGGCAGTTAGAGAAAGAGAAATGAAAGGGAAAGAGAGAGAGAGAGATTCAATGTGAGAGAGGGCTTCCATCTACTGGTTCACTCTCCAAGTGGCCTTGACGGTCAGGTATGGGCCAAGCCAAAGCCAGTAGCCTGGAACTCCTTCTGGGTTTCCCATGTAGGAGCCAGGATCCCAAGTACGTGGGCTATCTTCCTCTACTTTCCCACGTGCATTAGCAGAGAGCTGGATTGGCAATGGAGCAGCTGGAACTTGAACTGGTGCTCATATGGGATCTGGCTTTGCAGGCAAAGGCTTAAACCACTGAATCACAATGCCAGCCCCTAGGAAATACTTTTGTATATCTTTGGAATCTTAAAATATGAAGCTTCTTTTTATCCACACATTTTTATTCTCTGAGATTTTTAAAAATTTTATTTACTTCTTAAAAATCAATATAAATTATATTTTGGTTTATGGCACAAGATACAACTCTAACTTTTTCCAAATAGTTAACTTGTTTCCATGTTATTTATTGAATATATAATCTTCTTCCTTAGTAACTCCATACCTAAATTTTTAAAAATAGAGTTCTCTTTTTTTTCCATTTTCTGTTTTGCTTTATTACCTGTCAATTGAAAATAAAATAAAAATTCAAAGTAAGAAAGAATAGATAAGAATACTAAACAATATTAATAAGATAACTTGAACTACCAAGTTTTCAAAATCTTTTAATACAATAATCATATAAACCATATATTATAGGCTTGGGAACAGAGATCCAAAGTTTATCTTTTTTTGAAAAAAGTTTTACAAGTGAGGCTCCTAAGAGAAGCAGGCAGTTGACTGACATGTGCAGAAGCCCTGTGGGCCGCACACCTGAAGGTGCTTCCGTGGTTGGTGGGGCCTGGAAGTGCCAGGCAGTGAAAGGCGGGGCTGGAGTCTGGACTGAGTGAGTGCTGGTCTCTGTTTCTCAGGACATGTATGACGAGCTGATGATGACCATCAGCTCCCGGCGGAGTGGTCTCAATCAGAATCTTGCACTCAAGAGTCAGTACGAAAGGGCCCTGCAGGATCTGGCTGACCTGCTTGAAACTGGCCGGGAGAAGATGGCAGGGGACCAGAAGATCATTGTGTCTTCCAACGAGGAAATCCAGCAACTGCTTGACAAACACAAGGTAAAAAATGAGAGAGAAGCGTGGTTGTGAGAGCATGTTCTCAAATCATGATATATACTTACTAAAGCCTAATACTGTGTCCTTTTTGATTTCCTCCTTTATACTTTAGGTTTTAAAAGGGCAATAGATGTATATTCAAGCACAGAAATTTTTCTTCTCAGTTAGTTCCTCACTATTATTAGACAGGCATTTCCCTTACATAAACTACAATCAAGGGGAGACTCAAGGATTCTTTTCACAGGATTGAAGCTCCAGCCTTTCCCCTGCTTTTCACCCTGTGCCCCCCTGTGTATCTAATGTCAGATGCGCTCTCTGCCCTGCTTCTTCTTGATCAAAGACTTCTCACTCTGCTCTGGGAATGCAGAGCTGCCCACTCAGCTTGGGGATGGGGTTCCTGTCTATTCCATGAATCATTTGACTCTTCTGGCCTTAAAATACAGCCACTTCTATTTGATGTAGGCCTCAGAGTTTCTTCTTGGGGACATGGAGTCCTCATACAATGTAAACAAAATGGACGGGCCTGACACTATACTGTGTGTGCTGTGAGCAAACTCAGCTTAGATACTACTGCTCTGTAAAGAGATGCCTGTTTCTCTCTCTCTCTCTCTCTCTCTCTCTCTCTCTCTCTCTCACCTGCATATTAACAAAGAATATGCAAAGTTTGCCAGTTCACAAAGCTAGCCTCCCAGACTATGGGAGTTCCCTGTAAGTAAACTTAAAGTCCCACTGGGTTACAGCTGGTTAACAGCCTGTACATTAGGCAGCTCTTCAGTGGCTAAAAATGATGGGCTTGGGGAGAGAAATGAGAGGGAATTATACTTTTAGCTAATTTTTTCCCCAGAGACTTTTGTCCACATTTTATGATATTTTGAGGCCTTATCATTTGGCTTTGAAAACATTGCTTTAAAATTCACAGCTGTTTTTTCTCAACTATGACCATAGCAATAAAAGATCATTCTGAGTTATTCCAGAGGCAAAACTAGGATCAATGAGTATAAATAACAGGGAAATAAACTTCAAGAAAAGAAGTATTCTAAGAGTGGGATGCCTATGAACAAAAGGCTCTCCTGACCATAAGAAGTCAGGCCAGGGATGTCAGGGGAGGTAGCCTTGTGAAAGGAACCTCTGCTTTCATTGAAGGTTGGACTAGATGACCTCCAAGATCAACTGCAACTTTAAAATTCTATGATGAAATAATTGTCAATTTAAAATAATGATTTTAGCTTCTATTGACTTGTCCATTTTTGGGAGAGAGAATTCTGCAGTCTACAGGTGAGGGACAAAGACATAGGCACATAGCCCAGGTTCAAACCCCCACTCTGCCACAGTTGACAATGTAGCTTGGGCAAGCCACAGGGTCTTGGTGGTTCAGAGTTCTCATCTGGAAAAGTGAGAAATAAAGCCACCTATCTCCACCGAGGATTGAAGAGTTGTTTCAGGGACAGCATGAGTCAGGTAATGTGTTGATGTAACAGCAAGCAAATAGTAGACACTCAATTAGTGTTATTTACTGTTGTTGGTCTTGGGGATAGGATATGAGATTAGCCTTATCTCCATCCTCCAGGGTCTATGACACATAAAAGTGAATTTCAAAAATATTTGTAGGGTTGTACAAGGCCTACGATTCTATTATGTATAGATATAATAGGGGCAATTTAAAAATATTTGTTAGCAAACAGCGTATGTCAAACTATGCCTGGCAAAAGTAATAAGCACAACAAACACTCTGGAAGTTTAGAAAGTCGGGCTGAAGCCCAGGCATGGAGGAAGGAGAATCTTAGTGAATTTCAACTGAGAACATCTGAAGAAGAACAGTGTGACAGAGACCAAAGATGGGGGAGTGGGAGTGAGGCATTCTGATGGCACATGCTGGCAGCTAGGGGTGTGATGGAGTTAGTGAGAGACTGTGTCACAGAAGGATGAAGGCCAGAGGGCACGGGGATGAGGTATTAAGAGGACAGGGGAGTTTTTATCAGTAGCTGCTCCCATATAGAGAGCTTTCTTCAAGGGACACTGGTCTGTGCACAGCAGTGAGTAGATGCACTTGAATGGAGAGACAACAGAAGCTGATTAGGAGAGTAGAATCCATCTCCCCATCCAACAGTTAGTGCTTGGGCACAGTGAGGATGAGCAGAGTGCAGTAGAAAGGTATTGGTTGGGTATTGACTTCTATCAACTTTTGCACCCGAGACCGTTTTGTCACCTGGTATTGTATAAATGAGTCACTAATCACTCTCTACCTAAAAATTTGCAGGAATATTTTCAGGGCCTGGAATCTCATATGATCTTGACGGAAACACTCTTCAGAAAGATAATCAGCTTTGCAGTCCCAAAGGAAACCCAGTTCCACACAGAGCTGATGGCTCAGGCATCTGCTGTGCTGAAACAGGCTCACAAGAGGGGTGTGGAGCTGGAGTACATTCTGGAGGTGAGTCTGTGGGTGTGGCAGCTTCCCTGCTACAGCCTCCCCGTGGCAGAGCAGACCTGCAAGCCAAGAGGTGTTGTTAGGTGATACATCGTGCCTGGGAACTGGCCACGCTCTCTGGCTCGGGATTGTGCTGCCCTGTTGTTACAAATGTATTTCCTGTTTGCATTTGGGTATATGCTGTCCCTTACTGTTAAGTCTGCTAGGTGAATACCGACATCTGACTATGCATGGAGAGAGACTATGCATGGGTTCTTGATGTTCAGACTGATGGCTGAATTACAAGCAAAAAAAAAAAAAAATGTAGAAATATAGTCCTAGGAGTGTCCCGACTGCAGTGACTGCTTAGATAAGCTCTATCCCTGGTATTCAGGATCTAGAGGACAGCAACTGAGTCTGGGTCTTTGTGCTCCAAAAGCAGAAAATAAAGCGTCCATTTGGCCTTGCAACACTGGCTTGAAATCAGAAAACATGGACCCAGATTGTCAGAGTCATTTGTAGTGTTCACCTGGATCACCTTGAGTTTGTTGTCTTCCTTGTCATCCAAGGTTACTATGAAATTCCATTCCCACATTTATTTATTCACTCTCAGTCACTCATTCTTTGTAAATGAATGAATCAAGCGTGTATTCATTTAGCATTTATCAAACTGCTGCCAGTTTCCTAGATACTTGGAATGCAGGCTGCAAATGTCCAGGACTCTGGCCTCAGCAAGCTCATGGACTGGTGAGGCAACAGACAGGTGACAGACAACCAATACAACAGGACAAGCATTCTCAGTGAAGGGAATGGTGTTTCATATGCTAGATCTTGTAGGTAAGAAGATAGGGAAATAGTCTGTAACCATGGGACAAATAGAGCTCACTGCCTGTTTTTGTGAAGTTTTGTTGGAATATACAAAGTTGGAACCATTTCATTGTTATCTGTGGCTGTTTTCACACTATATAGAGAGATGTGAGTAGTTGAGACAAAGCTGAAAATATTTGCTACTTAGACTATTGCAAAATAAGTTCTCAGGCTACTGCTGTAGATTCAGATGGATAGTTGGTGCTCAGCAGAGACTGATGGGTAGTCTTTGCAACCTGGGTAAGTACAATGCTAAAACAAGATCTTCCTGTTCTCATTAACCAGGTCATTGCCCTCAACTGTTTCTGCTTTCGCATCCTTCCTTTTTCCCATGAAAGTTTTTGGTATTATCTCTCTGCCTTTCTTCCTCACCCATTTCCCAGATACCATCAGCCTTACCTAGATTGCTTATAGGATGTATGAGGGGACTTCAAAAAGTCTGAAAATTGGAATTAAAGGATAAATTTATTTTGGGGGGGAATTTTTTAGAATTAATGCATGTATTTTCTATGACTTTTTAAAAATTCTTTGAATACATGGATTTCTTTTTTTTTAAAAAAAAGATTGATTTATTTATTTGAAAGAGTTACACAGAGAGAGAAGGAGAGGCAGAGAGAGAGGGAGGTCTTCCATCTGCCGGTTCACTCCCCAGATGGCCACAATAGCCAAGCTGTGCTACTTCGAAGCCAGGAGTCAGGATATTCTTCTGGATCTCCTGACATGGGTGCAGGGGCCCAAGGACCTGGGCCATCTTTTACTGCTTTCCCATGTGGGATGCTGGAACTGCAGGTGGCGGCTTTACCTGTGACGCCCCAGCACCGGCCCCAAGAATTCATGGATTTCAAAATTTTTTGCAACAAAACATCTTTTAATTTCATTTCCCATGACCATTTTGAAGTACTCTCGTATTTATACTTTTCTAAGTCTTATCTTCTTCTCTGGGCCAACATTGTCATAGCTAGCTAACCCCACACACATGCAGGCCAGTTGTGAAATTCCCCAATCTACTCAAGTCTGAAGAGAAATTTTTTTTTTAATATTGGAAATATTTGTGAGAACAGTAAGTATATAATAATATATGTCAGGCAAGGCATTTGATTTGCAGATGAATCCATCGAGGTCATTTTGCTCTCTAAGATGCTTTGTGAATCTTTCTTCTTGGAGTGTCTGCAAGCACTATCTTGCTAAGGCACGTGGTTAATTGATGTCAGAGCCGGAAACCACACCTATCTGTCTGGTTTCATGGACTGAACTTTGTAGATCAATGAATCTATGAGTTCTACCTGATCATGCCATTGAAATTACAGCCTCCCCACAAATACCTGAGCACAAGGACTCTTTAACAGCCCATCAATTTTACTTTTTTTTTTTTTGGTGTATTGTATATTGTTGATATTCTATCTCCCTTCACTGGAATGTGAACTTAACTAAATCAGAGATTTTTCCCGTTTTTTTTTTTTTTTTTTTTTTTTTTTTTTTTTTTTTTTTGGTCTAAAGGCCTCAAACAGTGCATGGCCATACTTATTTAGTAAGCTTGTGGGAAAAAGCACAGGTTTCCATGCTATGCCCTGTTCCCACTCCACCTGCACATTGAAGTGAACATACACATGTTTTAAAAACTGCTGACTCTTGCTACAAATTATTGGGAAAAAATGTCAACTGATTTTTGTAAAAAGTTTTTTCTAGTTTTACATAACATAAAAATCTGAATCTAGGAATAAGTGACACGACATTTTTCCTTACAGAAATGCCTATACTATATATTGAGTTTTTGAAAGCTGTGCTTTAAATTTATGCGCAAATGGAATGTGTTTCATTCACTTGCTACATGAAAAGTAAACCGTCTCTTTGACTTAAACCCTTACTGTGACAAAAAATGAAACTGTGCATCCCCCATACCCCATAATGGCATACATTATTCCAGTTAGTTCTCATTATGAAGAAGACAGTATTATTACCTCCATTTTAATGTCTGGAAAATGAGGGTCATGGAAGTTTAATATCTTTCCTGTGGTCACACAGCTGATTAGTTGCAGACACCGGTGCCCATTCATGGGACTTTAAAGAGTCACCAGCTGATTAGTTGCTTCAGAGCCATCTTTTGCTTCCCCCAAGCAGTCCCAACACAAACACCCCTGACGACTCGAAAGAGAATGTATCGAGTGCACTTTTTACTCTCACGAGGATTTTTAGCTCACAGACAGTATTGTCTTTCTAGACATGGTCCCATCTGGAGGCAGAGCAGCAGGAGCTGAGCAGACAGCTGGCGCTGGTGGAGAGCAGCCTTCCGAGCGTGGGCTTGGTGGAAGAAAGAGAGGACAGGCTCAGGGAGCGGATCCTGCTCTACCAGGTCTGTGTCTGGGGATGTCTTGGGATGACAAGTTGCTGTATTTCCACTGAATGTATCCAGTAGAGCTAAAGGAATTTAGACAAACGTGTAATCAAAGGCTTTATTAACTACTTGCACTTTTCTTTCAAGTTGTTAACATGTTGAAAGCAGATAATTTGTGTCCTAGAACAACATTAGAAATCTTCCTTTTTTATTTTAAAGAGAGAGTTCTTTTTGAAAATTCAGGCCCTACTAAGCATTTTCTCTATTTTATGCTGTTATCACATTATTCTTGGCAGTTGTAAAAAAGACACCTAAAGTTGCTATCAAAAGAAAGAGCATCTATAATGAAATATGGGTGATATGGATGAAATGTCTTAATGTTTTCAGTGTTACCTAGGTACAAATCATTTATATTTAAATTATGGGTAATCTGAACAGTGTAAGCACCACAAACATTATAATTCTTAAGCAAATTGCACTATCCAAACTTTTAACCTGATATTTTCATTTGTTTTAGCATTTAAAATCCAGTCTTAATGAATACCAGCCCAAACTGTATCAGGTATTAGAAGATGGGAAACGACTTCTGATATCCGTTAGCTGCTCAGATCTGGAAAGCCAGCTAAATCAACTTGGAGAGCACTGGCTAAATAATACCAACAAGGTGTCCAAGGAACTTCACAGACTGGAAACGATATTGAAACACTGGACCAGGTAACACATGTAGTAACTGGTTTGCATATTTTTACATAAGTATTGCAGTGTATTCATCAGGCTAGTGGGTATCAGACTTGGAAAAGATGTGGTCCGTCTAGAAATTTATTGCATGGTATGGAAAATAAAGATAATTAGAAAGTTACTAGTTGGACTAGTGACTTTAAAAAGCCTAGCATTAAAACTGGGCAGGGAGACGGGTGGACAATGCACTTTACCTTCGAGCTGTCCTCCTCCATCACATAGTAACTATTGCTGGGATGAGGGTCGGTGAGAGGGAGTCCCATAGGAAAGCTTTAGAAGACAAACAAAAGGAAGTGTGAACTAAGGACTAGTTTCTTAGGGGGCAATGGGAAGTATCCAAGGGTTACCTGGAATGTGATGGTACACTCTTTCAATACCCCCTTTCTTTGCAAGAATTCTAATATTTTCTAAGCAACACCCATGTGAAGGAGGAGAAAGATATTTTTATTTTTCAGCTTAGGGGTAGGAAAGCTGAAACTTGGAGAGACTGCCTTTATCAAGGCATGGATGTTAAGAGAAAAGAGTGTTAGAGTAACAATTAAGTGTACTTTTTTTCCGAGTCTACTGTGTGTCCCTAGTTTGAAGACACTCAACAAACATGGGTAAGAAAAAGTTAGGGATTGGAAGCTTACTTACTTAACTCATTAATATACTTGCAGTTACCAACGGGAATCTGCAGATCTGAGTCACTGGTTACAGTCCGCAAGAGACAGGCTAGAATTTTGGGCTCAGCAATCTGTGACAGTACCACAAGAACTGGAGATGGTCCGTGATCATCTCAATGCTTTCCTGGTAAGTCTGAGAATATAAGGCATTTGATTTGATTTCATTGTTTTCAAATATATAGGCAAGGTCTGACCCATGTATCAGTAACAAGGAAATCGACTGTCAAAGTCAATATTTTAAACTAACCTATCTGTATTAATTGTATGTGTTTAATAATTATACAAAAAAATAGGGCTCAAGGACTTAACATTGCCTCTTTAACAGAGTTTTTAAGTAGTGACTTCATAGTTGACTTTTTTTTTTAAAGATTTATTTATTTACTTGAAAGAGTTACACAGAGAGAAAAGGAGAGGCCTTCCATCTGCTGGTTCACTCCCCAATTGGCCGTGTCAGCCGGAACTGTGCCGATCTAGAGCCAGGAGCTTCTTCCCTGTCTCCCTCGCGAGTGCTGGGGCTCAAGGACTTGGGCCACCTTCCACTGTATTCCCAGTCCATAGCAGAGAGCTAGATGGGAAGTGCAGCAGCCAGGACTCGAACCCTCACCCATATGGGATGCCTGCACGGCAGGCGTTGAGTGGCTTTACCTGCTATGCCACAGCGCCAGCCCCCGAAGTTGGCTTTTATTTGAAGGCAAGGTGTGCTGCTTTTGTGTTCCTCTGGAGTGCCCAACACAACTGCAGCCTCAGAATGTAGAGAAAATGGTTTTATTCACTAAGCTGGTTGCTTTCTTTACATGAAATATCTGACTATTTACCCCTTATTGCAAACATTGCTACTTCTTTTAGGAGTTTTCTAAAGAAGTGGATGCCAAATCTTCCCTGAAGTCGTCTGTCCTGAGCACTGGAAATCAGCTTCTTCGATTAAAGAAGTTGGACACAGTTGCCCTGCGTGCTGAGCTATGTCACATTGACAGCCAGTGGACTGAGCTACTGAAAAATATCCCAGCTGTCCAAGAAAAGCTCCACCAGGTAGAAAAAGAAGGATTGGCCTTATTGAGAGCAAATGATTTCAGCTATATTAAATGGAGAACCATGTTAATCTGCTTTTACTCACATAGTTAAATCAGTTTTGTCTCAGAGAACTTACTTTTTCTTTCTTCCATCTCATTATATATTAAAAATGAACTATTTCCAAAGCCCTGCTCGGATGACATTTCTTCTAAAGGCTTCTTTAACATGTTGTGTGTGTTTGTATGTGCATATGTATTAAAATCTTTGGCCTTGTTTAAACTTTGTTTTCTCATGTACAAAATGTAAAAATGTCAGTGGTGCTGATAATTTATAACATATGTCAAAGATTATTATTTCGTGTATAAGAGAGCAACTGGCATTCAATCATGTAGGTGTAGTCGAGTCATGAGCAGAAGTGCAGTTTGGAGCAATGTCTCCTTGCATGATTTCATCATTGTGCAAACATCACCAGGTGTATTTACACACAAGGAGATGGCTACAGCATCACTAGGTGATAAACATGTAGAGGACTGCCATCATATATGTGGTCTATGATTGACTAAACATTATCTGGCCCATGTTGGCGTTCCTGGTGTATTTCCCCTGAAATTCCAGAACATTCACCTTTATCTTTATTTGACGTTCATCCTCAAGTTGCTGGGTACGAGCTGTGTCTAATGTGTGTGCCTCATCTCTCCTAATCAGCAGCTATACATTCCCAGAAGGCAGAAACAGCTCCACATCAATCTCCGTGTTTTTCATCATCACAGAGAAGTTCATCTGTGAATTTTTAATAATTGCTTTTACCCCTCCAAATCATTATAATAAGTATATGCAAAATGAGTGATATACTAATATTCAGAATTCTAAGTATATTTTATTAAAGACTAAGAGAATTGGCTATGCTCTTAGGAATAAATATTAGAGTGCCAAAAGTCTAGAAAATGATAGCTTGTAGTGCAGTATTTTTCTTTCTTCTTTTCACATTCCTGAGTCATAATACACAGAGATTTTACAAGATAATTAATAAAATACATCTGTTGAGTGTTTTGTAGTTAAGTTTTTTTAAAGCTCATAAGACTAGCTGTAAAATAAGAATAATATTTTCTTCTTGCTGGTGTTTTGATTAATTAGTTAATGTTTATACAGTGTTTATAGTATTGGATATCAAGCGAACATAAAATGGCTATTATCTTTCAGTGTTTGCTTGATATTTAATTTTAATCTTCTAATGGGGTTAAGATCTAAAAATGTCATTGCAAAGTGTTATTATCTCTGTGAGTACAGTGATATGAATTAATATAGGGTTTGTACGTGAGCAGAATTTGGTTTGAATTTTAACACTTGTGTCTTGTTCTCTCTCAAACTTGAGCAGCTCCAAATGGATAAGCTGCCTTCCCGTCATGCCATCTCTGAAGTCATGAGCTGGATTTCTCTAATGGAAAGTGTGATTCAAAAGGATGAAGAGGATATAAAAAATTGCATAGGCTACAAGGCAATTCATGAATACCTTCAGAAATATAAGGTAATTAGCTTTTTTTCTTTTTTAGATGATTTTATTTGAAAGAACTAAAAAACTCAGATTATGAGATCGGGTCTTACAGGTTTCATAAATGGTGGCCGACAGGCATTCAAAACCAAGAAAACTGAATTCATAGTTGTAGGCAAAAAAAAAAGTTATACAGCATTAAGAATAATTTTGAATAATTTTGTGTTATTTTTAAAAATCAAGGAAATCATGAAAACAAATACTATAACTTATAAGTATTTATAGTGAGATTTTATAAGCTATCCAGTTCTACATCTTCTACCTAAATATCTTCCTATATTTATATGCCTCTATGTGTATGTTTGTATGATCGTATACAGGTAAATATTTACCTTTGAAAATAATGGGTCATATGAATAAATGAACTAAGTAATGGACGTTATAATGTTAGTCTTAAGGTCACTTAAGGTTTTCCAATTCCTGGTAAAATAGTAAGGCATTTACATGTACAACTCCTGGTTGTGTTACTGTCTCCTCTTTTTTTTTTTTTTTAGGGTTTTAAGATAGACATTAACTGTAAGCAGCTGACAGTTGATTTTGTGAACCAGTCTGTGCTACAAATCAGCACTCAGGATGTGGAAAGTAAACGGAGTGATAAGACTGATTTTGCTGAGCAACTGGGAGCAATGAATAAAAGTTGGCAAATCTTGCAAGGTCTAGTAAGTGAGAAGGTAAGCCAAGTGACCTGCTGCTGCCCCTATATATGTATAGCATCCCTTCCCCATTTCCCAAAACAGGCATGGTTGGTAAGGGAAACTCAGTTCTAGAGCAGTATATCTGTACTGGACTCCAGAATGCCTCTGATAATGTTATTGAGGATTTTATTATTCTAAATTTATTTAGTCTTATTAATTGTTTTATGTACCTTTTCTGCTCTTTGCTTGTGTCGGGTTGTTTCAATTTTTTTTTAAAGATGGCTCTTAATTCCTTTTTTTTTTTGTTTCAAGTTGGCATCTTCTCTTGATTACCAACAGTATCACTTGATTCACATTGTACAGAATTTTTATAATCTAATATATAGTGGACCTTATTTTAGGAATTCTTAATTTGGAGAAAATAGTGGCTTGAGTAATTAGCTTGCCAATGATTTGATCTTAACATAAAATTTCAAATTTTATGTCATTATGTCTGTTCAGATCCAGCTGTTGGAAGGCTTATTGGAATCTTGGTCAGAATATGAAAATAACGTACAATGTCTGAAAACTTGGTTTGAAATCCAGGAAAAGAGGCTAAAACAACAGCAGCAAGTTGGGGATCAGGCTTCCGTGCAGAACTCACTGAAAGACTGTCAGGTACTTGCCCGAGTGGCTCATGTGCGCCTCTCACTGTTCCACACATGTGCTGAATGTTTGAAGGCCTGAGAGTTGGGAGTTAACTATTTTTAAATAGATACATTTGGTATTAAATTTCTGTGATTATATGATTTATAGAGTTTCCTAACTGTAGGTTTTTTGCACTTGCTTTTCAAAATTTGAAATTATGAAAATTTTTACTCTTGTAAATAGAAATGCCAGGAATCCTATAATCATTAGATTTAATAGTTATCCATATTTTTCAGTATATTTTCCTGAATTCTCTTTGTTTTTAAAGATTGCATGGTAAATCCCAGACATGTCATTTTATTCCTACAAACTACCATATACATCTTAGACAATCAGTGTTTTCTTATGCAATCATAACATTATCACTACAAAAAAAGTAACCATAATTCCTTAGTATTTTTATGCCTCATTGCTAATCATATTTCCTTATCTTTAAAAATGCGTTTTAAATTAATTTATTCAAATATGAATATGAACAGGGTCCACATTGCTTGTTAGAGTTCATAAGTCTATTTAATATTCTTTAATACTAGAACTTGCTGCTGGAACTAGATTGTTCAGGGTTAGCCTGTGCATTTCCTTAAGATGCGATTTAACTTGATTTTATCATCTCGGAATTTCTTATACATGGAAGTTAGCATTAGAGGCTTGACTGGATTCCCATTCTACTTTAAAAAAAATATTACTTGACAGAAAGAGAGAGATGGAGATAAATCTTTCTTTCTGCTGATTCACTCCACAAATACTCACAATAGAGGGAGCTATGCTAGTCTGAAGCCAAGAGTCAGGAATTCTAACCTGGACTTCTACACGGCTGGCAGGAATCCAATTACTTGAACCATTGCTACTGCCTCACAGGCACATTAGCAGGAAGCTGGATTGGAAGCAGAGCCAGGACTCCATCCCAGGCACTCTGAGATAGGATATAGGTATCCCAATGGTCCCAGATTGCCCACCCACCTGTTGCTCTTGCCAAGCGACGGTGTTCCTTTGTCACGAGGGGACACACACAGCCTGCTTGTCTCCAACTGTTAGTAAGGAGGACCAAGGATTCAGGTGGTACACTTCTAGCTCAAATGTTTTCAGTAACTTAGGAACATGTAATTGATCCTCTGGTATTCTTGTTTATATGAAAAAAATGTGAGAATTACATTTAATGCTGTAATAAAATTGTTTAAGCTAATTCACTAATTGCACTGTGTTACACATTAGTTATGACTGTTCTCTTGCAGTGTTTTCCAAGAACAACTGAATAGTCAACTATGAAGTGATTGTGCAGGAAATTCCTCTCCCTACATCCTGGTTTTTAAAAGAACTGGATTAGGTCATGGTGTCCCTTCCAATCAGCACTTTTTCTATTGGGGACATGTGGGAAGAGATCTCCTGATGCTCTCAATCGAAGCTTTTTTTGGTCTAGATAAGAAAGAGCTCAGGTTCCCAGAGTTGGGTTCCTTAGCTAATGGGTTGCATTTTTAAAAATATTCATTCATTCATTCATTCATTCAAAAGACAGAACATCACATAAACAGGGAGAGATGAAGAAGAGGAATGATGGAGTGTGAGAGAGATCTACCGTCTGCCTGTTCACTCCCCAAATGCCTACAATAGCCAGTGCTGGGCCAGGTCAAAGCAAAGAGACGGGAGCTCCATCCTTGGATCTCTTATGAGTAGCAGGGACCCAAGAACTTGAACCATCTTCCTCTGCCTTTCTAGATGCATTAGCAGGAAGCTATATTGGAAGTGGAGGAGCCCGGACTCAAACTGGCACTCATATATGGGATGCTGGTGTTGCAAGTGGCAGCTTAACCTGTTGCTTCACGGTGGTGACCCCTCGATTACAACTTTGAGGCTGCATAAAATGACAAAAACATCAACTAGACAAATACCTTGAATTAATAAGAAATTTAAAATATCTTAGAAGATGGATTTGTAAAATAGTAAAGGCCAAAAACGTGACGTGCATTAACTAGTCTCATTGCATTTCCAGTTTTCTAGGGGCTAGTAGTATTTCCAATTCAGGCTATAAATTTTAAAGTCTACTAAATCAATTTCAAAAATTCACTACTGAAGATGAACGTCATACCTTTTGTTGAGTTTTAAGGTATTCTGTTAGGGGCAGGCGTTTAGTCTAAGAGTTGAGACACCTGTGTCTCACATCAGAGTACCTGAGTTTGACACCCAACTTTGGTTCCTATTTCCAGCTTCCTGCTGGCGAACAGTGATGATGGCTCAAGTAATTGGCTCAAACGGGAGATCTGGATTGGGTTCCCTGGCGGCTAGCTTTGATTTGGGCCAGCCCACTATTCTAGACATTTGAGGAGTGACACAGTAGATATAGGTGCTTGCTCTCTCTCTCCCTCCCTCTCCCTCCCTCTCCCTCCCTCTCCCTCCCTCTCCCTCCCTCTCCCTCTCCCTCCCTCTCTCCCTCTCTCCTTCTCTCCTTCTCTCCCTCCCTCCCTCCCTCCCTCCCTCCCTCCCTCCCTCCCTCCTTTCTTCCTTTCCCCTTCTTCTGTCTCAAAAAAATAAATAAATACATTTAAAGTGCTTTTTGTTAATTTTTAAATGTATTTTGGATTGCTTAGCATTAGCCAGATTAAACTTCTTTGCTCTAATGAACTTAAGCACTGGATGATTGAAATATTCCATTAAAATAATTTTCCTTTTTCCACTTTTCTCTCTCTGGTTTTCCATTTTGCTTCTTTCTGGGTGCATGTCTTCTCCTTAAAAGAGTAGTCTCCCAGAGGGTCAGGTCAGACAGCGTCAGGGCGGAAAGCTTAGAATATGGTTTAGAGGACTCTGCACCATTGCTGATTTGTGACTTCAAGTGAAAGGTCATTTATTTGAAACAAAAACCAGAATGAAAGTAGCCCACACAGTTATTTGGGGACATCTCACATAAATCGCAATAGCCTAACTGGCATGTTCTGTTTGGCAACACCACAAACCTTGATAAAATTTATTGTCATTTTTGAGAAATTGTTCCTTTGGACCAGAGTGTGAAATTCAAGCCAGCATACTTAAATCAGTGACTGGATTCAAGCTTCACTTTGTTTTAAAACTCTTGAATATTTTTCCAGTGTTTTAGAAGTGATTTATTAATTGCAACCAACATAAAACTGATATTTTTGAGTTAACCCAAGTTAAGAATGATTTATTGTAACAAAAATGTTAGGCTTGGCCTTTCCTTTCATTGATCAGGAAGAGAAACATTTTTAATTATTATCAGCAGGAAAGAAAAAGACATCTTAATTTTGCATAAACTATACGTTTCAATTCTGTTTCCTTCCTGGGCTTTGCTCTTATGCCAACATATGTATGTGTAGCGTCTTTTATCATGTGTTGACATCTATGTGTTGACATAGTTGACATCTATGAAAAATGAGAATAAAATTATTTTTTAAAGATTTATTTATTTGAAAGGCAGAGCTACAGAGAGAAGGAGGGAGGGAGGGAGGTCTTCCATCTGCTGGTTCACTCCACAAATGGCCACAACAACCAGGGCAGGGCCAGGCTGAAGACAGGAGCATTGGTGGACCATCCTCCACTGCTTTCCCAGGTGTATCAGCAAGGAGCTGGATCAGAAGTGGAGCAGTCAGGACTTGAACTGGCACCCAAATGGTGGCTTAACCCATTATGCCACAGCACTGGCCCCTAAAATTAATTTCTAATTGTTGAATTTTAGAATCATAATTGACACTTAAGAAGGGTTGTGGTGCTTATTGTATGCTGAAATAAAAAAGTAATACATATTCTTAAAATATAAGTTAGGATTGATACATAATTATTTATTAGAGAAAGGGAGAGAAAAATCCTTAAATAGTAAAATTAATTAGGTTTTTTGCACTATGTCAAGGACCTAAAATCTCAGTAATCACTGTATTCATTCTCTGGTAATTATGAAAGCTGTCAAAATATTAACAATTATAAAATAGAAATGAAAGAACAGTATGAAAAACCAAAAATGATCTCTTTAAGCAACTAAATTTATGAATTTCTAATTAATGCACCAAGACAAAAAATAGCTTTATGATAATTCAGGAGAGAAAAATAAATATATTTGCATTGAAGCTTAACAGATTATCATATGGCTACACATAATAATATCTTGCATATTCCATATATATTTATCTCATTTTGTTTCTTTGGAATAAGCAAAAAATATATCTGTTGTAGAAATGAGGTTGAGAGAGATTAAAAGGTTGAACCACAACAGAAACAAAAATGAAAGGGGCAAAAATATTAAATAAGAGGTACAAAAATTGAATTAGTATAATGAGACACTAGACTCCTCATTAACATCAACAGCATTGTCCTGTCCTGATAGTTTTATTGATAAAGGGATCTTCATGGGGTGAAAATCTTTTTACACAGTTGAAACATTATCAATACTTAAAAATATGTTGGAATTTTGTCCTTTCTAACATCCAGTCCCTACAAATCTATTTTCAGTTCTGGAAGTATACTCCTGAACGTGGGAATGTATCCATGCCTCAATATTTAGTTTTTCATTTCACCCCAAGATGTGATTTACAACCCTGCAAAGTTTCCTGTTCACGTGGGTTACCTCTGTTGTTGGGCTGAGAGTTAGTAGTTGAATGGTTTGCATTTTAATCCCCTCAGGAGCCCTCAACAGCACTGTGACCCAAGACAGGTCTGATGACGTGGTGTTCCATTGATTTATCTATAAAACGTTGATGGCACTCCTAGGTTACTTCACTGAGCTCTGCACATTTTTAAATGGCACTAAAATATATCAGAATTCTTTTACGTGGTTAACTATGAACTCTAGATCTCTTCCTCCTTTTATTTTTTCTTTCTGGAACTTTTCATACTGGTAGTCATAAACACCCCACGGAAAATGAAGATTTGCTTTTTCTGAATCATGGAATCAGAGTATTTTAGAGAGAAACAGAGGTTAGTAGAGATTATCCTTCCCAGTCTCCTGATTTTCTAACTGAAGAAACTGAGACTTCATGAAAGTTTCTTACTTACCCAGAGGGACACAGCTTTACAGAAATAGAAATATGATTGAATCTCACATACTGGGAACCCAAATACCATTCCGTTATGCTCTTCTTCTGAGCTCTGCTGTGTACTTTTTGAATATGAACCCACATGAATTTAAGAATATAAGTTACCATTAAGCAGTCCACACAGCAGACTCATAGACTGACAAACGCCCTACACGGCACTCTGACCTCAGAATCAGCCCTTAAGGCATGCGGATCTGGCTGAAAAGCCCATGAGAGCATTTCAGGCATGGAAAGCCAAGACACTCTGGCAAAAAATGATCTGCATGAAGGATCTCTGTGAGTGAGACTCCAGTGGAAAGAAGGGGCTATCAAAGAAGGAGGTACTTTTCTCTGAAGGGAGGAAATAACTTCCAATTTGCTTATGGCCCTGTCTAAATACTGACTGAGTTTGTGGACTAAAAAGGCTTCCATATCCTTGATAGCTATTGACAAGAGCCTTGGGTGATCACTGACATCGTAAATAAGAGTGTTGATTGTTAACAACAGGAGTCACTGTGCACCTACTCCCTATGTAGGACCTCTGTACTTAATGAGTTGCACTATGAGAATTAACAGTAAAACTTGTTTTCAAACAGTACTTTATATTTTTGTGTCTGTGTGTGGGTGGGTGCAAACTGTTGAAATCTTCACTTAGCATAGAGTTGGTCTTCTGTATATAAAGATAATTGAAAATGAATCTTGATGAAGAATGGGATGGGAGAGGGAGTAGGAGGTGGGACGGTAGTGGGGTGGGAGTGGAGATATGGGGGGAAGAACTGCTATATTCCTAAAGCTGTACCTATAAAATTTGCAGTCATTAAATAAAAGCTTTCTTAAAAAAAAAGAATTACAAAGAGAGAGGGAGATACAGTGAGAGATCTTCCGTCAGCCGGTTCACTCTCCAAATGGCTGCAACAACCAGTCCTGGGCCAGACTGAAGCCAGGAGCAAAGAGCTTTTTCCCAGTCTCCCACATGGGTACTAAGACCCAGGCACTTGGGCCAGCCTCTGCTGCTTTCCCAGGCACATTAGCAGGGAACTGGATCAGAAGTGGAGCAATCTGGACACTAACTGGCACCTGTCATTGCAGGCAGCCGCTTTACCCACTACGCCACAACACTGGCCCCAACATTAAATCATCTTTAAAACCTTACATAATACTTCTTTATCTGGTTGATAATCAAAACAGATATGCTAGTTTCCCATGGGTAAAAAGACTTTTTTTTTTTTAACATTTAAGTGTAGGTAGATGTATTGTTGTGGAAAATGATAATCTTTTTGGATTAGTAAAAAATTTTAGGACAGGAAACTATAATAGCTCAGTTCTAGTGGCTCCCTGGAATTCCATAAAAGAACAATTTAAAATAACAATTTTTTTAAAAAAATCTTTCAGGATCTGGAAGATTCAATTAAAGCAAAAGAAAAAGAAATAGAGAAAATTGAGCAGAGTGGACTCGCTTTGATTCAGAACAAGAAAGAAGAAGTCTCCGGCACTGTTAGGACCACGCTGCAGGAGCTCAACCAGACCTGGGCCAATTTAGACCACATGGTAATGTTGCCCGTGGACACCGGGCTCCAAAACTGTTTGCCAGCACCTATCTCAACTCTGGGTTTTGATTTTCCTAAAATAACTGAGTAAATATTGGTCAACTCCATATCTATTCCGTTTATACTAAGTCTACTTCATTAACTTTGTTTTCAAAAATATAACAGAATACAGAATAAATACAGGTGTTTCCTGTAATACCCGTGATTATAAACATTACTCTTAATAATCCTATTCAATCCCATTGCTATAGAACCCATCAAGGTTCAGATAATTCTTCAGTGTCTGTCCTTAGCTCGGATTCTTCTAATCTCTACACAGAGGAGGAGAAATCCAACTAGCAGACGACTCCATTTGTGTGGTTGATAGATATCTCACACTCTGTGCCCAAACTGCAAGACTGCTCTTTCTGCTGCCTCACTGGATGACAACCCTACCCTTCCGAAGAGTTGATCTTTACTCCTTGCGTTCTCCCATATCCCACATCTTGTCCGCACAAAAGTTGTGTCAGATGCACTTCCAGACTAGATCGTACTCTGACCTCTATCCATCTCTGCAGCTAACATCCAAGTCTCAGTCTCTGTCATCGCCTGTCTTGATTATTTCTAGGGCCTCCTAAACAGTCTCTGTGCTGGAAGGGTATGATTAAACGGAAGTCAGAGCATCACACACTCCTGCTCAAAATCCCCTTCCGTCTCGTTCTGATGATCAGGCTTCCACTCTGTCTCGGTCCTCTCTTCCTGTGGTGGTCGGCAGATTCCTATAGCTTCTGCCATGCTGATCTCCCCTGCACTTGAACTCAACAGACACCTATTGCACTCAGTGACTTTGTACCTGCTGTTCCCTCTGCCTGGAACAGCCTCTCCCAGGTATCTGCACAGTTCCCTTCCTCTCCTCTCAAATTCACCATCTCAGGCGGGACCTTCAAGAATACCTTTTAAAAAACAGATAGCCTTTTTTCTTCTTCATTTCTTACTCCCAAGCTCTTCTCTCCTTTGCTTTTATCTATGTTGTTTAGCAAATGCTAAGATAGTTGTTGACTACTTGTGGATTTAAATTTCTCTCGCTAAATGTGTACTCTTGAAAGGCAGTTTTATAAGTATGTGCTGAATTAACTGGTAAATCCTCCAATAATAAGTGAATCAACAGATACTACTCTGTAGTGTGGGGTCACAGTTGTCTTGAGCACACACTGTGTAGGATCTTAAGAATCACATTTATAGAGATAGGAGCTGATGTGCAAAGAAGTTGACTGGGACCCATAGGACCTGACAATGGTTTCTGGTCTATGCACTCTTCTCAGCTCTCTATTCTTCCCTTCCCTTATGTTTAACCTGATTTTAAATCTGTTTTATTATTATTTTTTAATTTAATTATTTGACAGAGTTAGTGAAGAGAGAGAGACAGAGAGAAAGGTCTTTCTTCCGTTGGTTCACCCTTCAAATGGCCACTACGGCCTGGTGTGCTGCACCAATCCGAAGCCAGGAGCCAGGTGCTTCCTCCTGGTCTCCCATGCGGGTGTAGGGCCCAAGCACTCAGGCCATCCTTCACTGCCTTCCTGGGCCACAGCAGAGAGCTGGACTGGAAGAAGAGCAGCTGGGACTAGAACCTGGCGCCCATATGGGATGCCAGTGCCAGGTTCTAGTCCTGGTTACCAAGTGAGCCACGGCGTCCAAATCTATTTTATTATGTACTTTTTATTAATGGATACATTTTTTGAAAAAGTTATCATAAAGTGGGCATTTCATAGAAACATATCCTCATGAAAAACAAAAATAAGATTAAAATAGCTCTTTTAAAAATTCTGTTGATCGTTATTTTCATTTGTGTTTTGCAGCTTTGATAGCATCCATGGGCATTGTCTGAGATGAGGCAGCATTGCTTTTTTCGGACTCGAAAGAGTGTTTCTCTATCGGTTTCCTTTGTGCCGAGAAGAAAATCAAAGAATGCAAATGAAAATTAATTACATGATCTCTTTTCTAAAATATGGGCTTATGACTCACCATTCAAAAGATTACACTAAGATCAGTGGTGCCATCCAACAGGTCCAAAGTAGACTTCTAAGTGACGTAGACAAAAATGAAAGCTCTTCTGATGCATGTGA
The DNA here is from genome assembly GCF_033115175.1 of Lepus europaeus. Classification (NCBI taxonomy): domain Eukaryota; kingdom Metazoa; phylum Chordata; class Mammalia; order Lagomorpha; family Leporidae; genus Lepus; species Lepus europaeus. The sequence continues at coordinate 153,364,815 of NC_084829.1, read as the reverse complement.
GGATAATGACTACCTGGATTTAAGATTAGATCTCTCAGATTCTAACAGTGTGGTCTTGAGTCCTGTTCACCATGACTATACCTGCCCCATGAGATCATTATGAGGATTAAATGAGTTAACGCCTTTAAAACAGTTACTTAACACATTTCCCAAACTTTTGTTGTCAATACAATCCCTTTAAAATATATGCATTTACCAGTCATCCTTATACATTTCCATTCAGACTTAGTGTTCAATTGTTAAGAGCATGAATTTCTAAGTTACTACATTTTATCTCATTCTTTTTTTTTCTCTTTTAGTTTCCTTGCCTTAAGCCATATTAAATTTCTAATGTTTTTCTTTGAATTGATTATATATTCCATTATCGTAAATATTATGCAATTATAAGCAGTGTTTGTTTCCAAAGGTTGGGCAGTTGAAGATACTGTTGAAGTCTGTGCTTGACCAATGGAGCCATCACAAAAAGGCCTTTGATGAGATAAACAGTTACCTCATGGAGGCCAGATATTCTTTGTCCCGATTCCGCCTGCTGACTGGCTCCTTAGAGGCAGTGCAGGTGCAGGTAGACAATCTTCAGGTAAGGAATGAATCTAGTTCTGTCTTAACATCTGTTTTCATTTGAGAACCCTGGAAAATTAGCAATTGCGAGCATCACACCAGAATATTGCTGTATATTGTTGATATTTCATTGTTTTTTAAATCAAAATTAATTTCACGTGCTTCATTGCTAAAGTTGTCCATGAGTACCAAATTTTTTATTAACTTGGATGTAAATAAATGATTTTTAAAATTCTGTTTTATAAATACCTAAATAAATGCATTTTATAAAATTTATACCCAAATCAACCTCCTTGATTCATTGTCACTGCTTTTTGTGTCTTCCTGTTCTCTTTTTCTCTTGCTTCTACAAATGTATTCTAAGGGATTTTAAAGAAAGCAAAGAGAAAAATAGTAAAAGTGGTAAATGTTTATACCATTAAGTTGTTTACTCTTCACTCTGTCCAATATCCGTGGCCTCTCTGATGTGTCCACGCCATCCTATTTGCAAGCACTTTCTGCTTGTTTTCCTATGTGTCTATTATCATTGCATCTTTCCAGAATGAAATTGTGGCTGTTTTAAGCAGGAAACTCTCTCCTATGTCAGGTCACTGCCCTCAAATTTGCTGCAGCCCTCACTCCCTGCATGCCTGGCCCTAGGCCATGCTCACCTGATGCTGCTCTTTCTCCTTGGCTAAATAATGCAGACATTGGGATGGATGAGCAGGCCTCTGGGGGCTGAGATGCCAGCAAAGCTCAGCATGTACCCTTGTTACATCCGTCCCACATCCCTGGCTTGGCGATTGTGGTGGATATGTGGCTGACCTCATTTGTAGACTTTCTTCTGGGACTGACATTTTCCAAACAATTTGGGAGGGAGGAGGGAATGAACTACCTAAAAATGATTTCTTTTAAACAAGAGTTGTTGCAGACACTAAGGACTATTGAAACTTATTTTGAGAATAGTCCATTTAAATACACATTATAAGTTTGAGAAGATAAGAAGTATTTTTTAAATTTTATATATTTTTGGGTTTATGACCTATAAATGCTGTGTAAGATATGAAAGGATTAGGGTCTTTTCCTTGACTGTTTGGAGTTGAGGGTCATCAGACGTAGGTGTTAAGCAACACAAACTTACTGTGCCCTACTTCACCTATAGAGATTTTGTAAAAACTGAGCTTATCAGTTCGGTATTTCTAGGATAACATCTTTCTTACAGTTATCAAAACTTCCCTGGTCCTTGGAAGAAGACTCCGCTGAGTCTGTATAGTAAAGATTCTTTGCTTAAAGCAATTTTCAAATATACAGTGCTTTATTGTTCATTGTAGTGACAATCCTGTGCACTGGATCAGTAGACTTATTCCTGCTGTCTAGTTCAAACTAGATACCCTCTAAACTACATCTCCCCCTCCTGTTGTACTTTCTATTTCTATGAGTTTGACATTTTCAGGCAAAAATTGACAATATGTTAATTAGATTGATTTAATCATCCCAAATGTAAACATGTAAAAATATCACATTGTGCCCTATAAAAATTTTTTAAAGATTTATTTATTTGAAAGGGAGAGTTACACACACACACAGAAAGCAAACTCTTCGATCTGGTGGTTCACTTCCCAAATGGCAACAATAGCTGGGGCTGGGCCAGGACAAAGTCAGGAGCCAGGAGCTTTGTCTGGGTCTCCCGCATGAGTGCAGATGCCCAAGTACTTGGGTCATTTTCCACTGCTGTTCCAGGCTTGTTAGCAGGGAGCAAGATCAGAAGTGGAGCAACTGAAACACAACCCAGTGCCAATATGGGATGCTGGTGTCACAGGCAGTGGCTTAACCTGCTACATCACAATACTGGCCCCATGTGTCCTATAATTTATACAATAATTTTCAGTTAAAAATAAAAATCTTTAAACAAATTCTTTGCCAGAAAGAATACCCAGAAATAGAATTTATAGCTGATAAAAGTTATGAGTTCTTAGGATCTTAATTATCAGGAATTTGCAGTGGAACCACTCTGGGTATGTAAAAATCAGAGACCTGGGGACCTGGATTTTGGTTTTGAATGTCAAAGAGCAGCACACATGACAGATACCTGCCACTGCCATAGCCCTCTACTAGGTGGTAGAAAAGGATCCTTCTTTATGTGATGTTTTCCAACACAATCCCAGGTGCCATTTTAGAAGGCTAAGTGGCTAGGAATCTCTTCTCATAGCTGTAAGAACAAAATCATAAACAAGGATGCAATGATCTAAGGAAAGCTTATTAATCAATGGAGCAAAGTTTTGCATGTACGTAAACCTATAAATTATTTTAATATTGCTCATTGTAATTTAAATCATGTCATGTCATCTGTGGGACTTTTTCTTTGGGCAGAGTCTCCATGATGATCTGGAAAAACAAGAAAAGAGCTTACAGAAATTCGGTTCTGTTACCAACCAGCTATTAAAAGAATGTCACCCACCTGTGACAGAAACTCTTACCAACACACTAAAAGAAGTCAATATGAGGTATGAAGTATACATTATTCATATCCCAACTTTATTATGAATAACACTGTTAAAAGTTTCTGACTTCTGAACTTGAGCTGTATAGATGCTATTCTGTGGATATCTTGATCTCCACATAATAGATTCAATGATGTAGTAAAGATGTTTAGAAATAATTAGACTGCTACATATCCAAAGATTGCCATTATCTACCTTTGAAATATGAACACAGTTTTGTTATGTTAAATAGGGATGAATCATGCCTGTATTATTTTCATATTTGCATGAAGCAAGAGTATGCAAAATAAGATAGTAAATAACAGTGTTTGATGAGAGGTTGTCATCTGCCCACAAGTGCTGGCTATTATTTCCAGATGGAATAACTTGCTGGAAGAGATTGCTGAGCAGCTGCACTCTAGCAAGGCCCTACTTCAGCTCTGGCAGAGGTACAAGGACTATTCCAGACAGTGCACCTCTACCGTCCAGCAGCAGGAAGAGCGAACCAATGAGCTGTTGAAGGCAGCCACTGACAAGGACATCGCTGATGATGAAGTTGCTACATGGATCCAAGATTGCAATGTATGTTCAGGAACTATGGTGTTTCCCCGGAAGTCCCTAGATTTCCCAAGTTTAGCAGAGCTAATGCTGATGTGTGTGACTTTTTGCTGTGTCTCAGTAAGACACTTAACCCAGAATAATCATCTTACATGTCAAAGAGCCTGCTATATTTTCAGAACACAGTTACATGGATATGACATTTAAGGGGGTCCCTCCCATTGTTTCATTTTAAATGACGGATTATTGTCCAATTTTCATAAGACAATGTAATCCGTGTGAAGATTTAGGCTATCTGTTTTTGCTGAGACAGCCAATATAGGAAGTGAACATGTGGGGAATGATATGTCTTTTAAAAACTACTGTTAAAGATACTGTCCAGATAGATTGGATATCTGCTATGTCAGCAGCTACATAATGGTTTTACCTAAGAAGTTAATGGTAGAAAGAAGGCCTTCTCCCGTGATTCACTGGCATATGGCTTAATAGCTTTTTAAAAAATCTTTTTCACTGTAATTGCCAGTAACCTAGTTAAGATTATCAGGGACAGCTCTCGTTTCCTCCAGCACATGTTTCTTGCTATTTATCCTGATTTGTCTTTATTTCAGTTAACTTACACAGAGATCTGCTTCTAAACTTTCCCAAAGAAATTTGTTAGGATTAGGCAAGTATAAAAAATAAATGTGAAATAAATGTGAAAGTTATTTGAATAACTCTGACATAATCACTTTAAAGCTTAAAGATTAATTTGATACAATATTTTCTGTGTCTTCATAGTTTACAAGTTCTGTCATTTTCTTTATTTGAATTTAATGAGATTTAAATTTTTAAATTTTATTTATTTGAGAAAGAGAGAAATAGTGAGAGCTTCCATCGTTTGTTCGCTCCGCAAATGCCTACAATGACTGAGGCTCAGCCAGGCCAAAGCGAGAAGCCAGAAAATCAGTTCAGGTTTCCCACGTGGGTGGCAGGACCTGACCACCTGAGCCATTGCCTGCTGCCTCCCAGGGTGTGGACCAGCAGGAAGCTGGTCTCAGAAGCACTGCCACTTTGTGAGCTCAGGCACTTCCATGGGGAACATGGACAGCCAAGCAGTGTCTGAACCACTGTGCCCCATGCCCACCCGGATCTGTCATTTTCAGTCCTCCTAAAATGAAGATTGTCAGTCATCCACGACAAGATCAAGGGAGCCCTTTGTCATTCTCTTGCACTAGTGGCTATGTAGGCATAGCTGTCTGTGCACTCTCCACCACGTCCAGTGGGGTGGAAGAAACAGAAGTTGTCACTCATGGATAAAAACCAGGGACAGAGGAGCATTCCTACAGGCTTGTGGTTTTGAGGCTAGAAGAGGATTCCACATGGAGTAGAGGCAAGTGGTATCATAGAAAAGAACAGAGGTATGGTCCACTAGCGCTCCTGTTCACCAGAATCGGCAATGGGCTCTACACCCCACTGTGAGGGGGGTTATGGTAACTACAGTAATGCACAACACATGTAGGAACTGCTGTGGACCAGCTCATCTCTGGTACAAACAATGAGGAAAAGGTGAAATAGAGCATTGCGTTTTGACTTTGTTCTCGGTTACATAGTGAGATAAGAAATAACTGCCACAATGTTTCCAGCAGTTGGCTTCATGTGTGGATCATGCTTTTTTCCTTGTTTATGTGTTTCCTTCATTTACTCAGTGTCCTGTGATGAACCTATGTACCTTTTATCAGAATAGTAATTACACATGCACAAAAACCACACACAGTGCACTTCCAAAAGTTTGTGGAAAATAGAATTAATGGAGAAATTTATGTTGGTGCAAAATTTTGAAATTTGTGCATAATTTCATAATATGCATTTCCTATGAACATTTGGAAAGCCCTTGTTTGAATACATTTCGTAATATTTTTGCACTGATAAATTAATCATTTAATTCCATTTTCCAGAAATCTGTTGAAGGAAATTTCTATACATAAAATGTGTATTATGCGTTTAAACTGCTAAACATACATAACGTTTTAGAGATTGGATTGAAGGCTCAGTCATTTTTCTGCAGGTGTATGTTATTTAGTGTAATAGTTTGGTAAATAAGAATGGGATATTTCCAGACGGTGGTCCTCTGCTGATTGTTCTTTATAACAAGGAATACACTTACCATGTTGTTTCATGAGGCCTTATTTTCATCTGCCTTAGGACCTCCTCAAAGGACTGGGAACAGTCAAGGATTCCCTTTTTGTTCTCCAAGAGCTGGGAGAGCAGCTTAAACAACAAGTGGATGTTTCAGCAGCATCGGCTATTCAGTCTGATCAGCTCTCCCTGAGTCAACACCTGGGCGCCATGGAGCAGGCTCTTTGCAAACAGCAGACGGTGTTACAGGTACAGAGCTCATTTGCAGTGTGTGGTATAACCCGAGTGTTCTGTAAAGTCCAGGCTGCACACAGGAAAAGGGTTTCTCTTCACTGAGACAATGCCTCCTTCAGCAGCAAAGAATAATAATAAAAAAGATAAACCAATATGGGAGTCCCAGTAGGAACAAGGGGAAGTGAGAGTTTTGTACTGTACTCTACAATGTAATTTTAAATTCCATTCAGGATGTCTATGCCTGCCTTCATGGTTTGTTCAATTAATAAATGCTTATTAACAGTCATGTTTATGTAACTTAGGTTTTTGCAGGAATCAATATATCTCAGACATCTTGTTTGATAATTTATTTAAAGAATAACTTTAATTGGTTATTGATTAATGATAATTCTACTTAGAAAATTACAGAATAAAGAGAATTTATATTGTTATAGCCTCAGATTTTTAATAATGACATCTTGGAATAGCAATTTGACTTGGGAAGATGAAAATTAATTTTGATAGATTCTTTTCATGAGATTCTATTAAAATGTCAATATATTTCATTGAAACACCAATTTTCTTTTTGCTTAAAAAAAAAAAAACAAAACAGGCTGGAGTTCTTGACTACGAAACCTTTGCCCAGAGTTTAGAAGCTTTGGAGGCCTGGATAGTGGAAGCTGAAGACATACTCCAAGGGCAGGACCCCTCCCACTCCTCAGACCTCTCAAGCATCCAGGAAAGGATGGAAGAGCTTAAGGTAAGGATATTCCAGTCTGAGTCCCAGATCTGCTGTTCTCTGCCTTAGAATCCTCAGGGAAACTGGAAACTGACATGGGCATCCCCTTTCTTTCGAGCCCTCAGGAAATTCTCCCCAGATCCATCTTCTTGAGAGGAAGGATCAGTGTGTGGGCAATGAATGCAAGCTGATTGCCCAAGCCATGGGGAGTAGTTGGAGGACAGCCAGGGCCAGACCTAGAAAACCACCTCATTCTTCTTCTTTCTGCCTGGGTCCCTCGCCATGTTCCATCCTCCACCTTTTTGAGTCTCCAACATTCATCGCTAACATCACCCTCCCCTGCTTCAAGCTTCCCTGATCTCTCAACTGCTGCAGCAGCTCCCATGACCTTGCATGTACCCCCTCACCCCGAAACCTCCTCCACTCCTGATAGCTAGCATGATCTTTCTCTTTCGAAGAATGTTACCTAATAGCTTGATTTGATCATTCTACGCTGTATACACGTATTTAACCATTACGTTGATGTTGTCACTCAAAGACAGTATTAATTTTTAAAATGAAAAAAAATGATTTTACTCAATTAACTATTTTAAACATTCAATGAAGTAGATAATGTACAATAGACATTAATTTTAGCATCTTGTTCTGGTTAAAACCATCACTGGATTCAATAGTTTTTGTTTGCTTAAGATTTTATTTATTCATTTGAAAGGTAGAGTTACAGAGTCTGGGGGAGACAGGTCTTCCATCTGTTGGTTCACTTCCCAAATGGCCACAATGGCCAGAACTGAACCGATCCAAAGCTAGGAGCCAGGAGCTTCTTCTGGCCCCCAATGTGGGTTCAGGGGCCCAAGCACTCAGGCCATTTTCAATTGCTTTCCCAGGCCATAGCAGAGAGCTGGATCAAAGAGGAGTAGCCAGGACTTGAACCAGCACCTGTGTGAGTTTCTGGTGCCACAGGCGGAGGCTCAGCCCACTATGCCACAGTGCTGGCCCCTTCAATAGTTGTTAGGATAAAGAGCAGTTGAGTCTATGGTAGCCTAACTTCCACCAGACCTAAGGTTCTTCTCTTGTATTCCAGCCACTCAGGAAGGAGCCACAGTGTGTCCCAGTGTCTGTACATATGATATTATTTCCCATTTCTTTGCTTGTCTTCACCAATTTCCTCCCCTCCAAAAAGGGTAAATTGATAATTTTGCTCAAAATCACTCCCTTGGGAAGGCCTCCACTGATTATCTGGTTCCCCAGTGACACTTTCATAGCACACTATTGTTACTGCAAGCTTCATCATGTCATTTAGTTACTGCATTTGTGTGAGTGTGTGATTACTACTGGGATCTTTACCATTGTCATGGGATCTTATCCATCCAAGTGCATGAGAAAAACCACGTCATGTCAACTTTGTTCAGTGCTCATGTCCTTCCATGGAAATTCTGCCATCTGATAGTTGTGATTTGGGCTAACAATTGGGAAGATTTAGTCTTCTTCAGGGACCATGAGCTTTTGCATGGCCTGTAAAGAGAGAACACCCACATTGCTAAAGATGTCTTGACATTTTCTTCTTCCTGTAGCCAATTTTCTAGAGGGAGCTAAGAATGCCCATGGCAAAAACCAGAACAAGCATCTACCTTTCCTGTGTTTGAAGAGAGTAAAGAGATATGAAAGTAAAGATTGCTCTTTCGCTTGCATCTCAGCACTTTGAGGCTAGGCTCAAGGACCTAACACTGAAGCTCTCCAGGCGGTGTGTGGTCATTTCAAAACTCAAGTGAGATTTGTGTTTCATCTAGCAAGAACCCAACAACGTTTGTTTACCCAGCTCCACCACTTGCTAACTGTGTGGCTTTGAGCAATTTACTTAGCTTCTTTCCCTCATTTGTAAAGGGAAAAGTACACTGGTACTTTCCTCATGAGATTGTTTTGAAGAGAAAATGAGGTATTTACTTATAAAGCTGTTTAAATGATGTTTGTTTCATTGTAAGTGCTCCATAAATGTTAGCTATGGCTGTTATAACTGTTACCATGATTAGACAATAAAGGAGCAGATTAGCATGAATAAATTAAATGTAAAGAGTAAGTAATGAGCCTTTTTAGTCATCAGCATAATCCTCTTTATCAGTTCTATCAAGATCACATGAATAAATGAATCAAATAGATAAGATGATACAGGTGAACTCCTCACTGACAATGAAGGCTAATGAATAGCGGTAGTAGCAATAGCAGTGGCAGCAGTGCCCCGGGAAGAGGAGACTCAGCTCTTCTCTATTTCTACTTCTGCACATGGCAGATAAATTACCTAGAAATGCACAGAAGAACAAAGGTCAGCTTTTTCCTGAAACTAGAAATTCACTGTGCATGCGAAAGAAAGCCCCACCTTTTCTGACTATGGTTCTATGCCTGCTTTAAAACCTTGCTTTCAGGGGCAGATGTTAAAATTCAGCAGCATGGCTCCAGATTTAGACCGCCTAAATGAGCTTGGATATAGGTTACCACTGAATGATAAAGAAATCAAAAGGATGCAGAACCTGAACCGGCACTGGTCTCTCATCTCCTCTCAGACAACAGAAAGATTCAGGTAAACAGAAGATGTTTTGATCACTCACGTTGTCTTAGTCTGTTTATTGCTGCTTTGATAAAATATTGCAGGCAGGTTAATTTTTAAAAAACAGAAATTTATTGTCTCACTGTTCTGGAGACAGGGAAGTATAGCATCAAAATGCCAATATCAAGCAGATATTTGATGCAGTAGTTAAGAGACCACTTGGGATGTGTACCTCTTGTACTGGAGTGCCTGGGTTCAAGTCCCAGCTACTCTGCTCCCAGTTCTATCCTTCTGCTAATGTATACCCTAAGAGGCAGCAGGTGAATGCTCAAGTAGTTGGATCTCTGTCGCCCACGTGGGAGACCCAGGTTGAGTTCCTGGCTCATGACTTCAGCCTGGACCTCCCTCAGCTATTGCAGGCTTTTGTGGAGTGAGCTGGCAGATAGGAGACCTCTGTCTCTCTATCTTTCAAATAAAATGAAAAAAGAAAAGTTAAGATGCTAGTAGGCTTGGTGTCTAGGAAAGGTAGCTCTCTGCTTCCAAGATGGTGCCTTCCTGGCTGCACCCTCCAGAGGGAGGAATGCCATGTCCTCACATGGTGGAAGGCAGAAGGGCAGGAGCACCAAGTGCTTTGTGCGGCTTCCCTTATAAGGGCCATGACTCCATTCGTGGATGAGGACAACTCACAGCCTCATCACCTTTTAAAGTCCCTTCCTCAAAATACAATCTGCAACCTTGAAGTACCCGAACTTAGGAGGAGACACATTCAAACCCTAGCACCTGTATTGTCAGGAGCAAATAAGTTCATGATTTCTGTGTATTTATACCTTCTAAGTCTGTCTAACAATACTGACAAAATTTGAACTAAAAAAGGAAGCTCAAAATGTAAAGTGGTTTTCCATGTTCAATGTACTAAACAGTGTTTTAATAAGAAAACTTTTTATGTATTAAAATTATTTGAAAGAGAAAAAGGGAGGGAGAGCAGAGAGAGAGAGAGAGAGAATCTCCCCCACCCATTGTTTCACTCCCTAAATGCCCACAGCATCTAGGGATAGAACAGGCTAAAGCCATGAGCCAGGAACACACCCAGGTCTTTTATGTGGGTGACAAGGACCCGACTACTTGAGCCTGCTACCACCCAGGATGTACAATATATGGAAGCTGGAATTGAAATGGAACCAGGACTTGAACGCAGGAACTCTGATATGAGATGTAGGCATCCCAAGTGACATCCTAACTGATGTGCTAAATGTATGCCCTCTGTAATACTCATAAGTAAAAATGATTTTAAGGGGAGTATATTATTTTAATCCTTTAGACAATAACAAGTCAAAAGTTCACTTCCTTTCAATTTTCTGCCTTCCTTTCTTCCTTCCGTACTACTTCTTTTTTATTTTACTGCCTGACATGAAAGTGTTGTGGCAGTCCGATTAGAATTGGAGACAAAGAATATTTAATATAGTTTTATATGCTAGAGATATAAGAATAAGCAGTAAAATAATTGCCATTCTTTATCTTTGTTCTGTCAGTAAGTTGCAGTCATTTTTGCTACAACATCAAACTTTCTTGGAAAAATGTGAAACATGGATGGAATTCCTGGTTCAGACGGAACAAAAGTTAGCAGTAGAGATTTCAGGCAATTATCAACATCTTTTGGAGCAGCAGAGAGCCCATGAGGTAAATTATGCCAGTAGATTTGGGGTAAGAAAAAAGTTTTAGAACTTTGGATGATGTTGTGAGATGCCACATGGGAAGTTTAAAGTGCTTTACCTTGCCAGCTCAAATGCATGCTTTGTTTTGGTTTCTTCAGTTTGAAACTTTGGCATCTTAATTACAAAACTGTAGCTGAGTTTTCTGCTCTATGGTTGGTAATGCTCATGTATTAGGCTTCAGTTCCTCGCAGTGTATGGTACCAGAATTGTGGCTAAAGGTTACTTACTGGGAATAAGGGGCTTGGCAGTTGGGAGGAAAAGTAGGAAGCAAAGTAGAAATATGGTTTTCAAATTGGATTATGTGCTGTATTAATATTTCCGATGTTAATTGCTTTGATCAAAAGACTTTGAAAAATGAAAATTGTGTACTCTTTAAAAATAAACATCAATTTCATACTAGAAAATCATGTTATTAAATATCTCCAAGTGTACCTCTTAGTAAAATTGCATTATAATTATTTTTCAAGAAACAAGCAGAATTACATACAAAAAGTAAATTAAGTAGCCAACTGTTGGTTCATTTTTTGCTTTTGACTGGTATGGTTAAATTGTTCTGTGTGATTATGAAATACATGAACATTCAGAGATGGGACTTACCCAAGGGCAAAATTTAGGAGCTTAAAAGAGAATGGAAACAATTTTAAAACATGTTAAAATTTAAAAGCATAGAATTTAAAGATGTACAGGTATTTTTAAGTCAAGTTTTTCTGAGTTTGATTAAATAAAACAGATGATTAAGTAAAAGATGGTGGACCAAACTATAATGAGAAACCATTTCATACCCACTAGAATGACTCCAACAAAAAACAAGTGCTGGTGAGAATATATATATATATATATATATATATATATATGTATATATATATACACACACATATATATACACACACATATATATACATATATATACACACATGCACACACACACGAAACTACATCTGTCACTACTTGTCACTACTGGGGATGTAAAATAATATAGAGGGTTTGGAAAAAGTTTGGTGGTTCCTTAATCTGTGAAATGGTTACATTATAGACTGCTAATTCCATGCTAGTTTTGTACCTCATATAAATAAAAACAATGTCCACATAAATACTTATTCAGCACACGTTGTTCATAGTTGCATTATTCATAATAGGCAAAAGTGGAAACTACCCAAATGTCCTTCAATTAATGAATGGATGTATCAAATGTAGCATATCCACATAATAGAATACTATTTAGCAATAAAAAGGAATGGGGTATTGATGCACACTGCAACTTGCTAAATCTTAAAAATTTTATACTAAGTGAGAGAAGCTGGCCACAGAAGATCACATTTTGTGATTCCAGCTGTTTGAAATATTCAAAAGTGGCAATCCATACAGACATAGAATATCAGTGGCTGCCTAGGCTTGGGGGTACTGGGAGGAAATGGGGAATCATTGCTAATGAAAATAATTTCTTTTTAGGTAATGAAAGTTTTCTAAAATTGGTTGTGGTTGTTTTTATACAAGTCTTTACTTATTGTAAAAGCCATTGAATTGGACATTTTGCAATGGGTGAATTACATCCCGATGAAGTTATTTTAAAATAGTGGAAATAATTTTGAAGACTTTATATTGAGTTTTTAAATACTAAAATGATTTCATTAATCTAATTACCTTGAAAACACCGACTTCAGAAAGATCAGGTTTTTTTTTTTTTCTTTTTTTTTTTTAACTTTCTTCAGTTTATGCAAAGCTCTTGACCTATGCTCTGTGCCTGAATTTGGGCTACAGTATACACACAGAATAAACCAGACCACAAATTGTGCATTAACTGATGTTAGTAGATGCTTTTGAAAGAAACAAGGGAACAGTAATTATACTTTTAATCATTTGGTTTTAATAAACCAAAAAGTAAACAATACCTTCAATCATATCTTAATTGGTGATTTAAAAATTAATTATTCCTACCCAATAGTATTTCACTCACATACACACACACTTCTTGATTCAGCTTGAGATATTTTTTGTAGCCTCACTAAAACTAGATTTTTGGAAAATTATCAGAGAGCTTGTCACTAAAATTAGGAGCTCTAAAGTACATACTTCTTTTTTTAAATTATAGTTGTTTCAAGCCGAGATGTTCAGTCGTCAGCAAATTTTGCACTCAATCATTATTGATGGGCAACGTCTTCTAGAACAAGGTCAAGTTGATGACAGGTAGGATCTTTGACAAATTATTATGAAGAAAGGTCCTAGTAAATTAGTAATTTTCTTTTTAATGAGCAGATTAGAGGGCATATATCCAATCTTCCGAAGGCAATTGTGCTCTAGTGGAGCCTCTGTAATTGGAAGAAAGTCTTGTCTGAATCTCTGAAATGAGTGAGTATTGAATCTTTTTTGAGAACTGCTATTATATGATATGAAGGACATAAAGTAATTGGAAATCACCTAGCCAACCTTAGCTGATCATCTGCAGGGGACTGGAATTGATGAATAGATCAGAATGAATTGTATCAATGGTTTGTAAACAGATGCTTCTAATATTCTCATACAATTACAGAAATTTTACTCCTAAAAGGAGCACACACATCACTAGTCCATCTCTCTTGTAGATGAAAAACCAGAGACTGTCACATCTGAGCTGATTTGATCAAGGTCTGGTAGCTAAGTAGCAGCAGCATCAGGTCTAAAGCACCTGTGTCTAGTTTTTGGTCAGTGCTGGGTGAGTCCATGCTGTGTTAATTCCCCCATATTTAAAATTGGTTTGTGGGGCCAGCGCCGTTGCTCACTTGGCTAATCTTCCGCCTGTGGTGCCAGAATCCCATATGGGCCCCGGGTTCTAGTCTCGGTTGCTCCTCTTCCAGGCCAGCTCTCTGCTGTGGCCCGGGAAGGCAGTAGAGGGTGGCCCAAGTGCTTGGACGCCTGCACCCGCATGGAAAACCAGGAGGAAGCACCTGGCTCCTGGCTTCAGATCGGCGTAGCTCCGGCCATAGTGGCCATTTGGGGGGTGAACCAACGGAAGGAAGACCTTTCTCTCTGTCTCTCCCTCTCACTGTCTGTAACTCTACCTGTCAAATAAATTAAAAAAATGGTTTGCTACCTCAAATCAGTTTGCATTCAGCATGAAGTCCTTCTTGTTCTTCTTGGATGTAGCGATTTATCTCTTTACTAAAAATGCAGAGATAAGAATATAGCTTGTCTTCAGATTTATGAAATGTGAATTAATAATTTCATACTATGTTGACAGTATTTATCTCAACTACTGTCCATGGTGATATTTGGGATGTTAGCTTCATTTGTCCTATTACATTTGTACATCTTTTCCATATTTAGGACTGGTAGTTGTGAGTATAATTAACTTAGTATGTTTTTAATTGGAAAATAAATCACTTTTATGAGGACTTTGTTTTTAATGATTTGGAAGCAATTTCAGTTTTAAGTGGAAATTTCTTTGGAAAGTACATGAAAGATTTTCATGGTTAAGGTTGGAACAACAAAATGTGGTATCATATTTATTCTGTTCTAAGGAAGCCAAACTGAAATAGGAGCTTTACTGAGAATTTAAGGCCTTCAAAATAAAACAAATTCAAATGCAATTAACTTTTATCTTTTGCATTATCATCCCTTAGCCAACTCGATAACAATATTGTAAACATTCTAGTCATTAAGTAAAATAAAATTTAAAATTCCTACGCAAGCCAAAATCTATTAAATTTTAAATGCTAACGTTTAGGAGACAGTGCCAAAGAGTTGAAAGTGGGAGGTTTGGACCTGAGAGAGGATAAAAGGTTTCAAAAGTTGCAGATGAAAAAGAATCAGATTAGTGCCTGTTGACAACAGGAAGGTTCTCCATGACAAATGTATTGTGCTCTAAAAGTTAACATGAGTTAACTTTGTTGTTCAGAGCTTCAAGTTTAGCTGTGAGAACAAGGTCATGTTTTAAATAATTTCTCATGCTAGCAGGTAGCTCGGGACAGTGTAGTTGTACAAGAATGAGGACAAGGGCTCCAAAGAGTTCTTGACTGGGATGGAAAGTAGCATGTAGGGGCTTTCTTGTTACAGAAATGTCTAACAGATCATATCTATTAGAATTTCCTTTCCAAAACAGAAGTCATTAAAATTTAAGTGGTCATGATCTGTTTTTAAAAGGAGAACAAGATAAAATTTTTGCCAGAACTTTTTCAGTGCATTTTTCCCCTTAATACCAGCTTTGTTGGCATAAGCCATGTGTTCCTCTTTTGTTTAAATTGAATCCTTAGATAAGTTTTTGGAACTAAGCACGTTTGTCTACAAAGTCCAAATTTATAGTGGCCTTGGATAATATGAGGTATCAATAATATGAGGTTGCTTCAAAAAGTTTGTGGAAAAGAGAATTAAAAGATAAGTTTATTGGGGTGAGTATTTGCAACAATTAAGATGCCGCTGGGATGCTGCATCCCATAGCAAAGTGAGTCCTGGATACTCTGCTTCTGACCCAGTGTCCTGTAAATGTGCAGCCTGTGTGGTGGCAGGTGATGGCTCAAGAACTGGAAGCTCTTGCCATCAATGTGGGAAACCTGGATGGAGCTCCTGGCTCCTGGCTTCAGCCTGACCCAGGCCCAGCTGGTGCGGGCACTTGAGGAATGAACCAATGGATAGAACATCTCTCCTTTCTTTTGTTTCTCTCTCTGTCTTTCTGCTTTTGAAATAAAATGAAAACAAATAAACATTTTTAAGATATCAATTTTTTTCACCAAAATAAACTTAAATCCCTGCACTGTTTTTTTCAGAACACCCATTTCCAAGAACTTTTTGAAGGTCCTTCCCATAGTATTCCAGAATAATAAGTCTGATTCAGTTTTAATATCACCCTCATAAAAGGATAGAATAGTGTATTTGAGGAACAAAAGCAAACTAATAGAGAAAACACAAGTAATGCTATACTTTTAAAAAAAAGATTTATTTATTTAAAAGTCAGAGTTACAGAGAGGCAGGGGCAGAGGGGGGGGGGGGGTGTCTTCTATCCACTGGTTCATTCCCCAGATGGCTGCAACAGCAGGAGTTGGGCCCATCCGAAGCCAGGAGCTTCTTCCAGGTGTCCCACATGGGTACAGGGGTCCAAGAACTTGGGCCATCTTCTTCTGCTTTCCCATGCCATAGCAGAGAGCTGGATCAGAAGTGGAGCAGCCAGGACTCAAACTGGTGCCCAAAGGAGCTGATGTTATCTAGCCTTGAATTGAGAAAGCTTAAATTTTGGTTTCTCTAAATATGTGAACAATTGATATGCAGACTGTAATGACTAGACAGCTTTCATTTTTCTAACAAAGTGAAGTGGGCCTAAAATGTAGAGGGAGTGCTTTAGATTCATATGTGAAATAATTTGCTTAAGACTGGGATTGCTTATTTTAAGGGAGTATTCAGTTTATGCAGTGCAGATTTTTAAAATCTTAAGTTATATAATGTGTTTTAAATGGCTTATGAGTCCAGCTAAAATGACACAGCTTTTTGCTCCAAAGTGGCTTATGATTTTAGGTGAAGACAGTTATAAATCAGATCTCTGCACATGGTTTCCTGCTATGGGGCACACATGACTGGGTCATGGGCTACACACATTGCTATGAGTGTGTGCAGGGCTTGGAGCACTTCCCATTACTCTTCTCTTTAATGCACTGGGGAAAAGTGACAATGACCTTGTTATATATTTGCTACCCACCTGTGCTGAAATATGAACACACTCACTGTTGCAAATGCTGGTGGTTTAATTTAAAATTACTTGCAATAGATTCAGTGACAGATGATGGCATGATGTTTGAAACTATCTGCCCTCATGACTTAACAATCTTTGAGAAGGTACATGTTGGCTGACTGTGTGACTGCATCAAAGATAATGGTGCTTTTCCCCGTGCAATTATTTCCTCTCCAGGGATGAGTTCAACTTGAAGTTGACTCTCCTCAGTAATCAGTGGCAGGGAGTCATTCGCAGGGCCCAACAGAGGAGGGGGATCATCGACAGCCAGGTTCGCCAGTGGCAGCGCTATCGGGAGATGGCAGAAAAACTTCGTAAATGGTTGGTTGAAGTGTCCTATCTACCCGTGAGTGGTCTCGGGAGCATCCCTATAGCACTGCAGCAAGCAAGAACCCTCTTTGATGAAGTGCAGGTAAGGTGGGAAACATATTGTTCTCAAACCTCTTCTCTGTTTCCACTGCACAATTTACCTTAGCCTCAGTTCTTCACAAGGACTCTGAGTGACATTGGAATTAAGAGAAACGTTGTTCACAAATGTCAACAGAAAGACAAAAAATGATTGCATTGCAAAGCCAGAGTGAATGTGGAAGTTAAAATAAACCTCTGCTCCTCTTCAAGGGCCCCTCCCTTCACTGCCCAAGGCCTGTGGCAGCTCATTGACCACCCCTCCCCCCAGCCCCACCACAGTGTGGATGCAAGGAAAGCTCTGTGCTGTTGTATTTGTTACTCATAAGCGATTGCAACATGGAACTTAAGTACTCCTGGGTTCAGTGCTACATGAGCTCTTTGTCCCTCCCCAGTTGGTCCCTTAATTTCCCTGGTCTGGAGACAGATTGCTGCAGCACCCTAATCTGCCCTTCCCAGCATAGTCCATGGGCTAACATCCCTTAAAGGTTGCTCTTCTGTGATCTCTTTCCCCTCCAAATTTATCTGGGAGACCTCATCCATAGAGGGCATGCTTTATGTACCAAAATGGAGGGTATTTTATGAAGACAAGAAAGAGAAAGTAAAAAGCTGTGGTTCCTTTTAGTTCAAGGAAAAAGTATTTCTGCGACAACAAGGCAGCTATATCTTGACTGTGGAGGCTGGCAAGCAGCTTCTGCTCTCGGCTGATAGTGGGGCTGAGGCCGCCTTGCAAGCTGAACTCACTGAAATCCAAGAGAAATGGAAAGCAGCCAGTGTGCGTCTGGAGGAACAGAAGAAAAAACTGGCCTTCTTGTTGAAAGTAAGTTCGATCCAAAAAGCCCTTTTAATAGTTGCCCTACTTCCTCCCATTGTTTTCTTCGGAATCAAATAATGTGAAGATCATTGAATAGCAGCCTACAGTATTTTGATCTAATTGTGCTCTATTTAAGAATTTGTCCTGTCTTGCATGGACTGGAAATGTTTCCCAACTTTCAGCATATCATCTTTTAGGAAAGTCCCCCACCAAAGTCTACTAAGACATTCCAAGTTGTGAGTTCTGATTAATGGCTGCTGCTAAGCCTTAGCCATGTGATGACTTTATAAACCCAGACAGAAATTCAAAGAGTAGATTCCACTCCCTAATCTAAAACTCTAAAGTGGTTTTCAAGATTGATATCTCTTATTTTATAGTAGGGAAAAACCAACCCAAAAAGATACTCTCAATTTATCTTAGCTTATCCATGCAAGTGGCTATGCAATAAAATCTCCAGGAAGTTTCTCAAGCCCTTAGTTGGAAACCAATTGCATGCTGAGCACACAGTGAGTCTGGGGAAATGAGCCTCATCCACGTGTCCTACAATGTGTTTTTCTTCTGCACTCTCTAATTCCACGTATAATGCATAATTAAACCAGCAGTTAAAAAGAGCATGAGCTCTAGATTCAGATAAATGCAAATTAAAACCATTGCAAGGCCGGCACTGCAGCTCAATAGGCTAATCCTCCACCTGCGGTGCCGGCACCCTGGGTTCTAGTCTCGGTTGCTCCTCTTCCAGTCCAGCTCTCTGCTATGGCCCAGGAGTGCAGTGGAGGATAGTCCAAGTCCCTGGACCCTGCACCCGCATGGGAGACCAGGAAAAGCACCTGGCTTCTGGCTTCAGATCAGTGTGGTGTGCTGGCCGCAGCGGCCATTGAGGGGTGAACCAACGGAAGGAAGACCTTTCTCTCTGTCTCTCTCACTGTCCACTCTGCCTGTCAATAAATAAATAAATAAATAAATAAAACCATTGCAAACCTAGTGATTTGGTTAGGTCATGTTACCTAAGTCCCAGTTGCCTCATCTGTAAAGCAGAAATAATCCTACTTCCTTCACCTGACCATTGTGAGGAGTTAATGAAATAATGAGGCTAAATCATATGGTGCTATATTGATTACTAAATAAATGGCAGTAATTATATCATTGTTGATATGTATTTTCATTGTAAAAGTGAGCACAGCCAAATGCTGAGGTTTTGTATATGTTAATAATCAAGACTTTAATGCATATTGAATTTGGTTTATTGTTTGAATAAACGGCAGTACTAACTAAAGTTAATGGAATGCATTTGCTTTTTAAAACTTTTAAAATTTATCTTCATTTTAAAGGCAGAGATACAGAGAGAAAGATATGCACTGATAGGCATACAGACAGATAAATCTTCCATCTGCTGGTTCACTCTCCAAATGTCCAAAATAGCTAGGGCTTGGCCAGGCAAAAGCCAGGAACCTGGAACTCAATGTGGGTATCCCACATGGGAGGCATGAGATCAACTATTTGAGCCATCACCTATTGCCTCCCAAAGTGTGTTTTAGCAGGGAGCAATGGAAAACAGTTCCAAAACTTGAACCTAGACACTCTGATATGGGATGCAGGCATTCCAAACACTGTCTTTTTTTTTTTTTTTAAGATTGATTTATTTATTTGAAAGAGTTACACAGAGAGAGGAAAGGCAGAGAGAGAGGGAGGAAGGGGAGGGAGGGAGGGGCCTTTCCATCTGTTGGTTCACTCCTCAATTGGCCGTCAAGGCCGGAGCTGTGCTGATCTGAAGCCAGGAGCCAGGAGCTTCTTCAGGGTTTCCCATGCGGGTGCAGGGGCCCAAGGACTTAGGCCATCTTCTATTGCTTTCCCAGGCCATAGCAGAGAGCTGGATTGGAAGTGGAGCAGTGGGTCTTGAACCAGTGCCCGTATGGGATACTAGCGCTTCAAGCCAGGGCGTTAATCCGCTGTGCCACAGTGCTGGCCCCCCAACCACTGTCTTAACCACTGTTCCAAATTTCCACTCCAGGATTTTTGCTTTATTTAATGCCTAAAGCATAAACACCCATTGAGTTCTACTAAATTGTACTTAATAATATATTATCCTCTGTGAATGAAATAATCAAAAATATCACTGAATACTTGCAAAGAAGTATTATTTGTACAGAGGATAATTCATCAGTAATATAATATGCCTGATTGTTTTTGCTTTAAGGAAAGAATTTAAATAGTGTAAATCATTCTTTAGAGAACATGTACATAATACGTTTCTCTTTGTGATTTTTGGAATTATTTCCAAGACTTAATTAGGCGTGATGTCTGAGTCATTATATTTGCTTGTCTTATCAATCTATTGTTCGGTGCATAAAGCATCCACTTAATAGGAGTTTTCAGGCCATGACATTAGGTTATGTCATTATAACTCATGCAATAAAAAATACTTGGTTATAGCTTTAGAATCTAAGTCACCCTTGGGAAGGAAAACCCCTATTCTACTCCTAAAGTTTACTTTGACTCATATACTACACCCTATTTGCCTAAGAAGGAATTTATGAATCTCAATTGCAGTGTTTATACAGCCTCATTTTTATGTATCTTTTCACCATGGCTATCGCACTGGAGTATTTTTAGCCCTTAATTTCATGCCCTAAGGATGAAAAAAAAGACAGTCATTGTAATTTCATGGCCTGCATGTTCATCTGATTCATGATTGCCTCTTAGGAAAAATAAGAGCTGACCTATCTATTTCAGCTCAGTGAACATACTTTAAATACATATTGATGGATTTCTCATGTATCATTATTTAATTGTTCAGTTTAATCAGAATACCTTTTTGCTTATGTTCACCATGCCTAGCCTTAATTATGTAGCCAAGAAACTCAAAAACATTTTAATTAATTTAGCCAAGAAGCACAGAAACATTTTAAAATAATGGAGAGTTGGAACAGATTTGCCCATGAAAGCACAGATTTTTTTTTTTTTTTTTGTGCGGGGAGGGGTGGGGGGAGGGTGTATTTTTTTTAGTTATTGGGAAGTGGAAATTATCCCTGGAGGAATTTTAAAGAGAATTGAAAATCTTGGTCCAAATTCCCAGTTCAGTTAGATATTTTGAGTAGGAAGCACATTAGTCCACACCTGTACCGAAGACAACTGTGGTAATCTGTGGGCTGGTGTGCTACAAATAAAGTGCCAGGAGAGAAGGCAGAAAGACTCTACACAAGGAAAGGCTACTGATGACAAATGAGGGATTCTGAAGGGAAAATGTAACATGGTTTCGCACCATGTTAATTAGTCAAAGTGATTCTAGCTGTCATACCATTTGTCTGTCTTTGGAGCTTAATGATTTTTCGTTTGGGGAGTGGCCACTGAGGATGACCTGAAACACAGAAGCCACGAATGAACAGTACAATACAATGGTGTAGCACTGCGTGAACTAAGGAAGATTCGTTTAGTTGAATTTAATTTGCATTTTCACTGGGATACTAGATAGAAATTAATTTGGTCACAGGTGGTTATAAAGAATCAATCTCCATTACAGTTCCTCTAATTGTTCCTCTTTATTTTTTTCTTTAAATTACAAAATAAGTACATGTGTCTTAAAATTGAGGTATGTAGAGTAAAAAGTGAAATATCACTTACACTGTCATCCAAAGTCTGTCTTTCCCAGAGGAGACCATTATTACCATTTTCCTCTGTAACCCTGTAAAACATAACCATCTGGTCTGTGTTTTCTTTTGTTAGTACCTGGAGATCTACCACACTCTCTGTATGCTCTCTACCACTTACCCTGATATATTTTTGTCCAGAGCACTTATCACTACTAGACATGCTGGATATATATTTCTTAAGTTGTGCATTATCACTCTTCTTCCACTTCTTGATTTGTATGGGCTTTTATGTGATATGCTTTTAACTCTTTGCTGCATTTATCAACACAGACAAGATAAAACCAATCAAACTGTTTCCACTCTGGTAACAAATTAAATCTGTGGCTTATGTTATTCATACGCAGGGGCTTCAAAAGTCTGTGGGTTAATGGAGTTAAAGGGATAATGTAAATTCTAAATGAACTTTTGGAAACCCCTTTGTATAATGAATTGCAGTTAGCGTTGTATTATTTTTATATTTCATCTCACTTCATAACTTTTCATCCTAAAAGGAATTTTATGTCCCTTTTTCTATCCCTTATGGTACATTTGAGAGAGTATAGAGATTGGAAACCATTGTAGGTACAGCTAGGAAAAGAGGCAAGGTACTTGGTTGTACTCCCACCTGCACAGGTAACTTTTTAGTACACAAACTCTCTGGCCATAGTGTTTGGTGCCTTGACACTCATTGCCTCCTTTAGTCTTCCAAAAATTGTAGAGAATTCACGTTATTTCCATTATCTTTTTAAAAAATATTTATTTATTTGAAAGGCAGAGTTACATAGAGGGAGAGAGAGAGCAAGAGCGAGAGAGAAAGAGAGAGAATGAATATGAATATCTTACATTCACTGGTTCACTCACCAAATGGCCAAAATGGCTGAAGCTGGGCCGATCTGATGTCAGGAGCTTCTTCCAGGTCTCCCACATGGGTGCAGGGGCCCAAGGATTTGGACCATCTTCGGCTGCTTTCCCAGGCACAACAGCAGGAAGCTGGATCAGAAGTGGAACAGCCAGGACTTGCACAGGTGCCTATATGGTTTGCCGGCACTGCAGGTGGCAGCTTTACCTTCTATGTCACAGTGCACTGGTTCCATTTGCATGGGAAAACTGACACATAGCACATGGTCTTCTTAAGGCCTCACAGTTAATAAACAGTTGAGTCAATTCTGAACTTAGCTTTTCTGATGCCCGGGTACTCTGCCTACTATGGCAGTGGGCATGGATGTACTTTAATGATGTTCACTGATGCAACTTTAATACTTTCCCTGGGAATTAAAGTGTTTCTGGGGCAGGCATTTGCCCACCCAGTTAAGCATTTGTTTATGCAGTACATGGATTCAAGTCCTAGCTCTGCTCCCAGTTCCAACTTCTTGCTAATGTACTCCATGTAGAACGACAGCAGATGATGGCCCAGGTAGTTGGGTATCTGCCATCCACTTGAGACACCTGGTTTGAATTCCTGGCTCATGGCTTCAACCTAGGTCCACTCCTATCATTGTGTGTTTTTGAGGAATGAACCAGCAGAGGGGAGTTCTGTCTGTCTGCCTCTCTCTCAAATATTTCCTTTCTTTTCTGATTTCCTCCTCAAAAATATCCACATGATTTCTTTTTATCCTGTTATAGGACTGGGAAAAGTGTGAGAAAGGGATAGCTGATTCTCTGGAGAAACTGCGCACTTTCAAAAAGACACTTTCCCAGCCTCTGCCGGATCACCATGAGGAGCTCCATGCAGAGCAAATGCGTTGCAAGGTGAGTTCCTGGCCGGAGTTGCCCGGTGACCCAACGGTGTCACTGCTGAGCTAATGCCTTTGAAAGCATAATCCCATCCAATTCCTACAACTGTCTGCCGGCAGATCCTGGCTAACAGTTGGACAGACAGCTCTCTGGTAAAACTTGCTTGGCTGATTTATATACAGTTGATGAAATTACAGACTTGTTTACAGAACACCCCGAGGAAACAAATGAAAATTTAAAACACTACATAAAAGATATTTAAAAGCTGTGTCAAGAGCAATAAAAGCAATCTTTGTAAAGCATCCACACAGGGGAGTCATTCCAGCAGAAGAGCCCAGTTTATGGATGGAAGACCAAGAATCAACATCCTGGAAGAGCTGCAGACAGTGACCCTAGGAGAAACATGCCTTGCCTCCCAGACCCAAGCAGATCTCATTAATGCATGGAGACATACAATCGTTAAATTACTCAGTGCTCTAATTACATAAAAATTACAATCAACACCTTAAATCTAAAGCAGATCAGTAGCTGATACAGACTTCTCTCTGCATTCTGAGATCATGGAGACTAGCATTGCTTACTGGCTGTAGGATTCATTCCAGTCATACCTGGGTGTTCAAGTGGGGCATCCGATCCTCAGTTCCCTGCTGAGCAATGTGGTAATAGTATCACAAGGGCCCTTAATGCCTTCTTTCAAATTATACATGTTATCGTGTTACTAGCTTTTCATTACCATAACACATACTTGATAGCATAAAGAAAAGAGGTTTATTTGGCACACAATTTGGGGGGGTTCAAGGAATTGGCACCTGTATTAGTTCAATTCTGGTGGGAGCCCTGTTGGCTGCGTCATATCAAAGAGAATGGAATAGCAGGAGGGTATAGAGGAGCAAGTGATCACCCTCAATATAGGAAGCTAGGTGGTGTTGGCTACACGCTTTTATGACAACTCTGTCCAAAAAACCACTAAGGAGTCACACAAGAGCTGCCTTAATCCCCTTTGACAGCTTGTTCCCAATAAGAACCTCTCACTTGACCCCACTTCTAAAGGGTTCAGAGTCTCCCAGTACTACCGCCCTGAAGAATAATCCTCTAACATGTGGAACTATGGGGAACAAACCACATACAAACCTTTACACGTATCCATTTACAAACAGTAGTTCTAGGACAGTTCTGTTTAAAACTCTACATATAATTATATGGCCAGGATTTTTATCAAATTCTCCACTTCACATTGACTAAGAAGTGATAAGTTTGGGAGACTGTAATTGTTAAAGAAGGCTAGAAGTCATTAAAAAGATGCGAGTGTAAGAATTTTTCCTTGATATTAAAATTCAAGGATATTCTTTGAAACTTGAGAGGGGCAGATTTAGGAAAAAGTAGTAAATGAAAGTATGTTTTACACCATACATGATGAATGAAATGTTATCTCGAAGTGTAATTTTAACAAGTATGCAAAGGTTGTCAGATTAAAAATTTTATTTTTAAACCTGTTGTAATTTTATAAGCAAATTAGTAAGGAAAACTTCCGGTAAGCAGAAGTGGGCATTTGTTAGGTTCTTTTTACCTTTCAATGACTATGCTTGTGATAGCTCACACAAGCTCGTGTGGGCATTCCTTTGATTCCCTTTTGAAGATCAGAAAACTGAGGCTTCTAGAAATTTAATAACTTCTTATAAGTATCATGGTTGCCTAGCTATATTTTTACCACATTGATTCACCAAATGGATAAATATAAGGGAACTTCAAAAAGGTATTGGAAAACAAAATTAAAAGGTAGAGTTGCTTTGGCACAAACCTTTTCTGAAAAGTTTTTCCACGATGTGCATTTTCTATGAACTCTTTGAAGACTCCTTATAAACTATGAGTCTAAAACAGTTGGATGCTTGTTGAGTTGCTATTGTTCCCAAACAGCAAATCTGATTTTGGCATTGGGAGCTAAAAATTTGTATTCAGAAGAGAAAATTCTCCCATTGGTATAGCAATTTAGTATGTGTAAGAATATGTTGCATAATGTAATATACTGAATGTTGCATTTTAAATTCACTTGGGTGGTTTGGTCTTTCGGCCAAATACTGTTACCGCAGGTCCTCAATTTTTTTATCTCCCCAAATCCAAGGCAAAAACACTCTGCATGCATTTCAGTCCAGCTCTCTGAAACCACCCTTAGCAGCAAAACAAAGCAATTACCTGGAAAATTTAGACTAAAACCCTCTTTGCCTGAATCTCGTGTGAAGTTAGCCTGAGCCAGTATTGCTAATTCCCTTTGTCTTTGGAGACTTGTCTCCTGTATGAGGAGACAAAAAGAGATGGGAAAAAGCCATGTGAAACACACTGTTCACACACTAAATTAGCTGGACTCCAGAAACAACAGCTGGCAGAGAAGAGTTACACAAGCTGCAAAACGGCTCAGCTGGCAAAGCATTGCAAAAACTAATGTCTGCTCATTCAAATATTGTTATGTGTATTTTTTCTTAAACCATTCCCCAAAAGGACAGGGACATCCTTCTTTTTTTTTTTTTTTTTTTTTTTTGTTAACTGGAAGAAGACTTTGATCCTATAGAAAATGCATTCAGTACATTTTTAAAAATTTGTTTTTAAAAAGCATTTATTTGAGAGTTAGAGGGACAGAGTAAGAGAGCATCCACCTGCTAATTCACTTCCCAAATGCTTGCAATGGGGCTGAGTCAAAGCCAGAAGCCAGGCTCTCAGTATCTGTCTCCCGTGTGGGTTTTAGGAGCCCTATTGAGCTATCACTGATGCCTCCCATGGGTTGCGTTAGCAGGAAATGTGACTTGGAAATGCAATTTGTTAGTAAACCCAGGTACTAAAATTGTGAGACAGAGACATGATAACTGCTGTCTTAACCACTAGGCCAAACTCCCTCCCAGTTCATTATTTTTGAGTAGGAACAGCAGCAGAGCTTAGCTATTTCATTATAAGTATGTACTGCAGAATGTGGTAACTTACAGTGTTTGAAATGAAGGCTACATTTAGCAATCTGTGTATATTCCTTCATGAATATGATCAGTATCAGTGAAATGGTAAATAGAGTAGGAAGATTCTGAAAGCAACCTGGTATTTTACCAGATGAACTTGGTAACTTACCAGATTGTTAGAAAGCCAGTAATGGAGATCCAAATTAGATGTTGAAGTTCAGTGAGATAGACAGGAAGTCGAATCAAGAGGGTATTCAAAAACACTTCCAAAATCGTTGACACTTTTATTTTTAATCCAGGAGCTAGAAAATGCAGTTGGAAGCTGGACAGATGACTTGACACAGCTGACTCTGCTAAGGGACACTCTCTCAGCCTTTATCAGCGCGGATGACATCTCCATCCTTAACGAACGCATTGAGCTTCTGCAAAGACAGTGGGAAGAACTGTGCCACCAGGTAAAGCAAGTTCCAGAGATGAGATTAGTTCATAAAGATGGAGAACTGGGAGATGATTCAGGATGTCAAAGGTCTGGACCCATCCATCTAGCACAGTATGGATGAGGGGCGTTCTCCACAGTTACAACCAGAATGTTTCTGATTTAGACAATTGTATCATAACATTCTATTTTAGAAATGTCTAAACTGAAATATCTTTATTTCCCTTTCTTGGCTGGGGCATTATTAAGAGAAAACATAATGTTGTGGTTCACAAGTGCACTTTTTGTTAGATATTGGTGGTCTCCTCCATTCTCTGTGTGAAAAGAAAACGCATTGTTTTATTTACAGTTTCAGCAACGCTGTGGAGCTAGTTCATAAACAAGATTTATCATTACTTATGACTTACTGGAGTTGTTTTCTAGTAACTCATAGGTGTATGGTACTTATACCTTACTTGTTGATTACTTTCTATTTGCACAATACCTTGAAATCAGATAAGGTTTTGATTTTGAAATCAAAAGGAAATATTGGGGGAAAGACAGTGAGAAGAAGACATCATGGACAAAATGGAACAGCAGACTAAAGGCTTCCAAGTAGAGAGCAGGTGGCTGTCTAAGGTCTTGTGGTCACACTCTCCATGATGCAGGGGTCATGTCTGTCTTATTCCTTTTTTATTTTTATTTTTTAATTTTAATTTTTTTAAGTTTTTTTTTATTTATTTATTTGAAAGGTAGAGTTACAGACAGTGAGAGGGAGAGACAGAGAAGGTCTTCCTTCTGTTGGTTCACTCCCCAAATGGCCACCACAGCCAGAGCTCCACCGATCCAAAGCCAGGAGCCAGGTGCTTCTTTCTAGTCTCCCAGGCAGGTAAAGGGGCCCAAGCACTTGGGCCATCCTCCACTGCCCTCTCAGGCCACAGCAGAGAACTGGATTGGAAGAGGGGCAGCCAGGACTAGAAGTGGCGCCCATATGGGATGCTGGCACTGCAGGCGGAGGATTAACCTATTGCGCCACGGCGCCAGCTCCTGTCTTGTTCCTTTAATACTTGTTCCTACCATCAGGTTTACAATTGAATTTAGGCTAGAAATTCTACACAGTTAGGAGGAAAGCAAAGTATAAACAGGTAACAGCAACATATACAAATGTATGAAGATGTTGGAAAGCTTTGAGCAGTGTGGATTGTAGGGAATACAGGAGATGCTCTTTGTAATGGATGGATCTCAAACTGAGCTCTGAAGTGAGAGTGGAGGAGACAGACCGATGTGAAGGGAATGGACAGATATGTTGATGAGGTTGCAGTTCAAGTAGAAGTCCACCTAGGTTTTAGCTGGGGATAAGCAGGTGTTTGAAAGCTGAGCCAGAGGCTGTTGCAGAGGGGCCCCTTAGTGTTCACCCCAGACTCATGTTTTGTATGCCATGCCAACCTTTCTGCCCTGGAATCTCTTTTCATGGCCCTTCTCCCTGCTGTCCCTACTGTCTCCTACTTTAAAGATGCTTATTCTTGCTCTTCGGGAACCAGTAAACAGTTTAAGAGGCTCAAGGCCTTTGCATTTATTTGACATCAACAACAAATGAATTCATTGGGAAATTTCTCTCTGTATATTTAAATTAAAACTCCAGATGTTTCTTAAACCATGGACCAGAGGAAGACTGGAGCACATGTGGTAGATAGGAAGTTTCTTATGAAAATACATTTTTAAACAGCAGATGCACTAGAGATGACTTTCAAAAACTATAGTGACTTGGGTTCAAAATGATCATACCTGCTTGTCAGAGTTCAGTATTCTCAATGAAAACTGAGACACTTACATGGAGTTATTCATGGAATGTAGTAACACTATTCACAATATTTATTTTTTTCCTGAATTCTTTAATCTGAAAGTAGTACATTAGCAAAAATAAATTTTTCTGTACTTTTATGATATAAAGACCTTATGATATGCCTTATAAATATATTTGGTGAGTACAAATAATAAGAAATTGTCATAGCATTTCTCATTTACTTTTGTGAGCCTATCCATCTGTTTTTCTTCATTTTAATTTTTTAAAGATTTGTTTATTTGAGAGGTAGATTGATGGAGAAGAGGGACAGAGACAGAGAAGGAAAGAGATCTTCCATCTGCTGGCTCACTCTCCAAATGGCCACAACGACCAGGGCTGGGTGGACCAGACTGAAACCAGGAACCTGGAATTCCATCCTGGTCTAGCACGTGGGTGGCAAATGGATGGAGGTCTGGACTCCTGGTTTTAGCCTGGCCCAGCACTGATTGTTGCACACATTTGTGGAGTGAACCAGCAGATAGAAAATCAATTTATCTCTACCCCCTCTGACTAACAAGTAGATAAAAAAAATTTAAATTGAAAACATTTAGAAAATAAACATTTTAAAAATAGCAAGTCTTACTATTAATTGTTAATAGTTTTACAATATGTGGATATATAATTTCACGAAATGTAGATATACAAAGGTG
Organism: Lepus europaeus; assembly: GCF_033115175.1. NCBI lineage: Eukaryota > Metazoa > Chordata > Mammalia > Lagomorpha > Leporidae > Lepus > Lepus europaeus. Next base: position 153,335,804 of record NC_084829.1, on the reverse strand, counting down.
ACAGTCTGTTTCAAAATGCATTTGGGAAGTGACTCTTGATCATCTGATGTGCTGTGAGGAGATTAGTATTTTGCACTTGTGGGTAGATTAAGAAGTAAAAAAGAAGAAGCCAATTGAGTATAAAGTGTTTGTGGAAACTACCTGTATTGGAGTGTCTTAAGAGATGAACCCAAAGCATACTTATCCCATATTACTTCAATTAAATATAGTTATTTAAACTGAGAGTTTAGTCATAAGTTTAATCAAGGTACCAGGATATAACTGTAAGAAAGGAAATAGACTAGCTGCTAGTTTTTGAGTAAGTTGTTTCCGGTGAGCTTCTGTCAAGTATGAAACCACAAAAGGAAATGAGCTTGTACCTCTGTCTCGTGGTAGAATTCAAAAGCGCTAGTTAAACATGGCACTGTGTGTGTAAAAGAGCAAGCAGTCTGTTCCTATTCCAAATGAAGCAGTTGGTGAGAAGTTAGAGGTAACTGGGACTACAGATGAGAATTAAGAAGACAGGCTGTAAGTAAACCTTGCGAGGGAGGGTGAATGTGTAATAGGATCTGATTTTCCAACACACTCCCCAGGTGGTCAGTGCTACCTGTGTACAGCCGTGAATTTTACTTGTTTTTATTCTTGTGTTCGGTTGTAGATTTGTTTGTAATTCTGGCTGAAATATAAATGTGTAGCATAGCTATAATTGCATGTTGATTTTTTTTTTTAGATGTCGTGGTAAAAATATTTAAAGTAAAAAAGGATGTATTTCCTGTTCAGCTGTCACTCTAGAGGAAATACAGCGTGTTTGTGCCATTCAGAAACCATAATATGTGCTGAGTTGATTAATCATTTGAGGATTTTTGACTGCATCGAAAGAAAAGGACAGTAATGCTCTCTTACCGTACAACTTAAGGATGATATTTAGAAATTGAAAACAAGATGCTGCCTGCTTTTGAACTGACATCTTTTGAAAATATTTTGGGCCCGCGCTGCGGCTCACTAGGCTAATCCTCCGCCTTGCGGCGCCGGCACACCGGGTTCTAGTCCTGGTTGGGGCACCGGATTCTGTCCCGGTTGCTCCTCTTCCAGTCCAGCTCTCTGCTGTGGCCCAGGAGTGCACTGGAGGATGGCCCAAGTCCTTGGGCCCTGCACCCGTGTGGGAGACCAGGAGAAGCACCTGGCTCCTGGCTTCAGATCAGCGCGGTGCGCCGGCCGCAGCGTGCCAACCGCAGCGTGCCAACTGCAACGGCCACTGGGGGGTGAACCAACGGAAAAGGAAGACCTTTCTCTCTGTCTCTCTCTTCACTGTCCACTCTGCCTGTCAAAAAAAAAAAAAAAAAAAAAAGAAAAAAGAAAAAAATATTTTGGCCCTGGTTGTGGCCCTCCATTCTTATTTCAGCTATACCTCCACAGCAAGCAAATGTACACGGCGCTTTCACAGTGCAGGATAAACAGCAGAGACAAATATCCAAGCTTCCTAGTGCAGATGTTGAATACAGGATTGTCAAGGAGGAAGCGAACTCAAATGATGCCCTGTAGTCACATGTTGTAGCAGTAAGAGTAGTGGTGGAGTGTCATAAGAGCCAGTTTGACCTCTCATGTGCTACAAGTAATACATATTTGCTAATGAATTTAAAACACATGTAAGATTAACTTACAAATAAAGAGAATGGGCTAGGAGATGATAAGTGACCTTGCCCTGGTCACATCACTAGGAAGTGAGAAGACCATTTTTGATTCTCAGTTGCTTCCAGCTGTTTGATCGTAAGATTATTTTGCAGCCCTGCTGGTCTTATCTCAAGCTAATGATAAACAAATGCCTCAGATTTGTTCAGCCTTCACCCTCCTTGTTATGGGACAATGATAATAATACCCACCTCTCAAAGTAATATAATCTTTCTATTATGTAGTCACCCTCCCTGAAGATACTGGTGAAGGAAGCCCCTAGAATTCATTCTTGGCTCATGGTCAAATTTAGGGGAAGCTACTCAGAGTAGAAGTACTCAAGGGGAAAGCTATGCACCTGTTCATCTTAAATATGAATGATCACAGTTTCTAAGTTTTTCTTAGAAAGCAGCTAGCAATTATGAAAATATAATTTCAGCTTATATGAGTTGATCCAGAAATTCAGTTACCAACCAGAATCCTGCTGGTAACATAACAGTCTATGAATGAAAATGAAAAAAGTCATATCTGTAAGACAGTCCAAAATCTTAGAAGAGTTGAAACAGAAGAGAGAAAAGGAGTGTTTGAAGGATTATGCTCTTCAGCGCTGTCCTGGAAATGTTTCTAGTTGAGTTAAACTAAACATTACCAAAATATGTTAGGATTTCAGTGAGAAGAAGGCTTTTTTCTTTACAATTGACATGATTATTTTTATTTTTCATTTAACACTCATATTACTCAATTGACCTATAATCCTCAATGTTTCTAATAAGACCTCAGCTGTTTTTGACATCATTGAATCTCAGTATCCAGTGTATTTATTTTCTCTGTGCTTAAAAATGTTCCTCTGCAGACCTATGGATGACGCTAGATAGTCCACAAATGATTCCATTGAATCAAATGCTTTTCTATTAATTTTCTGACTACTTTAAAAACTTAAGGTAAAATTTGTCTCTAAAACTTTTTTATCTTTTAAAAAATGATTTATTCATTTATTTGAAAGGCTGAGTTAGAAAGAAGGAGAGAGAAATAGAGATCTTCCATCTCCTGGTTCACACCCCAAATGGTCACAATGATCAGGGCTGGGACAGGCTGAAGCCAGGAGCTTCTTTTAGGGTGCAGGAGCCCAAGGACTGGAACCATTCTCAGCTACTTTCCCAGGTGCATCAGCAGGGGGAGCTCGATCAGAAGTGGAGCAGCTGGTTCTCAAACAGACACCTATACAGGATGCTGACCCTGCAAGACATAGCTTTAACCTGCTGTGCCACAGCACTGGCCCCTTTAATTTATCTTTTAACCTCATGTTCCACAAACTTTTTTCCCCCAAGATTTATTTATTTGGTAGCCAGAGTTACAGAGAGAGGAGAGACAGAACAAATTTGCATCTGCTCGTTTACTTTCCCAAATGGTTGCAACAGCTGGGCCTGGGCTGGGCCAGGCCGAAGCCAAGCACCTGGAGCTTCTTCCGGGTTTCCCACATGTGTAGCAGGGCCCTAGAGATGTGGGCCATCTTCTGCTGCTTTTCTCAGGCACATTAGCAGGGAGCTGGTTCAAAAGAGAAGTAGCTGGAACTGAAGCCAGGGCTGCAGGTGTGGTGTAACTTGCTGTACCACAGCACAGGCCCCTCTAAAATCTCTTGACCTGCACTTTCCTAGCTATTTTCTTTCATGTTAGTATCCACTCCAAATGACTGCCTTTGGTTGAACTGTATTATTCAAGCAACAACAATTAAGTGGTAAGTTATACTATACTTATGACATCATAAGTATTGAGGAAATAATGCATTCATGTGTGCTGCATAAAGCAAAGAAATGTTTATTTTGAAAAGTTGTAATTAATTCACGGATAATGGATTTCTAATGTTGGCATTTCAAAAACTATGGTAGGTTATGAGGCTTACTCTCCAGGTAACTCACTATACCTAATGCTGGCCCTAAGCTCATGGGCAATTCTGTTTTCTTAGATGTAGAATCACAGACATTTGAAGTCCTCTGAGACTTTAAATCTTGTCTGTCTAATCACTAACACAGTCCACCGTGGTACCATACAAATATTTTATTTTCATCTTTAAAAGGAAATTAAAGTACATAAAAATTAAATAGATTGATAAAGGAATATATGTATTAAAAGCAAAATGTTAGCAATTTTAGACTCAACGAGTATATCATGAATATTTACCATATAATTCTTTCATCATCTCTGTTTTTAAACTTTTTCGAAAGAAATTCTGAGTGGAAAGAGAATCAGTAGACAGATGTTTAATACAGAGGAATCAATGGTGGAATTGCTAGCAGTGTCAATAGGACTGTACAGAAAAACATTTTAAGCCTTACCACGGAAATCATATTATGTTTTTGCTATTCAACTAGAAATAGTCAATAGCAGTTCAAACAATACAGTTCAAAACAAGAGTATCACAAATTAAGAGAACTTTAGAATTGTGGAATAATTTTACACCTAAAAGTAAGAAAACAATCCCATTGTATCTATAGTATATAAGGAACTTGTATAATTCATTAATAAAAAGACAGCCAAAGTTTTCAAATGGACAACGAATTTGACTAGTTTTCCAAAAAGAAGGTATGCAGATGGCAAAGAAATATGAAAACATTCTCAGCATCTTTAGCCACTAGAGAACTACAAATCAAAAGCGCTCCACAATCCTAGGATTGCTATCAAATTGACAGACTAATGCTGATGAGGCTGTGGAGGAATTGGGATCCTGTTGCTGATGGGAATATAAAAATAGCACAACCACTTTGGAACACAATCTGTAGCGTTACCACGTGGCCCACTGATTCTACTGTAAGTGTAAACCCAAGAGAAATGAAAATATGTACACATATTTGTCCATAAAGGTTTGTTACAGCATCATTCATAATTGAAAATAGAAACAGCCAAATGTCCAATGAATGGATAGGTAAAATGTGATATATCTATACACTGGAGTATGTTGTATATTCAGCAATAAAATGAAATATTGTGTATGTTATCAATGAACAATCAAAATATGTTAACTGAAAGAAGCCAGTCTCTGAGGATCACATATTGTTATTTTTTATTGTCCTTATATGAAATGTGCAGAATAAGCAAATGAATAGAGAAAAGAAGTAGAATATAATTGGGAGGTATGTGTAGAGAGAAGAATGGCTACTAAAGGCAGGAGTATTGGGGGAAGGGAGCATATGATGGAAATGTTATAAAATCAGTTGCAATGATGGTTGCACAACTCTGTTAATATACTAAAAGCAAATCAGTTGTATACTTTTTTTGGAAGAATTTTTCATTTATTTTTGATTAGTTAAAATTTTAACATGTAATACTTGTACATGGGATACAGTGCAACATTTCTTCCTATGCATATAGCATAAAATTATCAAGTCAGTTAATTAGAATTTCAATTTGCTTACCTTTTCTTTATGTTTGGAGCTTACACGTCTCCTCTCTTCTAATTCTTCATTCAGTATAGAACACATATACACCCAAAAAATACATATACATATGCAGTGGTCACCTCACTGCTGTGGAATACTAACTTACTGCATCTACCTGTGTTTTTGTACCCATCATCCAACCTCCCCAACCCTTTCCAGCCTCCAGTAATCATGATTCTAAGTTCCAATGAGAAGTAACATGTGGTATTTGTCTTTCTGTGTCTTGTCTATTTCACTTAACATAAAAACCTCCGATTCTGTTTTGCTGGAAATGTTATTCATTTTTCATTTGCATGGCTAAATAATATTCCATCTGTGTATATACCACATTTTCTTCATCGTTCATCTAGAGATGGACCTATAGGTTGATTCCACATCTTGGCTACTGTGAATAGGAGTGAAGATATCTGGTGTGCTGATTTCATTTCCTTCAGATACACACCCAGAAGTGGGATTGCTGGATCTCATGGCAGAGGGTGGTGATGGTTGCACGACACATTAATACGCTAAAATCCAGTGAATTGTACAGTATGTGAATATAGCCCAATATCTCACAAAAAAGGAAAAGATGCAAAAATCAATAAATGAAAAAACAGCACTAAAATTGCCCCAAATAAACTTGTCCCTTTCAAACCTAGCTGTGGGAGTCACATGTTCCACTCTGGGGTACTTCCAGTGCTTCCATGGCTCCACTCTGCAGAAGCTGGAGGCTCAATGACGTCTTCCCACTTTTCTTCTTTCCCTATTTTTATTTACACTTTCCCTTTTTCTTTCCTCTTTGTTCTTTCTTGCCTTTTTTCTTCTTTTATTCTTCCTTCATTTCATTTTCCCTTTTTCTTTTCTTTCTTTCCCTATTATTTCCAACTCCCTCACCTCCTATTTTTGGAAAAAAACATCCAGGGATCATGTAAATACATCCACTGATCATGTAGCATATCTAAGCTAAAAAATGTGTGTACTTGGATTATTCTACATGTGAGTCTTGCGGGGAGAAATTAGAGTGAAGGCTTCAAGGTCTCCCGCGTTGGTTTGATAGCAAATCCTGTACTTCAGGAAACAGTGGTCTAAAGAGGTGGACAACCACCACTCACGTTAGTCCACCCAACATGATCCAGTTAGTTTTTTTAGGAAGCAAGTTCTCATTGTCCTTTTTTGCATATCCTCACATTTGGAACTTTTTAGGTCTCCTTGCGGCGGCAGCAAGTGAGTGAAAGACTGAACGAATGGGCAGTCTTCAGTGAAAAGAACAAGGAGCTCTGTGAATGGTTGACTCAGATGGAAAGCAAGGTTTCTCAGAATGGAGATATTCTCATTGAAGATATGATACAGAAGCTCAGAAAGGTATGGGACGATACCCATGTTTTCACTCTTCTTTGTGTGCAAAAAGTGCAGGCATCTCCTAGTAATCCTGGACATGAGTCCTGGAAACCCTGCAAATGTCAACATCTGTGGGTGCTCAAGCCCCTTATATAAAACAATGTAGTATTTGCATATAACCTGCACAGTTCTCCCATATGCTTAAACTGTCTATAGATTACTTTCATGACCAAATTCAGTGTAATGCTTTGTCAATAGATGTTATACTGGATTGTTTAGGGAATGATGACAACAGAAATAATCTGTGCATGTTCAGAACAGGCACAATTTTCCCCCAAATATTTTAAATCTGAAGTTGGTGGAAACCCACAGATGTGGGATCCATGGGAAAGAGGACCAGCTTACTCACAGTTATTGTTTGGGAAAAGAAATGCTATATTTTAAACATTTTATCTTTTAAAAATAAACTTTCATGGCAAGACCTACTTTACTTGTAAAATATATATGATATTTTCTATCTGTGATGGGATAGATTATCTGCTGGTACTGCTCAACATTTTGTGTTTTAGCCATGCTTTCAGTAGAAATCATTTATTTGTCTTAGCTTTGTTTTCTTTTTAAAAATCAAAATCTAGCCGGCGCCGCGGCTCACTAGGCTAATCCTCCGCCTTGCGGTGCCGGCACACTGGGTTCTAGTCCCGGTTGGGGCGCCGGTTCTGTCCCGGTTGCCCCTCTTCCAGGCCAGCTCTCTGCTGTGGCCCGGGAGTGCAGTGGAGGATGGCCCAAGTGCTTGGGCCCTGCACCCCATGGGAGACCAGGAGAAGCACCTGGCTTCTGGCTTCAGATCAGCGCGGTGCGCCGGCCGCAGCGTGCCTACCACGGCGGCCATTGGAGGGTGAACCAACGGCAGAAGGAAGACCTTTCTCTCTGTCTCTCTCACTGTCCACTCTGCCTGTCAAAAAAAAAAAAAATCAAAATCTAGAGAACTAAAAAAAAATTCTTAAGACAGCTTAAAATGACATTTTTCATCTATAGAATATGGTTTACAAAGACCATAAATAGGAATGAAGACTTTCCTGATAATTTTGGCTCCATATTATTTTCAAGTTTTATTTATCTGATTAAATTATTTTATATATTCATTTGGATTGGAACAATTATTGGTCTATATAGGGCTGATCAAATTTAATAGCATATATATTATTTTTGATGATTTAAGTGTAATTTCCACATTGGTTTTGAACAAGTATTCATTTTAATGTTTTGGTTTATGTTTTCCATTAGCACATGTCACCACCTGATGTACATTACACTTTTTGTATTTATTGCTTCAATGTCTGTTTAGAATGGAAGCCTCACTGGTCTGTAAGCTTCACTGGACAATAACCTTTGTCTTTCTTGTTCAGTGTTATCTCCCCTGCACCCAGGGCCATGCCTAACTTTTTCTCACAAACATTCAGTGTTTACTGAGTAAATGAATTACCGTTTCCTTTATCCTGAAAAAATAGATTGTTAGGAAAAATTATCTTTATCCATGAACACATATAGAGAAAAAGGTAAAAATCTATAAGTTAACATGTAATATTAATAGTATTATAGGCTTCTACTTAAAATTGCAAAATATATAAATAATAATTTGTTTGATATGAAGGTTTAAAATGGCTGAGATGATGCAGATTTCATTTTAACATCTGCTGAAGTTGTTCTTCGCTAGTTGCAGCGTCTTAATGGTGCACTAGACAAGACTAATGCTCTATAGTTATAATACAAATATAATTAAAATAGAAAATATTTTAGCTTTTTCTGTAGATAATTTGCTATATTATTTTGCATAAAAGTTTAATAAATGAAAAAAAAAGAAGTACTCTTTAAAATATTAACTCTAGCGTCAGACTTTTGGCACAGTAGTTAAGGTACTGCTTGGGACCCCTGTAACCCATATCAGAGTGCTTGGGTTCAAGTCCTGGCTCTGCTTCTCATTCCAACTAATGTGCACCCTGAGAGGCAGTGCTTATGGCTCAAGTACTTGAACCTCCACCATGTACACGGGAGACCCAACTGAATCACCAACTGCTGACTTTGGCTTGATCCAGGCCAAAGTGTTGTGGGCCTCCAGGTAGTGAACCAGCATATAGGAGATCATTCTGCCTCTTTATGTCTCTCTGCCTTTAAAATAAATATGTAAAAAAATTTACAATCTTAACCATGTTAGTATATAAAATAAGTTATGAGAGAGCAGGCATTTATTCTGGCAGTTAAGATACCCATGTCCCACATCAGAGTGCTTGGGTTCAATTCTAGATTCTGGTTCCTGATTCCAACTTCCTGAAAATGCAGGCACTTGGTGGCAGCAGAGATAGTACAAGTAATTGGGTTCCCACTACCACTTGGGTAAAGCAAACTAATGAACAATAGAAGTCTTAATAATGTTGATGACATAGAAAAAATAATTAACAAACTGGACCTAAGATACTAATGTCTACTTGGTGTTAGCACTCAAAAACAGCTTAACTTAAAAGGTAACATGTTTGGATTACTTTTACCATAGTCGTTTTTAAGATTTATTGTGATTCCTTGGAAATAAACATTTCTCAATGAAATCATCTCAAATTTATGATGGATTATTGGGTGGAGGTCCCGGGCCGGGCATGAGGAAAACACTCAGCACTGGGATGGAATAAAATTTCACCAACACCTAGGTAAAATGACTTGGGAGGAAATTCTATTATGATATTAACTTAAGAGCAAAAGTAGATTAAAATATCCACACTCATATAATATTTATTGGCTTATGGAGAAAATATTTGTTAACTAACAGGTGTTTAAGCCAAAAATGAAAAGGTTGATCCTAACGATTGGATGCCGTGACTGTGGCAAGAGAGTAAATTGGCCGTGGGGTGAGTGGCAGTGGTCCTTTTACCACAACTTAAATCATTCCACTTCAAACCTGTCTCTTGCAAACAGAACCTATGGAACTGGTTCTCTCTGAGAAGCAGACTATATAAAAGGAATTAGCACAGAAACAGGGTAAATCAAGAAGGCTCGAGGCCCATTGATTCTCTAAAATGAATGTCTATTGTTGGTGAGAGTTAATTTGTCCTTGATTTATGTGTTATAAAATACCAGCACTGTCTAGAAAATCTCTTTCAAATGAAGAAACTGTTAAAATATTCTGCACAAGTATCCTGACAAACCCTCATGCACACTTACGTATGTCAGTTGCATCTGTGTCTGTATGAATGTGTGTGCTGTATATGTCATGTATGTGTGCATCTTGCTGCTTGGCAAGTGTTAGCATGAAAATTCTTTCTAAATATAACAGCAGGTTAATGATTAGAGCAATAAGGAATAGTTTCCCCATTTTTAAAATCAATAAAGTATCAATCAGTTTTGTCTGTCATAACTAACATTATGATTTTTTTTAATTTTTCAATGCCATGTTAAGCAAATACAAAGTACCACTCTCCTTTCAAGAACATCCTCAGTCTGCATCCATACTGAAAATACTCGGCGCTGCCAATGCTTGTGAATATGGACTGCTGTTCACATGGTGTTCCTCATGCCTAAACTATTTCCAAGCAGTAGAAAACTGTAATTATCATGTTTGTCGTAGAGCCAGGTGAACACATTAAGAATAAGCTTTCTGACCTCTGTGATTGCTATTTATTATACAGGATTATCAAGAGGAAATTGCTGTTGCCCAAGAGAACAAAATACAGCTCCAGCAAATGGGAGAACGACTTGCGAAAGCCAGCCACGAAAGCAAAGCATCCGAGATTGAATACAAGCTCGGGAAGGTCAATGACCGGTGGCAGCATCTCCTGGATCTCATTGCAGCCAGGTAAAGAGGACCCAATTCAATAGCACATGTGTGCAGAATTTTAAAGCCTTTCATTGCTGCTAAAGACAATCGAAGGAATCATTCTCTTTCTTTTTTTGATTTATCTCATTTTGAAAAATGTTCAGACTGTTCTCATAAACGGCACCTTCATTAACTTGTAAATTCTCCTTTTTGCTTCATAAACCTAGTGTTGTTTGCATGTAGCTGAGAGACAGAGTGAACAAGAGAGAGAGTCGTATCCAAACAAAATCCGTTACTTACAGAAAATTCTTTATTTCAGGCACTGATGGGTATTTAGCCTCCTGTTTGGAAGAAAGGGAAGCTGCTAACCGGTATTTGTGGAGGGTGTTTTGTTGTCATCACAAAGTAAAGTACAGGAATAATGCTAATTATTGCCACTCTGCCTAGTTGTAAAAATAAGCTGCTACATATCTGTAATTTTGTGCTTACCTAGAATGATAACTGTATGTGTGCATCTCCCATCTGAGGGGCATATCATGTTCAATTTCTGTTGCCGAAGGGTGGGGTGAGATAAAGGGATAAAAGAAAGAAACATCTATGAGGGTTTTTACTAGAAATATGAGACTCTGATATTGAATGATACACTGTATTATTTGATATAAAGATGGGATAATTAATAGGTGCTTTATTTGGGGTGAACCTTCCTTCGTGTTGGAATGTAGGCTTTGTGAGCTCAGTATTCAATGTATCACGAGCACTACAAGCAGTGCCTGAATGTGATGTGGGCTCAGTAAATATTTCAGTGGATGAATGAATGAATGAAAATCTGAATGTCTGAATGGGTATTCTTTTTCATGGCAGCTGGGAGAGTTGGAATGTTACAAATGCTTCTGAGACTCAGTCATTTGGGAACCACCCCACTGTACCCTTTTTCCATGAGTGCCTTTCTTTAACTGGATTGCATAAAGCTGGACATGAACAGTATATTTTGAATATTGTGCACCCAACGAAACTGCTTACAGGCATGATGGCTCTATATGCTAATTTTGAGAACCTTTGGTAGAAATTGTTATTTCAGGATATAATTTAGTGATAATGAAACAAAAATTGGAACAAGTGCTTATATGGTTTTTAAATGTGTAACAACAGCACTGTCATAGCCAATGATTATTTTTTTAAAGATTTATTTATTTTGAAAGTCAGAGTTACACAGAGAGGAGAGGCAGAGAGAAAGAGAGGTCTTCCATCTGCTGTTTCACTTCCCAATTGGCAGCAACGGCCGGAGCTGTGCCAATCTGAAGCCAGGAGCCAGGAGCTTCTTCTGGGTTTCCCACACAGGTGCAGGGACCCAAGGACTTGGGCCATCTTCTACTGCTTTCCCAGGCCATAGCAGAGAGCTGGACCAGAAGTGGAGCAGCCAGGTCTCGAACTGGTGCACATATGGGATGTCGGCACTTCGGGCCAGGGCGTTAATCCGCTGCACCACAGTGCCGGCCCCATCCAATGCTTATTGAACACTTCATTTATTTCTAGGTGTTCTTTGTGGTTCACAACACCCACTGAGGGGGCTGTATCTACTTTAGAGCTGTGTAAGCCCAGGCTAAGGCCTGCCCAGGATGCTCTGTGACCACAACACCCACTCTCTTGCCAGTTCTCCTCATCAGAGGGAATGCAGTTACATGGAATTAGGTTCTGTTATTAATTGTGGCAGCCTAATTTCCCAACACTTTGTTGTACAGCACTTATATGTAACAAGGACTGGGAGAGAGGCTGGGGATTCCATGATAGAATGCTTGGTGGGAATCCAGAAGAAATGCAAAGAAATCAAGGAAAATCGGGAGCCAATCGCTCTAGCGAATAAAGAGATGGCAGGGGCCGACACTATGGCGCAGCAGGTTAACGCCCTAGCCTGAGGAACTGGCATCCCATATGTGGCTGGTTTGAGATCTGGCTGCTCCACTTCCAACCAGCTCTCTGCTATGGCCTGGGAAAGCAGTGCAAGATGGCCCAAGTCCTTGGGCCCCTGCACCCTCCTGGGAGAACTGGAAGAAGCTCCTGGCTTCGGATCGGCACAGCTCCAGCCATTGCGGCCAACTGGGGAGTGAACCAGCGGATGGAAGACCTCTCTCTCTCTCTCTCTCTGCCTCTACTGTCTCTGTGTAACTCTGACTTTCAAATAAATAAATAAATCTTTTTTTTTTTTTAAAGAGATGGCAGCCCACGTCTCAGCTGCAATCACTCAACAATTTAGACATGTGGAGGCTTTATGATCCCAGGGCTATGTTTAGCCTCACTTCTGTCACTAAAATGATAAAATCTTCAGAAGGAGACATGGAAGCCTCTTCTACTATAAATACCCTCCTAGGGAAACCACCCACTGGGTAAATCCCCGTGGGATTTTTTTCAGTCAGAATCTGACTCACGGGTAGACTTGTTATTTCCATGTAATCCAGTTAAACTGTTGATATTCCTTCCACATTCTGAGTCCCTGAATGGTGTGAAGAATGGGGATGCAGTGGGTCAAAGATATTTTAAATTAATATAATTTAGGCATAAGCAGCTAGCCTAGGGTGTGCCCAGCTATTAGCCAACATTTTATGGGAGTGTGGTATTTTCTCATTAGGATCATGTTGCTATGGAACATTTTTGTTGGACGGTTTAGGTAAGGATTTTTTATGTTAATTTGCTTTCCAGAAAGATACATTAATACACTTGAATCAATGATATATTTATAAGGTACACAAATATTTCTCCTCGTGTAGACTTACAACATACAGATAATCATTCCTTGTATGTAGGCATTTGTGTCTCTTTCAACTTTAGACTACAAGCCACATAGACTGTTAATTTGCCTTGGAATTAAATGCCACATTAGATTCAGAGTCTGCCTTTTGGCTTCTCCCCAAAGACACTCAGCCATCGCATTTGTTTTCCTTCCCCTGTTTATCAGTGCTTCCTTAGTGCACAAACTGGGTGAACATTTCCCACCATCTACCACACCTGTCGTCAGCTGTGAAATGCTGGCTGAGATATTAAGTTTCCATGATTCAATCCCATTCATGACTCTTCCCACTTTAGTTTACATTAAAACAGAAGATAACCTACTATATGCATTTTCATAATTTTTTTATGCTTAGTGCAGAGAATTTGGGAACTCTTTGAAGTTTCCAAGAGAAAATGATAGTTACCTAAATCCCATCAAACATATAAATAGATTCATTGTAAAAATTATCTTAAATGAACATTTTATTTTTGTCACCACTAATAATTTTTAAGGTGATAAAAGTTTTTAATATATGAAGATGACAGTAATATTTCTTCATTATTTTTTGTTCTCTGTTGAAAGATACACACCAAACACTTTCCTATGGAATATCTTCTCTTTCCCACTTCCTCCCCACAAAAAAAAAAAGAAACCCTCTTAAAATTCCTACTTAAACCAGTGAGCTGGCATATTACACCAAAGAAAAAGAGAAGTTGTTCCTTTTTGAAACTACAGTCTGCTATAGTTGGGGAGGTTATGGTTTTTGGTTTGCACTTGAGGCTGTTAGCAAACAGCCCTCAAGAAAAGTTGCTGTCCTGCGCCAGCTTTATTTTTGATATCCTTTCTTTAGACCTGTAGCCTCCTCCTCCTCCTCCTCCTCTTCACAGATTACACTGAGCTTTTTCCCCTTCTTACCCTCGTGGCCTACATTCCAGGAGATCAAGCCTGGCACATGTTAATGAATGTAGGTTTTATTTAGAAACATGACCACTTGTCACTGCTCAGTGTCATATTATCAGACACAGACTACCAACATTTGTCTAGCATGAGCATTTCCACACTTCTGCATGCAGACACCAGTGACTTGCCTCCCCACGCAGGATTTAGTTTTTTGCCCTACAGAAACTAACTTTTTCAAGTGGAAGCTTCATGGTGGTGGCGGAGGACTTGCGCGCCCGGAGGATGGCAGAGGACGGCTGTGCAGATGCAGATCTCCCAGAGTGCAACTGCGATGTCACCAGGCAGGCATCTCCTTGAGTGTCTTCCATTGTACACAGCTCTCGTGTTACGTGGGGTTTATAGGATGGATGCTGGAAGCTTTAATCCAGAATTGCTTTTGCCAGTGTTCAGTGAAGATGATTGTTGTTAGGAGTTTGCTTTGGCATGGACTCCTAAGAGTTATTTGTTGGTTTGTTTGCTTGTCCCTCTGCTGGGTATGGAGCTGGGTGAAAAGGTTAATGAACTTATAATAATTTGGTTTTGAGTTCTTTCTGGGACATGTGTGTTGTATGAGGAGTAAGAACTCAGTAGAAAAGTTGAGACACAGGAAAGAGGTTCAGAAAAAAAGCCAGTTAGAATTCATCCTACACTATCTAAAGGATGAGCTTCTGATGAAACTCAAATTCAGCCTTAGCCAGTTGATGGTCTTGTAGCTGTAAACTTTATCTTCATTAAATAAAAATCATATTTCAGGGGCCTGGAATATTTTGTGTTTATGAGAAAGTTGCTTTTGCTTTTGGTTGTCAGTAAATTTTGGTCACTGACTAAAGCATATGAAATATATGTGAAAAATGTACAAATTTATATCTTAAATAGCAATTAGTACATAATACAAATGTTTAGCTTATAATATTTTTATGTTAGAATAATGATATAACAGGAACTTTGTTTTCAATTTTTAAACATGTTTTTCTTTTATCCTATCATCCCCAAATAAATTCCTATAGATGAATAGGGTTTACTATCTATACTTTTAGTTCTATTATAATTAGAATTTTGTTTGTGGTTATATATATATATGTAGTACTAAATTAATTTAAAGGAAACTAGTGATATATAGTTATGTACATAAATGTATACTTTTATGTATGTGTGTACAAGTAGTACTAAATTAATTTAAAGGAAACTAGTGATATATATATTATGTAGTTATATACATAAATGCATATTTTATATGTGTGTATACAAGTGTGTGTATCACACACACACACGCACTCACACACATCCATGTTAAGAAGCTAGACAATTGGATTTAAAAGTAGAATCCTTCCCAAGAAAGGTCAGTGCCTGTGATCCCCATTGGACTCTTCAAGGAGAACCATAAGCTGCAAGACTTACAGGTTTATCAGGCTCACTAAATTTATGCAGACATGTGACATCTGCAAGTATCTATTTTAAATCATAATGCTGAATGCTGCCAAAAGGAATGTTGCTCAGGCTTCTTCCAGTGATAAATAAATGAAAATATTGTGACACTCTAACCAAGAGCTTCCTTTAAAGAAATAAAGGGGAAAAAGTGAGATATTCCTCACTGAAAAGAATGAGTGCTGTCTGGCAAATATCAAATTCAATAAAGGCCACAGCACATGTACAGGGCTTTGCTATCTGCTTCCTGCAGAAGTTCAGAGCTGCTTCCCCAAACACACATGCACATACACACACACACAGCTATTCTTAGTAAAATATACTTTTTACAAAATGAGAATGAAGAACCACTTGAATGTTCACTCCACGAACTTGACTAAATTCGTACATTAGTTTGAAGGAGAAACTTCTCCCTGATGGACTATATGATCGGTAAACATTTCTGTGTCACAATGCCCTTGACATATTGTGTACTAATTACTCTGACTTGAAACTCACTATTATTCAAGATTACTAATCCTGTAATGTATTTTGCTGGCGTAGATGGTCCAATGGAATTGTATTTACATGTATTACCTTGTGTTTTGGATCTTCTGATCATATTGTGACTTTTGAACCAAGCAAATGAGTTCATTTTAGTACTTGACAAATAGACTATTTGCCAATGCTGAATCTAGCAGAAACACTTAAGTATACGTTCAGTATCATTTAAAAAATTAAAATGTTAATTAGGTAAAGTTTTTTCTTAGAATCCCAAGCATTGATGTTTAATAGATCCCCCCCCCAGTTTTTATTTATTTATTTATTTTTATTTTATTTTTATTAAACTTTTATTTAATGAATATAAATTTCCAAAGTACAGCTTATGGATTACAATGGCTCCCCCCCCAAAACTTCCCTCCCACCTGCAACCCTCCCCTTTCCCGCTCCCTCTCCCCTTCCTAATATTTAATAGATCTTTAAATACAGTGTGACTTTGCACGAGGCACTAAGCTTAGCATGGCAGAGAGGGGAAATCAAGATGTGAAATTCACAGTACTAGCATTCCCAGAATTGCCATGGAGGAGACCAGCTTGTGTATAAATGACGCTAGGAAGTTAACATAAGAAGGGTAGAGAGGAAACACACGCTCCAGCCTGGAGTAGGAGAACAAGGATATTATGATGTTGCTAGAAAAGCCCCTGCTGAAGCATCGTGAGCATTCAAATCCTGACAAATCCACCTGCAGAAAGTGGTTGAAGCAGGAGCCATCACTGAGAGGACTTTGTTCCAGGGACAGAGCCAGGACAAATGGCTTGGTACACTGCACCACTCCTCAGCCCTGTCCTAGCGACCCTGCTAATTGTACACTGTCCTTTCAGTATGGGGTGCTGAGGCAGGAGGGCCAGGGCCATGTTAAGTTGCATGCCTTTGCCCATGCCAAGGTTCTTGTAGAATGTACTATCCCAGCTTTCATCAATAGCTACTGTAAAACTGTTGTTCACCGACTGACACCCAGGTGAATTTGTCTTAAATGTGAGAAAAATGTGACTGGGATATATGTATAAGTTGAAATATTTTTCAAGGCTCCTTTAGGTGCCTGGGTGGCAGGTTATAATTTGTACTCTTAAAGATAATTAGAGAAATCTTGTCTTGAATGCAGTTAAGAGTCATGATAAACATTACAACACATTTTCATTACTTGCCAATGTACCCTATTTTGGAATATGAGCATATTTTTTCTTTATATAAAGAGAACAGATTTCATGTGTTTAATACAAACAGTTTTAGGCACATGGTGATACTTCCCATCCTACCTCCCTCCTCCTTCCTTTACTTTATACTTTCTTTTAATTTTTGCAAGTAACCTACTTTCAATTTACTTAAATTACAGGCTTAATCATTCACTAAATAAAGAATTCAAGTAGAAAGATTATTGTTCTACAGGAGTATAGACAAGGGTTATAAATAATCGAATATCAAGTTGTCAACTTCATTCATATACATCACATTTTTTGTATTCTCTATATTAGCTATCACAAATCAGAGAAAACATGATTTTTGACTTTATAATCTGGCTTATTTCATTAGGCATAATAGTCTCCAGTTGCTTTCTTTTTTTTGTTTTGTTTTTTTGCAAAAGACAGGGTTTCATTCCTTCTATGGTGAGTGGTATTCCATCCTGCATATATACCTTATTTTCTTCATCTATTCCTCAGCTGATGTACATCTGGGTTGAACTGAGTTACTATAAACAAGGGAGTACAGATAACTCTTTCATATGCTTATTGCACATCCTTAGGGTGAATTCCCAGGAGTTGGTGACTGGCTAATATGATCAATTTTCAGTTTTTCGAGGAATATCCATATTAGTTTTGTACTAGCTTACAATCCCACCCACATGTGTTAGGGTAACTTTTTTTCTACATCTTCACCAACATTTGTTATTTTTTTGATTTTTGGATGATAGCCATTCTAACTGGGGTGAAGTTTTGTGGTTTTAATTTGTATCTCCCTGATGGCTAGTGAGCCTGAACATTTTTTTTTTTTCATACATCTGTTGGCCATTTGCATTTCATTCTTTTTTTTTTTTTTTATGACAAGGCAGAGTGGATAGAGAGAGAGACAGAGAGAAAGGTCTTCCTTTGCCATTGGTTCACCCCCCAATAGCCGTTGCAGCCACCGCACCATACTGATCTGAAGCCAGGAGCCAGGTGCTTCCTCCTGGTCTCCCATGGGGTGCAGGGCCCAAGGACTTGGGCCATCCTCCACTGCACTCCCGGGCCATAGCAGAGAGCTGAACTGGAAGAGGAGCAACTGGGACAGAATCCAGCACCCCGACCGGGACTAGAACCTGGTGTGCCGGTGCCACAGGCGGAGGATTAGCCTATTGAGCTGTGGTGCCAGCCACATTTCATCCTTTGAAAATGCCTGTTCATGTCCTTTTCTCATTTCTTAACTAGATTGTTTGATCTCATTATATATTTTGAATTAATCCTTTATCAGATGAATAGGATGCAAATATTTTCTCTGTCAGTTGCCTTTCTTTTTCCATTTTTTAAGGATTTATTTATTTATTTGAAAGACAAAATTAGAGAGGAGGAAGAGAGAGACAGAGATCTTTGATCCATTGGTTCACTCCCCAAATGTTGCAATGGCTAGAGCTCAGCCAGTCTGAAGCCAGGAGGCAGGAGCCTCTTCCAGGGTGTCCCACATAGGTGTAGGAGCCAAAGCACTTGTGCTATCTTCTACTGCTTTTCCAGGCACATTAGCTGGAAACTGGATTGGAAGTGGAGCAGCCCGGACTCAAACCAGTGCCCATATGGGATGCCAGCACTGCAGCCAGCACCTTAACCCGCTATGCCACAGTCCTAGTCCCTTGTTGAGTGTTTCTTTTGATGTGTGGAATCTTCTTAGCTTGAAATAATCCCATTTGACTATTTTTGCTTTTATTTCCAGTGATTCCATAATTGTATACAAGAAATTGTTGCCTATACCAATGACTTCATTGTTTTTACCTTGTTTTTCTCTAGTAATTTGATAGTTTCAGGTCTTAGGTTTAGATACTTGATGCATTGTGAGTAGATTTTTGTATAGGGTGTAATATGGGGGTCATAATCTAAAGTCATGCACTTGAGTACTTTCACAAACTCAATGTTATTCAAATATAACTATTATTAACTATAATTAAATACAGCTGTCATTACTAGCTGACCAGTCTAGTGGAAGTCATTTTAAATGCATTTGTATGACAACACTGAGGAAAATGACAAAGAAGAAAAGAAATTATGTCATCATGGGACCACATTTTTTTCTGAGAGAAGCAGTGATTTATTGAAGCTGTAATATGAACTGAGATCAGTTTTAAGGAACTAAATATATCAAGTGTTTGAAATATCGATATGATTATTATGATTATGAAGCATTTTCTTCAAAGACCCAATTAGGGAAGCATTTCAGCACCAAGGGTGAAAACAGGAGAGACCAGCTCATAAAATGGCACCTGTAGTTTGAAAGCACCCGCAGGTGATTCTGTAACAATCTCAATTCGAGAATTGCTTTTCTAAAGCCTGAACAAGGGGTGGGGGTTTTGGTGTGAATTGGGGTAAACCACTGTTAGGAACACCCACATCCCATATTGGAATGCTGGTTCAAGTCCTGGCTCCTCTACTTCCAATCCAACTTCCTGCTAATGCTTACTCTAGAGGCAACAAAAGATTGCCTAAGTGTTTGGAGCCCTGCTACTCAAGTGGGATATTTTGGAGGAAACTCCAGGTTTCAGCCTGTCTAGTCCCAGCTGTTGTAGGCCTTTGGGGACTGAGCAGAGAGCAGATAGAAAAGAGTGCTCACACTTGCTCACTCTCTTGCCCTGCCTTTCAAGTAGATATAAATGAACTTTTAAATTTTTTAAAATAACACCTGAATGCTAATAGAAGTTGAGAAATACTTGATAATTCTGAATGTAAGTTGTTAGTTTTTGAGAACATTCTATTGCAGATCTCTGCCTTCAAATATATTATGTCTTTAGAGTTATAAAAGTCATATTTCTCTTGACATTTGTTCAAGAAGATATCTCTTCAATTGGGCCAAGTTTCACCCTGGGAGAATAAAGTGGTGTACCTTTGTGCTATTTACCTGTATTATGAGCAGTGTCAACTAAGTGATAATATTTCCTAAAATATTTGCCTAAAGTGGCAAATTCATGTATAAAAGTCAAACAATTTTAAGGAAGGGCTGTACCAGAAATCATTGATCATGTGCTTACTATCACCAGGACCCTTCTTTGGAGAGCAAAATATATACACAGCCATGGCATTGTCCTCACAAGAAATCCTCAATAATCAGTTTTCATCATTACTTCATAATCATAGAGTTGGAGAATACTACCCGTGTCCCTCCCAAATTGCTACCTATACCCTGCCAGCACTGAGAAAACCAGTTTGTCTACCTCTGATTTTAGGCCTTGCAGCCTCTTCATCCTTCTTTTGAGCCCTCTTTTTAACCCTCTTTGTTTGGTTAGCTGGCTCATGGTGTTTCAATTTTGTTTATTTTTGTTAAAAACCAGCTCTTCCTTTCATTAATCTTTTATATTGTTTATTGGTTTCCATTTAGTTTATTTATTTTCTAATTTTGCTTATTTCTTTCCTCCTACTAATTTTTGGTTTGGCTTGTTGTCTTCTAGGTCCTTGAGATGTATTGCTAGCTCATTTATTCTGGTACCTTTCAATTTTCTTGATATAGACACCAGTTGCTATAAACTTCCCCCTTAATACTGCTTTTGCTATCCCATAAGTTTTGGTATGTTGTATTATCAACTTCATTTGCTTCTAGAAACTTTTTAATTTCTCTTTTGATTTCCTCTATGACCCATTGTGCATTCAGGAATATGTTGTTCAGTCTCTATGTGGTTGCATGTGCTCTAAAGATTCTTGAGTTGTTAATTTCCTACTTCATTCCATTGTAATCAGAAAAGATACATGGTATGATTTCATTTTTTGAATTTGCTGAGACTTGCTTTATGGTCTAATACGTAGTCTATCCTAGAGAAAGTTCCATGCACTGATGAAACGAATGTGTATTCTGCAATGGTGGGGTGAAAAGTTCTATAGCTATCAGATAGGTCCATTTGGTCCATAGTATAGATTAGCTCTGTTGTTTCTTTGTCAATTTTCTATCTAGTTGATCTGTCCATTGATGAGTATGGAGTGTTGAAGTACCTCATTACTATTAGAGTCTAAGTCTCCCTTTAGATCCATTAATGTTTGTTATAAATAGCCAGGTGCCCTTGTGTTGGGTGCATGTACATTTATTACAGCCATATCTTCCTTTTGAATTGAACTCTTTGTCATTATATAGTGCCCTTCTTTGTATCTTCTAACAGTTATTGTGTTAATGTCTAATTTTTCTGATATTAGGATAGCTATACCTGCTCACTTTTACTTTCTGTTAGCATGGAGTACCTTTATCCATACTTTTAGTTTCAGTCTGCTTGAATATTTGTTGGTAAGTTGTGTTTCTTATAGGCAGCAAATAGAAAATAGATGGGTCTTTTTAAAAAATTTCTTAAATTCCATTCCTGGCATTTCCTTAATCTCTCCATCTTCACATTCTAATATTGAAATGTTGTTGTGTTCCTTTGGGGTCATGGTGTCTTGCTTAATCTTGTTTCTTGAATTTTTGTGTTTGTATTTAGGCATTTATGAAGTTGATTTTTATTGTTTCTTCCTCTGATGGCTTTTATCTTTGAGCTATGTCTCTGTGGCTTAGTGGAATGTCTGCATTTTCATTGAATACCAAGAGGTGTGTGGTGGGTGTGGCCAGAGAACTCTGGTCAGTGCTCCAGGATGGGGCAAGTATGCAACGTAACACTCAAGTTGGGCATGGTAGATCTCAATACCCAGCTACACCCTGCACCTTCTCATGGAACCATTGAGTCCTCATGGTCTCAGCACACATGGCTCCCACAGTCACTAAATTCAGAGACCTCTCTCTGTCCTGCCAGCCTGTCCAGTCAACAGATAGGCAGATGTTCTCCAAGAGAGCTCCACCTAGGCATCTTGATCCTAGGAGGCTGCAGGCACCACCCAGCGAGGCTCAAAGTCAGTGGGGACTGTGGTTTATTCCCTCCACTAGAATCTCTGAATCATACATATACACAAGAGCCACTGGCCGAGTGTGTTCCTTGCCCACCACTGCTGCCAGTACCGCTGAGAAGGCATCCTGTCTCAGCCAGTTGCTGTACTCACACACAAAGGTTTCCACAGCTGCTGCCCAAAACCAAAATGGTGCCTGCTCTTTGTCATCTAGGCAGCAGATGCTATTATGGGAAAGTTGGAGTGAGATAAACATGCCCCCTCTACTCCACTGGGTCTGTGGACAACCACTAGCAACTGCTAGCCCCCGGGGCTCAAGTATGGACTCACACCACACTTTCCCTCTGCCTGTATCACTGCAGGTTGCTACAGTCCTGTCTCATTTCCATCTCTAAACTGTTAGCCTCTCTGGCTCTCATCAGCTGCAGTTGTGTCCATATTTGTGCTGCATGTCTGCACCCACCATACAGGTTCACCATGTTCCTCTTCCTCTTGTAGGATTTCCAGTGCAGTTTTCTCTCCAATTCTCCCCTAAGAGTGTACTTCCTTCACTTTTTTTTTTTAACTGTTTATTCTTAGCCTAGCACTGTATGTCATTCCCTAATCCACCATCTTGGAATCTCTCCTGGGTCTTGTCTTTTAATCTATTCAATCAGCCTGTATTTTTAGTTGGAGAATTTAGGCTACTTACATTCAAGATTACTATTGCTAAGTAATGACTTGGCCCTACCTTTTTTTCTGTGAATATTTCTATTGTTTGCTTTGGCTTTTCTTTGGACTTTTATTAGGAGATTTTCTGCCTTTACATTATTTCATAATGATGACTATCTTCTATGTTTCTGTGTGTAGCATATCCTTAAACATCTTTTGTAAGCCTGGACAAGTAATGACAAATTTTTTCAATTTCTGTTTGGTATGGAAGGTCTTTATTATTTCACGCTCATTCATAAATGAGAGCTTTACAGGGTACAGTATTCTCGATTGAAATTTTTTCCTCTTAAGACTTGGATTCTTTCTGTTCTCTCCTAGATTATAAGGTTTTCTGATGAGAAGTCAATTGTGAGTCTAATTGGGGATCCTCTGAAAGTAATCTGGAATTTCTCTTGTCCACATTTTAGAATCTTTTCTTCATATTTTACTTTTGAAAGTTTCACTATAATGTGTCATGGCAAAGATCTTTTCTGGTCATGTCTATAAGGAGTTCTATGTGCCTTGTGTACTGGGATATCCCTTTCTTTTTCCAAACTAAGAAAGTTTTCTTTAATTATTTCACTAGGTCTTGTAATCCATTCTTTATTTCCACACCTCCAGGAACTCCCAAGACCTGAAAGTTGGATTGTTAGATAGTATCCAATAAATCCCCATAACTTTATTTAATTTTTCTAATTTCTTTTTTTTTTTTTTTTTTTGGTCTCATTGAAAATTTTCCAAAGGTTTGTCTTCCAGCTTGGATAATCTTTCTTCTGCCTCACTATGTCTGTTCTTAAGACTTTCTACTGTATTATTTAGCTGACATATTGACTTTTTCATTTCTAGAATTTCAGTTTGATTTCTCTTCAAAATCTCAATTTCTAATTTTTTTATCCATATCATATATGAATTCTTTAGCTCATGAATTTGCTTCTCATTGCTTCTGAGTAATCCTATGATTAATCTTTTGGATTCCATTTCAGACATTTCATCAATATCTTCATCTTCACATTCTAAGATTGAAATGTTGTTGTGTTCCTTTTGGGAGTCATGCTGTCTTCTATATTCTTGTTTCTTAAATTTCTGCATTTATTTTTAGGCATTTGTGGAAATATGTGTTGGTTTTCTCCTCTAATGACTTACATCTTTGTAATATTCCTCTGTGGCTTAGTGGAATGTCTGTTCTTTCAGTGAATACCCAGAGGCATGTGCTGGGTGTTGCCAGGGAACTCTGTTCAGTTCTCCAGGGTGAGGTGACTATCTAGGATGACACCTAAATTGGGCATGGTGGATCTTCTCTTGTTAGCAGGAAGGAGGCCACCTCTGTTGGCATAATCAAACTTCATGACCTCTCTTCCAAGGTGATCAATTCCTGAGTGTTAGTCTACAGTGGGTGTAATATTCATCCATGTTGCTGCATGAACTGCAGAAAGGATCTGTGCTGTCTTCAGTGTGAGCACAGATCCCACTGCAATGACCTACCCCAGGCAATCAGAGAGCTCTGAGTGTGTGGAGCTGCACACAGTGATTTCCCAGATCCCCAGATATCCCCTGTGCCCTCCTGTGCGGTCACAGAGTTCCCACAGTCACAAGGTGCAGAGGGTCCACCCTACCCCTCTAGTCTGACCCATCCATGGAGAGGCAGAGATGTTCCCAGAGCCAGCTGCCTTTGAGTGTTCAGCCTAGGATCCTGTGATATGTTGAGAGGCTGAGGGCACTTTACAGTCCTATGTGGGTGCCCAGCCATCTGTCATTCCTTCCAGCCAGACTCAAAGTCAGCGTGGAACGTATCTTTTTTTCTCTGGTAAAGTCCCCAGATCACACACACGCACACACACACACAAGATCTGCTGGATGCAGCCCCTACCCATTTCACAATGATGTCTTCTCACTGCCAGTTGCCAGGTATGCACAAGAGCCTCTGCAGCTGGTACTGATGTCAGGATGGTTCCTTCTCCCCTCCTGTTGCTGGGTGTGTACACTCAAACCACCACCACTGCCACTGCTGTCAAGATGGCATCTTGTCCCTGTGAGTTGCTGGGCCTCTGCACAAGGGCTGCTGCAGCTGCTGCTTACGTTTTAAATGGTGCCTGCCCACTCTCAGCTGTCTGCTGGGTGCCAGTGTGGGAGGAGTTGGGAGAAACATGTCTCCCCTCACCTTTATTTTTCTTTTTTTCTTAGCAGGTACCCTGTCCCTCTTAGGGCTTCAGGGGCCAGACTCAAAGACCTTGTAGTCCACCAGGCTTTCCCTCTGGATATATCTCAAGTGGCATGGGCTGCTACAGTCTGATCTCACTTCACACTCCAGAGCTGGTTCTTTCTCTGTTTCTTGGCTCTATGGTCAAGTGTTGTGTCTGTGCTTGTGCTGCACGTCCTAACCTTCCATTCAGATCCACAACCTCCTACTTCCTTCTGTAGAATTTACATTGCAGTTTTCTTTCCAACTCTCCCCTGAGAATGTACTTCCTCCACTTTTTCTTTATTTCTTTTTTTTTTTTTATTTTTAACTGTTTCCCCCTAGCCTAAAGCAGTATGCCGATCTCCTATTCTGCCATCTTGGAATCCCATCTAAAGGTCAATGTTAATGTATTTCTTCCTGCTTCCTGTAAAAAATGGGGAAAATCATTTTAAAATAATTCTGTTTAGGGAATACTGTGCTACACTAGGTTCTGGACATGGAAGACTGGGTAGCTAAGACCTCATATTCACGCCGGTTCACAATCCAGTGGGTCCTCAGGTACCTTTAGTGTGACCTATCATTGGCAAGACTCAAACTGATGAAGTATATGTAGTATCCCACTGAGAGTTTCTCTTTACTGTGCTTTCTTCTGTCGCAAGGATGCTGATATATAATATTCTGGAACTGAAAACTTGTTTAGCCACTATCAGAACTGAAACTATATAATCCATTCAGTGATGATCTGGTAGAAATGTTACAATTTTTATCCTAATATATGTTCCTCATAGGGATATATGTTGTTTGCAGAAATAATTTTTGTTACAGCAGTGAGGTAACTCCATGATTATATTACTATAGCTGTGTTGAGTATAATTGCCAGTAGTTATTGAATGTATTTCTCATGTACTGTGAACTCTATATTCAACTTAATTAAATTGCACAAATACTCTTATACTCTATAAAAATCCCCATTTGATAGATAAGAAAACAGAGCCACAGGAAAATCGTGCAGCCTGTGCAAGGTCCCACAGCCAGTTAGTGGCTGGGCCAGGATGGACCAGGGCAAGATGAGTAGGGCATCTCCCTGACACTGGCGTTCTCACCTTCTCTACCCTCAGGGTGAAGAAGCTGAAGGAGACCCTGGTTGCTGTGCAGCAGCTCGATAAGAACATGAGCAGCCTGAGGGCTTGGCTTGCTCACATCGAGTCAGAGCTGGCCAAGCCCATAGTCTACGATTCCTGTAACTCAGAAGAAATACAGAAAAAGATTAACGAGCAACAGGTATAACTTAGAACCTTCAACCTTAGAGTAGTATGTCTGGGATGCTGAACAGAACGGATGAGGAAGGGAAGCTATGTTGAGATGGGTGCTGGAAGGAAATAGCTTCCAAGTCACTGCTGAGTTGACTACAAAGATCCTAGGGTTAAGTGTCATTGGTTCACCAACCAGCCATTCCATGGTGGAAAGAAATTTGCATTGCCATGATGAGTCTAAAACAGTGCTAATAGATTTGTTCATCTGTGGGCCACTAGTCCACCACTCTCTACTTAGAAAGGAGCCGCTTTTTTTTTTTTCTGTGTCTCCTGCTTGGAGAAAAAATACAATGCATATTTAGAAATTTTAGAACATAAGATTTTTTTGTTTTACAAAGAGGATCACATGGGCTGCAGACCATAACGTAATTTCAGCATCACGTGTTTAACAAAGCCATCAAATCTCACTGGAATGAGATGTGCAACCCAACAAAGCACAAGAGGAAGACCCTAAACAATGCATACAGATG
Organism: Lepus europaeus; assembly: GCF_033115175.1. Lineage (NCBI taxonomy): Eukaryota > Metazoa > Chordata > Mammalia > Lagomorpha > Leporidae > Lepus > Lepus europaeus. The sequence goes on along the minus strand of NC_084829.1, from coordinate 153,309,252 downwards.
AAATGTTCAGCTCCCACTCATTTTGTTTATTCTTAAACTGTATCAGGCTCCTGTTTCCAGTAGTAAATGCCATAAATTCCCCATGACAAGTGTTTTACCCGATACCTTTAGATTGCTTTTGAAAATCCTATCCAGACTTATTTTTTCCACTATAGTTAGGCCATCATAGCCAAGTTGCCTAACTTAAAAATGCTGTAGAATGTGTCTATTCAACTTACCTAACACGCTTAATTCAAAAATCCTATGAAGGTTTATGTATGGACTTTATCTTCAATTCTGTTTAAGCCAATGATAATAGGTGTTAAAACAGTTTTAAGTGTTGGATATTTTTACATTAAAATTAATTGCATTGCTTTGAAAACTTGTTAGCAGAATATTTTTCAGTTTCTGTAAGATTCAAATTCTCTAATGGATGTTGATGTTGGTTGAACTCTGGGAGTTGTGGTTGGCTTCCCATTCCCCAGATACTTCTAGAAGGTATGGGAATGAGGTGTACCAATGATCAAAGTTAAATTGCTAATGACAAGTATTGTAATTTAGCAAATGTATAAAAATCAAAATAGTATCTGGTTAAATATAGTAAATTTAAGATATTCATTTATAACCCTTCTTGCTACTAACACTCCAATGAAATAATACTAAAAAGGCAAAAAATGTCCAAAGCCAATATGGCAAACAGAACAGAAACAAAAATGACAGAGTCAACAGAATTTTGGAAGCTAGCAAGCAGGTAGATGATAGTGATGTCAGTAGCAGAATGGAAGGTGAGGAAAGTGGATCTGTGCTGCTGAGTTCCCAGGGATCAGAATGTGGTGAGCAGGTACAGCTGAAGGTCGGGGCATTGTCAGCCTATAAAATGAAAGCTTGCTTGAACATTTGGACAAGGGGTGGTTGAACTAGCAGATCCCTTGTAAGCTCAGATAGCAAGGACACTCTGCTTCTCTTAAAGCAAAGTAGGCAGTTGTGCTCTGGAGAAAGCAAAATGGAGGGACTTTGGGCTTAAGGTCAGGAAAACGTTGAGGCTTGAGTCACTGCCTTAAAAATGGGAAGTGAAGTACGTGTCTTTATACGAAGTCCTGTACTCCGATCCCACAGTCCCAGTGTGGCTTCCACAGTGTCAGTTCTCATGCTTACACCCCAACTGAGAGACTGGAGTGGTATTCCCTGGGGAGACTGGCCAGACAAGATAGCGATGTGTAAGGGAACTCAACAAAAAGCCAGACTCCAGCCTAGCTTCCCCATAGTAATGCCTCCTGGTTTGCATGCCCTAGGATCCATATACAGCAAGTAGTGGCTGATTCATTCTTAAATATGTGTGGATAGACAAAATAAACAGCTACACCTCACAGAGATGAGAAATTATGCATTCATAAAAGAATAGCATGGCCATATTATTTTTTTAAAAGTAACTTTCAGAATTGAGACTATCTCCCACAAAGCAAACCAAAGACATATATATGGCAATAGAATAGAAACATAATAACATGAAAGGATTAATACAAGGATTAATGCATTCATTGCACTTATTTCATGAAATTATTTCATAAAATGAAAAAAGCTTAAAAATGAGGAATAAATTAGCAAAGTAGTAATTTAAAAAACAAAAAAAAAATCCCTAAATGAGAAACATATTTCCAGATCATAAAAGCCTGGCAAATACCCAGAAAAATTTTAAATGGAGAAAAAAACAACACTAGGCTACCACATTGTAAATTAATAAGACCTGAGGAATTAAAAGAAGATCTTGAAGATTTCCAGGATGAAAGAAATTTCTGTTCTCCCCAAAATAGCCCTGAGAAAGAATAGCAAACTGCCTTCAACAAAATGGGAAAATTATTTAAAATTTAGAACTTTATACCCTTCCATTAATACAGTGGTACTTTAAACTTTTAATGGAAAATACAATTTAATAAATTTAGGGGCTAATGTATGGCCTCACAGTGCAGACACTCAAATCCCTTATCAGCGTACCTGGGCTCACAGCTCAGCTCTGCTTTGACCCCAGTTTTTGTTAATGCACACCTAGGAAGCTACAGTGCTTGTTCAGATAGTTGGGTGTCTGTCATCCATGTGGAAGACCTGGACTGAGTTCCCACTTCCTGCCTTTGGCCTGGTCCAGTCCTGCCCAAGTCTCTGTGAGCATTTAAAGAGTGAACCAGTGTGTAGAAATCAGTCAAGCTTGCTCTCTCTCTCCTTCCATCTCCCATTTCTTCCTTCCCTCCTTCTGACTCTCTGCCTCTCAAATAAAATATAATGAGATAAAAAGGTAAGTTCTTGTGGTGCAATAAATTTTTGAAACCCATGCACATGAGAGTCTTCAAAAACTTCGTGAAAAACTGTGCATGGATTTAAATTTCTTTTTACACAAATAAAACTTTTCCAAAAGATTTATTTTTTGATGGTGTTGGTGAGGGGAGACAGATCTTCAGTCTGCTGGTTCTCTCCTCAAGTATCCGAAACAGCTGGGGCAAAACCAGGCTGCAGTTAGCAACCAGAGACTCCACCCACATCTCTCACATGAGTGGCAAGGTTCCAAGTACTTAGGCCAATATTTGTTCCTTCCCAAGATGCGTTAGCAGGAAGCTGAATTGCAAGCACAAGAGCATGGCCAAGTCTTAAACCAGGCACTCCAACATAGGATGTAAGAGTTTCAGGTAGCAGCTTACCTGGTGCACAAACTTTTAATTTCATTTTCTGTGACATTTTTGAAGAACCCACATATATCAAAGTTGTACCCCCCATTCACTCATTGCAGGAATCTAATGAAAGATATGGTACATACTTATAAAGACTAAAGCCAGAAGAAAAAAGAATTTTCAAGTCAAGAGACGGTGAAAGCCTATTTTCAGGATGAAAGTGAGAGTGCTGATGACATCTTTACTGTAGCCCAGGGAGCCAAAGGAGGAAGACTTCCAAAAGAGTCAGACCAGCTTCCCTGAGCAGCCTCCGACTAGAGATTCATCTGCTCTATAGGAGAGAGGCAAGAAGCAAGCAACACAGATTTGAGAGACAGGGAGAGAATTAATTCCAGAAAAGCATAAAGTTACATAAGAAAGAAATACACTATGATGATAGCATATTTTGTTGCCCAATGTGAAAAATACTAAAGAAGTACAGTCCTATAAACAATGATTAGTGCTCTAGCCATATTGTAGTGCTAATAACAGTCTCTGGAGGATGGTGGGCCAGATAGTTCACTTCTCTACAAAAAGAAAATCAACAATGGCTAAAGTTGAAAACTCAAGAAATAGGTACATAAACATGTTACTTGGAAATATAGTAGTGAGTCCCAGAAGGAGTTCTTGCTATAGGAGGAGGAGAGATGGTTGCTCCAGGGAAAGAGGAATCTGGGTGCCCGGTTGTTTCTGACTGTTAAGATATCCAAATATGCACATAGAGCTTTTTCATTCAGTTTTAAATTAAAGTTTTAAAAAGCTATGTACTGATGGCTAAATGTAAAGACATCCTGTGTTCAAATCCTGACCTCACCGCTTTCCCACATGGCCTGGGGCATTCCTTACTCATGGGATCCTGATCATCAGCTTATGGGCCACACACTGGGACTGTAAAGATTAAAGAACTGGGCGTGCCTCATATAATTTACTTTAATCATGATCATTTTCCTTTAGAAAATGTTTAAGGTTCTCCAAAATTTATACCATTTAAGACCCATGTTATAAGAGCTAAATAGTAATCTGTCTCTAATAGGAGATTAATCCCCAACAGCCACTTAAATGGACAGATTAAATTGCAAGGAAACATATTTTCCAATATTTTCCTATATAGAGTTCTGTGTGTTTCTCTTGTCAATATACCTAATCCTTATAGACTTAATTGGATAAAACTATATGTTTAAAGTGGCTTTAGGAAAGAATTTGTCAAATTCCTTACTACTGTATGTAAAAGGTTAATTTGACCGTTAGTGCAGTCTATTTAATTTATTCGGTTTATATTTCAGCATTGCTCACATAGCTGATATATTTGTAGTTCAGTTTTCTCATACTTTTGAACTTGCTGGATCTCATAAGTGAGGAAGTGAAATATTTACCAAGACTCAGCCTAACATTTGTCAGTCAGTGAATACTGCTCAGCTTCTCCCATGGATTGCTGTGACTGTTGGATGAAGCATGTTATGTCACATCTACTGCTGTGACCATTGGATACAGCATGTTATCTCCCATCTACTGCTGTGACCATTGGATACAGCATGCTATCTCCCATCTACTGCTGTGACCATTGGGTACAGCATGTTATCTCCCATCTATTACTGTGACCATTGGGTAAAGCATGCTATCGCCCATCTACTGCTGTGACCATTGGATACAGCATGCTATCGCCCATCTATTACTGTGACCATTGGATACAGCGAGCTATCTCCCATCTATTGCTGTGACCATTGGATACAGCGAGCTATCTCCCATCTATTGCTGTTACCATCGAATAAAGCATGCTATCTCCCACCTATTACTGTGACCATTGGATACAGCATGCTATCTCCCTTCTACTGCTGTGACCATTGGATACAGCATGTTATCTCCCATCTATTACTGTGACCATTGGATACAGCATGTTATCTCCCATCTATTACTGTGACCATTGGATACAGCGAGCTATCTCCCATCTATTGCTGTGACCATTGGATACAGCGAGCTATCTCCCATCTACTGCTGTGACCATTGGATACAGCATGTTATCGCCCATCTATTGCTGTGACCATTGGATACAGCGTGTTATGTTGCCCTGCAGGAGCTCCAGAGAGACATAGAAAAACACAGCACAGGGGTGGCCTCTGTCCTCAACCTGTGTGAAGTCCTACTGCACGACTGTGACGCCTGTGCCACTGACGCCGAGTGTGAATCCATCCAGCAGGCAACGCGAACCCTGGACCGGCGGTGGAGAAATATCTGTGCCACGTCCATGGAAAGAAGGCTCAAGTGAGCTGGGGTGTTCCAGCTGCAGGGCAGAGGGAAGACCAGAAAGGGAAAAAAATCACCCAGAGTATCCGTTGTGCACTGTTTCCATTTGGTTAAGATCTTCCAAAATAGCCTTGCTTCGCTAACTTGCCTTTGCCTATATTTGGTTGTGAAAATAAGTACTGAGAGCACTTCAGAAAATTCATAAAAAATGAGCTGAAAAAAGTCAGTTTCTCTTTTGGGGCAAAACATTTTGAAATCCATGAATCTTAGGGGTCTTCCAAGAGTTCATGGAAAATGTATATTATGGAAAGACTATGTATGAATCTCAAATGTTTTGCACCAAAATAAACTTTTTATTTTTCTACAAACCTTTTGAAGTACCCTTACAAGTATAAAGGTAATATTTCAATATACCCGGGCATGTTACAGCTGACATGACAGTTTAAATATAATTCAGAAAAGCCGTTGCCAAATAAGTGCAACATTATAGAATTTGTGGCATGAAAAAATAGCATTTTTCAATTAAAGATAAATAATAAAAGAGACACATTGTCCTTAAGCCCTTTGATATTTAAGAGTGGTGAAATCTGATATGTTACAACATTATCATAATCAGTGAAAACACATGTTGTGCTCTCTGGCAAATGGTTAAAGCTTGCTACTTTTCTTGCTGTCACAGGTTGAATTGTCAGGGTAAGATTGGTGTTGGACTTTTCAGGCACAGTTTTATGTCGGGAATATTGAGCTGAGTGGACACAATAAATGTTGTATTTCTGAACTTCCTTCACACATGCAGGGTAGTTCACATTAGTGACATTTAGTTTGATTTCTTTTTTTAAATTTTTTTAATTTTTTATTAACTTTTATTTAATGAATATAAATTTCCAAAATACAGCTTATGGATTACAATGCCCCCCCCCCATAACTTCCCTCCCACCCACAACCCTCCCCTTTCCTGCTCCCTCTCCCCTTCCATTCACATCAAGATTCATTTTCAATTCTCTCTATATACAGAGGATCAGTTTAGCATATATTGAGTAAAGATTTCAACAGTTTGCAGCCACATAGAAACACAAAGTGAAACATACTGTTTGAGTACTAGTTATAGCATTAAATCACAATGTACAGCACATTAAGGACAGAGATCCCACATGAGGAGTAAGTGCACAGTGACTCCTGTTGTTGACTTAACAATTTGACACTCTTGTTTATGGCATCAGTAATCACCCTAGGCTCTTGTCATGAGTTGCCAAGGCTATGGAAGCCTTTTGAGTTCACCAACTTTGATCATATTTAGACAAGGTCATAGTCAAAGTGGAAGTTCTCTCCTCCCTTCAGAGAAAGGTACCTCCTTCTTTGATGGCCCATTCTTTCCACTGGGATCTCACTCACAGAGATCTTTCATTTAGGTCATTTTTTTTTTTTTTTTTTTGCCAGAGTGTCTTGGCTTTCCATGCCTGAAATGCTCTCATGGGCTTTTCAGCCAGATCCAAATGCCTTAAGTTTGATTTCCAACCTAGAGCTGCAGGACATGTTTTTTAAAAAAGCTGCTCCATTTTAGTTCCCACAGTTGTCTCTCTTTCCCTCTGGTCAAATTTGGCTCAATGCACGGTTATTGTTTGGCACAACAGATGTTTGTTTGGGCACCCTTGATCCTAGTGCAGGCATCAGACAGGGCTCCACCATGTAAACAGCCCTAGGTAATCAGAACCCGTTTCTTCATGTTGTGTCTCAGAATTGAGGAGACGTGGCGGCTGTGGCAGAGGTTTCTGGATGACTACTCCCGCTTCGCAGACTGGCTGAAGACTTCCGAAAGGACAGCTGCGTTCCCCAGCTCCTCGGGGGTGCTGTACACAGTTGCCAAGGAGGAACTGAAGAAGTTTGAGGTGATCTATCTTTCCAAATACTTAATCCTTAGTCTTCTATTAAAGTAGCCAGCTGGTAGTTGGTGTTCCAAGGCATACACTGTCCACCCACACGTCATGTGTTCTGACAGCTGGGTGATAGCGTTGTGGCCACCTTTACTGTTAGTTCAGAAGGACACAGAGAAGGGAGTAGAGAGAATTCCATTTTAATTTTGTCAAGAATTCCCAAAAAAGTACTAATAAGAGAAATCCTATTAGAAAACAAAAATCATTGTTCCCTCCAAAAAATCTTGACATTATTTTTTAATTCAAAATTTTTGCAATCATCTTTATTCATAAACATGATGGCTTTCCACACTCTAAAAATCTACCTTACAATTATTATGTTTTCTTGATTTTTTTTAAAAACTAATTAGTAATATCTATTTCATTTACCTATAGAAATTTGCACGGGCTTCAAATTTTTTGCTCCACAGTGTATGTATCTTTTAATTAAACTTTTCTCTAACTTTCGAAGTACCTTCGTGTATGTTAGCACACACACATACACATATTTAATCATTGATAAAATCGATTTGACTCCAGAATTGAATGAAACATTTTCATCAAAATCCGTTTCTGTGTATACAATGTGGAGTTGTGCCATTCTTGATTCACCAGGTCTTTTCAAGTACATAGTGGTGATAACAGTGCAATTGAAATCATAAAGCGACGAATCATTGAAGAATCCGTTCCAGTTTCTTGCCTGTTTGCAGGCTTGTGTCTGCTTTGTCACTGTGATGTGGTGAAACTGACTTCTCAGCTGCCTTTGATCTTTACGTAGGTCCTGATATAGTGTAGGGTTGGCCATTTTTAAGTCAGAAGTTTCTTTTTAATTCCCACTGATAGACAGATGTGTGCTCAGGAAACAGTTCAGATGCTATTCCGATCACTCTAGGCTGCTGATTCTGCCTCATGTTCCTCAATATGTTTAGAAATAAAACAAAAATCTGTGTTCTCCTACCTTCTTTTCTACCTTGCAATACAGAGTAACCAACAATTTAGTGAGGCCTATTATGGGAAATACAAAGTTTATTTTTTTCTGTTCTTGTGAGGTTTCAAATTTAAGAATCATAGGCAGATAATTAATAAATCTATTATCATGTTCAAATACTAGGTGAGTTATCCTGATGTCTGAATGGATTTATATCTAATTACACCACTAAATTCCAGAAAAATATTCTAAATACGATGTTTTCCCTCAGAAAACTTGTAGTGTAAATCCATAATAAACTTTGCAGGAGGTTTCCGGTCATCTCAATGTGAACCAGTACTAGTAGAAGCACTGCTGTACTGCATCTTATACTCAGCTTTGTAAAGATTAAACCTTTTATAATTGGCTTACTCCAGAAAGTGGATTATGTCAGGATTTTCTTGAAGCTATTTTAGACTGTCAGATTTTGTAGCAAAAATTAGACATTGGAGTTAGCTTTATAATGATTGCTCTTATCATTTTTCATTAATCTTGCAGTGGTTTTTTAAAGAGACAGGTAAATCACAGAAACCACATTTTGCTTGAAGACAGTCCTTAGCCTGCTGAGTGGCATGGATATGCAAGATAGGGTGTGCTGGGTGATGGCACTGCACCCAGTGCCGTCACCTAGTAGGCAAACACATGCAGTAACTTCTAGTAGTGGCTAAAACTGAACTTGCCTTACAGCTTTCTTTGCTGGGGAAATATAGAAGATAGGACTTAGAGTTTTGTAGAATAGAAGATAGCATGGAAGCTCTTCAAGCAATTCTGAAAGTATTTACGAGGCAGAAAGGTTGTTAAGCTAAGAAAAATAGAATTTGGAGATTTAGATGAATGTGGTTCAATTAATTAATTATAAAAATGTTTGGCCTAAAGCCATGATAAAAATCAGCCATAAATCAAGCAAATACTTTTTGGGAGAAAAGGGGCTTAATTTTATTTTGATTGGGTGACTCTTCTACTAGGGATATTCCATATTCTGGAAACAAAGCAGAGTGTTTTACCCTCAGAATCTCCAGGCTGAATTTAAAGTGTCCTGGGGAGTGAATAGCTGAGGAAGGCCTCAGGGCAAGTGAGTGAGTCTCCATTTGGAATGCCTGCATCCCAGACCAGAGTTCCTGGGCTGAAGTGCAGGGTCCACTTCTGATTGCAGCTTCCTGCTAATGCACACCCTTTGAAGGCAGCAGATGATGAATCAACTACTTGGATCCTTGCTACCCATGTGGAAGACCCAGGCTGAGTTCCTGGCTCTTCGCTTTGTCCTGATCCAACCTTGACTGCTACAGGCATGTGGAGAGTGAACCGATGGATGGGCCTATCTCTCTCAGAGTAAATAGCCACTATCATGGAGGGTGGTATATTAGCTCCACCAGATTTTCTAAAAAGTGGAAATAACTCATAGGAAAAACAAAAAAGAAGGGATCACATTCCAAATTTTATTTAAATATGAAATTACTTATATTTTACTAAATTGTTTTTCTTTTTTTAAAAGATGTATTTTATTTTTATTTGAAATGCAGTTAGAGAGAGAGAGAGTAAAAAAGAGATTGATCGATCTTCCATCTGCTGGTTCACTCCCCAAATGGCCACAACCATTAGGGCCGCACCAGACTGAAGCCAAGAGCCAAGAGCTTCATCTAGTTCTCCCACCCTGGTGCAGGGGCTCAAGCACTTGGGCCATCTTCCATTGCTTTCCCAGGCATGTTAGCAGGGAGCTGGATTGGAAATGGAGCAGCTAGGACATGAACTGGCACCAATATGATTTTCCATGAATTTTTGGAGTACTCATATATGTGTGTGTATACATATCACTTGTATAAGAATATATTCATGTGCATATGTATATCTATTTACTGTTCCCTACTTTCCCATTTTTTTTTTTATTGATCTGCTCATTCTCTTCAGTCTACACTGATGAAATCGCGTTGCTTTCATAAGAGGAAGTACAATGTTCTTAGAAATTGTTCTGTCCTTCTCTCAGGTAGCACCACATTCTCGCACTGTCAGTGCAGTGGGAGCCGCCTCTGGGGGCAGCTCACAGAGCTTGTGCCCTGACTTACTTCTTGGTGCTCTTAGGCATTCCAGCGCCAGGTCCATGAAAACCTGACCCAGCTGGAGCTGATCAACAAGCAGTACCGCCGCCTGGCCAGGGAGAATCGCACAGATTCCGAGTGCAGCTTGAAACAGATGGTCCACGAGGGCAACCAGCGCTGGGACAACCTGCAGAAGCGCGTCGCCTCCATCTTGCGCAGACTCAAGGTTCCTGTTGTGTCTCATCTGTAATTTAGAGGCCCAGAGACAGGACTGACCATGTGAACACTATGCAATCTCAGTGATTGTGTGGACAGGGAGGGCAGGCGGGTGACACCCTGGGACTGCACATCCCCACTGCTTGTTGAGACAATGACTTTCCCAAAGGGGACTGGGGCAGGCTGCGCCATCTCAGTATGTTTCTGTGTTCTTTCATGTTTTTATTGTTTCCTCCCACACCCAGCATTTTATTGGCCAGCGTGAGGAGTTTGAGACTGCTCGGGAAAATATTCTGGTCTGGCTAACAGAGATGGATCTGCAACTCACTAATATTGAGCATTTTTCTGAGTGTGATGTTCAAGCTAAAATAAAGCAACTGAAGGTAATTTTTTTTTTTAATTTGTCAATGTGAAGAAGTCTAAAATAGAAAGGATTTATAGATCCTTTTGGGAAGAACATAATGAAGGCTTCTGTTTCAACTAAGAAAAATTAGTTCTTTGTAGCAAAAAGAAATTCAAAAAACATAAAAACCATTGAAAAATAAAGAGCACTATCCAGATACAACTACCAATAGTGTGCATACTTTTGGTTTTTAACTTAACTGCCAAGATTGTAGGGATCTTCTTGAATGGTGTTTGCTTTGCTTCTGAGCTGCTTCTAGCACCTTCACGTAGTTTGACCTCCACCTACCAAGCTGTGCACCTCTCTGATGTTGGAATTTTGTTCCACCTATTCTACGTGCTTGGATGTCAAGTTCATTCGAAATGCAGTTTTCGCTATACAATGCAGACACGCTGACTAGCTAGAATTTGAATAGGAGGGACATACATTAGACGTAGGGATTTCCTAAAGGGAATGTTTAATAAATTGAAAATTTGCAAAGCAGCTTGTGAAGTTTTTTTTTTCCCAGAATAGATAGACATATTTCTTAAAAGTATGAACATTTTTCCTATAATCTTTTGAGTGTTGTAATAAAATGAGGAATTTACCCTTTTTTCTTTAAGATTTATTTTATGTTTTATATATTTATTTTGTAACTTGAAAGGCAGAGTTAAAGGGGGGGAGAGAATAGAGAGATCTTCCATTCATTGGTTCACTCACCAAATGGCCACAATGGCCCTGGTAGGCCAGATCAAAGCCAGGAGTTGGGAGCTCCTTCCACATCTCCCACTTGGGAGCAGAACCCCCAAGCACTTGGACCATCGTCCACCCTTTCCCAGGCACACAAGCAGGGAGCATGATTGGAAGTGAAGCAGCTGGAACATGAAGTGGCACCCATTTGGTATGCCCGCATCGCAGGTGGTAGCTTTACCCAGTATGTACCATCGCCAGCCCCCAAGGAAGTTACCCTTAATCATAGATTCTGGGATGGAAGGAATCATAACTTGTAAACTATGCTATTCTTTCCAACTGCTCTGCCCTACCTCCTTCTACAAGACATCTTGTAGGCAAATTGATAGTTAAATTGTATGGCAGAAAATTTCTACCAACTGGTAGTTGAATCTTCCCCATTTGAACTCTGCTAAGATCATGGAAATTACCACCACCTTCCCTGTTCCTCTGGTGGTCACTTTCATGGCTGGATAATTTTCATGCTTCCAGAGTTAAATTTTGTATTGAATTAAAATTAAAATTTATTCCCCAAAATGTCGCCTGTGGTTGAACTCTTATGAACCATTAAGAATGAGTCTAAAACTTCCCAGCACCCCTTGTTTTGCACATCGCTATAACTTTACCTGCTTACATCTGAGAAGAATTTGTGGCATTGTCTTATTGATGGTTTTTCCTACTCCTGTCTGATGCATGATCAGGACAACCAAAAGCAAAATATTCAGAATATTTCTTTAAAATGCTATGTTTACTTCTCGGGCAGTGTTTTGACTGCCACTGCTTTCCTCCTGGATGCCCTGTCCGTGTTGCTGACTCAATGATGAGTCTGAGTTATTCTCTACTCAACATGTCCATGGTGGTACGTTTTATTACCAAGGGCTCTTTTCTGCCTGTGGAATGCTAATGCTTCTTTCTCCGACTCCTGTTCTGGCTTCAAATTTCTGTGCTTTACTTTAGAGGGTAGCAGTCTCTTGGCTTGTCACTGTGTATGGTAAATCAAGTATCTGCCCCCTGCACAGTCTAAGAAATTCATATCTTATTGTTTTATATTAATGTGTGCAATAAAAAATTACATGAGATTTGTGCTCCCTAGGCCTTCCAGCAGGAAATCTCTCTGAACCACAGTAAGATTGAGCAGATAATTTCCCAAGGAGAGCAGCTGATGGAAAAGAGTGAGCCCTTGGATGCCGCCGTCATTGAGGAAGAGCTCGATGATTTGAAGCGGTACTGCCAAGAGGTCTTTGGGCGTGTGGAAAGATACCATAAGAAACTGATCCGCCTGCCTGTGCGTAACATGTATTGTTCTCATTGCCGTTGTATCTAAAGAGAATGACTTTTGTGGGATTAGGTAGCATTGTGCACTTGGTAAGATCCCTTTCACATGTGTTGGCTTTGTAAACAAGTTGGTTTCCATTTCGTTCCTTAGTTTCCTCAACTGAAAACTGGTTTAACAACAGTAATAACCTTGCAGAAAGAATCATTTTGAACCCAGGATGAGTTGAGATATATATGTATATGTACACATAGAGTTACAATTATTTAGAAGAATATGTAGCACCAATTTTATATGGTAGACCACGAAGCCTCTAGAAGCAATCAGAAGGTGAAAATGGGCAATGTAGACAGTTGCTCAATTGATGCGGTTATAGTGAGGTGTTTTTTTCTTCCATTTTCCTTGTTGCTACCATAATCACATCTCTGCTGTTAATACAATATTTAGGGTCTGCTGTGATAAAATATATTTTATATCTTGGATATATGGTGAAAAGGACAGCCTAAGATTTTATCAGTCATTTCTGTTTGCCCTTTGTGTGTGCCGTTCTGTGCCTCTTGTGCTCAGGTTGCCTTTATTGATATTACTTCATTGAATCGTCTATCAGTTCCTTGAAGTAGGTTTTAATATAGTTCCTACTTCACCAATAATGAAACTAAGGCTTACAGAGATTGATACACAGACATTTTCGGTATGGTCAGAAGGCTCTTCCTGATGTGTTACTAGGGAATTTAAATGGATCCCCAGGTGGTAGGCAGTGGCCCAGGTGGGCTTGATCGTGGAGGTTCGCTGAGAGCTGGGACCTGCGTGGTGGGGGCCAGCCAAGCCCTGCAATCACTGAGCTGGCCTGACTTCCCTTCCAGCTACCGGAGGATGAGCTCGACCTCTCTGACCGGGAGCTGGAGCTTGCAGACTCCACAGCCCTCTCGGACCTGCGCTGGCAGGAGCCATCTGCAGACTTGGCATCCTCGCCCCCACCGTCCTCCAACCCCTCACTCTCACTCGCACAGCCCCTCCGCAGCGAGAGATCGGGCCGAGACACCCCAGCCAGTGTGGACTCCATCCCCCTGGAGTGGGACCACGACTATGACCTCAGTCGTGACCTCGAGTCTGCAGTGTCCGGAACTCTGCCTTCTGAGGATGAGGAGGGCCAGGAAGACCGGGATTTCTACCTCAGGGGTGCTGTCGGCTTGTCAGGTAGGAATGAGCACGTCGTGAGTCCCAACTTGAAAGAAAACCAAAGGGAATTAGTGTCATTGGGAGCCATCCCTATAATGACCCTCTTTCCAGAGTCATTGTCTTCCTCTCCCAGTGAGGGAAATTGTATTGGAGCCAACAGTTACATACCAATGTGATTATCCTATACAAAAATTGGCTTGCCATTGATCTGGTCTACATTTAGGTTACTGTGTGAGAAGCCATTTTTCAAGCACTAGGAATACACAGTTCCTTTCATTCTCAAAAGGCAAAGTAACTTTTGAGCTGAGACCAGAAAGAAGAATAACAGTAAGTCTGGTAGACATGGCAACGTTCAGAGAAGGAAAGGAGATGGGAGCTGGTCCCAGCTTTGTGATCAACTACAATGCTTTAGGTCATTGCAAGTTTGCCCAGAATGACAAAGACTAGGGGTTGCATGGCAAAGATTAAACAAAACAGGCTAAAACAGAAACCAAACACCAGATCATAAAGCAACCTGTTCACTATGTTAGGAGCTGGTGGTTATCTTGAAGGGAGCAGGGAGTCATGGAAGGACCTGAGGTTAGGAGGGGATGCAATCATATGTAATATCTGTCTGGATACTGTTGGGAGAAAAAGATACTGGGGGAAATAATCCAAATGGAAATTCTCTATAATCTAGAACAGAGAGAGGATGTTGGCTTGAACTAAGGAAGTAGCATGGGAGATGGAGAAGATGAGAAATCATAAGATCAGGAATAACTGATGATGGACTGAATTGGGATGGAGGTGATTGCTCGCTTTGGGATCTTGGTGGAAGATGCAGGTGGCCTTAGGACCTGAGAACCACAAGGGGGAGAGATCACTGTTGTAGCTGGACAAAGGGGGCATAGTGTTGAGCTAGTGGAGGTGCTGAGTTTGGTTATGTATCTCCTGCATCTGAGATACTTGCAGGATTGCCAGATACAAAAACCAAGGAGTAGATGCATGAGTCTAAAGTCCAGGACCTGGATGTGCAGATTAGGGAATTAAAATTGCATAATTAGTAATTGGTCTGAGTGAATGCAGATAATCACAAAGGAAGAGTGTCTAGCAGGAAACGAGAAAGAAAACCCCAAGCAGCCTGTAATGAGAGGATGGACAGAGAAAGAGGTCAAGTGTCAGGTCAGTGAGTAAAAGTAGAATAGATCATTGGAGACCAATTGGAGGCATTTGTCATCATGCATTCTCTACAGGATCATCCATGGGCAGTTCTGCTTGTTTCCAGTGGAAATCTGGATCCCCAAGCATATGCCAGTGTTCTAAAAATAAAATGATTTTTCTCACTTCTGTTTTCCTAACAGCAGAGTCCATTAGTTAGGCAAACGGCACTGGAAGTGTCACTGTCCACTATGTAGCCACCCACCTAGCACATGTTACTGCTGAGCATTGAAATGTGACACTTAAAATTGATTGGGGCTGTAACTGTAAAATGCACTTTAACAGATACACACATTTCCAAGACTTAGCACAAAGAATGTAAAGTATGAATAATAGTTATGTTGATTACATGTTATAATTTGGATATATTGACTTAGTAAGATATATTCAAATTGATTTCATGTGTTACGTTACTCTTCCAGTGTGATTATTAAACCTGCAAGATTAGCTATGTGGTTCCCATAGAAATATATAGACAGTGCTTTTCTAGAATCAGACTATCTGGGTTGAGATCTCAGTTCAGTCACTTACTGTTTAAAGTTGGGTAAGTATATTAATTCCTCTGGGTCTTTTTTTTTTAAATTTTTTTCCTGTAAAATGGGAATAACACTCCCAGGCATCCTGTAGAGTTACCTTGGGATAAATGGTACTCACACTAGTGTCTGGCTCGTAAAATGCTTCCAACCCCTGTGAGCTTTCCTTAGCACTCAGTTTTGGAGACCTTTAGTGAGCATGTGCACCCCGCTGTCTTTGCTCAGGGGCTGTTTGTCCAGAATGACTAATTTCCTTTTTTCTCTAGGAGAGTTATTTTCCTGCCACAAGGGAATCAAGTTTTCCAGAACTTAGCTGTCAACTTAGACTGTGCTCTTTTTGCAGATGTAATGATCCCTGAAAGCCCCGAGGCCTATGTAAAACTCACAGAAAATGCCATCAAAAATATCTCTGGTAGGCACAAAAGGCTGGAGCCAACCTCCTTCCCTCACCTGTAACCAGGCTCTCTTAGCACATCTGCTGTATCTCTCACAGCTTTCTAGCTCAAGCATGTTAAGGCACAACCACCTTCTCTTCCTGCTGTACTAGGAAAACAGCTGGGTGATCAACACCAAGAATAAAATTTTAATAAGCAGTGAAATGAAGCAGCTTCCCCACTTGTGAAATGGTGATCAGTCCCTATGCCCATTAATGGCAGAAAATATGAGAGGGAGAAGTCTTCCACATTAATGCTTCCACATACTGTTCTACTTGGGTCCTGTAATGCCAGCTTCCTGGGGTGGAGACCTCCCTCCCTCTGGAGAATTAGGGCACAGGCAATGGCCACAAGTCTACCAGCCTGCAGGAGTGACCTAGGGAACACCTCCCTCTCATCTCAGGGGTTGCCTATAAGACAAGAGTGAAAGCAAATTTGAGCTCTAAAAACTGTAGTATGTGAACAGAAGTATTATCTCAGAATAATTTGAAGAGAAAAATGCATTGCACAGTAAAGTGTGCCTTAGATTAATCAAACACAAAGAAAGGAAAATCAAAGTAGCCTTGCTCAGTTTGTACTAGGCAAACTGCAGTTCAGGGTCAGTGATCAGGGAGAGGAGGATTTGAACACAGTCCTGTGATGCTGAGTCGGGTCACTAGTTTATGCAGTCGGCTCTCTACATACATAAGTTCTAGATCCAAGTTCCATATCTGTGGGTTGTATATCTGCAGATTCAACCCACTGTGCATTGAAAACATTCTGGAAAAAGTTACACCTGTACTGAATGTGTACAGACTTTGTCTTGTAAATATTCTATAAATAATGCATTGAAACAATTGTTTACATAGCATTTTCCTGTATTAAGTATTATAGACGTGATTTAGAGAGCATGTGCAGAGGTTGTAAGCAAATACTACTCCTTTTTAATTAAGGGAAGAGCATGTGTGTATTTTGGCATCCAAGGAGAGTCCTGGAACCAATTCCTTGTGGATACCAAGGGACAAGGGAAGTTAGAGTTCTGGCATGAAGCAAAGTAGCATGACTAAGAGAGTATTTTCAGAGCAATCCCAGTGGCAGACTTCACTAGGCCAGGTGTAATTAGAAGGGCTTTTTTCAATAATAAATTTAATACAGCTTACTAATGTTTATTCTGCTTTCACCCTGTGCTTGCTTCACTCTGATCAATGCTCTTGTTCTATCCAAAGACGGCAGTATGTATACATAGACACATACACTATAATTTTGCAAAAAAACAAAAACTGTGAAAACTCTGAGAATGAGCCAGGAATTCTAGGCTTTGAGAGCCTGACCTAGAAGGAATGCTGAAACTTTAACCCTCCTCTCATCTTATTAAGATTTTGTATTTAAAAAGTCATTGCTAGTGTGATATCACCATATATCTCTATTCTGAGCTCTTCTCATTTTACTTGAATTTATGTCTCAAGTGAATGATGCAGTAACTAGGCCCTTCTAGGCACTGTCTTCTCGGAGGTGCAGGAAGAAATATTAGAGGGTGTGTTTACCATTGCTTGCTAAGATACCACCGAAAGAGCCTAAGAAATCACTACCTCTGCTTACTAGGGCGCAGTAGACACTGCTTCAAACTTTTCTAAAGACCTTCTACCATTTATAGCATTTGGAATATAAAAGGGACCACCTGAAAGAGGGAGCAGACCCATGAGGATGTTTGCAATGTTCAGTTCACTGGGACACTTAGAGAAACACATTCATTAATTTGGCATCTAAATGCCTAACCTCCTAGCATGATAGTGCTAAATTTGCTTTATAATTACCCCACACATGCCTTTTTCTATGCTGCCGTACCTGAAATAATTTCCAGAACTTATTCTAGACCATCAAGCTTGAAATAAATCAAACAGTATGGCTGGTAAAGGAGTCTTATGATTGACCCTGCAGGGGATCACGCTGCCTTGGAGTCACAGATCCGCCAACTGGGCAAAGCCCTGGATGACAGCCGCTTTCAGATGCAGCAAACTGAAAATATCATCCGCAGCAAAACTCCCACGGTCCCGGAGCTAGACTCCAGCTACAAAGGCTACGTGAGTCCCCTTGACCATGCTGACCCTGTCCTCTACCTGGACTCATGGTTCTATGACAAAGAACAGTCTGTATTATGATGTCTCTGAACACCATGCGGTCACTGAATTCATGAATGTGGATGTGCAGAACAAAGCCCTGTTCTTTAAAGTTACCATTCAGATAGGACTGGTCTGTTCTCAGACCCACAAGCCTTGACGTAATGATCAGCCTGTTCCTTCACACTGAGCCTTTAGGAAGGTCTGGTCAGTTGAAGAGCAGAATGCTTTGGCATCCAAAAGTCGTTAGGCATTTTTCCAAATTCAGCTAGTAATGTTTGGACAAAGATTATCTTTGGAGCAACAGATTTTAGCTAATAGATTACTAAAGGAATTGTTTGAGTTCTTTTCTTGGGTTTATTGATTCACTTAATGGCCTTGGGAATATTTCTATCCTCTGATCTTAGTATGCTGCTTCTGGAGAAAACAGTCTATGGAGAGACTTGGAGAGACAAGAGCAACAAATTATGTATCTTACCAGTTCTGTAAAGACCCTTCAAAAAGCCGATAGAAAATGAAATTAAGATATGTTTATTGTTGGTGCAAAAAGCTTTTGAAAATCCATAATTTTTTCATTCTAGGAATTTCCTATGAACTTTTTGAAGACCCCCCTATCTAAGCAGCTATTAGCTACACATGATGGTGTCTAGCGTAACTTTATGTGCTCTGTTCAAGTTACTGACAAGTTTTCCTCAGCATTATATTTGTTTTCCCATACATACGCAGGCAACAAAGTCTTCATATAAATCTATTTCTTGCTCCATATCGTTCTTCAAATCTGAAACACTGCTTTGGAAAACAAAACTTAATTTTCCATCTTCTAATCATAGCTCACATGTACAACTTTTTGAAGCCAGAGGAGAAAACTGCTCCAGCAGTATATGATGAAACTGATATTCTCACAATTACTTCTATTAAACTCTTTTTCAAAAGAGTAATAGAATTTTACAAAAACTGTGCTGGTATCTCTAAAATTACATTTTAACCCAATCAAAAATAATCTAAATAAATAGAATTCTAAGGTGTTAAAGGCTCTGGAAGATAAAATTAAGATTGTTATGGCAGAAATGCTTTGAAATGATTTATTCTTTTAATCTTTGAATATAGTGTTCAAAGGATTTGGGTGCAGGCATTTGGCCTAACTATTAAGTCGTTGGTTGAGATGACTGCATTCCATATCAGACTGCTTAGGTTTGAGACCTGGCTCTGCTTCTCATTCCAGCTTCCTGCTACTGTGAAACCTGGGAGGTAGCAGATAATGGCTCAAATAGTTGGTTCCCTGCCACCCATGTGGGAGACCTAGATTGAGTTCCACGGGATAGAACCACTCTCTGGCACTCACTGTCAATCTGTCCAAATCCCACCCCCCACTCCCGCCCCCGCCAGCCCTCACCTTCTTAAAAATAAAATGAAAATGGATTTGGAAGCATTTTATCTTATTTTAAAATATAGTCCCATGATTTCTGTTAAGCATTGCTTAAAGTTTCTAATAAAACAGCTGACTTTAATATTACTTTATGCTTTTAAGTATTGTAATTATTTGATGCATAAATTTTCCCATGAGATTTGTGGTAATACTAGTGTTTTGACATTTCAGTTTTAGAAAGAGGAAGAGGGAACAACTTGCCAAAAATTGTATATTATGTTGCAAGCTGAAGTCTCTGAGTTTTAAGTCCTGGATTGATTTAATCTGTTTTGATTCATGAATTTAAAAAGGTTGATGACTTCTCATGTAAATCATGAATGCAAACTATATCTTTAAGGCATTTCTTTTTTTCTACATAAATGTGTCGCTTATCTAAACAGCATGTTTTGAACATTGGTTATTTGCTGTTCACTTAAAAATCATTTGAGATGCAGAGAGTGAGAGAAAAGGAGAGAAACAGGTAAGAGACCTCCCATCTGCTTGCCCATTTCCCAAATCCTTGGGAGCAGGGAACTCAATCCAGATCTCCCACATTCATGGTAGGTGACTCAGACTTGAGCCATCACCTCTTGTCTTTCTGGGTGCATATTAGCAAAAAGCTGGAATCTGGAACAGAGTGGGGACTTGAATCCAGGCACTGCAATGTGAGATGTGGGCATCCCAACCCCTATGTCAAATGCTCACCCTGTGAATTTTGTTGAGTGGCTCAGAGAAGTAGCGTGCAGTCCCTGCCCTGGTTGAGAAACTACAATAGCTATTTTGCCAGAAGCTCTTGCCCTTGTGAGAATTTCAGTGAGTGGCTTGTGTGTTTTTTAAATGCATAAACAGATGAAGCTGCTGGGTGAGTGCAGTGGCACCATAGACTCCGTGAAGAGGCTGGAGCACAAACTGAAGGAGGAAGAGGAGAGCTTCCCTGGCTTTGTCAACCTGAACAGCACCGAAGCTCAAACAGCTGGTGAGTGTGCGTCACGCAGTGCAGGACAGTGATGTCATGGATCTGGAAGTGTTTGGCTTCTGCCCTTTCTCTGTGTACCTTCTCATGACCTCCTATCACAGAAAGGAAAGTAATGAGCATCATATAGATTTTCCCTGGTCCATTCATTTCTTTTTCTTTCTTTTTTTTGACAGGCAGAGTGGATAGTGAGAGAGAGAGACAGAGAGAAAGGTCTTCCTTTTTGCCGTTGGTTCACCCTCCAATGGCCGCTGCGGCCGGCGCATCTCGCTGATCTGAAGCCAGGAGCCAGGTGCTTCTCCTGGTCTCCCATGGGGTGCAGGGCCCAAGGACTTGGGCCATCCTCCACTGCCTTCCCGGGCCATAGCAGAGAGCTGGCCTGGAAGAGAGGCAACCAGGATAGAATCCGATGCCCCAACCGGAACTAGAACCCGGTGTGCCGGCGCTGCAAGGTGGAGGGTTAGCCTGTTAAGCCACGGCACCGGCTCCATTCATTTCAATGCACTATCTAACCCATCTAGTTAGCACTTTATATGAGTGTGAATGGATTTTCAATTGTTTGAGCAAGATATTATAGTTTAATTCCATTTCCATGGACTTTTTGAAGTACCCTCCTATGTATGCTCTCAGAATCCTACTGTAGAAAGAAACCAAACATGGAATGATATCTTCATGTACATGACTGCTTATTGCCTCACAAAAATCTTTATACATACATATATATTATACATACATATATATTATACATACATATATTACATACCTATATACACATACATATATATATAATTATATATATATGTATCTATGTATGTGTATACACACATAACCACACACACACATATTTGAGAGGGAGAGAGAGATCCATGTTCCATCCACTGGTTTACTCTGAAAATGCCTGCAGCATTCAGGATCAAGCCATGAGCTAGGAATGCAATCCAGGTCTCCTATGTGCATGGTAGAGACTCAACAACTTGAGCCACCACCTGCTGCCTCTCAGGGTCTACATCAGCAGGAACCTGGAAGAATTGAGAGCAGAGCCAGGAATCAAACCCAGGCACTCCAATATGAAATGTGGACATCTTAACACATCTCAGCCTCTAAGCCAAGTTCCTACCCCTCATAAGCTTTTGACTATCTTAAATCCTATTTGGTTAACTCCTCTTTCTACTTTATTATCATTGCAAATAGGAAAAACAGCTATGTGATCCTTTAACTATTGTTTGATTGTAGAAATGCCCAGTGGTGTTTCCTTCTGTGTCTTTGAAGTTAGTCCCCAGGTATATATAAAGCATATCCTAAATATCTAGGGTAGAAAAAACCCCCTTACTTTTCTCTGTGTGCCGTGCCAGGTGTGATTGATCGATGGGAACTCATCCAGGCCCAGGCCCTGAGCAAGGAGTTAAGAATGAAGCAGAACCTCCAGAAGTGGCAGCAATTCAACTCAGACCTGAACAACATCTGGGCCTGGCTGGGGGAGACGGAGGAGGAGCTGGAACAACTGCAGCGTCTGGAGCTCAGCACTGACATCCCCACCATCGAGCTCCAAATCAAGAAGCTCAAGGTAGCTGCCTGAAACACCTGTTCCGAGGAAGCCTCACCTCCAGCTCTGGCTGATTTCCTCTAACACAGCAGCAGAGAAGGTGTCTAACCAAAATGAGCAAGAATGATTTCCTTTACCAGCCATCCAGAACACACTTGTTTCATAAAGTTGGCTCTGAAGGGCAGAAGGTGGAACAACTTTGTAGAACTGTCTACCATGTAAATAATCAAGGATGATTTAATGAATTGGTGTTTATCTGATAAATGGCCAATTAAATTCTCATGAAAAATCCAAGCACATCTAGGATCCATTTAACCTCTTTTTAAGGGAAATACAGAGATGATCAGAGTCCTGCAAATTTGTATCTAGAGCTGAAGAAAAACCCTTTCCAAGATTGCATCTGCATGAATTTGCAGGAGACCTAATTAAATCATTTGATATACTCAAATCAATGACACTTGAAATTGAGTGCAGTGGTGCATAAAGAAATTTTACTATAAGGAATACAACAAAACAAAACTGTAGCATAATTTAACAGCACCTGAGATTTACATTTAATTTTTGCCTGGGAATGTATGGTGCACAAGACAATGTCCTTCTACTCCAGCTTTGGGTCTTACGAATCCTTATTAGCCCAGGTATTAAAATGCCTTAATATGTGGAGAATGCTATAGCATCCCATGGACTGAGAGCTCAGTTTCTTTCTAATAGAGAGCATCAGATTGTGTCCCTCCTCAGAACAAAGCTGCCCAGGTTCTCTGGGTTATTGTATTAAAGTGTGATGCCTTGGTGTTTATATGGCTCAGTATATGCTATTGATTTGAGGTTGATCTTTCTATAGTTTTCCTTTTGGAAGTTGTGTTCTGTTTTAAATTTTCAGCAGAGAAATAGTCATTTCCAAAGATGTTCTCACAGCTACATGTTTATAGAAAGGCCCCTGCACCGTCCCTGTGAATTTTAAGATGAAGGCCAGAATAGGAAATGCCAGTCGACAGGATGAGTCTCTGCATTGCAAAGTGCATTTTTCTCTTGAGTTCCTAGATGACTCCAGTAGGGCAATGTTGCATTACAACCAAATTCCCATCACTATTAAGGTGATGAAGCAAATGTGGTCAGGGTCTGAGACCTCAGCAAGGTTAGGATGGAGAGATAAGACCTTGAGAGTCAATCTCCATGATTAGGAAAAGGCCACCCTCCTCTGCTCCCATTCCTGATCCTTCCTATGTTTTCTGTAAATAAATTTATGGAATAACCAAGTGTGTTCCACAATATCTCCTGATCTTATGCTGCCTCTGTGGTTGAATCTATGCCACATCAGATTAAGAAGTATTGAGAAATGAAAATTTAAAGCAAGCTGGGAGCATAATAGGACTAGTGAGAAATTATAAGAAAATTCAGCCTGGGTAGATCTTGAACTGTTCACCTCTCTTGGATCTGGGGATATTTAAACAGTATCCAGATATTCAATTATTCATATGCAATCATGTGCTGAAGTTCTTGAAACTGAGTCTTGTTTTTTTTTTTTTTTGAAATGCACAGAATCAAAAATCAAAATCAATTGCCTGGTTTTTGTGAATTCAACTAAACTCGTTAGCTCAGGAAGTATCCAACTTGTTCTCAAACATTGACCTGTGACACAGGTAGTATTCTCAGCCTGGGGGCCATTGTACCTACAGATTCAGACCGTCTGGAGTTTGCGTCCGGGAATCTTTCTTGGGCTCACCACCTCGTTCTTAGGCACACCAGTTTGAGTACCATTGGCCTAGAGAAGTGGGACTGTTACCCTAGGGGACCTGTTGGAGCCTCATTTTTGGTTTCTTTCTTGTGATTGAACACATACAAAAAAACCATGCATGGGGTGAGTTAATCAGACCTCATTGTTTGTTGCATGAGGTCGTCAGGGCTTCCTACAAGGCTCATCTTCACTCTGTTTCTGTTTCCTCTGCTGTTTTTTAAAACCCCATTCCTCAAGCCCATGGCAGCCATTCTGAAATGCCTGTTGTTTGTGTATATTCTTGAGCACTGTGAGTGCTTTTGTGTGCACATGTACTGATGCCATTGTCTTCCACATATCATTCTGAGTTTGACTTTTTCACTCTCCACCATTTTCTTTTTTTTTTTTTCTATTTTTTTGACAGGCAGAGTGGACAGTGAGAGAGAGAGACAGAGAGAAAGGTCTTCCTTTGCCGTTGGTTCACCCTCCAATGGCTGCTGTGGCCGGCGTACTGCGCTGATCCGATGGCAGGAGCCAGGTGCTTTTCCTGGTCTCCCATGGGGTGCAGGGCCCAAGGACTTGGGCCATCCTCCACTGCACTCCCTGGCCACAGCAGAGAGCTGGCCTGGAAGAGGGGCAACCAGGACAGAATCCGGCGCCCCAACCAGGACTAGAACCCGGTGTGCCAGCGCTGCTAGGTGGAGGATTAGCCTATTGAGCCACGGCGCCAGCCCACCATTTTCTTTTAATGTTTACTTATTTGAAAAGTAGAGATACAGATAGAGGAAGAGAGAGAAATCAGATCACCCAACTGCTGGTTAACCCCCCAAATGCCCACAATAACCAGGGCTTGACCAAGCTGAAGCCAGGAGTCTGGAACAACATCTAGGTCTCCCAGATTTTGACAGGATTCCAGGCACTGGGATCTTCTTCTGTTGCTTTCCCAGGAGCATTAGCAGAGATGTGAACCAACACTAACTTGGGATGCCAGTGCCACAGGCAGTGGCTTACTGTGCTATGCCACAATGCCAACTCTTCCACCATATTTTCTTAAAACCCACTCATGTCGTTAAGTGTCCATGTAATCTATTTCTTCCAACTGTGGCATGGTTCTCGGGGCAGTGCATCCAGCTTCTCTAACTTGGCCATCTTGTTAAGGGCAGTTTTAATTAATGGGCCTTTTTATTTGAGCAAAACATTTCAAGGAACTGAAACCACAGTCTTAGAAAAAAAAAATTAAACCATTAATATCCCTATTTAATTGTTCTCTTTTCTCTTTCAGGAGCTCCAGAAAGCTGTGGACCACCGCAAAGCCATCATCATCTCCATCAATCTCTGCAGCTCCGAGTTTACCCAGGCTGACAGCAAGGAGAGCCAGGACCTGCAGGAGCGCTTGTCTCGCATGAATGGGCGCTGGGACCGGGTGTGCTCTTTGCTGGAGGAGTGGCGAGGCCTGCTGCAGGATGCACTCATGCAGTGCCAGGTGGGAAGGCTCTGGACCGGTTGTGACTTGCAGCCAACTGCTGATTCTGTAGCCAAATCTGTGACTTGATCCGAAGTCAATATGGAGCGAGATGACTTGTACCCATACTTCTCATTTTACTGGAAAATATACACTTTGTGACCAGAGTTCAAAACCCATGGCTCCCGTCTTCTGTCCAGCGAGGAAGAACAGACTATTACCCAGGTTCAGGTCACTCCTGCTATTCCTTCTCTGACTTATTCATTCATTCATTCAACACTTTTTACTGAGCCCATAGGCAAACATTTTTTGAACAGCAAAGTGAGCATTGCGAATATTTTATCCATCCAATCATTACACAATTCCATAGTTATTTAGTGTCAATTGTATATTCAAATATGGAAAAAAAGCATAACTTTTACCTTTGTTGGGGAAACAAGCCATATAAAATGCAAGCAAATAGTTAACCAGGGTACATTCAGACAGGATAGTAAGAGTAACTGAGAAAGGCCACAGTGGGAGGGTATTCAGGGATGTTCCGACTCTTTGAGCTGATTCTAGAAGGATGTTGCTGTGAAGGATGTTACTACAACCAGTGGGTAGTCCCAGAGAATCTTTTTTTTTTTTGACAGGCAGAATTAGACAGAGAGAGAGAGAGAGAGAGAGAAAGGTCTTCCTTCCGCTGCTTCACCCCCCAAATGGCCTCTACAGCCAGCACGCTGTAGCCGGCGTGCTGCGCCGATCCGAAGCCAGGAGCCAGGTGCTTCTCCTGGTCTCCCATGGGGTGCAGGGCCCAAACAATTGGGCCATCCTCCACTGCCTTCCCGGGCCACAGCAGAGAGCTGGAGTGGAAGAGGAGCAACCGGGACAGAATCCGGTGCCCTGACCGGGACTAGAACCCGGTGTGCCGGTGCAGCAGGTGAAGGATTAGCCTAGTGAGCCGTGGCGCCAGCCCCAGAAAATCTTAATGTCGTTGTGGACAGAAAAGAGGCCAGTCTGGCCAGAGTGTAGTCAGTGAGGCAGAGAGTGTTTAGAAACACTGGGGAGACTGAGGAACTAGATCATGTAGAGCCTTGAAGGCAGGTCCTGGGGAGTTTGGACTCTGTTCTAAACACGATGGGAGGCTCTTGAAGGACTTGAAGCTAGTTCTTTAAGTTTATTTGTGCTCCAAGAATAACAGCTCCTTGAAAGCTGGCACTCAAACCATTATTTCATCTCTACACCCACTCCTAGACCAGTGCCTTACACATAGGAGGGATTGAGGTATGTGGAATGAATGAACAAATGATTAAAATGGTGATGAAATCGACCCTATGACTTAAAAGATAGGAAGATTTTAATACACAGAGAAGGAATGGGAGCAGAGTTGCTTCCTTCCAAACTATCAGCACTGCTCTTCTTTCAGAAATCAAATATTTTGACGCTAAATTACTTTGTCGAATTTTTTCCCCAAGTAATTAGATGATTTTGGTAAGAACATAAACTCGTGGTAAAATCATTACAAAGCCACTAGTGCCTTTCTCAGAAAAGAGATATGTGTATTATCTTTAAACAATGGTAGTAATTGAGAAGAAGAAAACCTATTCAAGAAATATGTTATCCGTGGTTATTTCATGCTCTCTGTGGTTTTGTTTTTGTTTTGTTTTGTTTTGGTAGGATTTCCATGAAATGAGCCACAGTTTGCTTCTTATGTTGGAGAACATTGACAGAAGGAAAAATGAAATTGTCCCCATTGATGCTAACCTTGACACAGAAATACTTCAGGACCATCACAGACAGCTCATGGTAAGATGTGAGGGCTGTGGCAGCTCGGGCAAGTTTCATTTACGAAAAAATGAATGCAGTGGTATACGCACGCACACACACATATTGCAATGATATATTTATATGTGTGTGTGTGTGCGTGCGTGCACGCTATGGTCTTTTATGCTATAATCTCTAATGCTTTTTTTAACTCCTTACTCTTTCAAGCCTTTGTGGAGCAAATGTGTGCCAAGAAGTTAACATCTGCTAGCTTTAGACTCTGACCCTCAGTCATTGCTCAGTTGTAAAAACCCTACGTGTTCCTCATCTTGATTAGCTTGTGTTTATTAAGGCAGTTATTTCTAGTGAATTACACTTTTTGTTTCAACTTTATGTTATATCCATGTCCTCGTGGTATACTTGGTGGCTCATAATAAAAGGACATTAAAATGAGAGAGAGAATGAATATATCAGATTCACCATGAACCTTAGTTCTGAGTTTTCTGAAAGGTAAGACAAAACACGAAGCAGAATGAGTTGTTTTATTATCTGACCAAAAAAAAATAGCAGTTCTTAGAAGTAAGAAGCTTTTTATTTTTTAAAAGATTTTATTTATTTGAAAGTCATAGTTACACAGACAGAGAAGGAGAGCCAGAGAGAGAGAGAAAGAGAGAGAGAGAGAGAGGTCTTCCATCTGCTGGTTCACTCTCCAACTGGCTGCAACTGTTAGAGCTGTGCCTATCCGAAGCCAGGAGCTTCTTCCTGGTCTCCCACATGGGTGCAGGGGCCCAAGGACTTGGGCCATCTTCTGCTGCTTTCCCAGGCCACAGCAGAGAGCTGGATGAGAAGTGAAGCAGCCAGGACTTGAACCGGCACCCATAAGAACCTTTTTCTAGCACTACCTTCAAGTGGAAATTTATTGTATAGATTCTTATTCAAGGATCTTGGGAAATATATACAATGTATTTAAGTGATTTTCATAGAAGACAAAGCATATTGGAGTTCCATTAGGAGAAAAATGATTTGCATTTTGTAACTTTCTGTATTTTTAAACTTTTTTTTTTTTTGACAGGTAGAGTTAGACAGAGACAGAGAGAAAGGTCTTCCTTTCCGTTGGTTCACCCCCAAATGGTCACTATGGCGGGCGCGCTGCAGCCAGCACACTGAGCCAATTCTAAGCCAGGAGCCAGGTGCTTTCTCCTGGTCTCCCATGCCGGTGCAGGGCCCATACACTTGGGCCATCCTCCACTGCCTTCCCGGGCCACAGCAGAGAGCTGGAGTGGAAGAGGAGCAACCGGGACAGAATCCGGCGCCCCAACCGGGACTAGAACCCGGGGTGCCGGTGCCGCAGGTGAAAGATTAGCCTAGTGAGCCACGGCACCAGCCAAACTGTTATGTTTTAATGCCTAATACTCACGAAAGCTACAGAACCAGTAGCTTTTAATTCCGTACCATACAGGTCTTAGAAACCAAAAGGGCTGGTGCCATGGCTCACTAGGCTAATCCTCCGCCTTGCAGCGCCGGCACACCAGGTTCTAGTCCTGGTCGGGGCACTGGATTCTGTCCCAGTTGCCCCTCTTCCAGGCCAGCTCTCTGCTGTGGCCCAGGAGTGCCGTGGAGAGTGGCCCAGGTCCTTGGGTCCTGTACCCGCATGGGAGACTAGGAGAAGCACCTGGCTCCTGGCTTCAGATCAGCGCAATGTGCCGGCCTCGGCGGCCATTGGGGGGTGAACCAACAGCAAAAGGAAGACCTTTCTCTCTGTCTCTCTCACTGTCCACTCTGCCTGTCAAAAGAAAATAATAATAAAAAGAAAAAAAAAGGAAATATCTCTGCAATGCATTTTTACTGGAGTTTGACCTGAGTCAAGTTATAACACGACATTTTAAATTATGAATCACCCTATATCTTCTTATATTAATTTCTACTTATTTCATTCTATTTGTAATATTGGGAGACAGAGACAGCCATAGAGAGGTCTCCTATTTTCTTGTTTACTTCCCAAATGCCAACAGCCCAGGTTAGACTAGGCCAAAGCCAAGAGCCTGGAACTCCAACTCCATGTAAGTGGCAGAAACCCGAGCACTTGAGCCATCATGGCTGCCTCCCAAGGTTCATATTAGCAGGAAGTTAGAACAGCCAGGACTGAACAGGCATTCAGATACAGGATGCACGTGGCTCAAGTGGCATCTTAACTACTATGCTGCCCCCACCCTATGTCTTTTTTTAAAATCATGATTAGGTATAAGAATATAGGAGAATACGTAAACTTATGGAAAATAGAATTAAAAGATAAGTTTATTTTGATAGAAAAAATGAAATCTGTATATAAACGAATTTTCAAAAATTCATAGAAAACGTGTTCTGAAAAACTTATTCATGGATTTCTGAACTTTTTGCACCAAAATAAGCATCTTTTAATTCTATTTTCCACAAACTCTTTGGAGTAGCCTCATGCCTAGACATACTTAAGTTTTGCTGTATTTTATTGTAAGTTTTATTTTTCTGATTTAAAAGAATCTGATTTCTCATTTGCGTAAGTTTAGTTTAAGCACACTAACACATTAACCCACTTGAATCTTCCAGTGACACTGCACAGCAAGATCCAACTGAGGAAATTGGGATTAAAACAGATTCAGGGGTCTTTTAAAAAACTTTTACTTATTTGCTTGTTTTCATCTTGTGCAAAAGGCAGCAGAGACAGAGGTAGAAAGAGGCACACAGAGAGTGATATCTTCCATATGCTGGTTCACTCTCTAGCTGCCTACAGCAACTGGGGCTGGACCAGGATGAACCCATCAGCCTGAAACTCATCCCCTGTCTACCACATAGATGGCAGGGACCCGAGCACTTGAGCCATCACTTGTCGCCTCCCAGGAACGCATTAGCAGGAAGATGGATCAGAAGTAGAGATGGGGCTCAGACTCAGGCATTCTGATCTGGAATGCCAGTATCCCATGCAGCATTTTAACCACTGCATCAAAGCCCCTCCTCCTCTATCCTCAGAGGTCTTATAGAATATATAATCCTGCAGAGGCAGGATTAGAACACAGGTCCTCAGTTACCATGCCATGGTTGGCTACATCCTTGTATGTGTGTGTGCTGCACATTGTCCGGTCTAATTTCCCATTAAAGCTACAGTATTATAATTCTGTACTTTTGGAACTTCACCAAAAACTCTTAGAAAAATATCTCCTATTATATGTATAGCAAATAAGACGTGAGCTGTTGGAGTCCCAACTCAAAGTCGCCTCACTACAAGACATGTCTTGCCAACTCCTGGTGAATGCTGAAGGCACAGACTGTTTAGAAGCCAAAGAAAAAGTCCATGTTATTGGAAATCGGCTCAAACTTCTCTTGAAGGAGGTCAGTCGTCATATCAAGGAACTGGAGAAGTTATTAGACATGCCAAGCAGTCAGCAGGTAAGCTTTAAACAGACATGATTGTGCAAGGGTAGCCTGTCTCACAAGAGACCAGAGCAGCAGCATCTTCAGGCATTTAAGAAAGACTTAGAAAGTGGTGCTTGTGGGAAAGGAGTGCCCACTCTCACTCACTGCTCCTCCAAGTCACATCTCAGAATTAAACAGAAGCCTCGTCCACATATATTACAGGACACTGCTTTTGAGTCCATTATATCCAAAAGACCTTTTGTCATTCTTCCTACCAACCCTGTTACCACTATAGTGACATTAATATTTCACCCTGGTTATTTAAGAATTCCCACATTTTCACTTAACCATGGCATTGTCGGTGAGTGATGTATTCAACCCCTGTAAAGTGTGATTCTCCTCCCTTATATGGTAATTTATACATTGAAAATGGTCCTCTGTTCATTTATTTTTATATGATTTTCTTAAATCTATTGCATCATGGTAGTAATGTTGGTCTTGGGAAAAGCATTTGCAAATGTAGCTGTCCCTGGTAAGATTTGATACACTCAGTTGTGAAATCAAGTGAAGAACACAACAAGCTTTGCTTTTTTATCGGCATGCAAAACAGCAGTCTATTTTAAATAGCGTCAAGGGTCAGAATTAATATAATTTCTCTGATGCTTCCAGGCAGATTCCTGGATAACTTTTGTTGGTGACTACTTGAATTGATTTTTCTCTGCCCTGACTGACCTGCAGTTATAAAACAGACTTCTCTTCCCATGCTGATATCATTTCCTCCCCATGCATGTCATCAAGAAATAATAAAGTTTTAAGTGACTCACAGCAGTAACAAAGCTTATAGCTAGGTTTCCCAGAAGGACCAAACAGAAACAAGGAAATCCAAATGCACTGGAAGAATTAGGTCCTGTTCTGAGACGTTGTCTGAGTCTCTTTTCCCCAAGGAATGGAATTTTATTTTATTTTATTTTATTTTATTTTATTTTTTTGGTGACATACAAGTGGGATGGAGGGTTAGAGTGGGGAATACATTGTGTGTGAGGCAGCCTCCATTCTCTGGGACTTTT
Source organism: Lepus europaeus (assembly GCF_033115175.1). Taxonomy (NCBI): domain Eukaryota; kingdom Metazoa; phylum Chordata; class Mammalia; order Lagomorpha; family Leporidae; genus Lepus; species Lepus europaeus. The sequence continues at coordinate 153,278,093 of NC_084829.1, read as the reverse complement.
TTTTTTTTAAGGGTCTTTTTTCCCACCTAGGATCTGTCTTCCTGGTCTTCTGCTGATGAACTGGACACCTCGGGATCTGTGAGTCCCACATCGGGAAGAAGCACCCCAAACAGACAGAAATCGGTAACTGTCCATCGGTGACTTTCAGTGGGCCCAGAGGGAGGGGACACAGGGGAGTGACAGTACTTGTGCCTGCCACAGGTTCTGCAGGCTCCGCCTGCACGAATGCAGGAATCCCCAGACAGATGCGGACTGTCACCCCAGGTAGAGTTTCTTGTCAATCTGCCACCCGCCCTTCTGGCATGCACTCAGGAACACAAAATGGGAGTTCTCTCTTTCAAAAGAACTGGGGCTCGAGTGTGGCTGGTATGCAGGGAGAAAACTTAGTGTTCCTGCTCAAATGGCCATTTCCAGAATGGTGCTCGTGTGTCCCTTCGGTGGCTCCTCCTTCAAACCACCACTGCTCTGTTCACCTCAAAAAGGACAGGAATAGCTCAGCCAGAGGTGGACAAAACTGAATGTCTGATGAACCCATGGAATTGATGAGCCAAGGTTCTCTTAACTCTCCAGCAAGGAACTTTGTGAGTGGTGGTCCTGAAGGTGTCTGGCCATTTACTGCCACTAAAGTGGCAACAAGTCAGCTCATCTACCCACAAGGCCAGTGGTAGGGGTGTCCTCACTGCAGAACACTGAGGATGAGAAACACAAATGTGGCCCCTGCTACCCTCTATGCCTTGGTTTCTCTGTGTAATTAGAAGCTTGTTTTTGTTTTGTTATTTTTTGTCTGGCTTTATGATTATAGTCATTCCATTTTTCCTTAGTTTTTAGAAGTATCAATTTCATTTGTACCCTTTTGTTATAAGCACTTACGTTCTATGCCGACAAACGTATTATCTCTTCTAGGATTTTTTTTCTCCTACATTCACTAGTTTCCTATAGATCCTAGTTTAAGAATGTGAAGGAATACTGGCTTTTCAAGTCAAATTTTAGACTTTGTTCAACTTGAGTTTAATTTGTTGGGTCTCATCCCTGCCAAAAACAATCTCATGTTACTGTGTTTATCTACAAAGAATTGCACAAGCACTGTTTTAATGTTTTAAAAGCTGAGAAAAATATATAAAATATCTTAGACACTTATGGTCTCGCATGGTGAATTTGTTGTCAGTCAATACGGAGAGACACTTGAGTAGTGTAGAGTCACTGGTTTCCACCATGAGTCTATGCCCACTGTGGTGTGGACCTCAGAACCACAATTTACATTTCTTCAGTGATTGATAATATAGACATGCATTGATTGCGCCAAAAGAAAAGCCAGTTTCCTTAATTCATGGGTACTGATTGTTTCATTTGATTTGTTTTTCTTTTGCTGCACTTTTAGTTTAATTTTCATCAGTAGCTTGTCTTTATTTGCCTGGACTGAACATTCTTCTTTCTTTACCCCCTGTTCATTGCAAACAGCCACGAGGCAAATGTAGTCCCTCACAGCCCGGACCCTCTGTGAGCAGTCCACATAGCAGGTACCTCCTTCTCCTGGTTTCCACACTGTTCTAGAACTCCAAGAGGATGATGAAAGTGGTCCGTGACTAAGTGTGCCTACATCTGATCTGCCTCAGGACAGTTGAGAAATTATCCATTTCAATCCACATCATTCCCTAAAAAATTGTAAGAGGCATTTCTAAAAGAAAAGTATGGACCCCACTGAAAATTTGTTCAGCCACCCGCAGCCCACGTGGTACTTTCCATCACATTGTCTTCCATGTGTTGCCAGGATTCCATACAACCAGTGAAACAGCTTCCATTTGATTCATGGCAGACTTTTATCATCCTCTTTATTTCTAGAGTTAACAATCAGACAGGTAATAGTTCAATGAATTATTAGACCATCCACAGAACCCACAGATCTGCATAAAACATACTAACATCCCCAGCTTTTTACTTTATTTTAATGTTTTATCCAGATTGTGGGTTTTGGATTCTCAACGTAGCAAGTCCTCATTGGGTATCCTTCACTTAACATTAATGCGCACCTTCTCTCTTCAGCTTTTCCTGGACCTCCTCTCTAGCCAGCACACTCAGTCTCTCACTCTCCTGAAGCCTGGCGAGCTCTCTCACTCTGGCACAGCCACAGTCTGTGCCCTAGCTCTGTTGCCCCCCAGCTGCCTCTAGCCACTCCTCTGTGCTTCACGCCTTGCCTCTCACCAGCCCTTGTTTCTGCAGTTGGCAGTGCTTGGCCTCCTTTGTTGTTGGTGTGATGTCTGTGCGCCTCTGCCCTTCCACTTAGCAGTTTGGGTTTCCCAGATTATCCGAAAATAAAACCATTGTCCCCAAAGCTGAGTTTCATTCCCATCCCAAGGAGTTCACTGTTAAAAATAGGTTGCTCCCCTGACCCTCCGCACAACCCCGTCCCGTAAACTTACCACCACTGAGCAGGAGTCTAAGTCCTGGAAGGAGGGCAGGGAGGAGGACAGGTAGAACTGTAAACAGTTGTGAGCTGTGTTGCTGCAGGGGCTGGCTATGTCAATGGGCCACTGCCTCTCAGCAGAACTAATGCAGAACGTGTTTCGATATGTGTTTTTTTTTTTGGTTTTAAGCCTCATTTTATTTTATAATTTTTTTCTCTTTCCCATTGGTTTGGTCTGAAGACAATTTTGTGGGTTTTCTTCCCCATCCATAACAAAATATCAATGCTGAAATATGGAGGAAAAACTCAGAGGGACTTTTGAAGATAATGATGGACTTCTGTGGGTGATCTGATGTTTGCTTAACCTCTACAGGAAACGATAATTGTGTACCATAGATAATCTCTGTATTATACAATCCCTGTCTTCACAAATGCTAAAGTGCCATGAACACAAAGTGAAGGCTAGCTCCATGTTTTTCCTTTGAGGATACCAGAGATCAGTTCTTTGACGATGATGAGAAGGGGAAAGCCCTTATATGTTTGCAACACCAACAGCAACCACCCTTTGGGTCTGAAATATCACCTCTGTCTGCCCCCTGATTATTTCAGACAACTACCCAGGTCTTAAAATGTCAAGGGCCCCATTTCTGAGGGCAAAGAGCTTTCACGTGCCTCCTAACAGGGCTTTGCCGCTGGGACAGCAACACTCTCACTATGACATTCAGCTCTGCTTTGTCCCACGTTGTTGACTAACGTCTTTCTGAGAATTCAGCACAATGTTCACCTTGCTACTCTGATAGGTTGGAATTCAAACCCTTACCTGAATGGTAAACTCCATCAAAAACCTTGGCAGACTGGTTGTGGTTGAATACTCTTTATCTTCCTAACTCTATGACACCTGGATGAGCGTACCCAACCCCAACAATCAAATGCAAATTCAATGGGGGAAGAAGGAGCTTCACTTAACCAGGCTGTCATGGTGGCCCTTTTCCTGGAGTATTGAAATATCTTGTGTTTGATCTTGCACTGGTCCAGCAATTCTGGAAGACGAGTTAGCTTAGAATGTTGCCTCCAAGGTCTGCAATGGTAAACTTTTAGACAATCTTCCTGAGGCAGGAAAGAGGCCATGTTGGAACAGACTTCAAGCTGAGGGACTTCTTATGTTTTTGTTGCCACTGCTGCTGTTACAGTGGTGGTGGTGGTGGTGGTGGTGTTTTTTTGTTACTGTTTAGTCATATATTATTAATATGAGGAGTAGTCGAACAATAAAGGGAAAATGCCTATTATGAAAAGACTGCATAAATTTCAAATTTTTTACACTAAACAACTGAATTCCATTTTCTGTGAAAGTCTTGAAGTCCCTTCCTGTACTTACTTGTTTGATCTTTCACTTTGATTTGATGATGACAGTTTGATGCCCTTGTAAAGGCATCTAAACCTGTATATGGACTGAGGCCAACAGTTACTGAACATCTTTTATGTTTAGGTACTGGGTCTATAAAATTAGTATAGTATGGTTCCTGTCTTTAAAAGGCTTATAATTTATCAGAATCATCTAGAGATTCCTTAAACCAGCTGAAAGAATGTCTCCAGGATTTCTTGAAATTATAAATATTTTTAAAAATCTTAGTATGCATTTTAACTGGATCATGATCTTTATTTAAGATTAAACATTTTAGAAGTATTCTGTCAATGCAATATGTAAAATAGTCCAGTTGGAACCTTTTTCCTAAATCTGCCTTAAAATTTTCTAATCCTATCACCAATATCTCCTCAAAACTCTACTACAGATGAGTTGAGCTTGACAAGTTAGAAGATTTCACTCCAATTCCATGCAAAGCAAAGGAATAATTGTTCTGTGGTCTGGATGGAGTAATTTCTAAATCTTATAAGTATTATAAAATGTAAAATTGCCCTGGACACTGTTGGTCTCTGGCACCTTCTACACAGAAAAGTGGAAAATAACTGCCTGAATTGCTGAAAGGGAGGGAAAAAAATACCACATATAAAATGTGTTCAAGACAGTCAGATACACTTAAGGAAGTCCAGTGAGGTTTTTCCCATGTACACTGGGTCCTCGCTATAGACACCATGAAATTTCTTATAGAATTTGTTCTCAAGTCTTTGATATCAGACTCTGCCCTGGCAATCTACTTGTTCAAACCACTCAGCCTCAACCGAGAGCAGCCTCCCTCTAAGGCAGGCTGCCTGCTCATGCCTCCAGAACAGCTATAGGATATTGCTCCAGTTGGTTTCCCTTTTGCTTTTTATTGAGGTGGACCTTTCCCCTGATTCTGGAGAATGAGTCAAGCACTTGGGGAATACATCTCATCTTTGAAAGTATTATTATGTTTTCTGGGGGAGGAAAGGCTGAGTCCAGCCAACCCCCAAGGGTATGAGTCGGCACTTGAGTCCCTTGGTATAATAATATAGATAATAACAAGTTGATGACATGTAGTTCGTACTTAATGTAGTCCAAGCACATGTTAAGCACTGTTTATCCGTTACCTCCTGTAACCATCACAAGAACCCATTGACATGGCCACATCCCTTGATTTTATAGACAAGGATGGCAGGATTCACAGTGTGAAGATATAGGATTTCAACTCAATTCTCCCCTGACTCTGGACCCTAGCTTGTTAATCACACCACTGTACTGAAGGGCCATCCGTAGGTAGGATACTGCAAACAACAATTTGAGGGCTTGGGACACCACAGACTCCCTGACATAGGTTAGGCAAAGCCAGAATGTTTGGTTTGAAATAAGAAGAGCTAGCATCCTAAGCTGATTCTGGAAACTTATCTTCTGGACCACATATCCAGGAAACACTGAGTTTCAAACCCCGCTCACATAACAGCAGGCAGCGAGATCAGGGACAACCTAGATGTTTCAACATAATACATTCCTGTTACTCTATAGCCAGAGTTAGCCAACAAGTAGCAAAATGATCGAAAGTTTCTTTTCAATTGGCTTTAAATATCATTTTGTTTTCCTTGACTGTGCAAAATTCCTAAAGTAAGTCACACTCTGTCAATGTTCAGACTTCTCATGTCTCTTTGTCATATATACTTTCTTTTGTGTGGTGTGTTACGTACAAGAATACTATAGAAAGTTCATGGAAAATGCAAATTATGGGAAACATGCATTTCAAAAAATTTTTGCATCAAAATAAGTTTATTTTTGAATTCTATTTTCCACAAACTTTTTTTTTAAAGATTTATTTATTTATTTGAAAGGCAGAGTTAGACACAGAAGTCTTCCATCCACCAGTGCACTCCTCAAATGGCTGTATCAGCCAGAGCTGGGCCAGGCTGAAGCCAGGAGCCTCCTTGGGGTCCCCCACGTGGGTGCAGAGGCCCAAACACTTGGGCCATCCTCCACTGCCTTACCAGGCTCATTAGCAGGATATGTAGTAGAAGCAGAGCAGCCAGGACTCCAACTGGCTCCCACATTAGATGCCTGCATCACAGGTGGTGGCTTTACCCGCTGCACCACAGTGCCAGCCCTTTCCACAAACCTTTGATGTGCTCTTGTACGACTCCCTCCCATGCCACCTTCCTTTCTCCCATCCGTATGCATATTTTTGGGAAAGAGATGAAACAACTTCTGAGAAATTATTTACCTCCAAATTTTAAAGAGTAACAAGAGTGAGAATAATAAATATTTACTTGTAGAGAATAAGCCCCCTGTTTTCTGGACAGAATTGTCTGAAATGTCTCCATTGATTAAGTTACTTGTATAAGTTCACACATTTACTTTTCCCTACACAAATACAATATACACTGGTATCAACTTAAGTAATAACCCCAGTAGAGAGTGAACAGTGGCTAGTCAACAAGTTTCCTTCGTTCCTTCCCTTAATGAATTTCCCAAGACTCTTGAAATTCAGGTAATTTTTAGGTAGGTCAATAGGAAAATATTGAAAGTACACTTTTTAACCTGTTGGTACTAAAATTTCTAGAATAGATTCATCCTGAAGAGGAGGTAACTTTGAGCCTTAGCCCAGGGAGTGGGCATTTTTCTTAGTAGAGTGGATATTTTCAAAAGCAGTCAACTGTAGGGATGGTCATTAAGTACTATGTGTTCTCTTCATCCCTATCTCAACTCATTGCTTCTTCCCTAAGTTGGCACTCTTCAATATTGGAAGTCATGTGCCAATTAAATTGTAATAAAGAATTCTCTGATGCTGTTAAATGTGCCATGTGTTTCAACAGTTTGTAACACATGAGCCCTTAATCTAAAGATGGTGTCCTTTCTCATTTTTCATTGGAATGACTAGTCAATATGCCTTTGTTTTGATCTTGATTTTTTTACCTAATTGCTCAAAGAAATTAATAATTAATAAATAGGGGTTCTTAAGCTCTGTTATATTGTAGTATCAATTATATGCATAAATCTGCCTGAAAATAAGTATGATAGTGCCTAATGAGAGTCAGTTATATATTTAATAAAGAAGATATATTGAAGAAAACTTCAGTGCAGAGATTGTGGGTAGCTTATCGCATATTTCTCAAGACACTTTAAGGCTAACTACCTAATCATAAGTTATCAGAGAAAAAATGATTTTAGGATATTAACAAACCCCTAATCTTTGCAAATGAGAACACTGAAGACCGAAGAGACTGGTTTACTTCCCATGATTATACAACTGCCTCAAAACACCCTTCTGTCTACATACTGGTTTGATGATCCCTGCACTGCTATGAGGCTTTATGACTAGAGGTACTTACTTTAGACACAAGAAAAGCACTTCTGAGTGCTGTAGGATGCCAGTATTCTTATCCTTGTTTCTACATATGAAATACTTAGGAAATGAACATGACCAGCATGACCGTCATTCATAACACTGGACAGAGCATGGCGTAGAATATGATGGACAGAGTTTTTGGAACCCTGAGTTCCTGGTGGATCCCTCCCCCCTCCCACCTTTAACTAGTGACTCTGCAGAGGTCATTTACACTATGCATGGAGTTTGAGTTCAAGCTGAAATCCCAGGTCAAAAATCTCAGTTCTGCCACTTGATAGCTGTACAAACTTAATCTGATTATTTCACATACCTGAGCTTCCTTTCATGTATAAAATGAAAATAATATACACATACTCCAGAGGCCTGTTGCAGAGATTCAGCGAGAAAACCCAAGATAAATGCTGGGGTGTTGTTAACAATTAGAAGTACAACTGATAACTATCTTTAGCTTATCTACAAAATTAGGAAGTGGATTAGATACTCTCTAAGGCCCTGTATCATCATCAATATTTTATATTTAAGTAACTCAAGTTTCCATCTTTCCCTACCATTAATAAGGTATATGAAAAAATATCCTTGTATGTTATATTCTTATTTTCCCCAAAGTACTTAATTTTTTTTTCTTTCCTGTGTGGCTCATTACGAGTAACACAGTGGTCATAACATCAGGGCAGTTGATCAATTTGACCACTAGATGGTGATTGAACTCTTGTGGGCTCTTAGTTGGGAGGTTATTTACACTGACGAATTAGTAGAAGACACAAATCATACAAAAAAATGGAACTGGAAAGTTAGAAGAGCATCTAGCATAATTTGAAGGGATTGATGAAGACATTGGTGGTTGGGGGTAGAATGCATTGTTTGAGGTTATACTACTGTAATTTGTGAACTTCAGGAAAGAACAAGATCTGATTTGATTTTTTTTTCCATTTCAGTATAAGAACTATACAAGAAACACACTTGGTACAGGGCTGCTTGACTCTTCCCCAGAACCATTGTTTTTGTCTCCCATCTTTCTTTGAAAATTTAGTGAAGAAGTTTCAATAGTCTTCCTGTTCCCTGATCTTCCCTGAACATATAATATAGGTTATATAGTCTTAAAAATTTATTTTCTCTGGTGCTACCCTTTACTTTCAGTGATAATAAGGTGTTCCACTTTCAGCAACTAAGAGCTAATAGGGGATCTACACACACACTGTTTTCTTATGACCAGCATGCAGGTACCAATATAGTTTATATAGCTTCATATTGCCCCAACAGGCTCACATCCAATGTTCCCACTTTCAGGGATATTTAAAACCATCAGGGAATTCATGCTAGGTGTGTGACACTGTATCTCTTTGCCATCCCTATCCTTTCTCATGTTATGTGGGTGTGCACAAAATGGCTCTGGTAGATAACATTTCTTTCTTCATCTTTCCCAGTAGTCACTGAACAAAGTGTGACTGCTCCTCAAAACAAAACAATGGCACCCTACTTATAACCTGTTTGCCTACTGAGTGTTTCTCTGGCAGTCTTCCTTATGAATTCAGAAATTTGTGCTTAATCTCCCATGCACTATTTAAAAGGAATATATAAGACACACAGGGAAACATGAAACTTGTAGTCTAGAAGGGCCCTTCAAGGTGACAATCTTGGGACAGGCATGCACTGGAGACACTGCTTATGAGGCCTGTGTCCCACATTGCAGTGCCTGGCTTCAATTCCTGCCCTTGGCCCCACCTCCTAACTCCAGCTTTCTGTTGATACAGACGCTGGGAGGCAGCAGTGAAGGCTCAAATAATTGAGTCCCTGCTACCCAAGTGAGAGATCTCAGCTGAATTCCCAGTTCCTGGCTTTATCCTGACCCAGCCCAGGCCATTGCAGACATTTGGGGAGTGAACCAGTAGGAGCGCTCTCTCTCTCTCTCTCTCTCTCTCTCTCTCTCTCTCTCTCTCCACCCACCTCTCTCCCCCCTCCTTCCCTCTGTCTGTCTCTCCTCTTCCTCCCCCCTCCTTTCCTCTCTCCCCTCCCTCCTTCCCTCTCTCTCTCCTCTCTCTCTCTCTCTCTCTCTCTCTCTCTCTCTCTCTGTTTTGTTGTCTCTATCTCTCTGTATGTCTCTTTCTGTGCTGCTCAAATAATAAACAATTTTAAAAATAATGATGAAAATGTCTTCCTCGGATAAATGGAACAGAGCTAGTGACAGGATCAGACTAGAATCTACATCCTTCAACATCTGTGTTCTGAACACAGACTCTACCACTAGTTCTTGCTCACACAGCTTTTGAACCCACTAATGTCAGGGCCAGGTGCTGATTCAGTGCAAGATGAAACCATGGTATACTGGAAGATTAACTAAGCTTTGTGGGTCTATGTAAAATGCTTGGGACTGTTTTTGTCCTTGATGCATGGGTTTTGATATCTATGGGATGGCCAGCTGGGATGGCTTATATGAATCTGACTGCAACTAATTTTGCCTAACAATGTTTCTGATATTGTTAGATCAAAAATAAACTGCAACAAACAGGTATATTTTAATTATCTGGGTTTACTTAAGGTATGCTGATATAATGTGTGAAATTAATATCTTTGTTGATGGAAAAGATTTTACCAAATTAAAGGATAAAGGGCTGGAATTTGAACTCAATTTGTTACTTTGAGCTGACCAACTAAAAGCTTACTCTTCATCAGTGTGGTTTCCAACAACTCTTCATTTGGTGTTGGGTAAATGACCTGTGCATACTGCAGAAGGCTGGCAGCTCCTTTGCCAGATTGGGTTGTGTCTAGCCCTGTAGCTTTCAGGAAGATGGAGAAACAAAAAGCAGCATTTGCCCAGCGTTTGAGTTATTTGAATTATTTATGTCAATTCTTCTCTCAGGTCCACAAAAGGTGGCTCCGATTCCTCCCTTTCTGAACCCCGGCCAGCTCGGTCCAGCCGAGCCTTCTTGTTCCGAGTCCTCCGGGCGGCTCTTCCCCTTCAGCTTCTGCTGCTGCTCCTCATCGGGCTCGCCTGCCTTGTACCAATGTCAGAGGAAGACTATAGCTGTGCCCTTTCCAACAATTTTGCCCGATCATTCCACCCCATGCTCAGATATACCAATGGCCCTCCTCCACTCTGAACCAAGCAGATCTCATTGGCAAAAATGCTGGAAGCACAAGAAGGATGGAGCCAAAAACATCCCAAACTACCAAAATGAGGACTTGAATCTTGGCAGGAGCCATTGGTGTGCCAGCTTTGGCCATCCTCTGTGTCTCACGTGTGCAAGTCATGGCTTCAGAGGTGGATGATAAGCAGTGCAGGAGAGCAAACAGACCAGAGAAGGTTTGGAAGAAATTTTGTTGGAGACTCTGAGCCTTAGCACTGAGGAGATTGAACGAGGACTTTCAAAGTTCCCTGGAATTGGGAATTCCGGACCTCTGGCTCATTCTATGCATAACCAAGGACTTCAGTAGACCATCTGGGCAGCGTTCCCATGGTGCTGCTCCATCCACCCAATAAACCGCCCACCCAGGCGCCATGTCAGTATCGTACAATCTACCAACCAACCAGTGCTCAAGAGATTTTAGTACATTGTAACATACAATTTTTAAGAGCTTATATGGCAGCTTTCCTTTTTGGCATGATGTTCTAACCTTTGCTTTAGAAGCACAAGCTGTAAATCTAAAAGGCACTTTTTTAAAGATATAAAGAAAAACTAGATGTAATAAATAGATAATGGAAGGCTTTATTGTGGAAAAAAGAATGTTATAGTAAAAAAAGATATTTATGTATGTACAGTTTGCTAAAGCCAAGTTTTGTTTGTATTGATTACTTTGCATTTATTATAGATACAGTAAAATATATTGTCCTGGATTTCTTTTTCCTCTAAAAATGGGTTGAGAGTCATTGTGAAGCAGGCAGTGATCATAATGCAACTACACAACTACAGTGATCGTGTGTGTGTGCGCGCGCGCGTGTGTGTGTAATGAGTGAAGCAGGATGTAAGTGTATATTTGGGAGACAGGATAGATAAGGGCAGTGCACATTTAAACAGAAAGTCCTCTTCCCTCCACAAACAGATCTCATGAATTCCTGCTTCTTAGCCTCTTTCATATTCTCCTCTGAAAGCACTCCCTAGGGTCTCCTGTCTGCAGCTCTTCTCCATTCCATTCCAAGGGAATATGCAGCCTCGTAAACTTAAAGCATTCTCTTGTCCAGATACATTCTTTTGTGCAAAGCTTTCCATTGTATTCATTGCCTATGTGTATACAGTTTTAGTCTTTCAAGTCCTGTCAATACAATTTCACTCTGCCCTTCTAATTTTGCTGATAAGGGGCCCTCATGAAATTATTTCATGCTCTTGGATTCTAATCCATCATTAAATAAGTTGGGGGGTGTAGGAAACCCAGGTTTCTGGCTTCTCTTGAAAATGGGAAGCTCTGGTACCCTGAAAACATCCCCACGTCAGCAATTGCTATCCTTTTGAGAGTTGGAGGAGACAGGTTTTCCATTTGCGGTTGTAGCCCACCAACTTCTCTCAGTTCCTGCCGCAGCCTAAGCACAGTAGGTATTTGAGTTTACAATGCCTGCTGTATGTTAAGTGTTTAAACCAATCTGAGATCCTTGAAATTTCCTGAAGCTGTCTTCCATGGTTTCCTGACACACATGGGCTGAGTATCATCTCAGGGTTCCTGGGACTGGTGAAGCCTTCTGATCTCTGGGATCATTTCAGACCTTGCCCTTCAAACTCCTGAAGTAGGACCTAGAAGCTTACATTTCAAATACATACCTGAAATAACTATTGAAAAGCACTGTCTTACCCTTTCTTGAGTCCATGATTTTGTTCCCATCATTCCTCTCTCTTTGCTCACATGCCCTCTCCCTGGAAGAAATCCTGGACCCCCATTAGTGTGTAGGATGTCCCTCTACTGAGCTTTCCTCTTGTGGTACTCCTGTCATGTGTGTTTGACTTTTCCGCCAGGTCACTCCCACTTTACTTCACTGTGGCCCACTCAGGGAGCAGGAATAATGCTGTTCTTATACGGAACACACCCTGTGTTTATAGCATCCCATCCCTCTTCCTCTGGAGAGGCTGGGGCCGTGTGGCATGGGAGAGGTCAGTGCCTATACTGGCATCTACGATGGGTCCTTTTCAGGCCTCACTCCTCCATCACTTCCCAGAACTCCTGCTTCTAATTGGCATTAGAGGGGTTTCTTGCAGAGAGGGCCAGCCCCTCAGGAACAGCATGGAACCTACCAGTCAGTGAGGCTGTAGGCCCAGGAACAGCAAGCACAAAGACACTGCAGAAGCATTTTCCTTCCCACAGGCTACAGTTACCTGACTTCCTCAGCACCTGCTCGTCACTGAAGACTCAAATGTTAAATGTTTCTGCAAAAAAAGCTAATTTTGATTAAGAAAAAAAAAACTTATAGTACAGTCTCATCTCTACATTTCTAAAACTCTGAGACACTCAAAACGGTATATAATGTGCATTTCCACTAAACTTTGAAGAGTTAAACAGAATGTTGGAAAGAATTAGGGGACCCAGCAAGTATAAGTATTGAAGTGATGAGATCATGGCTTTCCTCATAAGACAACTTGACTAGCTAGGCAACGACCAAGCCAGCAGCCGATGAGACCAGGACCAGAGTCTTCCCAATTTCAAGAACCAGGGGCACCCTCACTGGCACCCTGCAGCTACCTTGGCCATGGAGAGAGAGGATGTATTCTTCAAGGCCTTCTTGGAAGGGTTGGGGGCCTTTAATGCATATTGAGGGTATAAAAGGACCTGATCACTGTTGACAAGGCTCCTTTTCTGTAAGGACTCTGAGGACACCCGGTCTGGCCTGGACAGAAGCAATGAAATTCTGTGTGAGTGGTGGGCGTGGAAGGACATGGACAAAGATACCATTAACCAACCAGGAAGGGTGAGAAGAGATTTAGTAACATCTTGGGTATGAGAATTGCACAGGCAAACAGGAAATGTTAGAAAAATTGATCATAAAGTAAAGCTGGATAAATAGATGGTGAGAAACTAAAACTAGTGGCTCATATAAGAAATCCAAGGAGGAATGAAAGACTCTGGAGGAAATTGCCCAGCTGTTCCCTAGGAAATGGGGTGGCAGAGGCTCTCCTTGTTTTTCTAAGAAGTAAAAAGAGATGGTGACAAAAGGCCCAAATAGGAAATTCAGCAAGATGTGAGTTGTAGTTCACTGTAAAAAGGCATATCAGTGCTGACTGATTTATAACCTACTCTCTGAAGCCAAATATTAAGAAATTATAGCTATAAAATTTTATTTATTGGAAAGTCATATAAGATATTGTAAAGCTAAAAATAATGGAGCAATGATGGCCAGATAAGGAGGGCCTCCATGGTGCTGATCTACATCTGCCTGAGCTCAATCAACATTTGGGTTCTTAGCTCTGTGCCTGTGAGTCTTTCATCACTACCACCAAACTCCCGTAGGGAATAGTGCAGAAATTAAAGTGGTCTCAGAGTGTTTACCATAGATCCAAAAATGACCAGGGCAAGTATTTCTGGACCAACTTGGCATCTACTCACTTCCCAAGTATTTATGGAATGCCTACTGTATGGTGGGAATGGCTCCAAGCTCCCTTGCAAGTCAAGTCCCAGCTAAGACCTCACAACTTCTTATTCAATTACTCATTAAGAGAAGCCACTGGCCTTTGACATAAATATGAATGTGCGTCTTCCTCCACCCGGATGTCATGAATCTTGAGATCATGGATCAAAAAAGACAAAAAGCCATCTCATTTAGGGGTGGAAAATGAGATTATTAGTAGGTCCCTATTTTAGGGCAGCAAATTTCCTTCTAAGTTCTTCATTACCTAGTTTATGTTATAGTGGATTTTTTTTTTTTTAACAGGCAGAGTGGATAGTGAGAGAGAGAGACAGAGAGAAAGGTCTTCCTTTGCCGTTGGTTCACCCTCCAATGGCCGCTGTGGCCGGCGCATCTCGCTGATCCGAAGGCAGGAGCCAGGTGCTTCTCCTGGTCTCCCATGCGGGTGCAGGGCCCAAGCACTTGGGCCGTCCTCCACTGCCTTCCCGGGCCATAGCAGAGAGCTGGTCTGAAAGAGGGGCAACCGGGATAGAATCCAGCACCGCAACCGGGACTAGAACCCGGTGTGCTGGCGCTGCAAGGCGGAGGATTAGCCTGTTAAGCCATGGCGCCGGCCAATTATAGTGGATATTTTAAAGAGCACAACTGTCCATCCATTCAAATGGTAGCAGAGTAAAATCAGAGCAATTTACAAGCCTGGAAACATTTTTCCACTTGACCATGGGAAGTGCTAAGATAATTTGGACTATGAGAGGAGGCATTTTGCTGAGCATTGTCATTTCAGTTTTAGATGTGACAACACATTGTGATCATTGAGCTGATCATTACCTGTCATTACCTGGAGGTAATGAACTAAGGAAGGATAACTTTTATTCTGTTGCTCCTGGCTTCTCTCAAACCTTGCCCTCAAAGGTATAAAATATCTGCTAGGAATCCATGGGGGCTACAGCACAAAGACCTGCATTTGTAGGAGAACTCATGTTCAGAGGAATAAGCCAAAGAAAAGATTGCAAACCTGGGCATGTCCTACAACCTCTGTCAAACAGCCCCCTGTGGTATTTACCTAAGGCAAGTTGAAGGTTGAGTGGCTAATGCAAAGCCAGAGCAATTTACTGTCCACAAGGTGATCAACAAGGAAAGTTGAGTCTGAGAACTGAGGTTGGTATTTGGATGCCATCTTTCTTAAAACTGAAAGTCTGGGAAAAAAAGAATCAGCCTTACACATGTTTCCACCTTGTCTTCCCTTGTTCTCCCGACCCTACTCCCTACCCAAAGGTATGGGAATGTAACTGAGTTTGAAAGCTGCAATAACATCAGGAGGGTGGGGACATTTGTAAGCTGAGCTACAGATGATTGCACTTGGTGCTATAGGTGGCTGAGAAGAAATCTAGATGTCCCTGCTGAACATTAACTTCAGTGCCTTACAGGTATGCCGTCTGGGCCATTCTAAATCCTGCTGCACACATCTGCAGCTGGTGGTTGAACTCAAAAGCAAAGTTGCCAAGCAGTTGCCAACAACAATGGACAGCAGTCCCAGTCAGCTACCCCCAACCCTAAGCCACACTTTTTGGCAGGAGCCCAGGACAGCCCACCTCCCATGCCCTGTTCCGTACCTTCTCATGGGATTTGCAGGTTGACTGGAAACTTAGACATGCAAGAGACTGGTGGCTTCCAAAGTGGGTTCTAGATCAGTAGCATCAGTATCACCTGGAAACTTGTTAAGACTGTACCACATTCAGCTTCTAGGCCACCATTCACCCCCGATGCTCACATCTTAGGGCCCTTTAACTTTTTCCAGCTGGCCACCATGACAAAGTGTCTAAGTAAGTTTCCCCATTCCCCCCTATAGCTTCATAAAACAATAGATTTTTAATCTGAACTCTTCTATGCCATTGACCTCTTTGGCAATCAGTACTTTAATTATGTAAGTGAACAGTATAACTGATTATAATGTATATATAAATATTTGTATAATATTTCAGTATAGTTAAATATATAATAATCCAAACATATAATGTAGATATGTATTATTACTACTGATTTTTATTTGCCACAATATGGATGAACCTGGAGAACATTATACTCAGTGAAATAAACCAGTATCTTTTTTCAACAGTTGTTTTCTTCCAGCTGTTTGATGTACACCGATGCTACAGTGAACATTTTTGCATGTGTATGCATGTGCACATTTTTGTACTACTGATCTTATTTCTCTAAGATGCATTGTTCAAGGTGGCATCACTGAATCAAAAGGTATGTATAGTCTATCTTTGAATGCATTTTAATAAACTCTGCTGGACTATTTCCTGAAAAAGTTGTGATGATTGGCATTCTCACTCACAGTGGGGATGAAAACTTCCTTTTAAAAATTCCTTCCCTTGGTTCAAATTAGGGGAATTATGGCCAGATTATTACTGTTCAAATTCTGCACATTAGAATATCTTAAAGAACTTTTAAAAATTCAGAATCCAAGACCATTCTGAATTAAATCCTGGTCTCTGGAAAGCAGTGTTTTTCACTCCCCAGGCTATTTCCATGTGCAGATGGCTTTGGGAAGGGCAGGACTGGATGTTACCAGTTTTCTAAAGTATTGCCCATTTGAGGGCAACAGTAGCTCTTGGTTGTAAAATTTGCCCCTCTGTGACTAGTTTATATGATAATTATCCTGTTTGTATTATCTCTTCAGGAAGGTCAATTTTATCCTCTGAAGATGATTTTTTAACATTTTCATGTTAAAGAAGCTTTTTGTATATGAGAAAAATTAGCCACCTGTATTGTTTGATTTTAATATCTTCTTTAGTTACATGGAAAAGCTTTAATGTTTTCATCATCAGCTTTTAAAGGTTGTTTTTTTGGTTGTGGATGGTCTATACTATAAAGGCCTTTTTCTGCTCCAAGAATATGCAAATGATTGTTGTATTTTCTTTGAATAATCTATATAGAACCACTTTTGTATTTGATATGAAGTAAGGAACTCCTTTGTCATTTTCCAAATGAGTAGACAAAGGTCTCAAAACTGATCAGGAGTAACACAGAGATGCCTCCTGTTATGTGTATTACCAATTTTTAGCAATCTGGATGTCAGCCAGTACAGAGCTTGTTAAATAAATTATAGTGCACACATAGTATTTACTATGATGAGACTATTTTTTTAAAAATTAGATCAACCTGTATGTGTATTAAGGAAGATATCTTCTATATATTCTTAAATTAAAAAAAAATATATATAGGATAATATGCATGTGATATTTTTTGAGATTCATTTGAAAGAGCCACAGAGAAAGAGATCTTTCACCTGCTGGTTTGCTTTCCAATTGCCACAACAGTCAGATCTGGCCAGGCTGGAGCCAGGAACTCTATCGTGGTCTCCCACACTGGTCGTAGGAGCCCAAGCAATTATTCTGCTGCCTTCCTAGGCACATTAGCAGGGAGCTGGATCAGAAGCAGGGCAGCTGGAACTTGAGCTGGTGCTCAGATATTGGATGCTGACGTCACAGGTGGCTGCTTAACTCACTGTGCCACAACACCAGTCCCAATATGATCAATTTTTATAGAAAAAAACCATGCATATCTATGAATTGTATGAGGCAAGGAGAAACTTTGGAGAGAGAGAAAGAAGTAATACAAGGCTTGACATTGTGTCTGGAATTATAAATAGAGAAACCATTTTAAGCATTTTTTTGCTGCTTAAATTTTGACAGGGAGCATGACTTTTTTTTTTATCCAAATTGATACGATAATGATAATTTGAAAAGACAAAGTCTTAAAAAGACTTGTCCTCTTGTATGAAGAGACAACATGTGCTTTGCTTTTTAATTTTTAAAGACAGTTTTTAATATGCCCAAAATAATGATAGGTTTCTAGTTATAAAAGTAGCAGAATCTTAATAATGAGTCATCTCTGAGTGTTAATTTTGACTGCCTGGCTCCAGAATGCAAGAACAAAGGGGTTCAGGCCATGGTCTGGGATAAGGAGGCTCCCTACCAGGAGACTCGCTAATTCACAGGAGAAAGTCTTCCCTGAGATGTTCACATGACAGTCGTTTGTTCAGGCAAAGTTCCAGCTTCCTAATATAGCGTTGGCCTTAGAAGTCACCCTGCTTGCAGGTGAAGTCAGGCCACCAGAGGCAGCTGATCCCCAGAAGTGGCAGGGGTTGGGAGGGGACAGGGCTACGGTCAGCTGCTGGAAGTCACAGGCGGTTTGGGCTTGTGTTTGTGCATTCTTTCCCTGCTACTGGTGCCAGACACGCATTCTGCTTGACTTTTGGCTTGAATCTGCGCCGACTCATTAATGTCCCATGAGACTCCACCTCATGCAAGCCTGGCTTTGGCATGCGGGTCAGTGTCCCAACCTCACCTCACCTGTGGTATCTACTCACCAAAATGCAAAAATTAAGGGAAACAGCAATCTGGACTTTTATACCAATTATTTTGGTTCAAGTCTTAAATAGGCTCTACCTATGGCAGAGATTTTGCAGCCAAAATACCTGAACTCAAACCCCAGCTTAGCCAATTACTGGCTGTTTAACCTGAGCAAGTTATTTACCATATCCGTTCCTCAATTTCCTTCTCTGTAAAATGGGATAATAAATAGTACTAACCGTATGGAATTTTTATGAGGACTAAATACATGAATATATGTAAGTATTGAAATAGTGCAAGACAAGCACTAAAAGACAGCTAGGCTGTCTTATGACTATTTCCTCTAGTTGCAAATTGATTTCTGAACTGGATACAGATAAGAGCTTACCAGACCCTCCCATGTTGTTTGCTGTTTTTATTATTTTTAACCATTGTTTTTAAAAGATTTTTTATTTATTTGAAAGGCACAGTTACAGAGAGGCAGAGGAGAGAGAGGGAGGGAGGGAGGGAGAGGGGGAAGAGAGAGGGAGAGGGGGAGAGAGAGGGAGGGAGAGGAAGAAAGAGGGAGAGAGAGAGAGGTTTTCCATCTGCTGGTTCACTCCCCAATGGTTGCAATTGCCAGAGCTGGGCCAATCAGAAACTAGGTCTCTGGAGCTTCTTCCAGGTCTCCACATGGATGCAGGGGCCTAAGAAGTTGGGCCATATTCTGCTGCTTTCCCAGGCACATTAGCAGAGAGCTGGATCAGAAGTGGAACATCCAGGATTTGAACTGGGACCCTTATGGGATGCTGTCACTGTGTGTGGCAGCCTTGCCAGCTATGCCACAGCACCACCCCCTAATTTTTTTTTAACCATTTTGGGAGAAGGAAACTGTCTCAAAAATTTTTTTTCTTTTTCTATTTTTTCAATTGTGGGTAAAAAAAAATGATGTGGGATTTGCCCTCTTCAGATTTTTTTCAGTATATAAGGGTACTTTAAAAAGTTCATGGAAAATGGTATTGAAAGATACATTTAAGTTTATACAATTTTTTTTAATTCTTTGCATAGTTTTTTTCATAATACATATTTCTTTTTAAAATATTTATTTTATTTATTTGAAACCCAGAGTCGCAGAGAGGATTTCCAACCAATGGTTCACTCTCCAGGTGGCCACAATGGCCGGAGCTGTGCCAATCCGAAGCCAGGAGCCAGGAGCCTCTTCTGGGACTCTCACGTGGGGGCAGGGGCCCAAAGACTTGGGCCATCTTCTGCTTCCCCAGGCCACAGCAGAGAGCCGGATCAAAAGAGGAGCAGCTGGGACTAGAACCGGTGCCCGTATGGGATGCTGGCGCTTCAGGCCAGGGTTTTAACCTGCTGTGCCACAGCGCCAGCCCCATAATACATATTTCTATGAACTTTTTGAAGACCCCCCCATGTGCATTAGTTTCAATTGTTTTCACAAAGATAAACTTCTCTTTTTATTTCTAAATGTTATTTTAAACTAACCTAAACATTTTACATATTTATAGGATAACTGTATGATGTTTCTATGCATGTATGCACCACATAATATCTAATCATGGTAAACATACTTATTACAGCAAACATTTAACATTTCCTTGTGGAGACACATTTGAAATCTTACAATTTTTAGAGAAATATACAGTACATTATCATTATCTAAAGCCATCCTATTGTACAATAGAACAAACTTTTTCTCCTCTGTAACTTGGACTTAGTACCTTTTACTCAGTCTTTCCTCATCTCTCCCCCATAGGCCCCAGCCACTGATAACCACCATTATACTTCTAATTTCTATTTTCTGAACTTTTTTAGATTCCACATATGATATATATTCAATACTTATCTTTCTGTGCTTGCCTTATTTTAACAAAATGACCTCCACCTGCACTGATGTTGCAACTGACAAGAGTCCATCCTGTATATGGCTGAATGAAAGTTTATTGTGTATATGTACATTTATCTGTGCATCAGTTGATCATTTAGGTTTATCCCATTTCCTGACTTGTGAATATTGGTGCAATAAACTGGAGAGTGTAGTTGTTTCTTCAGTTCATCTCCCATGGCTGCATACCCCATAATGTGACTTCCAGATCATATTCTGGACTGTTTTTACTTTTCTGAGGAACTTCCATACTGTTTCCCACAATGGCTGTACTAATTTACATTCCCACCAACAATGTGCAAGGGATCCCTTTTTGCCACATTGCCAGTGCTCATCCTTTGTCGTTTAATAATAACCAATCTGATGAGTGAGATGATATCTTGTGGTTTTGATTTTTATTTCCTTAATGACAAACGATTGTGCATCTTTGGATGTACCTGTTGTCCATTTATTATTGAGAAAAAAAATGGATAAATTGGACCATTTTTAAATTGAATTATTTTGGCTATTGAATTCGACTTCCTCATAGGTTCTGGTTATTAACCTTTTGTCCTATGAAAACTTGGAGATTTTCTCCTATTATGTAGATTGTTCGCTTTCACTCTGCAGAAGCTCTTTGGTTTGATGAAAATCCATTTGTCTATTTTATTTTTGTTTCCTGTACTATTGGGGTCTGACACATAAAATCCAAGTTCATGCCAATGTCCTGAAGCAGCTCCTCTGTTTTCCTTTAGTCATTCCCAATTTCAGATCTTATATTTCTATCTTTATTCTAATTTGAGTTGATGTTTACTCATGTTGAGAGACAGGGGTATAATTACATTCTTCTGCATATGGATAGCCAGTTTTCCCAGCACCATTTATTGAAAAGACTGTCCTTTTTCAATGTGTGTTCCTAGCACCTTTGTCAACGATCAGCTGGCTATAGATAAGTGAGTTCAATTCTAGAGTCTCTATTCTGTTACATTGGTCTGTGTGTCTGTTTTTATGTCAATACCATACTGTTTTAACCACTGAGACTTTGTAATGTATTTTAAAGTCAGATACTATAATGCCTCCTGCTTTATTTTTGTTTAAGATTGCTTTGGATATTTGGGATCTTGTGTGATTTTGTAGGTTTTGATAGTTGTACTTTTGTTTTGTGAAAAATTACTTTGTGTTTTGGTAGGGAATGCATTAAATTTGTAAATCATTTTGGATAGTATGTCCACTTTAATGGTGTTGATTCTTCCAAACCTTATACATAATATTCTTCTTTGTGTCCTCTTTAATTCCTTTCTTCAGTGTTTTATAGTTTTCATTGTAAAGATCTTTTACCTCTTTGGTTATGTTTATTCCTAGGTATGTTTTTATAGCCATTTTGTTGCAAAAGACAGGATTTTATTCTGTTTTATGGTTGAGTAGTAGTCTATAGCACACAGATACAGCAGTCATTGGTTGAAGGAAATCTGGGTTGATTCCATATCTTACCTACTGTCAGTTGAGCTACAGTAAACATGGGGGAACAGATAATTCCATCATATGCTGATTTCATTTTGTTTGGATAAATATCCAAGAGTGAGATGGCTGAGTCATGTGGTGGATACACTTTCAGATTTCTGAGGAATCTCCACAATTTCTTCCATAATGGCTGTTCTAGTTTACATTTCCACAACAGTGGATTAGGGCATATTTTCCCCCATATGCTTTCCAGCACTCATTACTCTGATTTTTAGATGATAGTTATTCTTACTGGGTTGAAGTGAAACCTCATTGTGGTTTTGATTTGCATTCCCCTGATGGCTATTGATCCTGAACATTTTTTCACGTATTTGTTGGCCATTTCATCATTTGAAAAATGCCTGTTCATGTGCAATGCCTACTCCTTAACTGAATTATTTATTGTTTTTGTGTTTCTTGAGCTCTTTATAGATTCTGGACATTAATCCTTTATCAGTTGCATAGTTTGCAAATATTTTCTCCCATTCCATCAGTTGCCTCTTCACTCTGTGTGTGTTTCCTTTGCAGTGCAGAAATTTTTTTAACTTGTATTTAATAAATTTAAATTTCCAAAGTACAACTTTTGAATTATAGCAGCTTTCCCCCCCCCCATAACCTCCCGCCCACCTACAACCATCCCATCTCAGAAACATGACCATCAATATGAAAGAAGGTAAAGGAAGAAAATCTCCCAGTAAAAGATCACAGGAAGTTCCAAGTGTATATTAGAAACATCTTTGGAAAAATGGCAGGGCAAAGTCACTACTTATCAATACTTACATTGAATGTTAATGGCCTCAACTCTCCAGTTAAAAGGCACAGACTGGCTGAATGGATTAAAAAACAAAACCCATCTATTTGCTGCTTACAAGAAACACATCTTTCCAGCAAGGATGCATGCAGACTGAAAGTGAAAGGTTGGAAA
The DNA here is from genome assembly GCF_033115175.1 of Lepus europaeus. Classification (NCBI taxonomy): domain Eukaryota; kingdom Metazoa; phylum Chordata; class Mammalia; order Lagomorpha; family Leporidae; genus Lepus; species Lepus europaeus. Next base: position 153,255,753 of record NC_084829.1, on the reverse strand, counting down.
AAGATTCCATTCCAACAGAAATTTCTTAACTTGGTTTAATCCTATTTGTCTGTGTTTGCTCTGACTACCTATGTTTATAGGGTCTTTTCCAAGAAGTCTTTGCTTATGCCAGTGTCTTGCAGTTTCCCTGATGTTTTCTTCTAGTAAGTTGATGGTATCAGGTCATAGATTTAGATTCTTGACCCATTTTCAATTGATTTTTGTGTAAGGTGTAAGGTAGGGATCTTATTTCATACTTCTTTGTGCATTGACTCCATTTTCCCAACACAATTTATTGAAGAGACTGTCCTTTCTCCAGAGACTGATTTGGGCTTATTTGTCAAAGATTACTTGGTTATTGCTGTATGGATTAATTTCTGGGGTTTCTATTCTCTTCCATTGGTCTACATATCTATTTTTGTGCCAGAGCCAGGCTGTTTTGATTATAACTACCCTGTGGTATGTCTTGAAATCTGGTATTGTGATGCCTCCAGCTTTGTTTGGCTATATTATAACGTCATTCATTTTTGGACATGAACTTGGTATTCAGCAACTTTGCTGAATTTCTTATTTTAATACCGTTTTTGGTGAAATCCTTGGGGTTTCCTATACAAGATCATATCATCTGCAAATAATGACAATTTTGATTTCTTCCTTTCCAATTTGGATGCCATGTGTTTCTTTCCCCTAATTGAGTAGGAATTGCAGTTCCACACTGAATCAAAGTGGTGAAAACAGGTATTGTTGTGTTGTTCCAGATTTTAGAGAGAAAGTCTCCAGGTTTTCCCCATTCCATATGATATTAGTTGTTGGTGTGGCCTTTCTTAGGTATATTCCTTCCAAACTTAATTTGTTCAGAGTTTTTATCATGAAGAGATGTTGTATTTGATCAAATTACTTTTCTGCAACTATGGAGATGATCATATAATTTTACCCCTCATTCTGCTGAGGATAGAATGTGATGTGGGGTATCATGTTTATTGACTTGGCATGTATTGAATCACCTTTGCATGCCTGGGGTAGATCCCACTTGATCATGGTGAGTGATCTTTTTTAATGTACTATTACACTCAACTTATTAGTATTTTGTAAGAATTTTTGTATTTATGTTCATGAAGAGCACTGGCCTGAAGCTTTCAATTTTTTGTGTTCTTGTCTAGTTTTGGTATCAAGTTAACACTGGACATGTGAAATTGGAAGAATTTCCTCTTACCCTATTTTTGAATAAATTAAGAATAGGTGTAAATTCCTTAAATGTTCGATAGAAATCAACAAAACCTTGTAGTCCTGCGCTCTTCTAATGGGAGACTCTTTATTACTGATTCAACCTTGCTACTCATAATTGGTTAATCAGATATTCTATTTATTCCTGATTCAATCTTGGTAATGTATGTATTTCCAGGAATTTGTCTGTTTCTTCTAGTTTATCAAATTTTTGGCAAATAATTATTCTTAATAATTCTTTGCAATTCTGTGGTATCGGTTGTGACTCTGATTTCGTTGATTTGAATATTTCTTCTTTTTTCTTTGCCTAGCTAAGGGTTATCAAGTTTGTTTATCTTTTCAAAGAACAAGCTATTTGTTACATTGATTTTTTTTGTATAGCTTTTTAAGTCTCAATCTCATTTCTGCTTTGACATTTATTACTTTTTACACAAATTTTAGATTTGATTTGTTCTTTTTTTCCTTTACAATTTTTTTAACATTTTGCCACATTTACTTCAAATGTAGAAATTATATACATCATATATATATATATATATGCATATACTGTTTTATCTTAAAATCAGAGATGTAAATATCATAGATTAAGGGATTCATAGCAGTGATCATAGCATGTGGAAAGAAGGGTATATTGTCATTTATATGATATGATCCAGTGATACAATATTTATAAGTAAATACCAAATGATATGACTTGATTTGTTTTTGCTTTTCTAATTGCTCAAGATGCAACAATAAGTTTATTAGAATTTTTTCAGCTGTTTTCATGGAAGTTTTATTGTTATAAACGTTCCTCTTTTTTTAAACTTTTGTTTAATAAATATAAATTTCCAAAGTGCAGCTTTTGGATTATAGTGGCTCCCTCCCCCCCCCATAACTTCTCTCCCAACCCACAGCCCTCCCATTTCCTGCTCCCTCTCCCATTCCAGTCACATCAAGATTTATTTTCAATTATCTTACATACAGAAGATCAATTTAGTTTATATTAAGTAAAGATTTCAACAGTTTGCACCCACACAGAAACACAAAGTGTAAAGTACTATTTGAGTACTAGTTATAGCATTAATTTACATTGTACAACACATTAAGGACAGATATCCTACATGGGGAGTAAGTGCACAGTAACTCCTGTTGTTGACTTAACAATTGACACTCTTGATAAACTTTCCTCTTAATGCTGTTTTTGTATCCCATAGGTTTAAGCGTGTTGTATTTTCATTTTTTTCATTTTCATTCTTCTAAAAAAATCAAGTTTATTTAAACAATAAAATGTTTGAAGGAAACACTATCTTGAATTTACTTTTTAAGAGTAATTCAGGCCAGTGCCATGGCTCACTAGGCTAATCCTCCACCTGCAGCGCCGGCACACCGGGTTCTAGTTCTGGTTGGGGCGCTGGATTCTGTCCTGGTTGCTCCTCTCCCAGTCAAGCTCTCTGCTGTGGCCCGGGAGTGCAGTGGAGGATGGCCCAAGTGCTTGGGCCCTGCACACGCGTGGGAGACTAGGAAGAAGCAACTGGCTCCTGGCTTCGGTTCGGTGCAGCACGCCGGCTGTAGGGGCCATTTGGAGGGTGAACCAGTGGAGGAAGACCTTTCTCTCTCTCTCTCTCTCTAACTCCACCTGTCCAAATATATATATATATATATATATATATATATATATATATATGAGTATATATATATATATGAGTAATTCAAACCTGTTTAAAAACAAATTACCCTACATTTAACAACTATGTACAGAAGATATAAAATTGTCCTTGGTTTTATTATAACAAATGAAAAACTTCAAAATTCTCCAATCAAAGGTATTCAGGGATTGTTATGTTGTTGTTTTGTTGAAACAGTGAGGGCACAGTAACTTAATGGACTACAAACAAAAGAGCTGAGTGTGCATGCCACCAATGGAGAAAGAGGAGATTTTCATTGAACCAGTATTTTTCCCATTTCCATCTCCATTTGATGCCAATCAAAACATACCAATGGCCATTTAGTTAAAAAAAAAAAAAGCACTGCAGTATGCTTGTGCATATATACCAGTTACTTTGCGCACAATAAAAGAATGGGAAAGGGGAAAACAGAACTAGAGAAAATGATGGTGGTATTTGTAATTTTCTAATTGAGAATGTATTCAAGTATGCTGTAGGAGTCAGATTCTCTTTTTAGTAGAAACTTATCTGCTGCTGGAACACATCTATTTTGTCCTGATCCTCAACTGCGCAGGTATGTCTGTTTCACTCACGATTGCATATCAAATCAGAATATGATCTACCTGATTGATAAGCCTTGTCATTTGAAATAGACCTTTTAGTTTACTAAATGGTGCATGCCTCTTAAACTGCACCACCACCTTCAATTAATATGATTGTTGTTCTCAGTCTTGACTCCTTTCTTGGACTTTTCATGAAATGTGGTGAGTGTTGGGGTCTCCTCAGCTGCTACTTCATAAGAAAGGTATGAGGTCCACAGCAAACAAGCACACCAACAACACCAGGAGCAGCAGGAGAAACAGGTGGCAGCACTGAAAAGGAAGAGGACGTGCAAGCACATTTCACGGAGATTTCTAATAAACTTCTTTTATTTATTAGTTGTTCAGGAATAAGTTGTTTAATTTTCACTTATGTAGTTTCCAAAGTTTTTCTTATTTCTATTTTCTAGTTTTATAGCATTGTGGTCAGAAAAGATACTCAATATAATTCCTACTTTTAGAGATGGGCTGAGACTTGTTTTGTGACTACCAAAAGATCTACCCTGGAGACTGTTACAGGTGCTGTTAAGAAGAATGTATATTCTGCAACTCTTGGATGTAAGGTTCTGTAGATGTCTGTTAGGTCCAGTTGATCTGGGGTGCAATTTCAGTCTCCCATTTCTTTGTTTATTTTCCATCTGATCTGAGCATTTTTAAAAGAATGAAGTAGAAGTCCCCTGCACTTTCAGTATTGGAGTCTATTTCTCCCTTTAGATCTATTAATATTTTCTTTATGTAGTTGAGTGCTCTGATATTGGGCAAATATCATTTTTTGCCCTCTTGCTAGACTAAAATCTTTATCATAATATGACATCCCTTGTCTCTTTTTGTTTAAAATCTATTTTATCCGCCGGCGCCGTGGCTCAACAGGCTAATCCTCCGCCTTGCGGCGCCGGCACACCGGGTTCTAGTCCCGGTCGGGGCACCGATCCTGTCCCGGTTGCCCCTCTTCCAGGCCAGCTCTCTGCTGTGGCCAGGGAGTGCAGTGGAGGATGGCCCAAGTGTTTGGGCTCTGCACCCCATGGGAGACCAGGATAAGCACCTGGCTCCTGCCATCGGAACAGCGCGGTGCGCCGGCCGCAGCGTGCTACCGCGGCGGCCATTGGAGGGTGAACCAACGGCAAAAGGAAGACCTTTCTCTCTGTCTCTCTCTCACTGTCCACTCTGCCTGTCAAAAATAAAAAAAAAAAAAAAAAAAAAAAAAAAAAATAAAATCTATTTTATCCAATATAAGTATGGCAATTCCTGCATTCTTTTGAATTCCATCTGTTCATTTTCAGTCTTTATGTGTCCTTACAGTTGAAGCAAGTTTCTTATATGTTTATCCATTCTATGTTTATCTTATGTTTATCCATTCTATTACTCTGTCAGTTGTAGAATTTGGTCCATTTTCATTTAAGAACAATTATTGATCATGCCTCAATATTGCCATTTTGATGCTTGTTTTCTGGTTTTGTTGTAGATTTTTGTTTGTTTTGCTTTGTTTTTACTTGAAAGGCAGAGTTACAGAGAAAAGAGACACACTGAGATCTTTCATTCACTGGTTCACTCCCCAAATGGCCGAAACGGCCAGGGGTGGCCCAGGATGAATCCAGAAGCCTAAAGCATCCTCCAGGTCTCCCACTTGGGTGCAGGGGTACAAGCACTGGGCCATATTCGGCTGCTTTCCCAGGCACGTTAGCAGGCAGCTGGATCAGAAGTGAAGCATTCGGGTCTCCAACTGGCTTCCGTTCTGGCATCACAGGCAAAGGCTTAACCTGCAACACCACAATGTCATCCCCACAGTTCTTCCCCCCCCCCCCAACAATCATATTTTGTTTTTTCCCCTATCTTTGTAATCATTGCGAAGTTGCTATGATTTTGCAACAGCTTCTTAAAATCAAAATATGTTTTTTGCCAGCCTTGTGGTAATGAAGAAACAAAAGAAAAACTATAACAGACTAACCAAAAATAATAAGCAACAAATCAAAACACACTATGAGGGGAAATGACTTAACAACAAATAAGATCTCTATACTTGCACTCTGTTGTCCCTCATATTTTCAATTTTTGATGTCCCATTTGGCATATTTCTATACTTTCATTAATATATTTTAGTTGTTTTGCTTTTTAATCTTCATACTAAAGATGTGAATGTTCATGCACCGTGTTTATTATATTAGAGGATTCTGAATTTGTATAGCTATTCTTAGTGAGTTTTCTAGCTTCTGATATTTTTTCTTACTTTTTAGCACTGTTTTCAGTTTAAAGAACTCTCTTTAGCATTCCTTGTAAATCCGGTTTGGTGGTGACAAATTATCTCAGTCATTTTACTGTCTGGGTATGTGTTTCTCTCTCCCTCATATCTGAAGGATAGCTTTGCTGGACACAGCATTCTTGGCACGTTTTTCCTTCAGTACTGTGACTATCTCAACTGTCTCACAGCACCTGACCTATAACATTTCTGCTGGTAAGTCTGCACAGTCAAGCTGGGACCACTTTGCATGTTAGTTATTCCTCCTCCTTGCAGCTTTAAGAATGGTCTCTCTTTCACCTTGGAGAGCTTTTATTATTATATGTCTTGGTGTCAACTTGGTTGAGTTCAGTCTGGTGATATCTGGACAGGTGCATCTTCCTTTAAGTTGGTGTGATTTCTGTGTATCTCTTCAAATATGCTTCCTGTTTGGCATTCTCAAGTCCCTTTTGCACCCCAAATGTTCGAATATTTGCTCTTTTAATACTTTCTCAAAGTTTCCATAAACTCTTCATCTGCTACAACTATCCAAAATGATGCTGGTTGGAATGTTATTCTTATCAACACAACCATGAGACTCCATTTGCCACCAGTGCAGGTCCAGGAGCTCTGACTACTGGCATTGGCTTGGGGATGGGGATCATTAGGATCTGACCAATGTTGAGTTTTTCCAGCTTGGTCAACAGTGATTTCCAAGGCACAGTCCTGTAGTTCCTTGCTATCTGCTTAAGATCAGAGGAGGTGTGATCTAAGCAGCTTGGTTGCCCAGGGTGGTTCTAAGCTGGAACATGTCAATCACAGCCTCCCATCCCTGGTCAGCTTGGAGTTGCACGCCAGGTTCATGTGAGGCTGGCAGTGATTTGTCCTGAAATGAGTTTGTCCCACAAGGATGCAAGCATTTACCTGACACTGGAGTACAGCTAGAGGTTTTGTCCACAGGCCTAGGGACAGAGACTATTGGAATGTGCCCAGTGTGGAGTTTACTAATCCAGCAGTGAGCACCAATACACAGTCCTGTGCTTCCTTGTTGCCTACCCAAGGTTGGGGTAGGAGTGATAAAGGCAGCCCATTTAACTTCCCACATTGACACTAAGCCAGGTGACAACTGGGTTTCACTGTCGCTAGTCCTGTTGCAATTTTGGGAGTTCACATCAGGCCTGCAGGGTCTTAGTCCACCCGTACAGGATGGACTGGGTCCGAGGAAAGGTGAGTGCGCCGCCACACCTGAAGGCTCCACCTTAGTTTTAACTGCCTCTGGGGATTTATGAGCCTCCCTCAGCCCAGCACTGGCCACCCAATGATCAGCATTCATTAGTTCACATCAGGCCCACTTTAGGTTAGCAGCAATATGTTAGTCCCACCAGGGCACACATCTTGGTATTGGGGCAACTGCTAATGGCTTCTTCTATGAGCACTTCCTGGGGGTGGAGCTCTTTGGATATTGTCAGGCGCTGGATTGCACAGCTGCAGCCTGGCCCTGAGCTCCAAGGAAAGGTCCTAAGTACCCTTTCCTGTTCCATTCCCCAGTGGCTGGAGTCTTGCTCTACTATCAATCAGAGGATAGAGGAGGGGTGGTAGGTGTAGTCTCAGGCCACCTGGCTAAGAGGAACCAAAATCTCATTCTGTAAATATTGATGGGTGGGCGGGGCAGGGGCCAAGGGGCCTTGCTAGGGCGTGCTTTTCTTGTGGCAGCCCTGGTAATGGATTTCAAGTCAAGAGTATGTACTTATTTAACTCTCTCCCTAACAAGCAGGATTATTTTCTCCAACTGTGCTACTTGGAATGGGGGAGGTGTAACACAAGCAACTATTGAGTTCCTGCTTTCTTCAATGGATCTTTTCTTAGTATTATACTAATACAGGCAGTTTGGTCTCTCTACCTGGCTTCCATGGTCTTGTGACCTTGACTTGATGTGTGAATAGGTATTCAGATTGGTGTCTCTGTGGGGAAACCATCAACCAAGCATCTTTTTTTTTTTCTTTCTTAGAGATTTATTTATTTATTTGAAAGGCAGAGTTACAGAGAGGCAGTGGCAGAGGGAGGGAGGGAGGGAGGGAGGGAGGGAGAGGTCTTCATCTGCTGATACATTCCCCAGATGGCTGCAACAGCTGGAGCTGTGCCAATCCAAAGACTTGGGCCATCTTCCACCGCTTTCCCAGGCCATAGCAGAGAGCTGGATCGGAAGAGGAACAGCTGGAACTAGAACCAGCGCCCATACGGGATGCCAGCTCTGCTGGAGGTGGCTTTACCTGATATACCACAGCGCCGGCCCCTCAACCAAGCATCTTACTCATCTGCCATCTTGACTAAACATCTTTAATTCTATTTTTCACAGACATTTCATGAAAGCTTTAATTTATTTGGAAGTCAGAGACAGATACATAGAGACACAGAGACACAAAGAAAACTCTCATCTGCTAATTCACTCTCCAAAGGCCAGCAGCAACTGAAGCTAGATGTGAGGATCTCCTACAGAGGTGGCAAGAACCCAGTGTCTTATCCTATCACCACTGCCGCCCAGGGTCTGTATTATCAGGAAGTTGGAATCAGAAGCCAGGACTGGGAATTGAACCCAGGTACTCTGCTGTGGGATATGGGTGCCTCCCCATGTTTAAGTTTGTATGTTTGAATGATAAAGCAAAAGAGAGAGAGAGAGAGAGAGAGAGAGAGAGAGAGAGAGAGAGAGAAAGATATGAAGGAAGGAAGGAAGGAAGGAAGGAAAAAAAATATGAATGAAAGAATGAGAATGCATGTTCTATTCTTGGGCTGGGCCAGGCCAAAGCCAGGAGCCCAGGGCTCCCAACTGTGTCTCTCATGGGAATGGTAGGGTCCCAATACATCAGCTATCACCTGCTGCCTCTTAGATTGTGCATCAATAGAAAGCTGGGTCAGCAGTGAAAGTGCTCTGAAATGGGACACAGGCGTCCCAAGCAGTGGCTTAACTCACTGTGCCCCAACCCACATTCTGTGGTTGAGGAGTCTTAATTGCTAAGCCAAATGCCCAGCTGTCTGCAAACTTTGTGAAGTCCTCTCAAATGGTGCAATATGGTGAACTATAAGCACAGTGTTGTATGCTGATTTCTATCTTAGAGTCTCCCCCCCCCTTTTTTTTTTTTTGACAGAGACAGAGAGAGACAGAGAGAAAGGTCTTCCTTCCGCTGCTTCACCCTCCAAATGGCCGTTACAGCCGGCACGCTGTAGCCAGCGTGCTGCGCCGATCTGAAGCCAGGAGCCAGGTGCTTCCTCCTGGTCTCCCATGTGGGTGCAGGGCCCAAGCACTTGGGCCATCCTCCACTGCCTTCCCAGGCCACAGCAGAGAGCTGGACTGGAAGAGGAGCAACCGGGACAGAATCCGGCACCCCAACCTGGGACTAGAACCCGGGATGCCAGCACCACAGGCCAAGGATTAGCCAAGTGAGCTGTGGCGCCGGCCTACTTTAGAGTCTTGAGAACTCTGCTAGTAGCTTGGGAATCTGCCAGACGAAGAGGGGCATCCCGCCAGGTATGTATGTTTCTGAGCTCCTACTCCCAGTTGCCCTTTCCAGGAGTGCCTCCTTCAAAGTTTCACCTCCCTGGACTCTTACTCTCTTCACAAAGTGGGGACTTGCAGGCTGATGATACTCAGCAAAGGTTTGAAAAGTAAAGGACCACAGTCTGTACCTGTTTGATAGGCCCTTTGACTAAGTTTTCTATTTTTGTTGTAGAATAAAGATATAAACAACGCCTTCAATACTCTTGATATTTTATGGGAAAGTTTGCTGACCCATCAGATAGACTTGCCCAAGGAAAACACCGTTAATGGCAGAAGTGCAACACCTATTCCTTTCTCCATAGAAACTTCACAGAATGCAACCCTGCAGGTAAGCTCAGTGCTTTGTCAGCTCCCCCACCTGCACCTCCATTGGACTGTCATGCAGAGTTCTAACCTGAAACCATTCTGCTGCATTGAGGATGCATTCTTCTTCCCTCCCTGCCTCCCTCCCTCCCTCCCATGTTCCCTCCCCCCGCCCATATCTCCTCCCCCTGCCCCTTATATTCTGTCAGAAGGTCATGGGGACAAGACATTAATATTTGCTTTGAGATTGGAAATGCATCTTCTCTCATGAGTAATGGTCTCAGAGAGTATGGAGAATGTTTGGCTGCCACTAGTTGCATTGTTCATTTCTAGCTGGGGTGGGTGCCAGGTCGGCAGCCCTGGCTGTTCCCTCAGCTTCTGGGGCTGAAATCAGGAATGTGAGAATTCTGGCCCCTTTCCACAGCTGTTTTCTTGATGCTGGGTATATCATGTTGGCAAAGAAAGTACACATGAGCACTGTGTGTTCTCAGTTATGCGATCAAAGACTAACTCCCGGAAATAGAAGAATGGTGATTACCAGACGGTGGGAATTGGGAGGGGGGAGATAGGAAATTGGTTACCAGAGCAGTCAGAGCCTCAGTGAGGCAGGAGGAGGAAGTTTTACTTCTTGTTGTTTTTTTTTTTTTTAATTTGTTTTTGAGAACCATAGTGGTGCAACAAGATAAATGTAGCTAATAGTGTAGTTTTGCACATTTCGATACTTTTAAATCTCAAATAATCTTAACAAAAAGGAAAGAGGAAAAATGTTTATATCATAGTACCAAAAAATGGAACTAAAATATAAGCTTAATTTGGCACACTCTTTTTTTTTTAACTCAACCTTAGTTTTTCATGATATGTATTTGTGTTTCTAATGTTTTTGCAAAAAATATATTTTACATGATATTATTGAAGTATCTTGACATACATAATCCTGAGTTTTGTAATCAATTAGTAAATAAATTTTAAGGGGAGAGAGTGCATACATGTGGCCCCCGGAGCTCACATGGGAACAACAAGCTTGGAATCAGGATCGTGATAGTCTGGCAGGCAATCAGCCTTGTCTGCTATGGGCTGGGGCTCCTTTCGATGGACTGAAGGAGGCCCTAGCACCATTTCCCCAGGTACCTAGTCCAATACTTTTTTTTTTTGACAGGCAGAGTGGACAGTGAGAGAGAGAGAGAGAAAGGTCTTCCTTTTGCCATTGGTTCACCCTCCAATGGCCGCTGCGGCCGGCGCACCGCGCTGATCCGATGGCAGGAGCCAGGTGCTTCTCCTGGTCTCCCATGGGGTGCAGGGCCCAAGCACTTGGGCCATCCTCCACTGCACTCCCTGGCCACAGCAGAGAGCTGGCCTGGAAGAGGGGCAACCGGGACTAGAACCCGGTGTGCTGGCGCCGCAAGGCGGAGGATTAGTCTATTGAGCCGCGGCGCCGGCCGCAATACTTTCTTCTCTCGGCATTTGCAGTGGTCCAGTGGCCTCTAAGCATTAGCAGCTGATGAGATCGCCCGCAGAACTCACCAGCTGGGGACGTAAATGGGGCCCAGAAATCTTATTATAAAGATTTGTTTCCTTGTTTGAAAGGCAGAGTGACAGGACTAAAGAAAGGGAGAGAGGGAAGAAGGATTGAGAGAGAGAGAGAGAGAGAGAGAGAGAGAGACCTTGCATTTGCTGGTTCACTCCCCAAATGCCTGCAAAGGTTAGGATTGGCCTAGGCCAAAGCCAGGAGCTCAGACTTTCATGCAGGTCTCCCACAGGAGTGGCAGGGACCCAAGAACTTGGGCCATCTTCTTTGCTTTCCAAGGCACTTCAGCAGGGAGCTGAATCAGCCGCAGAGCAGCCAGGACTGGAATTGTTACTCTGATATGAGATGCCAGCATTGCAGCTTAAAGTGGCAGCTTAAAGTGCTCCACCACAGCACTGGCCTTGGTACCTAGCAAGTTTAAAAAGACATCTATTGTATTTTTCCACTTCTATGTAGTTACAGAAAATAGATTTAAAAAATTCTTCATAATGCTTTAAGCTCTCTGATATAGTACTTTTTTTTTTTTTTTATAAAAACTTAGGCCACACTTACCCACTTTTCCTGTGGGAAGATGCTTTGAGCCACCTTGGGTTCTGCAGTTCCTGGGTTCAAGTTTTTCCCATTCCTGAACCCAGTTTCTTCTGATCCTGGACTAATGCCAGCCAGTACCAACACTGCCAAGGAGTTATAATAAATTCCTTTGTCCGAATCCCCTCTTTCATAAACCTATTTCATGCTTTCCCTTATTCATGTTGTGCATCCCTAATCGGAAAATCCAAAATCTAAAACACTATGAAATCCAAAATTTTTGAGCATCCTGATGGAATGTAAATGTTGAATGTCTCCCAAAAGCCCACGTTAAAGGCTTGGTTCCCAGGCTGGCACTATTGGGAGACAGTGGAACCTTCAGGCATTTGGGTCTCCTGGGAGGTCCTTAGGTCACTGGGGGTGTGCCCGCAGAAGATCATTCTCTGAAGAGGGTGCTATAAAAGCTTGAGTTGGGGCCGTTGGTTCTCTCTGTGCTTCCTAGCTTGCCACACACTGCTCCCTCCATGCATGCTCTGACATTGCCATCCGCCAGCCTCACCAGAGGCCAAACTGATGGGACCACCGTATCTGAACTTGAACCTCCTAGACTGTAAGCTGAATAAGCTTTTTTTTCTTTATGAAGTTAGTAGTCTCAGGCATTTCATAGTAGTAACCAAAAGCTGACTAATACAGAGAATTTCATAGTTTGGATTTTGGGATTAGAGATCAACTTGTAACATTTATGCAAATATTCTAAAACCTGAAAAACTGTGAAAGCTGAAACACTTCTGGTCCAACCATTTCAGAAAATGCTATTCACCCTATATGTATTCTTACATGTTCAAGAATGGGTTGGATTGAAAGGATTAAGGGGCATTTGAAGTATGTAATAATAATTTAGAAACACAAATTAATGAATAATTTATTCTAGTTTGTAATCCAGTCTTAGTAAAACATCTAGGAGCTCCACTTTTGGCATCTCTAATCCGCCCCTCTGTTTTGAAGGAAATGCTTCCCTTCCAATGTTTGAGCCTCAGAAGCTGCACCTGGTGCCGTGGAGAGGTGGGGCTGACGTCCCCAGCAGCTTGCAGAGGCAGCCATGGCCCTGCTGCTGCCTGCAGTGCCCCTTCTCTTCCTTCTTCCCCTCCATTCCATGGTCTGGGCTTTGGGTATGATAACATGTTCTTTCTGGTTATAAATATGGAAACACTCAGGAAACTTTACAGCATAAACTGCAGAGCTGGGTGAGCTAGAGCATTCAATGAGTCCATAAAAATGTTGGCCGGCGCCATGGCTCACTTGGTTAATCTTCCGCCTTGGGGCGCCAGTATCCCATATGGGCGCCGGCTTCTAGTCCCGGTTGCTCCTCTTCCAGTCCAGCTCTCTGCTTTGGCCCAGGAGGGCAGTGGAGGATGGCCCAAGTGCTTGGGCCCTGCACCCACATGGGAGACCAGGAGAAGCACCTGGCTCCTGGCTTCGGATTGGCGCAGCACCGGCCGTAGTGGCCATTAGGGGAGTGAGCCAGCGGAAGGAAGACCTTTCTCTCTGTCTCTTTATCTCACTGTCTATCACTCCACCTGTCAAAAAAAAAAAAAAAAAAAAAAAAGCTTACCAGCCCACAAACCTCACTGGCCTCTCCTATAACCTGGATTTCCCAGTGCACATTGGCTGGTTACAGGTTGCCCTGCTACAGAGAGGCCTGGCAACATACATTCTGCAAAGGTCTTCAGACTGCTGCCACCTTGCAGCACTCCAGGTGCTTGGCAGAGGATCTGCAACAGGCCATTTGGGAGTGGCTTCTCTGTTCCCAGCCAGGCCTGCCACACAGAGCATTATACCCCATTCCATAGCCAATTTTGAAAATGCTTGGCCTAACAATTCCTTGCTCTATCTGTTGTGATTTTTGTTGGCATTGTTTCTTTTCAACTAGTTAGTGTGAAAGCTAATAATTTGTCAGTGATATATAGTACCTATACATGCCCAGTGTCTTGGAAATGTCACATGGTCTCCATTCTGGGCAATGAGACAGGAGATGGTCTTGTGGAAAGTGGAGGTCATCAAACCTGGCCCAGGTAATTTTTTAAAATCTACATTACTAACAGAAGTCATTAAACATTTAAAAGTGCTGACAAGGTGGTGTTTAGTTTAAGATGCCGCTTGGGATGCCTGCATCCCATAAGGCGTGCCTGGGTTCAAGTCCGAGCTCCACTGATTCTTTTTTTTTATTTTTTTATTTCTTTTTATTTTTTATTTTTGACAGGGAGAGTGGACAGTGAGAGAGAGACAGAGAGAAAGGTCTTCCTTTACCGTTGGTTCACCCCTCAATGGCCACTGTGGCTGGCATGCTGCACTGATCTGAAGCCAGGAGCCAGGTACTTCTCCTGGTCTTCCATGTGGATGCAGGGCCTAAGGACTTGGGCCATCCTCTACTGCCCTCCCAGGCCACAGCAGAGAGCTGGACTGGAAGAGGGGCAATGGGGACAGAATCCAGCACCCTGACTGGGACTAGAACCCAGCATGCTGGCGCTACAGGTGGAGGATTAGCCTATTGAGCCATGGCACAGGCCTTTTTTTTTAAAGATTTATTTATTTATTTAAAAGTCAGAGTTACACCAAGAAAGAAGGAGGTGGAGGAAGGAGGAAGGAAGGGAGAGGGAGAGAGAGAGAGAGAGGGAGAGGTCCTCCATCCACTGGCTCACTCCCCTACTGGCCACAATGGCCAGAGCTGCACCAATCCAGAGCCAGGAGCTTCTTCTGAGTCTCCCATGTGGGTACATGGGCCCAAGGACTTGGGCTATTTTCCACTGCTTTCCCAGACAATAGCAGAGGGCTGGATTAGAAGTGGAGCAGCCCACATGGGATGCTGGCCCTGCAGGCAGCGGCTTCACCCACCACATCACTGCGCTTGCCCCTCCCAGGTGGTTTTACTCTGAAACTGAGCCTGGTGCTAGAGTGCACACCTCTGTTTTGGGCTCCAAGGTCCCGGGACACCACATGGAAACAGGTCTTCCTGGTGCCAAGGTCACCTCACCTGTCCCTGTCACTTCTGACAGGAACCAGGGGTAGGAAAAGTACCTGGCACAACCTCAAAAACCAAGAGCACTGGGGCCAGTGTGGTGGCGACAGCAGGGTAAGCCACCTCCTGCAATGCTGGCATATATACCGCATGGGCACTGATTCCAGTCTGAGTTTTCTGCTTCTGATCCAGTGATTCCCTGCTAATGGCCCTGGAAATGCAGTGGAAGATGGCCCAAGTGTTTGGCCCCTGCACCCACATGGGATTCCCAGATGAAGTTTCAGGCTCCTAGCTTCAGCCTGGCATAGCCCTAGCCATTGTGGAAAGTTTGGGAAGTGAACCAATGGATGGAAGACCTCTATCTGTAACTCTGCCTTTCAAATAAATAAATAAATCTTAAAAAAACAAAACAAAACAAAAAACAAAAAAAAAACGGCCAGTGCTGCGGCTCAATAGGCTAATCCTCCGCCTGCAGCGCCAGCACACCTAGTCCCAGTCAGGGCGCTGGATTCTGTCCCGGTTGCTCCTCTTCCAGTCCAGCTCTCTGCTGTGGCCCAAGTGCTTGGGCCCTGCACCCACATGGGAGACCAGGAGAAGCACCTGGCTCCTGGCTTCGGATCAGCGTGGTGCGCCGGCCACAGCGCACCAGCCACAGTGGCCATTGAGGGGTGAACCAATGGTAAAGGAAGACCTTTGTCTGTCTTTCTCTCACTGTCCACTCTGCCTGTCCAAAAACAAAACAAAACAAAACCAAACCAAGAGCACTGGCACCTCCTAGGTACCAGGGACAACAGAGGAAGAAATGCTCCTCCAAGCCTCCTTGAGAGGGACCACACACCAGGAAATGATGCATTTCTCAGGAACTTAAGAGGCATAGCACAAAGCAACCTGCCCAAACTACTGTCTCTTTTGGAAGAGCCCTGTGTTGTCTCAAAAGTTAATGCAAATTTTTGTTTCTACTCCTGAAATGGAAAAGCTTGTGGAAATGCAAAAATCACTCTTCCTCTGACCCTGTAATAAAACCTCTGATGTACTCAGAGACTTCCAGATCCAGTAGAAAGTTTATCCTCCTTGAAAGAGCACCTGTCTCAACTCTACTCTTTCTGTGATATTTACAACTATTGCTATTGTAAGCTGATGTGAATGTGAGCTTAAAACTAGTGCCTTAATGTATGTAGCCCCAAAAATAAAAATTTGGTCTTCCAAGGCGTACATTCTCTATTGTCGAAAAGAAAATTTGAAGACTTTGGAGAATGCAATCTTGAATCAATGTGATCCAGCCCCTCAGGCATTCCCACCAATGGAGAGATTTAAAAGACCCACAGATTGCTCAACATCCTCTCGAAAGCTTGCTGATCACTGGAAGAGAGAGACGGCACATGTCGACAACCATGCTGGCATCTGAGAAGGGTAATAAAAGAAAGTGTGTGAAGAGGGGAAACCTAGCTATGGCCAACTGAGGAAACTGGTAAATTCTCCATCCAAAAAGTAACTGTAAAGCTGAACAAAACTGATAAAAACACATTTTGACCATTGGCAAATTGATCAAAGAGAGACAACCATCTGGGAAATGTTTACACTTGGAAAACTGCTGAACATGGTAAGTGCAAGTGGGAATCTGTGGCATTCTTGCCTGGGACTGCCTCCATCCTCCACCCTCCAAGTTCAGTTAGCACCAGGATGGAAAAAGTCATAAAGATTGAAAGCTTTGCTGCTGTCACAGGGGGCTCAGACTTACCTTTGTGAAGATAAAGGCAGACAGACAGATAGATGAAGAAATGGACACAGCAAGCTAAGGGGAAAGAGGCATAGAGCTTCGATGACTTCTCGAGGTACCACCTTCCAGGTACCTGCACATGTTCAGCTCTTCAGAAGCTTTCTGAATCCTGCCTGCTCAGGCTGTTCTAGAAGCTTCATTAGGTACCCATGATTGATCATGTCATTGGCCATTGATGATCAATCTTCAGCTTCTCTCTCCTCCGCAGATTGGAGAGTGGGGTTGAGAGTTTCAGCTCTATAATCACATGGATGGTATCCCTGGTAACCAGCCCCTATCCTGATGCTATCTAGGAGCCTACCACCAAGAGTTGTGTCGTAAAAATAAAAGGTGTAGATTGGGCATTGATGCACAGTGGGTTAAACCACCATTTTTGACACCTACATCCCCTATCAGAGTACCTGCTTCTAGTCCCTCTGCTTCCCATCCAACTTCCTGTTAGTGCATCCTGGGAGACGGTGGATAATGGCTAAAATATTAGGGCCCCTCTGTACGGAAAACTCAGATGCTGTTCTAAGCTCCTGGCCTGGTCCATCCCTGGCTGTTGTATTTGGGGAGAATATGGAAGATCTCTCTCTCATTCTCTATTCTCTCTCTCTCCAAGTAGTTGAAACAAAAAGATGTTCCAACGACTCAAGATATCCTGAGGGATTAAGAAGCTCTGTATCAGGGTGTAGGGCCAAGGACCAAATAGTACACACAGAATTTTCCTAGCATTCTAATCTACATGAGTTTCAGGCTCTCCTCCTCAGTGTCCCAGTGGAGAAACCACTTCTCTATTTTTATCATATCACAAAATCACCAATAGCAATAGGGAGCAGTAAGGACTGAGGAATAGCAACAATAACAAAAATTAAAGACATGTACAAAAATGGCACATGTAAATGAAAACATGTCAATAATTCCATTAAATGTACATGCTCAGAGATGGTCATAATAATTGCAATAATTCATAGTTAGGTACTGAGTCTTAGTCCTATGCCAGGCATTGGTGGATGTCTTTCTCTTGATGTCCACAGGACTCCTATGGTATCATTCTTATTTCTATTTTAGAAATGAGGAAACCAAGGAAGAAAGGATTGAAGGATTTGCTGAAGGAATGATAGAACAAGAACAAAATAGTTTTCATGATCCAGTTGGCTCAAATGATGTGAAGTTTCTAAACCCATCCTAATGAAGAAATGAGGTCAGATGCACAGTTGCAGAGGACAATGGAAAGGGAGCAGTAGCAGCTGCTGTCCTTGATGCTCTCCATGGATGGACCCACATCGTCAAGGTGATGCTCCAGGCAAGTGACTCTATTATCTCTTTTTGCTCTGGTTTGGGTATGACTCTGGTGTATGCCCCCAGGGTTTGCATCAGTGTGGAGATGTGAAGAGGCAGTGAGACCCTAGGGGGTGAGGCCTAGAGCAAGGTGATTAGGTCACTGGGACACTGCCCTTGGGAGAAATAACACAGTTCTCATAGGACTCCAGTTAGTTCCTGAGTTAGTAGGCTATTATAAAAGGGCAGGAATGGCACTGCCCACTTTGAGACTTTTTGGCTCACTGTGTGATCCCTCTCACATTCACTCTTGCCACCACGCCATTCACCCTATGACTTCTTCCTGTGCCTTGCTGTTTGTTGGTTGAGCATCCAAAAACTGTGAGCTAAATACACCTATTTTCTTTGTGAATTACCCAGCTTCAGGTATTTTGTTATAGCAACAAAAAAAAAAAAAGAAAAATGAACACACTTTACAAGTAAAGAAACTGAGGCATGGGTAAATTCACTTGCCCAAGGTTACATAACGATTAGTAGAATGAGGATCCCAGCAGAATAAGCTAGCTGCAGAGCTGTGTGTGTATCACACTATTTCTCAACAAGGCACACCCTTCCCCATTCCTCTTCCCCTCCTTGGACACCAATTCATCAGTTAAATCACAGAGGAAGTGAGTGAAAAGGAACAGACAGGTGGCTTTGACGAGAGCAGGGAATCCTGTAATGAAAACCTGTGTTGGGAATGGCCAGTTATTCCTGCTTGCCTTTCCTTTATGGGAGAGAGATCTTTGATCTGGTTGCGTAAGTTTTCAATGATTCATTCCCACATTCTCTTATTCACTCATAAGAAACTACTCTCTTCCTTCTCCATGGGGAAGGGGTGAGGCTAGGCATTAGGAAACAGCCATTTTGTTGAGCACTTCATTTAATCCTCACAATCCTTCCATGGATTAGATGCCATGATTATCATTTTGTTGATAAGGAAGCTGAAGCTCTGAAAAACTGTCAATAATCATGACAGTGCATGTACTAGAGTAAAAAAATCAAGCCCAAGTCTACCTGATGTCAGGAACCACATGTACCTAGGGATGGGGTGGAGGCAGGAGGTGAACTGAAGAAAGAGGGGTACCTGAGGTCCAGATTCATTGCAATAAGATCCGTTTTGATTTCAGGTAATCAGCAATGAACAATGAGCAACAAGTGGGACTTAAAAAAAAAAAAACCACCCACTTGTCTTTAGTTTATTTCTTTATTTCAACATCAAATAAGTTGAGAAAATGGTTTACAGGTGCTCGAGCATCCAGCTAGATTCTTTACTTTTATTAAGGTGCAAAAAGGTTTACAAGTGTAAATTTCATTAAACAAAGCAGTGCAGCGACAAAACAGAATCACATTATAGTATGCATTGGTAGAAGGGCATAGTAATCTGTCAAACACAATTTGGCATTTGAGCCTTTTCCCATAAAACAAGAGCTCTACACTGGAGAGTAGATAGTGCACAAAAAGCATTGTTTATAAGTTGTGAGAGAACATAAACTGGCAAAAATGTCACTTATTAATTCAAGTCTGTATGACCAATGACCTCTCTGTGAATGCAAAGGGGTCCATGTCTGAGGCACCTGCTCATGGGACTGTATGTTGTTTTCAGGGTGCAGAGTTTTGTACACGCACACACGAAAGATGGTTTTGGGACATGGCAGCATTTACGTATTTTAAAAGTTCAGGCACATTTGGATGCAAAAAAAAAATAGAAAATTTTTTTGAGTTTCCAAAAGACAGTGCAAAATTGAAGTGCCATACTAGAGGCAGCAATAACTTACAAAACAATCTTGAATGACTTAAAAAGAGGCCACAGTCTTTACATAGAAAGGCAATGCAGCTGGAAACAGCATAATCACACGAATGAAAAGATGAATATTTGGGACCACAGTTAAATTCATTTGCCGCAGTTGAGAATGAGTAAAGTTCAGGAGTTAACCTGGGAAGTGAACGTTATTATCCGGATCACCCACCCAAGACATTCCCCAAAGAGAATCATGGTTGCCTTGGGAGCTACTGTCTGACTCTGTCTTTAAAATGATTGGGTTCTCTAAGCTAATATGCCTGTGACTATTGGACATTACCACTGTCATGAAATCATTCCCAGTGTCCATCTCAAAGTTGGAAAGTATGATAAGAAGAGGTTTGTAACTGGTTCTAAGTAGGGATAGAGGTACTCTAAACCAACAGCTTAACTCATTGGCTTTTCAATATAGAAGATTCAGTGTGAGAATACTTCAGTGTGATTAAAAGTAAATAGTCTTGTTCAGCCCCAAGAAGGCATAGGAAATGCCTTGGCTAAATTCAGGAAATCCAAACAAAGGCTGTACTTGCTTGGGGGCTGGATGTTGCAACCTAGTTCAATGGGGTTTTCTCTCTGGATGAGTTTGTCTCTCCTACTGTTGCATGGTAACTACAAAATCACTGCAGTAGGCTAGTCAATGGCTAAGAAAAACATGGACCATTAGCTGTTCTTGGACTTCGCAGCTGATGCCCTTGCTTCTTCCCCATGATTGATGTTGGCTTTTGGGGAGCGGCTGTCAATGGAGTCCTTAGTTTTGGATAATCGTGCAGAAGTTGACTCCTGAAAACTGGTGCACAATCCAGGTGCCGGCAATGATCTGCCTCAAAATACTTGCAATATTTTGATCACCATATTTCCCATTCTCCAAATTCCCTAGCCCATTTTTCCACCCTACCCCAACCTCCTGGGTATATCATGCCTTTCAAATTGCAAATGACCTCAGAGTGAGGGAAAAGCACGGATTTCTCCAGCAGGGCCCCTCTACCCCACCGCAACATCAGCTGGAAAAAGTCAGCTGCCCATTAGTGGCACTTCAAATAAGAAGCAAAACAGATTTCTAAAACACTGAGACTCTTGGGCTAATATTTCAACCATCTGATGTTCTCTGCCCATTGCAAATGTAGTAGTTTCTTAACATGAATACAAGTACATTAGATGAATAATGTAAAACCCTCCACTGTATTATTGTTTGGATTTAGCTGGTATTACATCATCTATAGTTCTAAAGATTTTTTTTGTTTTCTTTTTATTTTTTTAAAAGAAAAATCTAAGTATAAACATTAAAAAGAACCCACTGACCCATTAGCTACTGTCCAAAAATATTACTACTGATATTTTGGTAGAAGCAAAATTAGCTGCCCTGAATAATTTTCCTTTTCAGGCATAATCTCTGCTACATAAGATTGTCTAGCATTCAATATCCAACAATAGGCATCTGGATTAGTGCTATTTTGTCTACTGTGGATACAAAAGTTGATATGAAATGTGATCTTCATTTAAATGAATAAATCACAAGGTTTAGGCATGCATGACTGCATACATGACAAGGTAGCTTGAAAAGTATACAAAAAAACTAAAGATTTTCCCCTTGGTTTCCGCATGTTAACCCAGTCAGTCAAATTAAATCCAGAACAGAATTATTACATTCAATTGTCCGATAAACAATGCAATTTCAAAAAAATATATATTATACTATATAAGGTGCTTCTTTGATAAACAAAAGTCATGTTCTTAAACATATTCTAAACGCAGATACATAAAATTGTCCCCAAATTTAGATGTACATATAGGAAAAAAAGTTTTTGGCCCTCCCAGTCTCCCAGTTCTTTGGTGCTCACTTAACTGGGCAACCAGAAAATAGGGCAACCCACTTATCCAAACAGAACACACCAAGGGAAGCCTAGCAGCTCACCTGGGTTGTTGGCCAACACATCACCTCTCAATAGGTTTGAATTCTAGGCAATGAAGTTGCTGGAGGGAAAAAAAAAAAAACCCTTATTTTTTAGTTAATTAAAGAAAGAATAATTCATAATTGCACTAGGGAAGCCAAGACACAAGAGAGGCTTCCCTACGTGTGGGATGAGCCATTTGTTTTCAGGGGCCAAAGGATTCCTGTGGCCCAATTCTGGTCTTCTGGTTCTCCTGGCTTAGGAAGTTTAAGGGCATGGGGCTGGGGGTGGAGCCAAACCCTGATTTTTGGTGAGCTCTAAACCACCAAAGGCATGCGTGGTCTGGCCAGGTGCCCGGCAGCCTGAGCAGTGAATGGGCTGATTCCAACACTCTTCCCCTGCCTGGGGTGTGCGGGATGAGATGGAGCAATGCAGCTGTCCACTGCGCCTCTTCGTATCCAGGCCATGGTGGGCAGGGAAGAAAGGGCGGACCAGCCGGCGCAGTCCAGCTGTGCGGTGCAGGACTATGGGGAGCTTCCTCCTGTAGCGGGGCCACCCTGAGCAAAAGCTCCTCCTGCCTCACAGTTTCATGCAGATCCTACTCTATTTCCCTTCTCGTTCTCTAGCAGCCACAATAATCACACACATTTACTAAAAACCCCATATCCCAGGGCTTTAAAAAAAAATCACCACGGTGCTGGTGCTGGCTCATTGAAATTGCCTGGGGTGCTTCATTGGCACTAATAATTCACCTTCAGTGTTCCACACTGGGAAGAGCCAAGTAGAGCGCCCTCTGCTGGTAAATTTGAGATTCTCCCCTCACTCCCTACCCGACCACAGCTGGTCCTGAAGTTGATTTTACTCCGAGACCTGGAAGGAAGTTTTCTCCTACAAAATGAAAATAAGGACAATGAAAACTGGAACTCATCCCTCATATAGGGATATTGATATATGTGGAGGTTACTTAACTTAGATCCACTTTCTGTTTTCCATAGGTCTGTGGGCAACAAGAATTAATGGGAACCCAGGACCTGTACATGGTGCCCTGGAATGCCAGCAGTAGTGCTTCAAGCCTGAAGGTGCAGTGTACTAAGGTGCTGTTGTCTTGAAAGGGGCTCTTCCTTTCCTCTGTGCATCTTGTATTCCTATAGGAGAAATGGATCGATAATTACCATTGTGCTACAGCCATGCAATGGAGCAACAGGTATCATCACTTTCATAAAATGATGAGTGACTATAGGAATACAAGAGGATGCTAGAACTAACTCTTGTGCTAGCTTTCTCCAAGTCAGCAATGAAAGGAGCCACTTTGAATTCTTTCCTGAGGCTTTTTCTTAGAGCCATTACAAAGTGCTTTTTCAGAGGTGAAATAGCTACTCCCCAGGCCTGGCTCAACAAATAGATTCAATGCACATAGTCATCCCATAGACTGAGTTCCATCCTCAAGAGCTACAGGAATCCTCATGCTTAGTCATGGAGCAATGGGGAGAAAAAGAGCTGTTACCAAGATTTAGCCCTGGAATCCCTGTGGCTGTTCCCAACAGAAGACGTGTCACTAAGAACTGAGCAAGCAAATGAATGGCCACTCCTATTAGAAAGCCACTGGTGATGGATGCATGCCAGAGTGGATGCAGGAGACAGGATTTGGCTACAGTGATGCATGGCTTGGGTGAAATGCTGCAGGGATTCACAGAACCTTGGGGAGCTGGGGAGCTCTTAGATTGTGCTGGGGAAATCCTCAGCCTCTCCAGGGATATAATAGGTTTGCAAGGAATGTGCTGAAGCAGCACTGGTGGTAGTCAGCTGGCCCTGGGCGGGCTCCTCCATGGGCACACCCCCACGGTTGGCTGGGGCATGCAGGCGGTGGGCATCCAGCATCTCCAGCAACAGGTCATACAGGGGCACCACGTTCTTGCACTTCATATTGTACAGATGTTCCATGCCTTTGTTACTACAGGGGGAGGACACAGAAAGGACCACGTTAGACTTAAATCCTTAGCAAGGAAGAGTAAGAAGAACCCCAAAGAGACTCCAAAGCCAATCTGTTTTAGGAGCTGTTTTGGGCAGGTGGCTGGGACTCATTTGTGCACAACGTTTATCTCCCACCTCCTACAAAGATCGTCCCACCCTCCAAAACCCTCCCTCTGTCCCCAAGACAGAGAAGAGGAGGACAGGGGGTAGAGTGAGGTTTGTAATGTGGGATGCAGTTCACAAGACTCCCTTATTTCTCCCTCTCTAGGAGCCTCCCACTGTACTCAGAATTAGGTCAATTTTTCTGTGCATGCTCTTCAAGGTTCAGAAGTTTTGCTTGCATTGCCTCATAGAGCTCATCCTGCCCCCATTACTTTACTCACTCTCCTGAGCCACAGTGGGCTTTGTCCTGCTTCTTGGAGGAATGAAGCTCCTCCCAGACTTAGGGCATCTGTACTCATTCCAGATGCACTTCCCCCAAGTCTTCTCATGCCACCCACTCTCAGAAGCCTTCTAATACATCTGCAGCCACTGCCTCTCTATTCCATATTATTTCATTTTCTATATCACATCTGTCACAAACTAAAATTCTTCTTTCTACAAGGGATCTTCAAGAAGTTCATGGAAAACACATTCTGAAAAAAAATTTATACCAAACTTATCTTTTGATTCTATTCTCCATGAACTTCTTGTAGTATGCCTGTATTTCTGTTTCTTCTCTCTACCCTAAATGCACACATGAATTCACACTGCAACTTCCAGGAGGATGGGGATTTGTCCATCACTTTGGTAAAGGCTCAGAAAAGTGGGCAGTGGGAAATATAGGCAAATAACTTCTTCCTTGCCTTCCATCAGAGAATTCTGTCCCCTCCACACCACCAAAGGGAAAGGGTGGGGTGAGAAGAACAACCATTATCTAGGTGGAAAATTTTTCAAAAAGATTTATGCCTCATGAGTAGGCAGGACCTAGAGAATGTCCTAGAAAATCTCTACATTATTAGGAGGGGGAAAGTTGGCGTTATTTGGAGACACAGCCTGGAAAGAAAGCAACCTAGGCCAACAACACAACCTGAGTTAGGTGTTTAAGTGTTACTTTGTTTTTGTTTTGCTTTTTCATCTAAAACGTTAAAGTTAAATGCCCCCTGGATCTGCCACTGGCTTCCTCATTCAACCAAATGAATCACATTTACAATTAGATGAAACCCACTATTAAATTTTCTGAGTAGCAACATATGGCTAAGGCAAAGCTTAACAAAACAGTTCTGTGATTGAGATTGACTGCAGTGAGGCACCAAAACATCATTTTGTGTGTGTATGTGTGTGAGAGAGAGAGAGAGGGAGGGAGGGAGGGAGGGAGGGAGGGAGAGGGAGAGAGAAAAGGAAGCTCAGAGTTTCTAATAGACTAGCAATATCTCTCCAGCTTTTCACACAATTCCAGAAAAAGCTCTACAGAACTCTCATCACTGCTGCCCTCTGCCAAACATTGCTAGCAAAACCAGCCAGGGCTGAATAGTGAAAATATACGTAGTATTAACTAATTAGGCTTGCTAGTGCTGACAAACAGTAAATGGATGTGAAAAGTCCGTCATTCCTGTCAACAACCAGAACATTGCCTCATGATGACAGTTTCTACAACATCATCGAAATTGCTAGCTCAGAGTACAAGGCAATATGTTTTCTCCAGGGATAGGTTACTTTTCCACACAAGTGACATGGCAGACACCTCATTCTGATCCTTTTCCTGCTTCCCTCCCTGAGCTGATCTTGAAGAGAAAACAGGCAGCAATGTAGGGAAATGTTTACTCTGAATGCAGACTCTTACTCTGCCTGGCAAATGGGAGTCCTTCATCTGCTACACAGGGATTCTTGGGGAGTCCTAAGAAGAGAGACTGATCGTTTCTTTGCCAAGTGCAATCCTACACCTTGTGAATTCCGAATTTACAGGGCAGATAAAAACCTGCCATGAGTCGTTCATTTCTTCACTTATCCATTCTTTGATTTGCTCAGTGATGATATTAGGAGCACACACTACATGTAGAACATCTATTTTCAGAAGAAATGATCTGCAAGATTGTCCCTGGAAAAAGTTGGCACCTGGGCCTTTGGTGGGACACACTTTCTGCTTGAGCAATAGTCTCAGCTCGAATGCTCCTTAAAAATTAATCCAACACCTTTTGAGCATTTTAGTTCTTCATTAAGAGAAGCTTTTTTTCCACTGCTGGGGTTCCAGCATGAGACCAAGGTCACATGGGCTGCATCACCCACGACTACCTGTTGCTCTAGTATGTGTCACCGCTTCATGCCATTGCTGTGGCCTTTCTTGAATCTGCAGAAATGACTCTTCATTTCTTCCCTACAGGGTGAGCTCCTCTTATGAGAATGGCATCCCCTAAACTCTCGGCAAGCCAAAGTACATGACTAGAATGGAAATGAGGCTGCTTTCAGCATTTGACAGGGAAAGACTATTTCCTCTGCTGGTGTCCCTACTTGATTCCTATAGAAATTACTTATTGAGTCTTTTGCCCAGCACTGCATTAGGTGACATTGGGAACACAGAGTATGCGAGACAGATTATGACGATTGCCTCACAGAGTTTACTGTTCTATGGACAAAAAGAAAAGGGGCAGTTGCAAGAGGGTAAGACAGGGTGTAATTCTCAGTATGTCAAAAGGGTCAGGGAATGATTTCTACAAGAATATCTAAGCAATGGATTGATGACAGCTCAAAAACCACTCCCTCTGCCGTATGTTCATGATCCTTAACTATAGGTTCTGACATGTCATTTGCTTGACCGGTGGAGTGTTAGTGGACATGATTTAACCAAAGGGTTCAAATACACTTGTCCAAATGTGTCTGCTTTCTCATACCTTGACGACCATCACTAAGAGAACATATCCAAGCCAACATCCATGTGCCAGGAGGTGAAAGGCCTGAACCTTAGGGCATAGGGTCACCTCTCCAACCTGCAGAGCTGTGGTTTAAAGTATAGTCTCCTATCTCTACCCCTCTGATGTGTGGATGAGCCCAGCCATGATACACAGGGCTGCCAAGCTAGGCTGCAGCCTACAGTGGAGCCTCCCAAGTGCCTCCTGCAACAGCTTACAGTGACAGCTCAGCCTCACAAGGAGGTCTCAGTACATTAAGGGCTAGATCACAAGGAATATGGTATACATACAAAACATAGAGATTTATCTTTTATCTCAAAGCAACAGGAAGCTACTTAGTAGTTTTAGGCAAGAGGACAGCATGATTAGATTTGGCCTTAGACTGATCATTCCAGCTACATCATGGAGAACACATTAGAAATAACCAGGAATGAAGGCAGGGAGACATGATAGGTGGCTGGCATAGATCCAACAGGAAATGAGAGTGACTTGGTCCAAGGTGATGGCAATGGGGTGACAAGGGGTTTAAGAGGTATGGGGAGTCTTCATTGACTCTCCTAGAGGCATCTGGTCTGAGAGCCCCTTAATTGCTAGGGTAAGAAGGGATAGAATGAGATGGGAGCAGTGATGGATGTGCCCCATGCCTGCCTGCCGAGTAGGCTCACAGAGCCCCCTAGGAACCCACACTCTAAGACCCTGCATGTGCTTCAGTTAGAGTGACAATACCATTTATAACCACTCTTGTCCTACACTCCTAATGCCACCCTCTTCTGTCCTCCTGTAGCATTTGCACTTACTATATACCAGGAACTATTCCAAGGGCACCCTGCTATCCCGGCCTAAACCCCTATAGTTTAGTGTAAGCTTCCTTTATGTCTCTCCCAGAAACCCTTGGACACCTCACCTCATGTGGCGGATGTGGGAGAGGATGAGGAGGAGCTGGGCCAGGCGCCGGTGTTGCTGTTGCAGAGTCAGACCCGCCTTGGCCATCAGGTGGATCAAGGTGTCTGTGATCTTGTCCAGGACACGATGGATATGGTCCTTCTCTTCCAGAGACTTGAGGGTGCTGGACAGAAATGTGTACACTCCTGAATGTGCAGAGAGAGAGAGAGAAAGACTCTCAGAGATGAGGTCTAGGAGACTGGGAGTGTCCGTGGGACACAATCATCAACCAGGGTCCGTCTTTGCAGAGTAGGATAGCCATGGGGGTGTTTAGGACCCAGATGAACCCAAATGACCATGTGTAACTCCTAATGAATGCACATGTCTGAGAGCACCCAGAAACCAATGTGGCCTCCTATGCATGTGCCCAAGTTCCTGCAAAGGGACAGGGCCTTGGGGCCATAATAGAGAGGCTGACCATGCCTTCTCAGATACCAATCCACGCTGTGCATTTAACACTGAGACAATCCTGAGAGGGAGCCATTGTTGTCCCTTTTCCATGGAGAAAATGTAGGCAGAGATGCATTAACCCACAAGTGCAGCTTGGACAACAGTCCCCAAGCTCAGACTGGACACAGTCTGCTGACTCCCTATCTGCTAGTAATACTAGGGGCAGCTGAAGCTCCCGGTGAGATTCACAGAGGAAGGGATGACGGATTGGCCACCTAAAAGGAAAGTTCCCAAGAACTGAACTTGTTTCTCTGTTTCCAGTGAAGGCTGGGGTCTAAGCACTTGTCAGCCTCCACTGAAAGGTTTGTGACAAGAGTGGGTATAGGGACCTTGGAACCGCAATCTCCACTGTCGTGCAAGTTGCAAGCTTTCTCTCTTGTTTTTCCTCTGCTTTCTAGGCCACAGTAGACTCAGAACCAAAGTCAAGACCATCATGGCACTCCAGGCTTCTAGA
Organism: Lepus europaeus; assembly: GCF_033115175.1. Classification (NCBI taxonomy): domain Eukaryota; kingdom Metazoa; phylum Chordata; class Mammalia; order Lagomorpha; family Leporidae; genus Lepus; species Lepus europaeus. Next base: position 153,227,697 of record NC_084829.1, on the reverse strand, counting down.
CCGCATTAGTCTCAAGCTAATAGGTCTCAGGACCACTCTGCATTGAATACAGAGGTTGTGAGGCAGAATTCTTTCCTCTAGGGATGTTAAGCTGGGAGAATCAGACAACTGTACATGGCTGTGAACAACCTTCTCCTCAACACATGGAACTCCTGTCTGCAGAAAGGAACAGAGCATCTAACCGCAGGGGTGGTTTGTCAGGGGGAAAGAAAGGGGACAGAAAAAGGCAGAGTGAGGGAAAGAAGGAGGGGGAGTAGGGAGAAGGATGGAAGGGGGGAAAGAGAGAGCAATATCCAGTTGCAATCACAAGGTCTTACTTTTTATAATTATCATTTGACCTGGGTCCTTTCATAGTATCCTTCCTAACAATGAATTATCTTTTTGCTCAAGATAACGTAACTTAGGTTTCTGTCACTTGTTAACAGAAAGAATCCTATTTTAGTATGTTATGAGCTCGGCCCAAGGACGAGGAAGGTGATTGACAGGTCGGCAAGAGGATGGGAGAATGGAGCAGGCCTTGGGTCACAATGAGTATATATATATATATATATATATATATATATATATATATATATATATATTTGACAGGCAGAGTGGACAGTGAGAAAGAGAGACAGAGAGAAAGGTTTTCCTTTGCCATTGGTTCACCCTCCAATGGCCGCTGCGGCCGGCGCATCGCGCTGATCCGAAGCCAGGAGCGAGGTGCTTCTCCTGGTCTCCCACGGGGTGCAGGGCCCAAGCACTTGGGCCATCCTCCACTGCTCTCCCGGACCACAGCAGAGAGCTGGCCTGGAAGAGGGGCAACCGGGACAGAATCTGGCGCCCCAACCGGGACTAGAACCTGGTGTGCCGGTGCTGCTAGGTGGAGGATTAGCCTGTTGAGCAACAGCGCTGGCCATCACAATGATAGATTCTTCTCTTAAGTGAACGCCCCAGAAATAAGCTTCAACATGCTTGACCACACCGCCTGGCAGGGACAGATGGCGCATGTTTTCCAGCCAGATGTTGTGTGTTTAGCAACATATTTTTGGTCTTCTATTCCACCCACTGACCATCTCATTCATATATTTCTTCTCCTCTCCCCACCCCATCTGCTTCAACCCTTTCATGTGAAGGGCCTCCCAAGGCTATGGGCCCCTGACTTCACACTGGTCATGTAGAGCGGAGGTACTGCTCACTTAGCATCCTGGAGGCTGGAAATGAGGAGAACACCTACACAGCAGAACTCACAGTAAACAGAGCTGTCATTGTTCAGAAAATAGCTAAGGTTCAAACCAAACCAAACAACAACACAACCAAAATGGCTAGAACCTTGGTTTACAAGACAAAGGGCAAAGTCCTGCAGCTTTTGTTTTGATCCAAAGCAAAGCAGCTCAGAATGCGTATGCAGTAGACAGGCAGGGGATAGGAAGGGAATTGCTAGATGACGTCATCATATTTCACGCGGGCTTTTAAGAGGGAAGAATGTGTCCATCAGAAAGACAGACATCCGGTGGTCATGGGGTTGGCTTGGAGAAAGCAGGGGGTTAGCCCCAACTGAGTCCCCATTGGCTCTGCCTCTCCAGGTCCTCTGTGTCATCATTCACATCTCAGTCTCACATCTCCCAGAGGTCCGGCCGCTGGCTGGATTCCTCAGGAACCCAACCCACTCAGGCCACAGAGCTGAATTAGTCCAATTGGATGACGTACTTTCTACCAATTTCCTTCTTGGTTACCTTCCAGGACTCTGGCCTCATTCACAGATAGTCCTTTCTTGTTCAAGGAAACCAAAGGATGGAGGATCAAAGGGCTCGGATGTTCCTCCCTGGGAAGGAGACACTGCGTTTTACTGTGTGCCCAGTGTTACAACACAGTGTGCTGGAACTACAGCAGTCCCAAGGACCAGCCTTTCACGGTGCTCTTTCCAACAGAGGTAAACGACTTGGCGCTCAGCCTCCAGCAAATCAAGCTTTCTCTTGGGCTGCCAATTCCCCATCCCCTTCCATGCACACACACACCTGTGTTCCTTCATCCAGCATGCATTATTGAGAACCCATTGAGTGCATGCCTATGTTAAGAGACAGGGATTCCTTTCAAGTGTTAATGTTTGAGAGGAAGATATTGCCTGTGGAGAGAAAATTTTCTTAGCATGGCCTCTCAGGATGCAAGCCATTCTCAGAGCAAGCCTGTTTTTCCAGTCCTGTTTTGGCACCAATACAGCTTATCATCGCATCCTTGTCAGCAGATGCTTGCTGGCCATGCAAATATACTTAGAAATAAAAATACAGTCCTGTTGAAATGCCAATAATTGACAACAGCAGCCATCATCTTTTGGACTTTTCTGGCAAAATACAGTGGGTGTCAGCTACCTGTTGCCCTAAGAAGCCATCTGAGAGATACTACAGAAACACTAATTCCCAGAATGCTTCAGGGGCTCTGGCAACTGCTGTTAAGGAACAAGAGTGAAACACAGAATCTGGTAATTTCCATGTCCCTGGTGATGGCTGCCACCCCCAATCCCAACAGCACAAAGTCAGTGAGCAGACAGTAAGTGCCTTCAGAAGGATTCTTGCAGCAAAGCAAGCTGTTGCAACTCTGGATCCTGCTCCAAGTCCAACAGATAAAATCTGTATGTCATTAGTCAGTCTTGAGGCACTGCAGGCAAATCCGAGCTTCGAAGCATTCTGTATCTGGTGGCCAATACTGCAGACTTGGGAAGAGGCCTTGGGAAAGTCTCATGGTAGGAAAGAATGGAAACTGAAGCCACGTGGCACCCCCATGCGCCATGGGTCTTCATCAGGTTCATGGGAACCTGTGCTATTAAAGAGAGGGAAAGTGTATCTGGACTTCAAAGTCTCCTGCACCAGAATAAACTAAGCTTTTAATTCCAATTCCACTTTGCCATGAACTCTTTGAAGTGCTCACACTCGAGAGATGGTGACTCCACGTCTCTCCTCTAACTACCCATCATGCTCTCCCTCACCTCCTCATTCGGCCAGGACACTCTCTCCCTCTTTCCTTTTCAGTCATCACCCCTCTTCCAGATAATGGAGTCTGCTGAAGGCAGGTGTGCCCCCTCCATTGCAGTGCACAGCATACCCGGCAGGTAGCACTGGCACCACCAGGGGCCCCCAGTTCCCCCTGCCATTGGCTTCCACTGAGGGTCCCCCCTGACTGTTCCCAGAGCAATGAGGATTGCTGACACTTGTAGCTTACCAGAAGCTTGAGGATACACTTCTCAAGCAAAGCCATGCTTTTTTTTTTTCTTTCTGGATTCTCCCCTTCCCTCCTCTCCCCTCCTTTTTCTCCTCCTCTCCCTCTTCTTCTCCTCTCAATCCTCTTTCTTTCTTTTCCAAAAGGAAGAATGATACAACAGACCATGGGAGAATTCTGCCTTTGACTGCTTGATTAAAAAAAAGGGACTCAAAGGAAAACATAGCAAAGAAAATTGCTGTAAGCCTGGGCCAGAAAGCGTCCAGCCAGCTTGGATAAGGGACAATTTCCAGTGACCGTAGAGGATCCAGTGGTTGATCAGCACATCAGCCTTTTGGGGTTTCTATTGGGAATTGCTCCCATGAACAAACAGCATATTTGCTCAGAAGTAGTTTTGAGGCTGTCTGAGGAGCACCGTGTTCGCTGGGCACTTCACCTGCTTTGCTGTTCTCTTGGGAGTGATTCTGTCCCCAAATGGGCATTTGGGCAGCTTGCTGTCTCTGCTGCCACTCAGGAGAGGCTGTGTGCGGCTTGTTTTCACTCTTTATCCTGCTGAAGCTGAATGTTGTAAAAGGAGATTCAGGTTCAGCATATGATGAGGGCTGGGGTATGGAGGGATAATCGAGGTGAGTGGGCTCTGGACTTCTGCCACCATTTCTCCTGCTCTAATCAGAATAGTTTACTTCACCCGATTTATAGATATGTTTTATGAGGTTCTTTGTTCATTTATAAAAGAATTTTGATTCTGAAAATGATTTCAAAACTGCTATACCATTGATTTTAAGACCTTCTTTTAAAACCATAATCCTGGAATTCTGTGTCTCTAATTTTTTGCAAGGTAATGTTTCTTTAGTGAGATAAACCTGTCACAGTGTTATGAAACTGTTTCAATACAGCTTGTATGCATGCTAGTGTTCACTTAAAATGGCGTAACCCATATACCTAAAGAGTATATATTTCTCAATATGCCCACTTCTTGAAAATGGCTATTTCTGGTACTAGTTAACTTTATCAAAATAACCAGAGAACTCAGCCATTTCAATTCTCTATGTAGGATAAACAAGAAAAATATATCTGAAGTTTTGTGACTCAAGAGATAAAGATGCAACTCAGAACCAAAAGATGACGACGTCATTTGTTGGTGACTGGCACTGACCATCAGAAGGTACTTAAGTGCCCATTGCCCTCAGGACACACGGACATCAACCAGTGTTGTGTTCTTAGATGGTATGTCATCTTTTTTCCAAAGCTGTGAGGCTAAGTCATAGTGTTGATTTTATATATAAAAACTTCTATCTACACTAGCTCTGTTCATTGATTTTAGCAAGAGGTGGAGGCACTTTTTTTCATTATTGTATTCGTATAATCTCTATTTCACAAAGAATTTTAAATTGTTTACCCAATTCACACAAGGAGTAAAGTGAAGGAGTAAACCAACAGCTGACACAATCTGGATAAATGGAGAATAATATGAAGAAAATAACAAACCTAGGAGTCAAATTAGCACACAGAAATTCATCTGTATGGTTCCCAACAGGGGCCGCAAATCTGGCTGCAGCAAAGAGAACATATTCCATTATAAGGTTTACAGGCTTTTAATAAAAGTAAAATAAACTAGGCCAGTTGTTCAACATAAAAACCCTCCTTCAGGCAAATCATTACAATGTCTGCTTTTCACCACCAGGACTTGGTGAGGTTGTGCAACTGACAAAGTTAGCTATTCTCTGGTAAGAGACTAGAGTGCAGATGTTTGGGGTTGACAATTAGGGCTGATCTGTTTGTTATGATAACCATATGGGCATTGGGCAGAGCTCAAGGTCTCAAGCTGTATCTGCCAGGATGGACTCCAGTCCGTATGCCCTATTATGACTGCACCAGCATGGCTGGCACAAGGCACTGATAGGCAGCAGGATTCATAAAATAGGACAGTGGTACAAAAATGCTATGACCTTTCATGGTGTAGCAGATTGGGGGTCCAGTCTCCAATCTGCCTGTTTTGAATCACTTTCACTTGACTGGTATAGATGTCTATGTATGTTCTGGTTACTGTACTGTACAATAAATTAACCCAAAAATGTTAAGAGGTGAAACAGAAAGGTTTAGATTCCACTGGTCATGAATTAGTCATGATGGGATACAGAATAAATGGTTTATTGCATCCTCATGATGTCTGCAGCCTCATATAGAGAACCTCATCAACTAGTGATCATTTGATGGTTACAGGCTGGAGTCACACTGGTTCATCTTTACTCACATCGTTGCAATTGAAGCATGAAAATACTAAGAGTTTCCAGGATTTAGATGGACAGACTGATGAATAGGAGCACAGAGAAATTTTGGGGCAGTATAATATTGTATATGATACTACAATTGCAGATACACTCATCAAAAGTCATAGGTTGTACAACACCAAGGATGAAAACTAGGGGCTTCAGGTGATGTGATGTGTCAACTTAGGTTCACTGACTGTAATAAACATACCACTCATATAGGGATGTTAACCATGAGGAAGGTTGTGTGTTTTGGAAGGCCAGTTTGTTGTATGGAGTTTCTCTGTGAACATAAATCTGTTTCAAATACCAAGGTCCATTAAAAAATAAAAGTAGATGTCTAAATGTAAATGTAAAAAACTTTCAGTCCTACTATAATAAATTGTTGGGAAGTAGAGCCCCAAAGAGGTTAAGGAACTGGAGCTAGTAGATGCTAGAGCAAGGAGTGGGTTTAGGCAGGGCAGCTACCCTAGGCTTGCCCAAGGTCACCCAGCTGGTAAAATGAAGTGGCAGGGCTGGAAGTAGAACCTGAACCTCCCTTACTCCTGGATCAGTGCTCATGTGAATTTCAACTAGAAACTGGACTTCCTCCAGAGATATCTGAGAAAGCTCATCCTAGAATAATTTAGGAGCCATTCTGATTTTCAAAATGTGGTGCAGGATGGCATGGAGAAAAGAGAGTTGAGATGCACAGGCATCTTCTAAGAGTCTCTTGAATTAAGGACTTTCAGCAAAATATAAAGGAGGGAGGGAGGGGGAACTAGGAAAGAAAAATCATGTTCCTAGAGTTTTATCTAGGAGTTATATTGAATCTGTTTAAAACTAATTAAAATTTTAAAAAATAAATGATCAGCTCTTGTCCTGACTCTTGATGTACAATGTAAATCTTTATCCATTTTAGTATTTTGTTGTTGTTCTAGTACTAGTGGTTGAACTCTGTAATTAACACACAATTATTCTTAGGTGTTTAAATTTTAACTGAAAAGTGATCCCTGTTAAATATAAGAGTGGGAAAAAGAGAGGGAGGAGATGTACAATTTGGGACATGCACAGTCAGACTTGCCGCAAATGGTGGAGTTAGAAATGTGCCAGGAGATTCCAATACAATCCCATCAAGGTGGCATATACCAATGCCATCTCACTAGTCCAAGTGATCATCTTCAGTTCACAATTGATGACTCTGATAGGTCTAAGAGTCAAAGGAATCACACAAACAAGACTAGTGTCTGCTAATACTAACTGATAGAATCAAAAAGGGAGAAAACGATCCAACATGGGAAGTGGGATACACAGCAGACTCATAGAATGGCAGATGTCCTAAACAGCACTCTGGCCTCAGAATCAGCCCTTAAGGCATTCGGATCTGGCTGAAGAGCCCATGAGAATATTTTAGGCATGGAAAGCCAAGATACCATGGAAAAGAATAAAAGAAGAAGACCTAAATGAAAGATCTCTGTGAGTGAGATCCCAGTGGAAAGAACGGGGCCATCAAAGAAGGAGGTACCTTTCTCTGAAGGGAGGAGAGAACTTCCACTTTGACTATGACCCTATTGGAATAAGATCGAAGTCAGCGAACTCTAAAGGCTTCCATAGCGCTGGCAACTCATGACTAGAGCCTAGGGAGATTACTAACGCCATAAACAAGAGTGTCAAATTGTTAAGTCAGCAACAGGAGTCACTGTGTACTTACATCTCATGTGGGATCTGTCCTTAATGTGTTGTCTAATGTGAAGTGATGATATAACTAGTACTGAAACAGTATTTTTACACTTTGTGTTTCTGTTTGGGTGCAAACTGATGAAATCTCTACTAGGTATATGCAGAATCGATCTTCTGTATATAAAGATAATTGGAAATAAAAAAAAAACCTGGTGTTAAATTGGAAATGGCATAGAAAATTAATTAACTTTTAAAAAATATCATGTAGGATCTCTGTCTTTAATGTGCTGTACACTCTTATTTAATGCTATAACTAGTATTCCAACAGTATTTTTTCACTTTGTGTTGCTATATGGGGGCAAACTGTTGAAATCTTTGCTTAATATATACTGAACTGATCTTCTGTATATGAAGAGAATTGAAAATGAAAAAAAAAATAAAAAAATAAATTCTCACTTTAAGGTGGTAAAAATATGTTGACATGGGAGACTTTTTTCTTGGTGGCTTTTCTGTATTTCCCAAGTTGTCTGCCTAAGGCATATTGCTTTTATAATTTAGTGGAGGAAAAGGCTATTAAAATACAAAATCAAAGTGCCTCTCATTCCTGTAATTTCATGAGTTTTGTCAATACCTGGACTGTGGAGAGAGGGAAACATGGCGGTGTATGGATAGCCCAAAGCAGAGGAGCTTGCTTTGGGGGTATTGCTGATTACTTTTATCATGTTTACATAACTTCTAAGATGGTTCACATTTCTGAATGTCTTTAAGGCTTCTCACTTCAGCAGGCCATGGAGCTAGCAAATCTGTTGCTAGAGATTTTTTGAATTTTCTTAGTTAAAAATGCCTCTGCCATGCGCATCATCAGAACTCGAGCAATGTATCCAAGTACAAATCTGGGTGTCTAAGACTGACCGTATGTCATTCCTGGAGGACTTGCAAGTCAGGGTGCTGAGAAAACACAGCATTAAGATTTGATCAGAAGGTGCTAAGGGTTTGACTTCCACTTAATGTGAAGGCTGTGCGATCTAACTCAGTGACTAACACATGATATTCTGAGAGAAGGGCGGATCCTTCCCTTGTAACATGCAAATGAATTCTACACTCTGGGTGTTACTCATCACTGTTGGTGATGCCAAGTTTGAGGAATAAATAAACTTCCCCTGCCAGTTCCCCTGACATTCATGCTTAGCCGTCCTCAGAGCTGGCCACCTGGATCATGGAGCCCAACATCTGCCTTCAACTGGAGAGGAGCTAGACGTTAGAAAACACCTGCTCCTTGTGTCTCCTTAGGATTGATAGGGTGCATTTGAATGATCAATGGAGAAGGCCATGGCTGGAGTGACAGTGTAGCCACAAGCTGCTGCTTTCAAGCTCTTTACTGATCAGGAGGAGTCACATCAACTAACCAAGCCCTAGTACACGGAGCAAGTGAAATCGTGGGGCAGCTAGAAAAGCTTTGAAAGAGAAATGCACTTACAGCTATTGAATCTCTTGTCTTTCAGTGGCAAAGGGCCAGCAGCAGAAGGTGAGATATAAAATGGCCCCACTGCTTTGAGCACCTGACTGCATGGAATAAGGCAAGTTTGCCAGCAGAGTGTGCAAGTGACAAGATATTTTTCAAAATATTGGTTTATTGGGTCCGGTGCTGTGGCGTAGTGCGTAAAGCTGCTGCCTGCAGTGCTGGCATCCCATATCAGTGCCGGTTCAAGTCCCGGCTGTTCCACTTCTGATCCAGTTCTCTGCTATGGCCTGGGAAAGCAGTGGAAGATGGCCCAAGTGCTTGTGCCCCTGCACCCATGTGGGAGACCTGGAAGAAGTTCCTGGCTCCTGGTTTTGGATCAGCGCAGCTCTAGCCATTGCAGCCATCTGGGGAGTGAACAAGCAGATGGATGATCTCTCTCTCTTTCTCTCTCTCTCTCCCTCTCCCTCCCTCTCTGTGTAACTCTGCCTTTCAAATAAATACATCAATATTTGAAAGGCAGAGTTAGAGATCGGGATCTTCCGTGGTGGGGCTGAAGCCAGGAGGTAGAAACTCCATCTGGGGTCTCCCACACAATTGTAGGGGCCCAAGCAGTTGGGCTACCTGTTGCTTTCAAAGGTTCATTAGCAGGGACCTGGATTGGAAATGGAGCAGCCAGGACAAGAACAAGTGCTCATATGGGACGTGGGCGTTACAAGCAGCTACTTAATCTGCTGCACCAGAACGCCTTTCCCCTGAAGTTATAGAACTTAAACTTACTTAACAAGCACTTATACAGATCAGAAATAAAGCGAAATTCTGTGATAAAAGATATTTTTCTTCAAAAGGAGATGTTTTTAACGTAAGCTGTATAGAATCCCTGACTGGCTGGCAAGGGGAAGGGGTGCGTTCTCTGGACTCCTCCTCCATCTGCACGCAGCTCTGATGACTCACGTTCCACACTATCACCACTACTGCTAAGTCTGTCAATTGACCAAGTTTGCTGGACCAGTTGGCAAATGCATCCAGAGCTTTAAACATGTTTGCACTCCTTTCATCCAGTAGATAGACTTCTAGTAACATAGGCAAAAGTAATAATCAAAAGTGGATAAGGGCCTGCATTGTAACACAGTGGGTTAAGCCACTGCCTGTGACACCAGAAAACCATGTCAGAGTACTGGTTTGGGCCCCGGCTATTCTGTTTCTGATGCAGCTCCCTGCTAATGTGTCTGAGGAAGCAGCAGAAGATAGCCCAAGCACTTGGGCCCTTGCCACCTCTGTGGGGCTCCTGGCCCCGCCCTGGCCACTGTGGTCATTTGGGGAGTGAATCAGCAGATGAAAGAGCTCTTTCTCTATGTCTCCCCACCATTATCTTTCTCTCTCTCTCTCTGTCACTTTGCCTTTCACATAAATTTGAAAAAAATCATTTTCAAAAATTTAAATTTTGGGGGCCAGCAATGCGGTATAGCAGGCTAATTCTCTGTCTGTGGCAACAATTCATGTCCTGGTTGCTCATCTTCCCATCCAGCTCTCTGCTAATGGCTTGGGAAAGCAGTGGAAGATGGCCTAGGTGCTTGGGACCCTACACTCACATGGGAGACCAGAAGAAGCTCCTGGCTCCAGATTGGCCCAGCTCCTGTCATTATGGCCATTTTGGGAGTGAACCAGCGGATAGAAGACATCTCTGTGTCTCTCCCTCTCTCTGTAACTCTACCTCTCAAATAAACATTTTTAAAAATTTAATTTTTTTAAAAAAGTGAACAAAAGGCATATAAAAAGATTTCAAAGCAATCATTATTCATAATACTGAATGAGAAAAATCACTTAAGTGTTTAACAGTTTCAAATTTGTTGACTAAATCATGTTATGTCCTCACAACTGATTAAAAATACATTTTTGATTGGCTTTGTAAAGAAAAATATGTATAATCCTAATCAAACTGTGTAAATACAATCATGTGGTATAACAAGGTTTCTATCCACTATGTGCCGCATACATGACAATGGTCCCAGAAAAAATAAGCTGAAAAATTCCCATCTCCAGCTGATGTTATAGCCAGAGTAACATCGTAGTGCAATACATTACTAACATATTTGTGATGTTGCTGGCATAAATCAACTTACCATGCTCCAGTCACAAAAAACTATAGTACATACCATTATGTACATTGCATCATACCTGATGATAGTAAAGAATTATATTACTGGCTTATGTATTCACTATAGTGAAGATTTTAGAACATTCTCCTAATTATTAAAAAGTTTACTATAAAACAGTGTGCTGGAGCAGCAGCCTCACCAATCTCATGCTTGCTGCATGTTCTGATTGTATGAAGAGACCATCTTCTAGGTGTGTGTAAGTGTACTACATGCTGTTTATACACAGAGAGAGTCATACCTCTCCAAAAGAATCCCTGATATTAAGCAGCTCATGACCTAATTAAATGCATACACAGTATGGGTAGGAAAGAAAATAGTAGGTAACACAGAAAGCAGGCTTTGTTCTTAGAGCTAACTGGCATTAACAATACACTGTGAGGTAGGCACTTTAATCTCCATTTCATGCACAAGGAAATGGAAGCACAAAATGTTTAAGCAACTTTTCTAATGTCTTAAAAGCAAGACATTGCATAAAAGGGATTTGAAGGTGGCATCAAACTCCATTGCTCTTAACATTTACAGGATATTCCATTAAGATGCATCAAAATGTCAATGTGGTTGGTTAACTTCAGGTGATTTTGTATTTCCTTAGTTACATATTTTATATTCTTAAATTAGTTAAATTGAACATACTGTTTTATAATCACAATTTAACAATTTAGAAAACAATTCTCATGCTATGTCTGTCTTTACTAACAGACCATGAGGTCCTTGAGTTAGGGGCTGAGTTTTTAATCATTAACATTATTTCTACTGTCAGTATGACTGTGAAGTCACTTCTGTGGAGCAGCCCTGGGGCTCCAGGGACTTGTTCTCATGCCTCACTTCATGTAAACCACAATGTAGGAACTACTCTTCCCAGCGTTTTATAGATGGGACAAGCACAAGCAATTTTGTGTTTCTAACACTTAGCACAATGCCTGGGAAGTGGTCAGTCCTCAGTAAGAGGTGGACCTGGGTATCACTCATTTCAATGGCTGTGGCAGTCTTCCTTGTAAGCCAGAAGAAACACAAAACCCCTAAGTGTAAAAGACACAAAAAAATCAGAAAATAGAGTTGAGCCTAACTGCATCAAGCTCTACACATAAATACAGCCCTGTGCCTTCTGGGGAACGTGTGGAAGGAGGCTCCAGAGGGGGAGCTGACAAGAGGAGATGGAACTTGGAGCAGAGGTGTGCTTTACTAAGCTGCAAAAAAAAAAAAAAAAAAAGAAAAAAAAAAAAAAGCTGCTTCTCTTGGGTCAGATCTTGGGTCAGAAGGCACAGAAGGGAGAAATGGAGACAACAGTGGAAAGGGAGACCGAGAGGTAAGTCTTCCAGCTAAGTGTCATGATGCATGGCTTAGACACAAAGCTTTGTAGAACAGCCTGAAGTTAGACTCCAGTTTTCCAGGAACCACACATACCCTGAAACATACACAGCTCATCAACGGGCTTCTATCACTCCCACAAGTGAGTGGCAGAATAGCTTCTCTCGAGTCCAAGTACTCTCTGATGGCAAAGTCTAGGACACACCACATTTCCAGGAAGCTAATGGAGATCATGAGGCTTGTTTAAGGCCATCCCAGAAATTGTAGCAAGGAAAAGCTCCAGGAGCTGACTTGGCTGCCTACAGAATCCAGTCAGAGAGACAGAAATAAGGAACCACTTAGTAACTCTGAAGTTTTGTTTATCTCAAAATAATGACAATAAGCAGATGCCCTGGAGAGGAAGCTTGGCATTACAAAGAACTCAAGATAATAAAATCAAATCTCCCACGTGACAACAATGGGCATCCCTGACAATGTGCCTGCTCCAGTCAGAACTCTACTGTCACTGCTGAGGATTAATGATCCTCAATGTTGACAGTCAATATGTTTCTAAAACATTCTTTCATCTAAATATAGGGACTGTCTGAATCACTGACTTATTTATAAACCAAAAATATAAATGCTGTAACTGCCTAATAATACAGAGTGAGCACAAATAACCCTGCTCTGGAGGGAAGATACATTCTTTGTGGCAAGAGCTTGTTGTAATAAATCATGAAATAAACATTTCGATGACCAGAGTGTGGCCTGGAATGAACATATTTAAGCAAAAAAATAGGAAGGAAGCAGCTTCAGCATCATGCATTTCAGCTGGCCACCATATCAACAAAACAGAACTAGGTGACAGACAATGGCTCACACCGTTTTGTTTGTGTTTTATATATATATATATATATATATATATATATATATATATATATTCCTGCTCAACATCACATGTCGCATTTTTATGCAAAATGTAGACCACTATGCACACTTCAGAGATGTTGCCATAATTCTCTCCAGTATCAATTTTTTAACTTTTCAATTTGGATTTTTAAGCGTCTATGGATTTGGCCTCCTTTCCTACTTATTATTCCATTAATTAAAAGAAATATTGCTTAAAGATTGGCTTTGGGTGAACAGGTAATCACGGCTACATTTCAATAGCATAAGCATTGCAGGTGTAACAAGCAGTGCTGCTAACTGTGACACAGAGAAGAATCCGGGCAGCTGGAAGTGGCTTGTGGGTGAGAAGAGGAAACAACACCCACAGGAAATAGAAGACCAAGGAACTGGAATCTGCAGTCTGACCAGCTATTCCGGGAACCAACTGAAGAAAGTTACCAGGGAGTGAAGTACATGAGGCTCTTCAGAATCACATATATGGCCTCAAAAGGAGGCTCCGACAGGGTGCAGAAACAATTATTAAATTGAATCTGAAGGTCAAACTAAGCATTTATTAGAGATTGTGAGTCTCGAAAAGCACTCTCTGAGAGAGTTGAGGTCTGACCTGTGAGGATGGCAAGGAACAGGTGGTGAATGGGCACGTGGTGGCTCCGCGGTGGCTCACCTCATTTTCATTATGGTCTTTCAACACTGAAGTTCACGTCGCATCACAATCAGCCATTATCCATGGGATAGGGCTCACTCTAACATTTTCTAAACATAATTAAATACTGTTGAGGAACAGCGGCTTGCTTTTTCTTCATACCATTTGTTGAACTCTTAGTGTAGGGTTAATATTATGAGTATAAAGTAGAAAGTAGATCTTTGTAAAAACTAAGCGTGGGAATAGGAGAGGGAAGAAGAAGAAGGATGGGAGCGTGGGCAGGAGGGAAGGTGGGGTGGGAAGTATCACCAAGTTCCTAGAAATAGTAACATGAAATATATGGAATTTGCATATCTTAAATTAAAAAAAAACAAGTAGAATAATTGAAAAGCCTAGGGTAAGGTCACAGACTCTATTACTATTATCATTCTTGAGTTCTGCATTTCTGTTGTCAGCCTCACTGGAAGTATTTATTTGTTTATAAGATTGATTTATTTATTTGAAAGGCAGAGTTGCAGAGAGAGAAGGAGAAGCAGAGAGAAATCGCCCATCCGCTGGTTCACTCACCAAATAGCCACAAAGACCAGGGCTGGGCCAGGCTGAAGCCAGGAGCCAAGAGATACCTCTGAGTCTCCCTCATGGGTGTCAGAGGCCCAGGGACTTGGGCCATCTTCCACTGCTTTCCCAGGCACATTAGTGGGGAGCTGGATCAGAAGCAGAGCAGCTGAGACTTGAACTGGTACCCATATGAGATGCTGGCACTGCAGGCACCAGCTGAACCTGCTGTGCAACAGTGCCAGCTCCTCACTGGAGGCATTTAAACTAAAGCCCTGGGCCCAGCGCTGTGATATAGCAGCTAACACTGCCACCTGTGGTGCTGGCATCCCATCTAGGCACCGGTTCCTGTCCTGGCTGATCTACTTCTGATCCAGCTCCCTGCTGGTGTGCCTGGGAAAGCAGCAGAAGATGGCCCAAATCCTTGAGCTCCTGAAACCAAGTGAGAGACCTGGAGGAAGCTCCAGGCTCCTGGCTCAGGATCAGCTCAGCCCTGGTCATTGCAGCCATTTGGGGACTGAACCAGCAGATGCAAGACCTCTCTCTGCCTCTGCCTCTCTGCCTTTCAAATAAGTAAATAAATCTTGAAGAAAAAAGCCAAAGAACTAAAAATCTTAATTATTTTAGAAAAAGACTTAGTACATACACTTGGTGTAAGCCAGAGATTTTTTTTTTTTTTTTTGACAGGCAGAGTGGACAGTGAGAGAGAGACAGAGAGAAAGGTCTTCCTTTTGCCGTTGGTTCACCCTCCAATGGCCGCCGTGGTAGGTGTGCTGCGGCCGGCGCACCGCGCTGATCTGATGGCAGGAGCCAGGTACTTATTCTGGTCTCCCATGGGGTGCAAGGCCCAAGGACTTGGGCCATCCTCCACTGCACTCCCTGGCCACAGCAGAGAGCCGGCCTGGAAGAGGGGCAACCGGGACAGGATCGGTGCCCCGACCGGGACTAGAACCCGGTGTGCTGGTGCCGCAAGGTGGAGGATTAGCCTAGTGAGCCGCGGCGCCGGCTGTAAGCCAGAGATTTTAATCAATGATCACAACAGCTGTCATTGACAGAAGGGTACTGCATTCCATTAACTGCAAAAGACACATTATACACAATTTCTCCTTTACTCTCAGTGACACAAGAAGATGAGCATTATCTCTCCCATTCAATAGTTTGATCTGATCTAGATCTATGGCACACTGAAAAGGATAACATGTCTCAGGATGGTAGAAACATCGGGAAAAAGAGTACTTCTAGGTCCTCCTGGCCATGTTTGGCACATACGCACCTATTAAGTGATTGAATGATGTTGGATTTGTTGACAGTCCATAACCTAAAGACTGTGAGGAATAAATGTTGAATTATTGGCTAAACAAATGTAACTCTTGAGTAAATGAGTGAAATCAGTCATAATATAAAGAATATACTGACTCAAGGAATTAAAGTAATCCATAGAAGGAAGATTCACTATGGACTTAGGTAGCTGCAAGAATTCATGAATAAGAGACTTTAGCTAGGTCTAGAAGATTTATAAATATTTAGATGATCACAAAGAAGAACTGAAGTCACATTGGATAGAAAGAACACCATGAACATGCACAGAGCCTTCTTGGTCCCTGTTCATGGCTCTAATTCCCCAACCTTCCCCTCCACTGCTACTTTTCACAGCCTTTTTCTCTTAGTGCATCTTACAATTCTTATTCTCAAAATGTCTTGAAGCTGGCATTGATTTTGCAAAGGTGCCTTTGGATGGATCAGGGATGCCTCTCATGGAAAAACAGTATTTGTACTATGGATCATTCTGAGATTTCAAAAGCAAAGTAATAAAATGTTTTTAATGATGCAGAACTCATGGCAAATGTCTCCCACTCCCAAACAGCCACAGAGTGCTTCCCATGGAAATCCCGGCATTTGGGAGATCCTCTCAAGGCTTCCAGAGGGACATTCCTAGCAGGTTCTCACAACAACCTTTCAGTTCCCCTCATGCTTCTGCCCCAAAGTCAGGGCCAATATGAACACAACCTCCTCAGCCTCTGGCAACTGGGGCTTAACACGAAACCATGGGTTCCTCTTTACACTGAGGTTCTGCTTCCCGGTCATTGGGAAGGCCTCCTCTACTCAGGTTTCCTGGAGCATTTCCAGCTTGGCTTCTCTCAGCAATTCCTGAAGTTGGAGTCACTTTGTAATTTGTCTCATGCTAGGTAAAGAGTTACCCCAGCCTGGAGTCATGAGTCAGCTGGAGTTTTAGAAAAATTCTTTCCTCTGGTAGTGGAGAGGAAAAGTGTTCATGGCAGCAAACTTCACAGCAGGGAATGCTTTTTTCACTCTGAAAAAAGGCCCTTGGTCCTAATCCCCTTGTATTTCAGTCTTATCCTCCTTGATTCTGTTTTTCCAAGAGCAGTGCCAACCACCAGGAGCTGAGCTCAGCTGGAGATCCACTCTTCCAAAACATAGCTCAATTTTGCAGGGAGCAGAGCACATCTCCTTGTTACAGGGGTATAGGAACTGCTTCTGTTTGTTACTCCTTTCCTGGGCCAGCAGCATTGGCCTTGACAGAAAGATAAACTGCTGCCCCATTATCTCATTAAAAAAAAACACACACACAAATGGTTAAACTATGTCAGCATACAGTGTCTTGCATTTCCAAAACAGTGCTCCAACCTTTCGAGAGCAAGTAAATGCCCAGAAGATCCTAAGAAAGAAGTGAGAGGACAGAAGTTGAAAGCTCAGCCAGTGTGAAATGTCGCATCAGGGCCAGATCCTAGAATGGGAAAGATAGCATTGAGGCTTTGGTGCTAGTATTTAAGAAAAGATTTTCTCTTGAGCATTACAAGTGCTTCCCCCCTGGGCTGTGAACTGGGTCCATGAATCCAATGCTCTCATGGCAAAAGTCTTGACTTTTTAATATTTTTTTCAAAAAAGAACCTACTCGGTCCCAGAAGCTGAAATAGAACACTAATGCAGAGAAAGGTTAGATGCGTCAGAAGGAAATATTTTTAATGACCAAGATCAGAGCCCTTCACTTGTGTTGTCAATACAAATCTGGCTGATTTCAGTTCCTATCTGGGGTATTCTTTGCTAGCTAAAGTGGGTAGGGGAAGTCATTATCCCTGATAGACCTGCTTTTGCTGAAGTCAACACATTGCCCACACGAGAGCTGGCCGCATGTGCCAGGCCTCCACCAGAGGAGGAGCAGGTTCAGGACCTGGCACCATGCAGCCGAGTGGCACTGCTCCCAGAATTCTCACCCAATAAAGAGACATTGTGAGATCTGGACCCTTCAACGTATTGGACAAGTGACTCAAATGAAAGGCACAATGCGTGTGAGTGGGACCTGAAACTTGAATGGAGTGGCAATCACTTCCTTAGTGCAGATCACATTATTTATCAAGTAACTTCATTGTGCAAATCAGCCCTGGCCTAACATAATATTACAGACTTCCATTTTTCAGATGATAAGTGAGAATGATTATGGTGAGAATCATTGAGCAATATGAGTTACTAGCATTGGGGGGAAAGAGAAGTGGAAAATTGTTAGGGGAGGTACAACAGGATCGACATTCATGAGGAAGAGACAAAAACTCCAGAAGAGAGAAGGTAGCGCTGAATCTCCATGTCTGATTGAAACAAAGTTCAGTTGAGCAACTGAGAATTTGAGACTGTAGACAGTGGGAGAGGAAACTACAGCAGGTCTAGGTTTGCAAACAGCTCTGATCACTGTAGTGAGTGAGTGTGAGGTATGAAGTGGGGCCAGGGGCACAGGCCCAGGTGAAGTGCACCTGCTCTGCAGCTGACACTCAATCGTGAGCTGCAGGTCCCACAGGCTGAAGATCAGTGCTTAGGCCCAATCCCTGGAGATTTGGGAGGATTCAGGTGCCAATTCAGGCTGAACCACAGTTTCCATCCAGGGGAACTGCAGTGACCTTCATACAAGAGCCAACCCCTTTCCAAAACAAAACAAAACAAAACAAAAACAACAAAAAAACCCAGATATTCTCTTAGCTAAGGTTTCTCGAATGAATAAATCAAAAGGCACAGTAGAAGCAGACCCCACAGATCAAATAAAAATGCTCTCTCACCTGGATCCATTTACTTCCTTGCATGTTCCTCACTTTTGGAACCAGATAGCTAAGCCAACTATAATTTTAGCTCATCAGTTTTTACCAGAAAAGAAGTGGTCTGTTTCAAGTAACTCTCTTTCCTTATTATGTGGAGCTTGGAATTGGTCACAATACCTTAACAAGGTCGCTGTTCTACTTATTTTCTGACACACACCTAGGTCTATTAACATATACCATTTTAACCAAACATCCTCATATCTGTGAAAAGATATACACACTTCAACAAAAAGGCCATATGATTCAGTGTCCAATTATCATTTTTCACTCATCGTATTTAACCAGCACAGTTCTACCTCTATAAATAATCTATACTACAATAGTTTATTTTAAATGTGTGTCACTAGTTCTTTGAATTTATTACACTATGCTTTTGGAGTGGGTTGATTGTATCTGGTTGAAAAATATATATTAATATTTCTGCTAGCAACCCAGCATTAAATTCATGTTATCAACTCACCAGAATTAAGTAAAATGATAGATTTGAGGCACACAAATTCCTCTCCCTGCAAATTCATCATACGTAACCGAGACGATGTAGCCAGCAACATGTCAAAGATTTCCACCATGCCCTCTACACATTTCCCCTGGTTCCTGTGAAGACACAGCAAAGAAAAAAAAAGTGTTAAAGAACATAAAAGCATCCACAAACATGGTCAGGTTTGCATTGATAAAAATCTACTGGCTCCAAATTTGTAACCACAAACTGCAGTCCCTTCTGCTCCTGGAACAGGAACATTCATTTAATTACAGAGGGTAACAACAACAAAAAAAGATATTTTCCATCAGTAAAACATTGTCACTTTAAATTCTTAGAAGAGATGTATTGTTAAATTCCCAAATATTCCATGCTATTATGAGTGGAATTCTTCAACCAAAAAAAAAAAAGGAAAATGAAAATTATTAGAATTCAGATAAATGACTTTATGTGTTTAGTGATCTGCAGCTATATTCTAGACAGTGTAGTAGTTATGGAAAGAGGAAAAAAAAAAACACAGCCTCTACTCTCAAGATGCTTATGGCCCTGAATTAACAGAATAAGTCCCAAATGATGTATTTTGAAGTGCTTTTGAAGTACAGGAAAAACAACAATAACTATGGACTATGGTTGGGCAAAGACCATTGATACTGCAAAGGAGGGAAGGCAAAGATGTGCCTACTAGGTGCTATTTGAATTAACAGTCTAAGAGAATGAAGGATTTCATCAAAGAGGTGTGGCTGCATCATGGAAGTGGGTCCATCCTATACACAGGAAGCAACATGAAAGAACATGGAACAGTGTGTGGTATAAGGAGACAGGTGATGAAAATGTCAAGTGAGAAGGGATGTTCTTCGGCTGTTGAGGACCGGTTTCTTTTTTCATACTATCTGTTGAGCTCTTTACTTAGTGTAGGGTCAATCTCATGTGTATAAAGTTCATTGAAAATAGATCTCTGTAAAAATTAAGAATGGGAATAGGAGAAGGAGGAAGAAGGGTAGGAGTGTGGGTAGGAGGGAGGGGTGGGTGGGAGGAGTCACTATGTTGCTAAACTTATATATATGAAATGCATGAAGTTTGTATACCTTAAATAAAAGATTTCTAGGTTAAAAAAAGCAACTATAGATAGGCACTCACATTTTGACATAATGGGTAAAGCTGCTGCCTACAATGCTGGCATCCCATATGGGCACCAGTTTGTGTCTCTACTGCTCAACTTGCTACCAGCTCCCTGCTAATGGCCTGGGAAAGCAGCAGAGGATGGACCAAGGACTTGGTCCTTGCCACCCACACCGTACACCCCAGGATGAAGGCTCCTGGCTCCTGGCTTGGGCCTGGCTCAGCCCTGGCCTTTGTGACCACTTGGGGGAGTAAATCAGCAGATGGAAGATATCTCTGCCTTTCTCTCTCTCTGTAACTCTTTAAAATAAATACATTTTTCAAAGGAAGAATAAAGAGAAAGAATGTTCTACCCCATTCTAAGAAGTTCAGGCTTTTTTCCTTTATAAGATAGCCTTAAAATCAAGGATTTAGCAATAATAGTTGCAAATATTAAGTAATCAAACTAGAAGGTTCATACATGTAATATTTAAAAATGCAAATGTCACTATCTTTTTCCATAAAGTTGTTGCAAAAATGAATGATACTACATTTAAAGGAATTTATTCATTTTTTGTTGACAAATTGAATTTGATGAGATCAGGAAAAAGTTAAAATATCCTAGGAATATGCGTGCATATATCTGTGAAATACACAAACATTTCAAACACATTGTTTAGCATCCTGCTTTTTAAATTAACTGATTAAATTATTACAAATTTCATAATCAACTTTTAAACAAATAGTTTTTTCTTTTACTTAAAATGCTATAATTTTTAACATCTTTTTGTTCATTGACATTTGATTTCAAGGATTTTGCTGTCACAAGCATTTCATTTAATGACCATCCTTACGTTTATGTCTTGGGACACCTGTATAGACAGCTACAGAAAAGTTCCCAGAGGTATAATTGTTAATTCAAAGGAACTGTGTGTTTTTAGTTTTGATAGACAGTCAAATCCTACTTTGAAAAAGCTTATACTAATAGATTATTGGTAGGAGAATCTATTGGTATAAGCTCTTCCTCTGAGATGTCTGCTTTTGTCCCATGCCCATATTTTTTGTTGGGTTACTGTTTTTTTTTTTTTTTACATTGATTCTTTTTTTTCCTTTTTTAATTTTTAAGGTTTTTATTTAATGAATACAAATTTTATATGTACAGCCTGTAGGAATATAGTGTTTCTTCCCCCCATTCTCACCCTCACACCCCCACTCCCATCCTACCTCCTACTTCCTCTCTCATTCCATTTTTCGTTAAGATTCATTTTTAATTCACTTTATATACAGAAGACCAACTCTATACTAAGTAGAGATTTCCACTGTTTGTACCCACACAGACACACAAAGTATAAAGTACTGTCTGAAGACAGGTTTTACCATTAATTCTCATAGTACAACTCATTAGGGAGAGAGGACCTACATGGAGAACAAGTGCACAGTGACTCCTGTTGTTGACTTAACAATTGACAGTCTTATTTTTGATGTCAGCGACCATCCAAAGCTCTTGACATGAGCTGCCAAGGCTATGGCCTTTTGAGTACATAAACTCCGTTGGTATTTAGACAGGGCCATATGCAAAGTGAAGTTTTCTCCTCCCTTCAGAGAAAAGTACATTCTTCTTTGATAGCCTTTTCTTTCCACTGGGGTCCCACTCACAGAGATCCTTCATGTAGGTTATTTTTTGCCACAGTATCTTGGATTTCCATGCCTGAAATGCTATCATGGGGTTTTCAGTCAGATCCGAATGCCTTAGTGGCTGATTCTGAGGTTAGAGTGCTATTTAGGGCTCTGTCATTCTGAGTCTGCTGTGTGGCCTGCTTCCCATGTTGGATCATTCTCTCTTTAATTCTATCTATTGTTATTACCAGACACTTGGTCTTATTTATCACATTGATTCTTAACAGCTATTTATATATTAGAACAATTGGCCCTCTCTCATATCTCATAATTTTTAATATTACTCTCATGTTTTTCTTTGTTCTTTTTTTTGTATTTTCTTTTGCAAAAACAATTATTACAGAATCAAATTTATTAAACTTAATTCATGGACCTAAAATACTATATCTTGTTTGAAAGGATTACTATCCTTTCAATAACAAAAAACAATTATACTTCCATCTAGTTTAGTTTAATATTTTTGTTTAAATGTTTTTCCTAATTAATGGGATGTATTAATTTTTAATAAAACTCTTACTGAGATATAATAATATACTTTATAATTCACTCATTTAAAGTAAAGCATTGCAGGAAATTAGTGTATTCATAGAATTGTACATCAATCAATAGGGATTTATTTTGGGGTTAAGACATGAAATAAGGATTCAGCTTAATATTTTTCCAGGTAACTAGCTTTATTGATACCTTACATGGTATATTTTTCACACTGACTTGAAATTTGATAGATAATTTTGATGTATTCATTTACTTCTTTTTTTAAAAAGATTTATTTATTTATTTGAGAGCCAGAGTTACACATACAGAGAAGGAGAGGCAAAGAGAAAGAGAGAGAGAGAGAAGAGAGAGAGAGAGAGAGAGAGAGGTTTCTATCCACTGGTTTACTCCCCAACTGGCTGCAACATCTGTAGCTGTGCCAATCTGAAGCCAGGAACCAGGAGCTTCTTCCGGGTCTCCCATGCTGGTTCAGGGACTCAAGGACTTGGGATATCTTCTACTGCTTTCCCCAGGCCATGGCAGAGACCTGGATTTCAAGTGGAGCAACTGGGTCTTGAACCGGCACCATATGGGATGTCAGCACTGCAGGCAGTGGCTTTACCCACTATACCACAGTGTCAGTCCCTCATTTACTTCTTACAATTGATCTCCAAGGCTAGCATTATTTTTAATATTTTCCAAATGGAAGAATTAGGGCTCAAACCTGTAAGGCAACCACACTGCTTACCAAGCAGAAGAAAAAATTCCTATAGGATGTTTTTGTCTCCCTATTTTGCACTATGTTAAGTCATTCAACAAAATTATGTATTTCAGTCCTTGTACTAGAAATTAGAGTACAGAGAAGAAAACCATGGATGTTTTTGTAAGGAGATGTAGATCAGGGAAAGACAGACCATAAGAAAGATGCAATGCAATGGGATTCATGCCCTGGAAAAGGTATAGAAGAAAATCCCTTATATCAAATGCCAGTCCCCCAAAATTAACCCATGGGAAAATGGAAGCAACTATTATAGCATTCACAGAGCAGATAAAATGAGTTTTCATGTAAAGTGCTTTGAATGAAGTGTGGAACCAGGACTATATTTAATCATTAGTTATAGGAACAGCATTGATAAATACACACTCATAAACACCAAGTGAGGGGTTGGCCTTTTTAAATTTAGCATTGAGAAAACAATTTCCATGTGTATGTTTCTTTAACTGTAGAAATATAGATATTCTTGATAAGTAGGGAGGAAAGTCTAAATGCTATCAATATGGGATGACAGTAGTAACAACAAAGGCCAGATGGCCTTAAGTGGGGTAAACCCACTAAAAGTGGTTTTTTGTTCATGTAGTTGAATCTTTAAAAAATTATTACATTTTCTTGTGTGTGATAAAATAAATAAGGATGAGAAAAATGTTTGGAGGATGGAGCTTTAAAAATAACAACTCATAGCCAAAATAGAGAAATGTTCCTTTCTCAGGATAAAGCCTCTGTTTTCTTAACAGACTGTACACCGGCAGGGGAGGAAATCTCAGTGTGGGAGGGAGCCTGTGTTCACCTGCTGTGAGCAAAAGTTCAGTTCAGAAACTGAGAAAGTGGATTCTTAACAATTCTATCTTCTTGTCCCTTTTAAATAGTCTCCCACATTTTCCCACAAGGAGCTTGTTCTTAACTCTTTCATCAGAGGTATATTTTTCTCAGCCCCTTCTCAGTGGACATTCTGTTCAACCAGTGATTATTGCCCATGTACCATAACATCCTTGCAGTGTCACACACACAAGGAGGTGTAGGTTGTGCCCTTGGGCGTATGTACACTGCAAATTCTCATTTGAGTTCTCAATGTGTGCATACATATGTGTGTGTGTGTATTTCCTTTAGTGGATGTGGAGGGGTCAAGTGCTGACCATTTGTCATACAGACATTATTATGTAGGACCCTAGAAGCAGCCTTCATGTGAACATGACATGTTCCATGTTTTGGTGGGGTGTGTGTGAACTTGGGGGGCTCCTGGAGGGATCTTCATGGCGGTCAAGCCACAGTTACTAAGCCATGATGTAACAGGCTGAAAGTTTACCCTGATGACTCCACAAGAATGAACTCACTATCCTTTTCAATAGGAACTAAATTGGTCGAAATACTTCAGTCATTTCACTATTTCTGTAACAAATAAAATTATGCATTTTAATTTCTCTGATGAGATTTTCAGTACATTATTAAAATGCTGCCTGGATCCCAATGACTCCTTACTTATGTGGGTACCTGTGAACCTCTCAGTAGTGTTATTACAAGGTGAAAAATCTTGCCATGTAAGCTAAGGAGCAAGTGACAAGTCAACCTGTGATCTTGCATGAACCTATGTGGACTCTGAAGGCATTAGTCACCTGCCTGACACAAAGAATCCCTCACTCTCTGCCAGAGTCATTACACATTGTGGTCAGGTCTTCATTTTCCAAATCCTGTCAAGATAACTCTATACGGCCTTTAAGGAGCAAATTAGAGCATTTAGCTCAATTTCAGAGGGAAAGGATGAATTGATGGAATCTCAAATGAGGTGATTACTAAGAATCTGGAGGTAACATTAGTATGAGATTAGGTTAGTCTAAAGACATAAGGTGGTCCTGAAGCTGATAAACATGTAGGGTGCGGAAAAACAAGATTATTTTTAAAGAAAGCACAGCCCCAGTCACTGATCAGATGTAGTTCAGCAAGCAGACCAGCCTACGACTCCCACTGTGAGACGTGACAGCCTGCAACCACGAACTCCTCCACTGATTATATCAGTCTGGTTTTCAGTGTACCTCAAAATCCCCTAGTGGGGAGGCTTGTTCTGCCACTTAACACTCTTCAAATGCAGTCCATTTGCACTTAAGTAATGAGGGAAAGAACAGGTCCTGAAAGAGCATTTTCCCATCGCATGTCCTGGAAGTTTCTGCTCTATAAAAATGAGAGCTTGTTTATCTGAAGCCCTAAGGTACATCTTCCAACACATGGGAAATAAAGAGCTCTAATGAGAAGACCAAACCTGCACTTGTAAGTCTTCAAAAATATACCTTACTAACTGTTGTTACCCATTAACCTCTCTGTATAAAGAAAATTCAGAAGTGGAAACAGAAAATACAGGAGACCAATCCAAGACATTTAACGTAACTGTCCTGAAAGAAAGTGTAATACAGTTAGGAAAGAGATGCTGCTTAAAATTAATAGTGGCAAGATTATTTGCATTTAAAGAGTTTCTGTGTTTGGATGGTACAGAATTTCTTAGCATGTGCTCTGAAGAACAGTGATGCCACAAATATATGATCAAGAGGTTTGTATTTATAACTCTTGGAAACATGAAAGGAAGAACTAACGATGGAAAATTGTAAGTCATATATATTTTGAAAGAAACAAGAGTTAAAGAAAAGTGGTTCAGGCTCTGGAGTGCCGCAACCTGCGTTCAAGTCCTCATGTCACAATTTTCTAACTATAAATTCTGTATGCATAAATGAACCACCCACATTGGACTGTAAGTTTAATAGAAAGTAATTAAGCCATAGGGATACTGTAGTTGTTTGATATAGAAGCAAGCCCATATACAACCAAATCAGAGCTAAAGGAGAATAATAAGTTCTTAATGCTTCATTGCATAGCAGGGAGATTAAAGTTCACAATAACCTAGTATATATTTCATGAACAAAGCGAAGAAAGAAGCTCCACGCCTGCAGTCATAAAGTAATGTCAAAGAAGGGAGAG
The DNA here is from genome assembly GCF_033115175.1 of Lepus europaeus. NCBI lineage: Eukaryota > Metazoa > Chordata > Mammalia > Lagomorpha > Leporidae > Lepus > Lepus europaeus. The sequence continues at coordinate 153,201,995 of NC_084829.1, read as the reverse complement.
TGTCAAAATTACCCTATCTTGATAAGTAAACATTGTATACCTGTATTGAAATGTCAAAATGTAGATCATAATCATGTACAATTATTGCTAAAAATTGATGAAAATAAAGAAGTTGATACTGGGATGTGGGGTACTGCCATTTAAAATGTTTACTTCCTAATGGCATGTAGGAATGTAGTACGGAAACTGATATTACAGCAAGCTAAGAAGCTATGTTGCAATACTGCAGAATATCTAGTCTGAAATAAGTTAGTAGGTAGACTATGCACATGGAGAAGTGGTCAGTAGGAGTAGAATTGATTGTGTGCAAGGTATGCTAGAGGTGCTGCAAGAAAGACATGAGCTTCAGCAAGAATTGAATGATTCTCAAGCAAAAACTAAAGAGAATGGAAAAAGACCAACATTAAATGGTCTTACAAGTTTGGAAAAGACAATTGTTTCTGGCAGGAAAATATTAAGAGATGAAATTGAAAACCATCTTGAATATGAAAAGGTCCAGAAAGGCTTTCCACTTACAAGGTAACTCAGTCTTGTGGGAAAGGGTGATATCAAAAGGATATGATCTCCCCATCTGTGAATTGTTTCAAATAGACTCAAGAAAGTCACCAATAAATCATTAGGGAAATGTCAAAAGAGTAAGAAGCAAACATAAGAATATTAAGTTTGTTGTAGAGGATGTGGAGAAAGAGGAACCATTGTACACTAGTAACGGAAATGTAAATTGGAATAGTCATTATGGAAAAGATTATAGACAGTCCTCAAAAAGTCTAAAAAAATCTACAGGATCCAGCAAGCTTACTTCTGGGTACATATCCAAAGGAAGTAAAATTGTTATGCTAGGATATATCTCTACTCCCATATTCACTGAGGCGTTACTCACACTAGCCAGTAGATGGAATCGATCTAACTGTCCATAAAGTGATGAATGGATAATATCACACACACACACGCACGCACACAGTGGGACACTACTCAGCCTTAAAAAAAGAAGGATATCCTGCCATTTGGAACAACATGAATAAAACTGGAGGACATAAGTTAAGTGAAATAAGCAAAGATGGGGCACAGAAAGTCAGATAATATCACACAATTTAACTTTTATGTAGAATTTCAAAAGCTTTTACTGACAGAAGCTGAGAGGAAACTGGTGGTTTCCAGGGCCTGGAGGTTGGTAAGGAGTTGTTGGTCAAAGCATATAAGACTGGAGTTATACAGGAAGAACATGTTTAAGAGATCTGTTGTTTAAGATGGTGGTAATGGTTAATAGCAATGTACAGTACCTATGAACAATGCCAAGAGAATAGATTTTAAGTGTTCTCAATACACATAAATAATAATTAGGTGAGGTAATTACTTGTATTAATTATCTGGATTTAGTCATTCCACTATGTATACATATTTCAAAAAAACATTGTACTCCATAAATATACGTACAATCATTATTTGTCAATCAAGAAAATAAATAACAATATCTTATAAAAAATACCAGGCTTGAGAACAGTGTTCAAGAAAGGACTTTGGGTGTGGTTCTAAGTGGATAGGAATGACAAAAAGTAAGTAGACATTTCTTACACTTCTGATACAACTACACTGCCAAAGAAATTATAAACTGAAACAAAGCCTTTTGCTATTCAAGAGTACAACCCTTAGGTCTCAAGTATCTACTGACAAGAGGTGTTTGGCCATCAGAAGGACAAGATTCTCAACATCCACTTCAAATGTGGCCGAGGAGAAAAAAAGCAATGAAAAATCTCCTGGTAGAAGAAAAGAAAAATATAAAGCTAGCTTTTCTCACAGAGCATTAATTAATCAAAAACAGTCCAGCCCTGCATAATAGAAGCCACCTCAACCCTACCCAGCGAAATTCTGTAACTTCTATAGAAAAGTGCTGCTTTTCTTTTTCTGCATGGAAGTTTTCACTGCCGTTGTTTTGCCCTTGCTCCACCCTGGGTATTCCATGCATCTGTGGGATGAGGCTGCCAAACCAGCAGGTGCTACAACATACTTGACAGACAGGACTCATATCATGGCAGACTATTGAGCTGGCTGCCATGAACGGATGTGACTTTGGTTTGTCTCTCTTGGGGAGGCACAGAGTGTATTCCAGGTATGGGATGAACTGATACTCAGAAACCAGAGTGAAGACTGTGACAAAGAATCTTCTGTTCACCAAAACATGTTTCCTTGTCCTGTGTTACTTCCTACAGTCTACAACATTTCCAAGGCTTCCTTGCAGTGAAGAGTGCACATATGACAAAGTTCTGACCAATGGAGAGTGAGTGGAAGCTGTTTATATCACCTCTGTGAATGAATTATTTGAGAAAGAGACGTGTCTTCCCAGTCCTTATCCCCATCTACTATGAATCCAGGGCACTTCCTGTATCCAGTAGAGGGCAGAGTTAGAGGTTAGAAGAATTCTGGGTCCCACAATAGGATGGTCACTAACCAAGGACAGTAACTTGAACAACAAATAAATTATTACTGTGTCAAACAGATACAATTTTAGGAATATTTGATTTCTTCCTGCCCCAACCTACTCTTTTTTTTTTAAACTTTTATTTAATGAATATAAATTTCCAAAGTACAGCTTATGGATTACAATGGCTCCCCCCCCATAACTTCCCTCCCACCCGCAACCCTCCCCTTTCCCACTCCCTCTCCCATCCATTCACATCAAGATTCATTTTCAATTCTCTTTATATACAGAAGATCAGTTCAGTATATAAAGTAAAGATTTCAACAGTTTGCCCCCACATAGCAGCACAAAGTGAAAAAATACTGTTGGAATACTAGTTATAGCATTAAATAACAGTGTACAGCACATTAAAGACAGAGATCCTACATGATATTTTTTAAAAGTTAATTTTCTATGCCATTTCCAATTTAACACCAGGTTTTTTTTTTCATTTCCAATTATCTTTATATACAGAAGATCGATTCTGCATATACTTAGTAGAGATTTCATCAGTTTGCCCCCACACAGAAACACAAAGTGTAAAAATACTGTTTCAGTACTAGTTATAGCATCACTTCACATTAGACAACACATTAAGGACAGATCCCACATGAAATGTAAGTACACAGTGACTCCTGTTGCTGACTTAACAATTTGACACTCTTGTTTATGGCGTCAGTAATCTCCCTAGGCTCTAGTCATGAGTTGCCAAGGCTATGGAAGGCTTTATGGTTCACCGACTTCGATCTTATTCCAACAGGGTCATAGTCAAAGTGGAAGTTCTCTCCTCCCTTCAGAGAAAGGTACCTCCTTCTTTGATGGCCCCGTTCTTTCCACTGGGATCTCACTCGCAGAGATCTTTCATTTAGGTCTTCTTCTTTTTTTTTTTTCCAGAGTGTCAAATTGAGAAGTTTCTGTACTTCAAAAGAAACAGTCAGGAAAGTGAAGAGGCAACCGACAGAATGGGAAAAAAATATTTGCAAATTATGCAACAGATAAAGGGTTGATAACCAGAATCTACAAAGAAATCAAGAAACTCCACAACATCAAAACAAACAACCCACTTAAGAGATGGGCCAAGGACCTCAATAGACATTTTTCAAAAGAGGAAATCCAAATGGCCAACAGACACATGAAAAAATGTTCAATATCACTAGCAATCAGGGAAATGCAAATCAAAACCACAATGAGGTTTCACCTCACCCCAGTTAGAACGGCTCACATTCAGAAATCTACCAACAATAGATGCTGGAGAGGATGTGGAGAGAAATGGACGCTAACTCACTGTTGGTGGGAATGTAAACTGGTAAAGCCACTATGGAAGTCAGTCTGGAGATTCCTCAGAAACCTGAATATAACCCTACCATACAACCCAGCCATCCCACTCCTTGGAATTTACCCAAAGGAAATTAAATTGGCAAACAAAAAAGCTGTCTGAATCTCAATGTTTATTGCAGCTCAATTCACAATAGCTAAGACCTGGAACCAACCCAAATGCTCATCAACAGTAGACTGGATAAAGAAATTATGGGACATGTACTCTATAGAATACTATACAGCAGTCAAAACCAGTGAAACCCGGTCATTTGCAACAAAATGGAGGAATCTGGAAAACATTACGCTGAGTAAATTAAGCCAGTCCCAAAGGGACAAATATCATATGTTCTCCCTGATCGGTGACAACTAACTGAGCACCAAAGGGGAAACCAGTTGAAGTGAAATGGACACTATGAGAAACAATGACTTGATCAGCTCTTGTCCTGACTCTTGATGTACAATGTAAATCTTTATCCATTATAGTATTTTTTTTGTTCTAGTACTATTGGTTGGACTCTGTAATTAACACACAATTATTCTTAGGTGTTTGAATTTTAACTGAAAAGTGATCCCTGTTAAATATAAGAGTGGGAAAAAGAGAGGGAGGAGATGTACAATTTGGGACATGTTCAATCGGACTTGCCCCAAATGGTGGAGTTAGAAACATGCCAGGGGATTCCAATTCAATCCCATCAAGGTGGCATGTACCAATGCCATCTCACTAGTCCAAGTGATCAACTTCAGTTCACAATTGATCACACTGATAGGTCTAACAGTCAAAGGGATCACACAAACAAGACTAGTGTCTGCTAATACTAACTGATAGAATCAAAAAGGGAGAGAATGATCCAACATGGGAAGCAGGATACACAGCAGACTCATAGAATGGCAGATGTCCTAAATAGCACTCTGGCCTCAGAATCAGCCCTTAAGGCATTCGGATCTGGCTGAAGAGCCCATGAGAGTATTTTAGGCATGGAAACCCAACCTACTCTTAACATACAGAACCACAAGAACACATATATGACACAAAACTATATTTATCTTCTGTAAACATAGTTCTTGAATAACCAGAGATATGGAAGATGTGTTTTCCAGAGAATTTCTATATTGATGCCAATCCCTTCCAACTGGTATGATTAGTAAAGGCATAAATGATTGTGTAACACTTGATGAGGGTCTTAAACGCTTAGCTGAGTAAGGGGGAAGGAAATTTATCAATAAATAGCTTAGAGGTGGGAGAAGAAAAGGCATGTTTGAGGAGTATTCAGTAATCTGGCTCATGGGGTTTGGTATTCATGGGGAGAGAAACTCACAAAGTAACTCAGTCAGTGCGTGAAGAGTTGAATAAAATGCCAAAGAGATGAAATGGTATGGCAGGCTCCGTGGCTCACTTGGCTAATCCTCTGCCTGTGGCGCCAGCACCCCAGGTTCTAGTCCTGGTTGGGGCACCGGATTCTGTCCTGGTTGCTCCTCTTCCAGTCCAGCCCTCTGCTGTGGCCCGGGAGTGCAGTGGAGGATGGCCCAAATGCTTGAGCCCTGCACCTGCATGGGAGACCAGGAGGAACCACCTGGTTCCTGGCTTTGGATCAGCGCAGTGCACCGGCCATAGCAGCCATTTGGGGGGTGAACCAGCGGAAAACAAAGACCTTTCTCTCTCTCTCTCTCTCTCTCTCTCTCTCTCTCTCTCTCTCTATCTCTGTCTGTTAAAAAAAATATTGAGATGATATGAAAGAGAAGATCATTAAAAGCTTACCAATGAGTGACATATTCAAGTAAACACATGGGTATGATTGATTTGGCATTGGTTTTCAAAGGGAGAGAGAAAAGGTGGTTGGAAAAAACTGTAGGAATTAGGAAGGCAGATAAGGAAGAGACAGAGACCAGGGCCATACAGAGAATTAAGGAGTATTTTGAAAATCCTTAGTTCAGGAAGAATCAACAGACTTAGATGAATGGTCTACATTATTGGACAACTAGAGATTTAAAGACTCTTCTGACATTTTATGTTAGGATGAATGGGGATATAAAATAAAGATACTGATACTAGCAGTAAAGGAAGTTCAGAAGGTTTGTCATTTGCCAGTAAGTAGAAGAAAACAACTTCTTTTAAATTTTTTATTGAATTCAAAATTTCATAGGATGATCTAAGTAGAGATGACAAGCAGAAAACTGAGTATGTCACTCTGAAACTTGGGGGAGAACAGGGTTAAACAAATCAGTTTGCAACAGATATTTTACTTACCATAGTGGGCATCTTTTCAACTCAGTACAAAAAATGCATCTCATTTTTAAATGGGTGTCCAGTCTTTCACTATATGAATATTTATATAAGTGTTCCCTTATTGATAACCATTTATATTATTTAAATATATTTAAAAATACAGTGTGTTTTTGAAATTATTCCTTTCTATTTTTTCACATAAATAACTTTTATTTTCTCTGGGATAAACTTTTTCAAAAACTTACATAAAGAGTACGAATTTTATGTATATCACATACAGTTTTAAGAACATAATGATACTTCCTACCCTACCCACCCTCATTCCTTCACCCCTACTCTCTCTCCTCCTTCCTTGCTTATTTGTCCTTTAATTTTTATAATGATATACTTTCAATTTACTTTATAATCACAAGCTTAATCCTCTACTAAATAAAGAATTCAGCAAGTAGTAAGAGAAATATCACTGTCTCTCAGAAGTATAGACAAGGTCATAAACAATAATCAAATCTCAAAACGTCAATGAAGTTATTCTTATATGTGTGTTTTCTACACTTGCAAAAGTACACAAAAATCCTTAGACATGTAATAGTGGAGCCTAAAGAGTATGAATATGCAACATTTCACTAAATATAGGCAACATGTTTCCCAAAAATGTTATACCAATTTATATCAGCCCCAAGAGAACATGAAGATATCTGGAAATAAAAATTTTTTTGAAATCTCTGAATAGAGGTAGATGAAACTTAGAAACAAGATGTACTTACTTGGTCGGTTTGGAAGGATGGAGGGAGGGAGAGAGGAATAGGCAAACAGGAAACAAGGGGAGCAGCAGCATCTCTGGCACAAGAAAAAAAGTCGAGGCAATCGAGATGAGGAATGGTCCGAGACATAGCAAGACAACAGAAATGACATGCTGAAAGTCATAAGGTCAAAAGGATAGAGCTGGAGAACGAAATAGACTAAAGGAAGGGATTGAGGGAGAGAGGGAAGGAGAGAGTCACAGAAAATAGACAAGGACAAACTAAATATCATCCTAGAAGAAGAAATGCCTTTTGCTAAGAGAAAAACATGCAAATATCAAATTCTGAGAGGTTAATGGTAGAAGGTTTCATGTCAATTTTTTTAGTAAATGAAAATTACATTATTTGCAGAAATCATAGGAAGGTAGGCTGAAGCTGATATGGGAGCTATCAGTAAAAGCTGATGGGGCTTTGGGATTGGATGAGGCTCAAGTTCCTTAACAGTGCACCCAGACTTCTGGCTTTGTTCAATCTCTCCAAGTCCATTTTTTATCACTTACATAGAACCATATATTGCAGAATATTTCTGAAAAATGCGGATATTTCCAGAACACTCATGCTATCTGCTCGGATTATCATACCCTACCCCACTTCAGCCCATTTTGCCCTCAGATATCACTTTCTAATCTTTCGAGACTATCATAGTTTCCAGGAAAATTCCTATGACAGTCTGCCATTGTCTATTCTTTTCTCCCTTGAGTTATATAATTTTCTAATGTTCTGTGAGACTATCCTTTTTATCAGTGCCAACACACTTTTTCTGTAGAAGACCAGAAGGTAAATATTTTAGGCTTTGTAGGCCATATAGTCTCTGTTGCATACACTGAACTCATATTCAAGGACAGCCATAAACAATATGTAACTAATGAATATGACTGTGTTCCAATGAAGCTTTATTTTAAAGTGGTAGCAGGTCGAATTGCCGTGTAGACTATACTTTGTCTCCCTGCCACATATAATCTTATTCAACATATTGAGTACTGACAATGCTTTGAGGTTGGTTGATAAGAATATAGTGAAAAGCAGGATAAGAATGTGCCTCTCTCAAAAGGAATTTACAATCTATGTGGATGACAGTTTGTAAAAAATAAAGTTGCATGAAGGAGGAAATTATGATATTTAACTATAGTGTGATAGTGAAAAATAGGAACCCTATGTGGGAGAGAAGTTGAGACAGCCACAGGAAGTTGAAATAGACCTTAGAGAGTTTCAGAGCTGAAGTTCCGAGAAACGTTTGGTCTGGGAGTTGCCGAGGGAAAGTATCTGCTCGCACAGAGGGACAGGAGACATCATCTTGGGGGAACAGAGCATAAAAGGAAGACAAACCTGCAAAAGGCACACAAGAGAAGCAGGAAAGGTCGAAAGAAACCAGGGGGGAGGGGCATCACAAGCTCAAGGGGAGGATGTTAATAGTGTTGATGGTTTAGGGAAATCAGGTAATACAGGAAAGAATTTGTGGACCAGATTAAGATGATGTCATGGCCTTTTTGAGCAGCACTGCACAGCCTAGGGATGAAAGTGGAAGAAGTGGGTCTGATCCAAGGTAGAAGACTGACTCTCAGGGCATGAAAAAAAAGTTGAGGGCTTAGAGATTCTAGAAGGTAATTTTACTGTGACTGATCATGGGGTTAAGGATGGACCAGGAGGAAAATGGTATCAGAAAATTGTTTAAAATATGGGTGGATACTTTGTAGAATAGATAACATGCCACCTGCATGCCTGCATTCTAGTTTCAAGTCCTGGCTCTGTTCTCATTTTGAGCTTCCTGATAACGCACACTTTGGAAGGCAGCAGGTGATGTTCAAGTACTTGTGTCTCTGTCACACACGCGGGCAATGTAAATTGGGTTCCCAACTCCTGACTTGGACTTTTCCCTGACCCAGCTGTGTTAGGCATTTTGAGGAGTGAACCAATAACTGGAAGATACTTCTCTTTCTTCCTTTCTCTGTCTTTCAAATAATTATTGTTAAATATATAAATTTTTTTTAAAAAAAAAACCTCGAAAGTAATAATACAATAGCAGTAGTAAATATTACAGCTCAAATAGATTCAGTAGGAATGGGGTGGGAGAAGTGGAGGCTACAGAGTATAAAATCCTTGACTGGATTCCAGCACAAAATACACTGGTCATAGAGTTGCTGGGGCAGAGGGTGTCTCTATTACAACAGGGAAGAAATCAAATAAATGAAATGTAGAAACATAAGAACACTGAGATTAAGGTCATTATCATCATAACAAAACACAATGTATTTTACTTATTCAGACACACCTACACACACAGAGGTATACACTCTAATGGTTCACTCCTGAATATCAGCAATAGCCAGGCTGGGTGAGCTGAAGCTGGGAGTTCAGAACTCAGTCCAGGTCTCCAATATGGATGTAAGGAACCCAGTTACATCAGTCATCAGCCCTGCCGCCCAGTACGTGCATTAGCCGAAAGCTGGAGAACAGAGCCAGTGCAGGGATTGCACTGAGGTGCTCTAACACAGGCTACAGGCAGCTTAACTGGCATCTCAGTCCCTCAACCAAAATTCTGCCTCAATACATAATATTTCATGACTGATTACGAATTGACAAAAGGACTGGCTTCTGAAAATTCCAGGGCTCATTTATTTCTTACTTTTCAAAACCCTCCACACTTTGATGTCTTTTCCTGTGCAGACTCTTCTGAAAAATGCAATGATCTGAAAGTTACAGGAATGGACTTGATAAGCTCATCAGAAGAACATGTCTTTCTCATGTACAACCTTCCTCCTACACAGTTGTCAACATATGAATCTAACATCCTTAGGCCACGTCTATCCTTGTATGCTAGTGTCCTTTAACTACCACAAGTTATATGCCAAGGCAAATAAGCTTAAAATGTATAATAATAACTAATAAAAATCTTATTCCTCTTAGAGGAATGTTTAGATAGAAAACTAAAGGTGAAAAATAGAATAAAATTAAAAAACAGAAATTTAAAGAACATGGCCAGAGGATCATCTTTTTAGAGTTATTATGAGAAAATAGAGATAAAAACTATGTTGTATGATTCATTTGGAAGGATTGGGTTTCAAGTGGAAATGACTTTTGGTCCATTACCTTGAGAAGAGTTGCTATGAGACAGAGAGCCAGTATTTGCTTCTATGAGAGTATAAGGAATAAATGCATGCAGCAATTTTGCTAGCATATTAGAAACATAAAGTTCTCAAAAGGCACGCTCTGAGTCTAGCAAAACTTGCCACAGAAGATGGGCAGCATAACTACAGAAAGTTTTCAGCTTCTTGCTGTCCTTAGCATGAGGTCATATTTACCTTCGTTGCTGTTGTTGTCTCTTTTTGTTTATCTTTAAACATATTGATTTATTTAATCTTCCATTTTAGAACTGGGAAAGTTAGAGATCAAATAAGTGAAATGTACAACCTTAAGAACACTGAAACTGGGGCCGGTGCCATGGCACAGGTTAATCCTCTGCCTGCGGCATTAGCATCTCACATGCACGCCAGTTCTAGTCCCGGCTGCTCCTCTTCCCATCCAGCTCTCTGCTATGGCCTGGGAAAGCAGTAGAAGATGGCCCAAGTGCTTAGGCCCCTGCACCCACACAGATGGGCACAGCTCTGGCCATTGCGGCCATTTGAGGAGTGAACCAACGGAAGGAAGACCTGTCTCTGTGTCTCTCCCTCTCACTGTCTGTAAGTCTACCTCTCAAGTAAATAAATAAAATCTTCTTAAAAAAAGAACACTGAAACTAAGGTCTTTATCATAAAAAGGCCCATATGCAATGGTTGATTAAGGTTATAAAATAGAATATTCCTTGTAGTATGTATGTATGTATGTATGGAAAGGAGGAGGGGAAGAAGAGAAGAGGAGGAGGAAGAGAAGGAGGAGGAAGAGGAGGGGAGGGAGGGAGAAGGAGAGGAGGTGGGAAGTGGAGGGGGGAGAAAGGATGAGAATTATGCATGTACTGGTTTACTCTCCAAATGCCTACAACTAGGACTGGGCCAGGCCAAAGCCAGGAGCCTGGAATTCAGTACAGATCTCCCATGTGGTGTCAAGGACTCAAGGAACTTACGTGCAGTCCCCCAGAGCAGGCATTAAAAGGAAAATTGGATTTTAAACATAGCGGGGACTCAAACACAGAAACTCTGACATGGGATTAAGGTGTCCGAAGCGGTAACAACTGCTACACCAAATGCTCATGCCTCTGGGGTGTGTGTGTGTGTGTGTGTGTAATTTGAAAGATGTGGAAATCTATTAGCAAGAGAAGCCAGTCAACATAGGTGCCCAGTGACTACATTTTTAATGAAATGGAAAAAAAAATAGAGCCAGAAAGATGCTTTTAGTCTAAGAGAGTCCATGATCATTGACAACAAAGAAAAGGGTATCTCTCCAAGACAATGTCATCAGGGTATGACTTTTCAGATTGAGGGAGAAAAGTCATTTTTCTTCAAAGACTTACTTTACTGAGGTACTAACTCACTGATTACTACATATCTAATTCTGTATCTAACCTACCCTCAGAATGAAAGCCCAGTCCATGCTGTCTAACCATGACCCTGGCCAAGAGGACTCTCATCCCCTCCTCCTCTTTCTTGGTTACCACCTCCTAGGGTGGACCTCAGCCTTGGGAGCTTCCCTCCAAACCCCAGTCACAGTGGACAGATAACTGATCCATCTCTTACCCATGCTGAAAGATTCAGACGCTGAATGGTGCAAATGGGTGTTGTGGAAATTACACAAGAAATGTTATATTGACATATCTGAAATATGTGCCTGGATTTTAACTTCAAACACTTAGTCGCACAAGGTCCAATTATCTTTATTAAGCTACCTGACAGACAGAATAAGGATCCATGGAATAGTTTGCTGTTTACTTTTCTCACATAAGGGGGCTGATAGTCAAAAGTGTTCTTAAGCCAAGAGATATTTTCTAATAGATAGAACAAACCTTAACATGTACTCTTTTCATATACTTTTGGGTGCTAAAGTGGCCAGAAAGGAGGTTGGAGTTGGTTATTACAGATGCTTCTGTCAGAATGTGTAAAACACACTTCTGGGTTTCAATAGCTTTGCCAAAGAGAGATGGAATTCTGCACTTCTACAGATGATAATCCACTTAAGTTTCCTTGTTGAGTTTATATCGTTTAAGAGCTAAAGTGAGTCCATAGAGGAAAATTCTGTAAAGGTTGTGTATACTCCAATACTCAGCTGAAAAGAAATTCAATCAATCTTCAAAGATACCCATATCAAGTATGTAACATCAAGAATGCATCATTCATTTTTTCATTGGGATATTCTGCAATTATACAGAGTAATTAGGCAGTTTTTTCCACTGCACTTAGAGAAACCAACAGGAATGAAGGAAATGAGTACACAAAGTGCTAGTGGGGTTTGTATTTTTGATAAATCAAGAATTGTTTCTCTGTAGAGAAAATAGGATTAACACTTCATTTGTTCATTATGTAAATTTTAGTTGAGTACTCTTTCTCTAGTCCATTATATGTTACAGTCTCTTCTAGGCACTAGTGACACAAAACTCAATTTCATTCATTCATTCCGGTATAAATTCAGATGTTTATTGTGTCAGAATCTAATCTGTTCCAGGAATTGAACTGAGCACAGGGGATTTGGCAACAAGCACATCAGACATTGCCCTGCGACAGTGTACAGTTCAGCAAGGGAGCAGACACTGAGTACATACACAATGATGAAATAAAATAAAACTATGAATTGTAAGAAAGCAAAGCACATGGAAATTAATGACAGAGGACAGCAAGGGGGTGAACTTAAGTAAGGTGGGAGGTGGTTGTCAGGAGACCTCTTGGAGGATGTGACATTTAATCTCAAACTAAAGATGTTGGAATTAGCAAGGAAAAAAATTTGAGAAGAATGTGCCAAGGAGAGAGAATGTTGGACTTTAGAAGCAAGTGAGGAAGCTGAGAAACTGAAAGCAGGTGAATGTGCAGGACATTAGCTATCCCAGGCATGCAATTGGCACTGGCTGAGGCCACAGCACAATGCCACAGGAGGGCACTCTTAATCCCCAGAGCCAAGAGAGGTCTTTGCAGCTTAGAGTGATCAAGATTTTGTGTTTTCCACGGATAAGACTGTGGAGGAGGGCATTTAGCTCAGTGGTTAATATCCCAGTTAGGATACCCACTTCCCACACTGGAGCACCTAGGTTCCATTCCTGGCTCCAACTCTTGATATCAGCTTCCAGCTTACACAGATGCTGGGAGGCACAGGCGATGGCTCAAGTGATGCAGTCCCTGCCACCGATGTGTGAGACCTGGATTGCATTCCTAGATCCTGGCTTTGTTCTGGCACAGGACAAGCTACTGCTGCAATTTGAGGAGTTAACCAGTAGATGGGAGTTCTCACTCTTTCCGTTTCTCAAATAAAAAAAAAGAAGAAAGAAAGAAAAAAAGGGAAGAATAGGAGTCTTTCCTCAAGGAACTCACAGACAAAATATTGTCTCAATTCTCTATGACTGTCAGAAATTAAAGTTCACATTTCTTAATCTGGACATTGCATTTGCAAAAGATCTTGTGCACACAAAAAATCAAGACAATATGCACCACAAAAAACATTTCTGAATCAGTGAATCGTAAACATTGAAATGTCTTAAGAAAACCAGTGCCTTTCTTTCCCCTCTTCCCTTTACATAAAATTTCAGTCTACTCACTATCCGTGTTAGAATTCCAGCAATCAAACAAATGGGCCAGGAGTTCTCATGTTGACCTCTCAGATTTTCTAGAATTCAGTAGTACCCATCAGGCTTTTACGAGGTCCTATGCATTTTGCTCTTGGTCAAGACCCCTCACCCTCTTGGAGCTGGTAGTCAAGTAGTGTGGGCAGACTCAGACTACTCCCTATACCTATAGGAACAAAATAATCTGCCCTTGTAATATGAGCTGTAACAAAACAAAGAGCATCAGGACAGGTTGGCTAGCTTTTACTTGAGACAGTCAAATATGAACTGAGTGCCAAGCTGTTTTGAGGTGATCCTGACTGCATTTTTAGAACAGAAATTTTAAGAGTTTTTCATTAGGGCAAATAAGAAGTAGTTTAATGTTGGTGTTAAGGCTACAAAAAGGTGTACTGGTTTTGAAATCCAAGAAGGAAGACCAATAAATGCAAGGCATTAGGCCAAATGATTCAAGAAACTTGATATTATAAAGTAGAAGTAAAAATGGCTTAAACATTGTCTTCCTCTTAGAAACTCCAATGTTTTTATTCCAAAGTTGGAATTGGAACCCTTAGGAGAGTGATGGCTTTGTCTGAATGTCAGATCACCAATGAGGGCCACAAATCAACTGAAGTAAGATGGAAGGCCTTCTTCCCTCACATTCACAACAGTCCAGTTTAACTGAATATATCTTCCCTTCTTCCAACTCTTGCATTCTTTCCTTCCTTCATTCCTTTTATCAAATCTTTTTAAAATTAGTACTAGTGTTGTGGAAACTCCCTGCCTTGAGTTTACCAAATAATTTCTAGTCTAACTTTTCATAATTCTACATTTTAGTCAAATAAAAATACAAAAGTAAAACAAGCACATTTATTTGAAGTCGGGCAAGTTTCATTGGGTTGTTTCCAGTGGGGTGGGGAAAGTGGCTATGCATCCACCTAGCCAAATACTAATTTGGTTTTTGAAGATCTTGCATATAGGGGCTGATTTGGGAGCATATTTTCTAAAATTTTTCTTTTGATTATGCTAAAATATAACAAGCACAGCATTTGAGAACATCACATAGCAGGATGAGCAGTGTATTGGGAAGGAATGGACCTGTGTCCTTCGCTCCACTTTGTTGGATAATGGCCTTCCATCCTGGGCAAATCACTCATCCTTTCTGGAATTCCCTTTCTTTATCTTCAAACGAGGAGGTTGGACTATATCAATGGTTTTCAAATCATTTTTAGAAGTAGGATCCCCTTAATAAGTTAAATAATATGGGATGCTCCAATCATGAAACTGAAGCTCTGGTAGAGCTGGGAGGATACCCTAGAGGCCCAGCCTTAATTTCTGCTTCCATCTAGCTTGCAATCATGAGAAGCTAACTTATCTGCTACAAGCCTCCTTTTTTCCTGCAGGAAAATGTGCTTTGCAATATCTTAGAATCCCCAAAGGCTCTTTGAAGGATACATGAGAGCATGTGTGGGGTAGCACACTATAAACCACAAGTATGACACAGAATATCAAATTATCACTGAAACTTACCTTTATTTTCTAGAAGGATTGACTCTAGGTATTTTTTAAAGCAATGCAATATGGAAAAAGGAATATAATAGCTTAAGGATGCATATGAAAAACTGAAATAAAAATTAAGAAAAATTCATGGAGTTTTATTCACAGCAAGGCTCACCAACATCTATGTGGCTTCAAGGGCAAAAAGGACCCTTTCTAGTCCTACCAAAGGCTTTACTTCTGTAATCATGTGTATTGGCATTTTCAGGGAAGATATAAGAGATCAAATGGATGCGTTTTATGGATCAATATGTCTTGTTCATCAGAGTACCACAAAGGATAATGTTTTGTTTTTGTTTTTGTTAGGTTTTCTTTTTTGATTTCATATTCCTTCTTTTTCTCCCTCCCTCCCACTGTCTTTCTTTTCCCACCCCCATTAAATATTTCCATGGCTTCAAGCTACCATACACACACAAATGATATCTTATTTAACAAAGCAGCACTAAATTGAGCCAGTGGCATTTCTCTGGTTTACCAGAAGCCTCTACAAGAAACAAAGGTGAAGTAGGGCCCAAAGCACAATCCTATCATTTTATCAGTGACTTGCTCTACAATATACTATCTTGGGAACAAGTGGTAAACAAAATTTGAGCCCATTTCTGGGCTTTTAGACAAAAACATTGTTATCTTTTCTTCCCCCAGTCTATTCCCAAGGACTTCGAGCTGCACTCTGACCGCTCCCTCACCAGACTCAATGATGGTTAAAACTGATTCTGAACCAAGGTAAACAGGGTTCCTCCCAACAGTCTGGAGAGCTCCAGTCTGCAGAAAGCTAATGAAGCCCTTGAAGCACCATGCTTCTCTTCCACCCACACTTCATTGAAATGCTTTTGAGTCTTATTGTGTTGTAATTACATGCTATAGAAAACTCAACAAACATCTATTTCAAGGATTGGGCATGTGACTCTTGCTAAAACATTTCAATTCCATTTTCCTGAGTATCCAATCTCTAAATGTATCAGTGAGGGTCCTCCACAAGTATTTCCATTTCACATTTCAGAAAACTTAAAAGGGATGCAGGTTCCTGACTTCATACTGATGTAAACTGAATGCCATTATTAGTGATATAGGTTTATTTCTCTTTCCTTAATAAATTTTTAGTGTAATTTGGTCCACATAAAAATTGTATTAGTACATGTTATAAATCATAATAAAAACAAATACCCATTTCTCCAGCAACAGGTTTTCTTTTTATTTCCTTTATTAAAGTTCTTTTAAAGAGTGGACTCTTCCAGGCCAGCTCTCTGCTGTGGTCAGGGAGTGCAGTGGAGGATGGCCCAGGTGCTTGGGCCCTGCACCCCATGGGAGACCAGGATAAACACCTGGCTCCTGCCATCGGATCAGCGCGGTGCGCTGGCCGCAGCGCGCTACCGCGGCGGCCATTGGAGGGTGAACCAACGGCAAAAGGAAGACCTTTCTCTCTGTCTCTGTCTCTCACTGTCCACTCTGCCTGTCAAAAAAAAAAAAAAAAGAAAGAAAGAAAAGAGTGGACTTTATAGCTATTTCTTTAATGATCAGTACTTTTTGCATCTTGTTTAATACCTAATAGATATTTTCTTGCAAAAGTCTCAGTTTTGGCTCTCAATTTAGTTATTCATTCAACTGGAATTAATTTTCACCTGATACAAAGATCATATTGTTTAGTTTAGACAGCATCATTACTTTAATTTCCTTTTCCTCATACTCTCAATGCTCACTCTGCTGTTGGTCAGTTTTTCATGAATGTGGGGGTTAGTTTCTGAACACCTTTATATTCCATTAGTCATCATGCTATTTCTATACCAACATCACATTATAACTTTATCATTTTTATAATATAAATATACTTTTTTTTGACAGGCAGAGTGGACAGTGAGAGAGAGAGAGACAGACAGAGAGAAAGGTCTTCCTTTACCATTGGTTCACCCTCCAATGGCAGCTGCGGCCAGCGAGGCTGCAGCTGGCGCACCGCGCTGATCCGAAGCCAGGAGCCAGGTGCTTCTCCTGGTCTCCTATGTGGGTGCAGGGCCCAAGCACTTGGGCCATCCTCCACTGCCTTCCCGAGCCACAGCAGAGAGCTGGCCTGGAAGAGGGGCAACCGGGACAGAATCTGGTGCCCCAACCGGGACTAGAACCCAGTGTACCGGCACCACAGGTGGAGGATTAGCCTATTGAGCCGCGGTGCCAGCCAACATAAATATACTTTTTATCTAGTCTCCCAATCTTTCTTTTAGTCTTCAGATACATTTGATTATATTTGATCCTTAACCTTTTCCATATAAATTTTAGAACGAGCTTAGGATTTTTGACTGAAAATACATTTAAGTTGCAGATCAACTGGTGGAGATCTGACATATTTTGAAGAATGAATCTGTCTAGCCATAAATACAGTGTAGTCTTCTTTTCAATGTTGTATGCCTTTGGTGTCTTTTAACAGAAATCTATAATTATTTCTATGGAATTTCTTCAATTTCTTAGTTAATTTATTCCAAAATACACGATAGTTTTGGTTGCTAATATAAAGTATGTATAATTATAAATAAGTTTATATATAATTATGTTTTATATTAGATTCTGCTATAAATATTTTATTTTTTTCTTCATTAACTTTTTTATTAACATGTAACACTTGTACTTTATGGAGCACAGTATAATATTTCAAGAGATGCATACAAAGTAAACTGATCAAACCAGGCATCCCTCCTTCCCCATCCTGTCTCTGTGTTTGGTGCCTACAAGCTCATCTCCTCCTGTTCTTTACATAGTATATACTACATTATGATAATCTACAATCACTTCAGAGTAACTCTACAACCTAATACTTCTAACTGTGTTTTGATACCCATTACCTAACCTTTCTAAATCCTTTCCCCTACCCTTCTCAGTCCTACTAGTCATTATTCTAAGTTCAGATTGACTTTTATTTTTCTGTGCCTGGCATATTTCACTTAACATAAGGATCTCCAGTTTCATCCATTTTGCTCCAAATGTCAACATGTCACTAATTTTTATGGATGAGTAGAGTTCATACCAGATTTTCGTTACTCACTCATCCATTAATAAGCATCTACCTTGTTTCCATATCTTGGCTTTTGTGAACTGTGCTGCAATGAATGTATCATTTTAATATCCTAATTAATTTCCTTCAGATGTATACCCAGAAGTGGGTATCTGGATGAAATCGTAGATATACTTTTAGTTTTTTGAGGAAACTCCATACCTTTTTCCATAAAGGCTGTACTAGTTTGTAGTCCAACCAAATGTATGTAAGGGATCCTTTTTCTGTACATTCTCAGAAGTATCATTTTTAAACTTATGGATAAAAGCCATTCTAACTGGAATGAGTTGATATATCATTGTGATTTAGTAGAGATTCTAGCATTTGTTGGTTATCTGTATTTCTTCTTTTAAGTGTCTACTTTTTGCCCATTTCTGAACTGAATTGTTTGTTTTCTTATTGAATTCCTTGAGATTCTTATGTACTCTGTATATTAATCCTTTGTCATATGAATAGTTTGAAATCATTTTCTCCCATTCTGTAGGCTGTGTCTTCACACTGTCAATTGCTTCCTTTGCCTTGCAAAAGCTTTTTATTTTGTTATAAACTCACATGTCTAGCTTTGCTTTTATTGACTGTGCTTTTGGACACTCAACCAAAAATTATTTTATTTCAAATTGTCCAAATTTTCTAACACTTTGAAGTGTTTCTCCTAAGTCTTCCTCCAGTAGTTTCATAGTTTCAGGCCCAGCATTTAGGCCTTTCACTTTGAGTTGATTTTTAAACAGGGTGAGAGACAAAGGTTAAGTTTCAGTCTTCTGCATGTGAAGATCCGTTTTCCCAGTAACATTTATTGAAGAGAATATCTTTTCTATGGTGTATGTTTTTGATGCCTTTGTCAAGAATCAATTGAGATGTGCATGATTGGATCACTTCTGGGATCTCAATTCTGTTCCATTGGTCGATGTGTTTCGGTTTCGTGTATGTGTGAGAGTGTGTGTGTGTGTGTGTGCGTGCACACCAGTATCATGCTATTTTGGTTATAGCAGCTCTGTAATATATCTTGAAATCAGGTATTGTAATACTCTCAGCTTTTTGTTGTTATTGTTGCTCACGATTGCTTTGGCTATTTGGAGACTTTAATGCTTCCATCTGAAATTCTGGGTTGTTTTTTCTAGTACTGTGAATAACGTTTTTGGTATTTTGATGGGGATTTCACTGAATCTGTAATTCACTTTGGGTAGGATGAACATTTTAGCCATATTAATTCTTCATTTTAGCAATATTAATTCTTCCACAAACATGAGAAATCTTTCTACTTTGTGTGTGTCTTCTTTAATTTCCGTCATCAATGTTTCATAATTTTCATAATTATATATAGTATATATATATATGCAATATATTCGTGTGTGTATCTGTATGGTGGCCATTATGAATGGGAATACCTTTATAATTTTTTTCTAGTAAGTTCTTTATTGGTATACAACAGTGCTGAGGATTTTTGTATGTTGATTTTAATCCTGTCACCACTGAATTAGTTCATCACATGTAACAGTTTTTGGCAGAGTCTTGGGTTTTATAGGTATTTATATATGTACATGTATTCATCTAAAGTCATATATGAAGACATAATTTTGTCATCTACAAGAAGGGTAATGCTGCTTCCTCCTCTCCTATTTGCACACATTTTATTTCTTTCTCTTGCCTAGGTGCTCTTGCTAAAACTTCTGATAGAATATTAAACAAAAGCGGTGAAAATGGACATCCTCGACTGGAGCGAAATCTAAGAGGGAATGCTTTGTTTTTCCCACTCATTACAAAGTTGGCTGAGGGTTTATCATAGATAGCTGATATTGTGTTGAGGTACAATGCTTCTACACAAAATTTATTTAGGGTTTTAATCATGAATGAATATTGAATCATCAAATACTTTTGCTGCATCTATTGATATTGCTATGGATTGAAAATGACTTGGCTCCCCAAACTCAGGCAGATGCTGAAACTCTGAAGTCTTAGGTTAAAGGTTGATGGATTAAGGGTGGAGACTTGATCTAATTATGGTATCTGATAGGTGGGTTGGGTGGGATGTTGTTAGTTCATTGAAGGCTTGTCATCTTAAGTTCTTATGAGAGAGTTAGATTTCCAAGCTAATTTTGGACAGCCTCTCTCTCTGCTTCAAGGCTCACCAAGAAGGTTCCTCTACACCTATTCTGCAACTACCTCATAGAGTAACTTTAATAGCATTCACTACTTTTCAATTTTTCAATAGTATGAAAAGAATTATTGTTAGTTCTTCTTTAAAAATGTGGTAGAATAACAATCCCATCAAGGTGGCATGTACCAATGCCATCTCACTAGTCCAAGTGATCAATTTTCAGTTCACAATTGATGACTCTGATAGGTCTAAGAGTCAAAGGGATCACACAAACAAGACTAGTGTCTGCTAATACTAACTGATAGAATCAAAAAGGGAAAGAACGATCCAACATGGGAAGCAGGATACACAGCAGACTCATAGAATGGCAGATGTCCTAAATAGCACTCTGGCCTCAGAATCACCCCTTAAGGCATTCGGATCTGGCTGAAGAGCCCATGAGAGTATTTTAGGCATGGAAAGCCAAGACACTCTGGGGAAAAAAAAAGACCTAAATGCAGGATCTCTGTGAGTGAGATCCCAGTGGAAAGAATGGGGCCATCAAAGAAGGAGGTACCTTTCTCTGAAGGGAGGAGAGAACTTCCACTTTGACTATGACCCTGTTGGAATAAGATCGAAGTCGGCGAACCCTAAAGGCTTCCATAGCCTTGGCAACTCATGACTAGAGCGTAGGGAGATTACTGACACCATAAACAAGAGTGTCAAATTGTTAAATCAACAACAGGAGTCACTGTGTACTTACATCTCATGTGGGATCTGTCTTTAATGTGTTGTCTAATGTGAAGTGATGCTATAACTAGTACTAAAACAGTATTTTTCACTTTGTGTTTCTGTGTGGGTGCAAACTGATGAAATCTTTACTTAGTATATACTGAATTGATCTTCTGTATATAAAGATAATTGAAAATGAAAAAAAAAAACCTGGTGATAAATTGGAAATGGCATAGAAAATTAATCAAGTTTTAAAAAATATCATGTAGGATCTCTGTCTTTAATGTGCTGTACACTGTTATTTAATGCTATAACTAGTACTCCAACAGTATGTTTCACTTTGTGTTGCTATGTGGGGGCAAACTGTTGAAATCTTTGCTTAATATATACTGAACTGATCCTCTGTATATAAAGAGAATTGAAAATGAATCTTGATGTGATAGGAAGGGGAGAGGGAGCAGGAAAGGGGAGGGTTGCGGGTGGGAGGGAAGTTATGGGGGGGGAGCCAATATAATCCATAAGCTGTACATTGGAAATTTATATTCATTAAATAAAAGTAAAAAAAAAATGTGGTAGAACTTAACAATGAAGTGTCTCAAACCTGGGATTTCTTTCATTTGGAGATTTTTTATTATTGATTCAATCTCATTACACATTATCAATCTGTACAAGTTTTTCTTGTCTTCATGATTCAGTTTGTTTGGTTGTAAGTGTCCAGGAACTTATCATTTTTTGCAAGGTTTTCCAATTTGTCTTATGATCTTTTGCATGTCTGTGGTATCAGTTGTACCATCTCCTCTTTAATATCTGATTTTATTTATTTTAGTCTCCTCTCTTACTTCTTTTGTTTATCTTTTCTAAAACTCAATGGTTTAATTAATCTTGTTCTTTCTCTACTTCATTTATTTCTGCTCTGACTTTTCTTATTTCTTTCCTTCTACTATTTTGAGCTTCTTTTTTTAATGATTTTTCAGTTCTTTCACATTTAGTTGATTGTTTGAGATTTTTATATTTTTTCAATGTAGACTAACAGCAGATTTTTCAACAGAAATCTTACATACCAGGAAATAATGAAATAACACATTCTAAGCACCAAAAGGGAAAAAAAACCCTATCAACCAAGAATAGTATACCCAGCAAAACTATCCTTCATAAATTAAGAAGAAATAAAGGCTTTCCAAGAAAAGCAAAACCTGAAGGAATTCATCATGACTATACAAATATTACAAAAGAAACTTCAGGGAATCCAGTATACAAAAGCAAATGAAAGATATTTACCATTATGAAAACATGTGGAAGTATAAACCACACTTAGTAAAGAACAAAAAGTTATTTTAAAATAAACATGAAATTTCAAGATGGCAGACTAAGTTAATAGTTATCAATAATAAGTTTGACTGCAACTGATCTAAATACTCCATATAACACAAAAAGTGTATAGGAATGAAATGGACATTTTGTAATATGATTGTCATTTATACCCCTTGGTTATACTGTGGTCTTCCTATTTTTTACTTGTTGAATATCATGATTAATGGTAAATGAAGTCTGCGAATGTAGCACAGATTAAAATTATGTCTTTGCAAAAACTAATAAAGAGAGGGGAGGGAAGTAGTGGGGTGTGGGTGAAACAGGGAATTGAGGGGAGTGTGGTTGTCTCTTGGAATTGTACCTATGGAATACATAAAATCCAAAATTTATATTAATATAAAATTTAAAAAACTAAAAAGATATAAGATGACTGACTGGATTTAAAAAAGCCAATGACTTGCTGCTTATAAGAAACTCATTTGGGCAACACACAGA
Source organism: Lepus europaeus (assembly GCF_033115175.1). NCBI lineage: Eukaryota > Metazoa > Chordata > Mammalia > Lagomorpha > Leporidae > Lepus > Lepus europaeus. Next base: position 153,179,320 of record NC_084829.1, on the reverse strand, counting down.
CACATAGCAGCTCACAACAGAGGGAAATCTCACCACAAGCACCAACACACATATTAAAGAAAAAGGAATCAGAAATGCTGAAAAACAAGGGGAAAATTTTTAATAAGATGAAAGAAAATAGTATTAGCCTAGAATGGAACATTACATTAGCTCTTCAATAATAGAAGCAGAAAGAAGAAGGGATTGAAGATATGCCAGAAACAGAATTCAGAAAATTCTCAAATTACTTAGAAGCAATCAGAAACACATTCATGACATAAATAAAAAGCGTTCCCAAGAAATTGAGATATTGAAGAGAAATCAGAATGAAATTCTAGATATGAATTCAATATAGCAAATAAAATACAGTGGATAGTCTCAAAAATAGAATAAATGAGACAGAAGAATGAATATCAGAACTAGAAGACAAAATTCTCAAAATAACACAGACAGACCAAACACAAGAAGAAAAAATCAGGAAGCTGAAAAAATGGTTGGAGATCTGCAATATTCTATCAAATGATCTGTATGTTGATACAGAGCCTAGGAATTCAAGAAGGCATCGAAACAGAGAAAGGATTAGAAGGCTGTCTTAATGAAATAATAGCAGAGAACTTCCCCCTTCTGGAAAAAGAGACATCCAAGTTCAGGAAACACACAAAACTCAGATACACATGACCAGAAAAAATCCTCACCTAGATACATAGTGGCAAAGCTCTCCTCAGTAACGTATAAAGAAAAGATCCTAAAATGTACCCAAGAGAAATGCCAAATCGCATTCAGAGGAAACCCAATTAAACTCACCACAGATTTCTCATTATAGACTACAGGCAAGGAGAGAATGGCGAGACATACTCCAAGTCCTAAGAGAAAAACACTGTCAACCCAAATTATTGTACCCTGCAAAACTCTTATTTATGAATGAAGGAGAAATTCAACAGGAAGATGTGACCATTATAAATGTATATGCACCCAAACACAGGGCACCTGGTTATTTAAAAGACTTGTTAAAGGAATTAAAGGGAGATATGGATCCAAATACAATAGTGATGGGGGAATACCCCACTCTCAAAAATGGACAGATCAACGAAACAGAAAATCAGTAAGGAAACATGAGAGTTAATTAACACCAAGAGCAAACAAATCTAGCAGATATCTACAGAACTTTTCATCCTACAGTTGAAGAATACACATTCTCAGCAGTGCATGGAACTTTCTCTAGGATTTATCACATACTATGCCATAAAGCAAGTCTCAGCAAATTCAAAAAAATTGAAATCACACCATGCATTTTCTCACAGCACAATGGAATGAAGCTGGAAATCAGCAACTCGGGACTCTCTAGAACATATGTAAACACATGGAGACTGGACAACATGCTCCTGAATGAATAGTGGATCATACAAGTAATCAAAAGACAAATCAAAAATTTTCTGGAAACAAAGATGACAATACAACACACCAAAATTTGTGGGATATAGCAAAAACAGTGTTAAGAGGAAAATTTATAGCAACTGGTGTCTACATCAAGAAACTGGAAAGGCACCAAATAAATGAATTATCTATGCACCTCAAGGACCTAGAAAAAAAACAGCAAACTAAACCCAAAACCAGGAGAAGGAACAAAATAATTAAAATTAGAGAAGAAATCAACAAAATTAAAACAAACAAACAAAAAAAACAATACAAAAGATGAGCAAAAAAAAGAGCTGGTTTTTTGAAAAAATAAAATTGACACACCATTGGCCCAACTAACCAAAAAAATGAGAGATAACCCAAATCAATAAAATTAGGGATGAAAAAGGAAATGTAACAACAGACAACACAGAAATAAAAAGAATCATCAGAAAGTAATACAAAGAGCTGTATGCCAATAAACTGGGAAACCTGGAACAAATGGATAGATTCCTGGACACGTACAACCTACCTAAACTGAGCCATGAAGACATAAAAAACCTAAACATACCCATAACTGAGATATAAATTGTGTCAGTAATAAAGGCCTCCCAACAAAGAAAAGCCCAGGACCAGATGGGCTTCATTGCTGAATTCTACGAAACATTTAAAGAAGAACTACAATTCTTCTCAAGCTATACAATACAACTGAAAGGGAGGGAATCCTTCCAATTTTCTTCCATGAAGCCAGCATCACCTTAATCCCCAAATCTGGAAAAGGTGCAACAGAGAAAGAAAACTATAAACCAATTTCCCCAATGAACACAGACACAAAAATCCTGGCCAACAACACATCAGAAAGATCATTCACGCAGACAAAGTAGGATTTTCCCTGGTACGCAGGGATGGTTCAACATTCACAAATCAATCAATGTGATACATCACATTAACAAATTGAAGAACAAAAGCCATATGATTATCTCAATAAATGCAGAGAAAGCATTTGATAAAATACAATATCCTTTCATGATGAAAATTCTAAGCAAATTCGGTCTAGAAGGAACATTCCTCACCATAATTAGGGCAATTTATGACAAACCCAAGGCCAGCATCCTATTGAATGAGGAAAAACTGGAAGCATTCCCACTGAGATCTGGAATCAGACAAGGAAGTTTTAGCCAGAGCCATCAGGCAACAAAAACAAATCAAAGGGATTCAGATCAGAAAGGTTGAAGTCAAAATATCCTTATGTGCTAAATGATATGATTATATATATAGGGGAACCAAAAGATTCCACTAGGAAACTACTGGAACTCATAAAAGTTTTGTAAAATAGCAGGATATAAAATGAACACACAAAAAACAACAGCCTTTGTATACACAGACAATGCCATGGCTGGAAAAGAAATTCTAAGTTCAATCCCACTCACAATAGCTGCAAAAAAAAATTAAATACCTTGGAATAAATTTAACCAATGAAGTCAAAGATCTCTATGATGAGAATTACATAACTCAAAAGAAAGAAATGGAAGAAGACATATAAAGCTAGAAAAAACTTCATGTTCATGGATCAGAAGAATGAATATCATCAAAATGTCCATTCTTCTGAAAATAATTTACAGATTCAATGCAATACCAATCAAAATACCAAAGACATTCTTCTCAGATCTAGAAAAAATGATGCTGAAATTAATCTGCAAACACAAGAGGCCTTGGATAGCTAAAGCAATCTTATACAACAAAAACAAAGCTGGCTGGAGGCATAACAATACCAGAATTCAAGACATATTACAAGGCAGTTATAAGAAAAAAAAAAAAAACCTGATACTGATAAAAAAAAAAAAAAAAAGCAGATGGATAGACCAATGTAACAGCATAGAAACACCAGTAATCAATCCAACCATCCACAATCAACTTATATTCGACCAAGTAACTAAAGCCATTCCCTGGAGCAATGGCAGTCTCTTCAACAAATGGTGCTTGGAACAATCCAACATGGGAAGCAGGATATACAGCACAGTCATACAATGGCAGATGCTCTAAACAGCACTCTGGCCTCAGAATTAGCCCTTAACACATTCGGATCTGGCTAAAAAGCCCATGAGAGTATTTCAGGCATGGAAAGCCAAGACACTCTGGCAAAAAAAAAAAAAAATGACCTAAATGAAAGATCTCTGTGAGTGAGATCCCAGTGGAAAGAACGGGCCATCAAAGTAGGGAGGAGAGAACTTCCACTTTGACTATGGCCTTGTCTAAATAAGATTGGAGTTGGTGAACTCAAGAGGTTGCCATAGCCTTGGCAGCTCATGACAAGAGCCTAGGGTGATTACTGACATCATAAATAAGAGTGTCAATTGTTAAATCAACAACAGGAGTCACTGTGCGCTTACTCCCCATGTAGGACCTCTGTCCTTAATGTGTTGTACTATGTGAATTAATGGTATAACTAGTACTCAAACAGTACTTTACACTTTGTGTTTCTGTGTGGGTGCAAACTGTTGAAATCTTTACTTAGTATATACTAAACTGATCTTCTGTATATAAAGATAATTGAAAATGAATCTTGATGTGAATGGGATGGGAGAGGCAGTGGGAGATGGGATGGTTGAGGGTGGGAGGAGGTTATGGGGGAAAAAGCCACTATAATCCAAAAGCTGTACTTTGGAAATTTATATTTATTAATATAAAAGTTTTAAAAAAAGAATCCAAATGGGGAAAAAAAAAGATGTTGATCTCAGGGCCAGCACTGTGGTGTAGGGGGTAAAGCCGCCCCTGCAGTGCCGGCATCCCATATGACGCCGGTTCAAGACCCAGTTGAATGTATACAAATCTATTGCTAGAGCAGCCAGTTTTATAAAGTAAATGTTACTAGGTCTCAGTGGAGACAAAAACTACCAAGTAATAGGAGGAAACTTCAACTTTCATCAATGGAAACAAAATACCACCATTCAAATATATTGCACAACAAATACCTAGCAAACATTTACAGTACTTTTCATCCAACAGCTACAGAATACACATTGTTTTAAACAGAACAGAGAACATTCTCTACAGCAGACCATTATGTCACAAATCAAAAAGTTTAAAAAAATCAAAATCATATATTTTTTCTAATAATAAAATAAACTACAAATGAATATCAAAAGAAACTTTAACAATCAGACATATAGGTGGAAACTAAACAAGAGATGTCTGAAGAAACAATGGGTCATTAAACAAACCAGAAGGAAAATTATTTCCTGAACAAAATGGAAAGAGAAGTTATCAAAATCTGTGAGATACAGAAAAAGCAGTATTAAGAGGGGAAGTTAACTGATAAAATTTTTTAAAATTTTATTTATTTGAGAGGGTAGAGGTAGAGGTAGAGAACGCGAGTAAGCTAGCTCTCATCTACTGGTTCACTCTCCAAAGGTCAGTAACATTCCAGCAGGTATTGAAGTCAACAGCCAAGAATCCAATCCAGGTCTCCCACAGGGGTGGCAGAAGCCCAATTACTTGAACCATAACTGACATCTGCATTTGCGGGAAGCCAGAATCAGGAGTTGCAGCCCAACCTTGAACCTAGACACTCCAATGTGGGACACGGGTTTTCTGACTAGCATCTCAACTGCTAGGTCAAAATTTGATTTACTGTATTTAATATTAAGTAGACTTTCTTTTAAATACATTGACGAATGTCAGAAAAATAATAAAATAAGTTCTAATCTAAGAATTCTTTAAACAATGTATTAAATCTGTCTAAATCGCTCATGGTTTTAAAAAACTTTTTTTTTATTTTATGGGATTTAACTTTGAGACATTACAAAGTAATCTCATTGGCTTTCTATCTCATGACTAACAGATTTTAAAAACTGAGTATATCAAATCTAAAGTGGCTTCTTTGTGCAAACTTGAACTACATATATGCTTAGCAATCATCTATTGCCCCAAAAAGACATGCCAACCAAGGAAAAATGGACTTTGCAAGCCCTATGTTGGGTCAAAGTCTGTCTGATGATGGCTAATGCTGAGTCTGTGGCATTTTTAGCTTGTATCTTTTGATAGTTCCTGATAAACATTTATTGTGATTTGGATCTATGATTCACGTGAGTCTGCTTTGAGAATTTAGCTCTTGATATACTGCTATCCACAAAGTCAATGAAAATTGCAACCGAGTATTTCAGAATGAATTAAAAATACTAAAGAAAATAGTCAAAGCTTTGAAAGAATTAGTTGTATATTTTGGAACTAGAGAAGTCAGAAATGAAATGGTCAGATAACAGAAAAAATTAGGAAGTGAGACATTTTAGAAACAAATTTCAATTAAAGAAAAAACATTGGGAATATAAATTAAATTACGCAGGTCTAAACACCGAATAGCTAACACCTTGAGGGGCATAAAAGATAAAGGTAAACACTAAAAGAAAATGTGGCAGGCAACGGTGCAGTGGTTAAGATGCTACTGAGGATATCTGTATCCCTTGTTAGAGTGCACCGAGTTCAGCTTCCAGCTCTGTCCCAGATTCCAGCTTCCCACTAATGTGAAGTCTTGGAGCCAGCAGGTGATGACAAAAATTCTTGGGTCCCTGCCACCCAGTGAATTCCCAACTGAATTCCCAACTCCAGCTTCAACCTGAACATTTCTGACTGTTGTGCATATTTGAGGAATAAACCAGCAGATGGGAGCTAGCTATCTCTGTTTTCTTTCTTGTTATTTCCCTCTCTGCCTCTCAAATTAAAAAAAAAAAAGTAGAGCGAAAGAACAAAAGAATTTCAGAGAAAGTAATGTAGAAGACAGGTTAAAAAATACCTCTGTATGAATAAATGGGTCCTGAAGAAGAAAACCAAAGCAAAATAGCAAAACAATTATTTAAAAATAAATGAAGAGAATCAACAAGTAAATAAAGATTTCAATCAAAGAGCATGTACCTGAGAAAATTGACCTAAATTGATCAACACAGGGAAATATTTTAATGAAGTTGCTGCTTTTAGAGTGAACCCTAATGTGAACTTGGGGTTTTGACTAATAATGATGAGCTAATAGAGGTACACTGATTGCAGTAAAGGTACAACTCTAGGTGTGTGGTTGATGATGGGAGAGGCTGTGTATCTGTGGGGGTAGTAGATACATTGGAATTCTCTATATCATCTGCTCAATTTTACTAAATCAAAAACTGCTCTAAAAATTAAAGCCTATTTTTTTAGATCTCAATCACTATTAAGAGAAAGAAAATCAGACTCTCTTCCAATTTTCTAACAGCAACACTTTACAGCAAACAATGAAGCAATAATTTAAAAACACTTAAAGAAAAATGAGCCAAAGATTTTGTATGCAGCCAAACTTTTCAACTGAAAGAGCATATAAAAATAATTAGAAACATCTTAAAATAAAATGTCCTCATGAGTCTTTTCTGAAAAATTTTCAAGAAACAAAAGAGAGAAAGAAACTCAGGACTTTCAAACAGATTAGAGATGCATCAGCATATGGTTTGGGGGCAGATGTTAAAAATTGGGATCGAGATGAAAGGAAACAGCAAACAAGTATTATAAGCTCTAGTAATATACAAAATCAGTCAATAATAAAAATGAGAAAGGAATAGTCATAGAAATTATTAATGATTTATTATCAATTACCTCATGGATATTAGCTTGGAGCAAGTGAGTATCACCTGATTCTGACAAACCAAGACTTAACACTTGAAAGTTTCATATTAATAGCTAAAACTATTGGCTAAAATTGGAAAGTAGTCAGGGTGTTAAATTGCTTGGCTAACATCACTTCTCTGTATAGTATGGAATGAACAGTTTGTAAAGGAAGAGTTGGTTTAGGTAGATAAAAATCTAACAACCAGAACAAAAATACAAAATACCCAAAAAACAAAATAAATCAATTAAATCAATCAATAACTAGCAGTGAGATCATTTAATATATAACAAATATGAAATACAACAGAACTTGAATCAAACAAAATGTTGATATCTATAAACTGTATTAAGCTACCTATTAAAATATTCTCAGATGGGCTAACAAAATAAAATTTAGTTGTAGACTATATAAAATAGAAAGCTAAAGCAGTTATTTCAACATTTGAAATAAAGAACAGGAAAAGATATTTTAAGTAGGTGAAGAATAAAAAGCAACTAGTGGTCATGACCTTGATGTCAGAGAGGGTAAAATCCAATTCACCTAAATAATTAATAAACCAAAAAGTTTCTAACACAGAATATATAATTCATAAATGGAGGTAAAGGAAATACAAATATTTATGTAGTAGATAACAAATTATGCTTCTTTGAAGGAGAAACTACAGGTACAAGATAGACATAGGCAAATATTCTTGGACCTTGTATCTTTTTTCTTAACTTTTATTTAATAAATATAAATATCCAAAGTACAGCTTTCGGATTACAGTAGCTTTCCAGCCCCATAACTTCCCTCCCACCCGCAACCCTCCCATTTCCTGCTCCCTCTCCCATTCCATTCACATCAAGATTCATTTTCAATTATCTTTATATACAGAAGATCAATTTAGTAATATATTAAGTAAATATTTCAACAGTTTGCACCCACACAGAAACACAAAGTGTAAAGTACTGTTTCAGTACTAGTTATACCATTAATTCACATGGCACAACACATTAAGGACAGAGATCCTACATGGGGAGTAGGTGCACAGTGACTCCTGTTGTTGACTTAACAATTAAAACTCTTGTTTATGGCATCAGTAATCACCCTAGGCTCTTGTCATGAATTGCCAAGGCTATGGAAGCCTCTTGAATTTGCCAACTCTGATCTTATTTAGACAAGGCCATAGTTAAAGTGGAAGTTCTCTCCTCCCTTCAGAGAAAGGTACCTCCTACTTTGATGGCCTGTTCTTTCCACTGAGATCTCACTCGCAGAGATCTTTCATTTAGGGTTTTGTTTTTTTTTTTTTTCCAGATGTCTTGGCTTTCCATGCCTGAAATACTCTCATGGGCTCTTCAGCCAGATCCATAGGCCTTAAGGGCTGATCTGAGGCCAGAGTGCTGTTTAGGACATCTTCCATTCTATGAGTCTGCTGTGTATCCTGCTTCCCATATTGGATCGTTCTCTCCTTTTTAATTCTATCAGTTAGTATTAGCAGACATTAGTCTTGTTTATGTGATCCCTTTGACTCTTAATCCTATCATTATGATCAGTTGTGAACTGAAACTGATCACTTGGACTAGTGAGATGGCATTGGTACACGCCACCTTGTATCTTAATAAGTGAGCCTTCATTTCAAGTATATATGTAACATTTAGAAAAGCTGAAATTTTATTAAGCTATCATGACAAATGTAATAAGCGCCCAGAATAATTGAAATACAAGCAGTATTCCCTGATCCACAGATAAAAAATATTCAGTAATAAAACAAAAATTGCACTGACAACCTAGAAATTAAATTATTTAAAAACTTATATGAAAGGAAAAATAAAATATTAAACTGCAAGATTCTTAAAAGATAATGACAATGAAAATAAAATATATTAGAATTTATGAGACAAAGTTTTGAGAAAATTTGGCATTATCTATCTAAATCAAAAAATGAAAACAAATGAAGTAAATATCAAATCTAAAAGCAAGAAAAATAATTTAAAAAGTTACCTGACACAAAGATTAGAGGAAGACTTAATAAAGCTCAAAACATAATGAATTAGAAAGCAGAAAACCAGTTGAATTAACTTTTAAAATAAACTAGTTCTCTGGGGAAAACAATCAACAAAATAGAGATACTGAGATTAGTATTTTATTTGCCGACCTCTGCTTTCTAACAAAGAAAAAAACACAAAATAAATTATAAGGTAAAAATAATCATTAAACTAGAGAAAATTTTAAAAATCATCAGCAATCATTAGTCCAAATGTAATAAATTTTAAAACTCAGATGAAACATATAACTTTATTGGAAGACCTGATACATAAAAACTGGCTCTTGAAGGAATAAAATTCTGAAGAGATCAATTACTACAGGAGAAATAAACTGAACATAGAGCTCCTTGTAAGAAAACACCAGGTACAGATGGTTTCAAACGGGAGCTCCACCCACATTTTAAATTTCAAAAATCAAATAATCTCAGCACTACTTACACTTTCCTGAGCAAAAAAAGAGAAATAAAAATTCCAAGTGATTTTTGTAATGCATGGGTAATGCTGATAAATAAAGAGTATACAGAGAAAACATTCACACTGAACTTCCATATGAATTTTGACACAAAATAACAATGACCTTCATTCCTAAAAAAAAAAATTAGTAATACAGAAATGCCTAGAAACTTGTACCATGAATATATAGGAATAAGAAAATGGTATCTAGGATTGTTACTATTTTTATAAAATATTATTATTGGTGTTGTTCATGCAACTGGATAAGAAAACAGATGCTTAGGGATGCAAAGTAAAAGTCAAGCAATCTTTTTGCAGAGATATGCTTTTATACCATGAGAATTAATGGAAAAACAAAATAATAAGAATGCAGTAAAATAAATTATCTACCACCAGAAAATAATAAGTGAAGAGAGATAATGGAAGAGGAACTTATATTATATATAATAAATCTCTCTATGTATAGTAATATGCTATAAGTACTATATATATATATATATATATATATCTCAAGGCATAATCTTGAAAATATGTGAAAAGTACATTTAAGGATACTTAGAAACTCTGCTTAAAAGACATCCTTGTGTGGTCCTGAATAGGAAGGTTCAATGACAAAACCATGTCAATAATCCAATCTGTGTTTAACACAATCTCCAAAACATTACCAATACATTTTCTTACAGGGTTAAACAAGTTAATTCTAAAGGTCTCCTCAAAAAAAGGAAACAAAAAAGAACCATCTTTAAAACTCTGTAAATTCAAGGGGAAATAATTGGTGTGATATACGGCCAGATTTAAAACAATTTGGAGATTCTACAAATAAATATGTTCCTTATTGATTTATAAATAGACTAAAAAACTTCACCAGATAATTAAAATCTCAGAAAATGATTTAAGTTTATAGAGGAATACATCTCAAATCACTTGAAACAATATTGGCTTTGTAATAAATGGTGTTGGGGCAACTGAATAGCCATTTAAAAATAAAAAAGTCAATCTTTATTTCACACATACATCAGGAAAAATTGATTTTAAGAGTTCCACCTGATGCTACTGCCATCAAATACTAGAGCCCTGCTGCTTCCCTCACTGGCAAATGCTTTGAAGAGCTGATTTATTGTGAACTGGGATCTTTCCCTGGACTAGCGCTAGGTGGTCCCATTCCCTTTGCTGATATGCTGGGCGGTAGCAGCCAGCACAGCTCCCAGGCAGCCTCTGGATTGTGAAGGGAAAATACCTGATGATGCCCTCCATTGTTGAGCTATGATGTAGGCTGAGGGTTTTAAATGCATTTTCTACTTAGAACATTTGCAACTTACAATATTTTCAACATAACCCCAATAGCAAGTCAAAGAACGTATGTATAAAGAAAAATTCACATTTACCTCACATAAATTCTTCCTTTCATCTTCTAATCTTGATAAACACCACCACCATCCTCTTAGTTGCCAAGATCACAACCCAAAAACCCTCCTCCCCACTCTCCAGATCACACTCACACAGAATTCAAGCACTCTCTCAGGTTCTGCTCCCCTCACACACAGCGATCTATCTTCAGGTTCAATTGCACACAGGAGTCAAGCTTGTCTTAACCAAACATAGCAACACATAACCATAGACATCTAGTATATAGGGTGCCAGGGTATGGTAAGGATGCAATGAACAGACCCCTTATCATAACATGTACTTTACATCCTGTGTTTTAATGATAAAGTCACAAGGAATCTTGGCATCTATGCCAATGGGAGAGTGGCAAATATGAAAGAAATATGAAAGTAGGTTCAGAAATGGATTCTCTGCTGTGGTGTAAAATCAAACATGATATTGACAGCGGGAACTTTATACCTCCTTTCTATCTGATAAAATGAAAACAGAAAATAACAAATAAAAATATTAAATGAGTTTCTAAAATGCCTCTAAAAGCATCACAAGAGAAATATCATCTTTATTCTTTGTAGTAGGAGCCCACAAAGAAAAGTCTTATTAATAATACCAGCATAGATATTGGAATTTAATCACAGACCATGAGGGCATGTGACCAAGACACTACTAATAAAGACAATTTCAACTTTTAACAATAAAGGGGTATGGGCATACTAACTCTATTTACTTTTAAGCTGAACCTCTATTCACTCATAAAATCAAGAGCTAACATAAGAAGAAACTAAGCACTATTCACACATCGGCCTATGGAATATTTCCAGGATATGGAAATGCTATTACTCATCTACCTGTCAACACCTTTGGCTTCTCTCCTTCCAGACTCCAGAGGGCCAACATATAGAATAACTCCACTTTTAGACTCAGAGAGATTAGGATATACTTTTAGAGAAGATAAATCCGAAGCAATATGTTGTATTCTCTGCATGGAAATGTCAAGAATGAATGCAAGTTTATAAATGCAAGCATAAGCCAGGGATTGGTTTTTGCTCCAATGCATTGGCTTTAGAAAGAGGTAGAGAAAGATGGACTAGAGATGAATGATGCAAGGTGTGGTGAGGGCCTGCTTCTTGTCTCACTCACTTGTTTACTATGTTACTCCACGCTAGATAGTAAAGTCTCCAAGGCAATATCCGTCTCTTACATATCCATTATTTTGTATCCTCCAGAATCATTGAAAACCCTGTGGATAGGTGAGGGCTTAATATATACCTACTGAGTTGGGTTAAACTGAATCCTAACACAAATTTAATTATAACCTCCTGTATAGCTGGATTTTAACAGCACTGGTTAAAGTAAATATAAGACTTTCAAATATCAACAAGGAGAAGAAGTTGTAATGAAAGAATACATGAGGATGGAATTACTTGGTTATCTTTGTAGTATGTGTGACTTAATACTACTACATTTTAAAATTAAACTCTCAAAATATACTTTGATCATATTTTGAGAAATTTACCTGATGTTTAATTGTTGATAATACATGGGAAATAAAAAAAAATGTGTGAAAAATGTAAGAACAGTCAAATTAACCTCCTACTCAAGATTAATTCTTTGGCTAGAGTTGTGTCTGCTCCTCTGGAGCAATTTTATATTGAGTGGATTCTTGCTGCTTATGGCTTAATTCTCTTAAGGATTTAAAGACTTGTGACTTAGAAAGTTTTATAAAATAATGTTGCTTAACTGTTTTTGCTTTTAAGGAAAATTATTGGCTTGAATTTTTTTTTTTTTTACTTTCTTTCAATAGAATCTTTTCAAGCACTTTCACAACTGATTGCCCTGTTGCTAAATTGAGTTTTCCTACAATTCCAACATCCATGTGATTGCATGTGCTTTATATATGTACCGAGATGTTGTTCATATGCGATATTCGAAGTGTACAATTCCATTGGTTTTAAATCCAATAGAGTTTTTGATTCATCTTCAATTAGAAATAGTAGTAATATTGATAGTTTGGCTAATTTCTTCCTTGTTTTGGCCCAATTTTTTCCTTTACAGTTTCATATTCCCAGGATCTGTCTAGTTCTTGAAAGTCTGTGGCTTAGCACCCAATCAATTGGCACGTGCTGTTGAATAACGAAGGACTCAGAACTGGAAAGAATCAATGGATCTGAGGCCAGAATATAAACTACCAAAACTCTCTCCTGCCTGTTGTCTCATGCTGAAGAAAACACAAGCCAGAACAGGGCTGAATACATTAAAAAGATAACCACATGTTGGTCCTTTCTTTTCATTTTTTCACCCAGTTCCATATGATAGTTCTGAGAAAAGTTCTTATGATATGAATATGGTAAAGAAGCATTCAAACCCAAATGCACAGAGCCTAAGCCTTCCTGGGAAATTGAGCAGGAAACAGCAAAAATACTGGAGCTACTGAATCTGTCTCTTGCCCAGAACAGACCTCACTCAGACGAGTCGCTCACTGTTCCCTCTCTTCCCCCATTTAAACCTGCTGCTCCCGCTGCTCTACTGTGTGGGGCTCTCCCCTTCAGTGTAGCACTCTGTGTCCTTCAGTGCAGTATAGAATTCAGAGAATTCTGAAAGGCGACCATAAAGGGAAGTCTTTCTCTTCATGCCCAAAAAATACAAATGGATGATTTATATTCTGAATTCATCAACTCAACTTACTGTAGAACTTCATTTTTGTATTCTTCCAAGAACAAAACCAGCAAAGAATTTACATAAAGTCTTATATAGAAAAAAAAAAAGCCAAGAAAAGTGTTGCTACAGCATTGCTTTGTTTTTTTTTTTTCTAAAATATTTACAAATAAACAACCTAAAATGAGAATGATCTTGTTTCTAGGAAAATGGCTTTCTTTAGCTGAAAATTAATCTGTAATTGGAAAACAGTACCTTAGTAGAAGAGGCAAATGTTCTCTTTCATGCACCAACCTGTTTTTCTCTTAAAGAAGAGAATTCATTCCTGTTCCTTGCCTACCAGTAAAAGAATTTTTGTGTCCAATACTATTTCCTGCAGGCAAAGCCTCTGGATGCTGCAGAATGGAAACACCTAGATCAACAACTCCCTGGCCAGACACTTGGTAAGAGGAATATTCTGCTTGTCAAATTAGTCCCTGCTTTTCAAATGGATGGATAGTTCCCCCCCACCCCCCGAGAGTGAACAGGAATCAACAGAAAGCACTTTGGCTTCTCTGAAAAATCCACAAATATTTCTCAGAATTTGTTAGTACAGATGGTGCCAGCAAAAAAGAATTAGACATCCCTTGGAAAGTGGACAGTCATACTGAACAGGCAATTTGCAGGATTTGCTCTAACATAACATCTGCCTTCTAGTGATAGTAAACTTCACTCTTGTAGCAACAGAGGCCCCACAAAGAAGGATGTATGATGAACTATTTTGCCCCTGTTGTCAGCCTATATTTTTCCCTTATGAGTACCCACATGGAACCAAGTGAGAGACGCATTCCTAGTAGTCACAGCAGACATATTTTGTGTTTTCTGTTGCCAAAGCACACCAAAGGATTAGGTGCTAGAATGGAAAATGAGTTTTTTCCATGTCCTGATGATTTTCACAGGCATTATTATCTTTAACCTTCCTCTTGTGAAATATACATACACACAACAAGAAAAAAATCACCAGGTTCTTTATTTATACCTTATAATAACCTTTATTTCTCAGTTTCCACAAGAAGGGATGACTTCATTAAGTGCTGGGACTTCACTGTTGCAGGATACAGGGAGAGACTTAGAAATTGGGGCAGCCTAAGCATGCATAAAACTAGCTTTCAAGCATATGTCTACCAAGAAAGTTATAAAGTACCAGAATCAAGATATCATGGGTTGTCATCAGGGTGTAAATCAAGCAATAAATTTTTATAAGTGCATTCAAGATAGGAAATATATCCCCTGGTCACAAATGTGAGGTGGCAACACAGTAGGTTTTCTTTTTCCAATAATAATCAAATGCCACTGGCCAATGCTAACATCTAAATAGTTACCAGGAAAGACTGGGGTACAGTCTATTTTCCTGATGACCATGTAAGCACAAATGCCTGGATTAACTGGGAAGATTTGAGAGAACAGGAGATTGCTATAAGCCACTGCAGAGAAACACTGACTCCAATTAGCAGCATTGGTAATCCATGTCAACAGGGATACCTGCAGCTTCAGGCTTTCTCTTGTCCCCATTTCCATGCAAATAAAACCAGTCTGTACAGGTGACTGACCTTAGCATCATCGAGGTATAATAAAAATGATCAACTTAATACCTGCCTGCTGCCTTCCAGCCCTTGATCAAACACTTAGCTTTGGATTTCACAGATACATACATTTTGTTACTAAAAGGGTTACTGTACACAATGTGATGAAAGCCCAACAGGAAAATCAAGATTATGTATGCTAATCAGAGAGTTCTCTTTTACCTAAGGCACTGGAAACATACAAGGCAAAAATATAAATGGCATTCTCAGCTACCACTCAGAAGCCATTGTCCATATGTATAACATTTCAAATAGGCTATTAGTCCAAACATTTTTTATTATTATATATCCATCAACATTATCAAAACCAGTTATCCTCAGACACTAAAACAGTTAATGTTAAAATTTAATAATACTTATGCACATGTTAATGATTATAAAAATAGATAATTTTATACAATGATCATATTTTGGTTTAAATATTTATTTATAGTTCTGCCTGCAATGTTGCTGACCCTACTTGACCATCCCCTCAGCTGCAGTGGTCACTTTGGAAGTTGGGCTGAGTGAAGGGCTTTTCAGCTTAGAGCCAATAAGATCTGTGGCTCTGACCTGGGCATCCTTCGACTCCAGGGCAGGTCCATTTCCAGTGATCCAACTCTTGGCAGAGCTGCCAGGGCTCTTCACAAGCTGACTTCTGCTGAAGCCCAGGCTTACCACATTGAAAGCCACTGCAGTGGACTGGCCTGTTGGGTCTCCTTGAGGGCAGATCACTGTACAGATCAGCCATTAATAGGCCTGCCACCCATTGCTTCTGATGCCGAGCTTTCTTTTCCTCCTGGTTTGTGTTAAAGCAGACCAGAGGATGCAAGTCAAGGGAGTGCCCGTGTCCCATCTCTGATCTTCGGTGGCCTGAACTGCAAGTCTGTAGTCACAGGCATGTTCTGTAGTAGTTTTTCTAAGGTAGACAATGCCCATGAAGAAAATTATATTCTCACTTTAAAACTTTCTTTCCCTTTGGTCTGAAAGGGAGGTTTTTTATACTTACTGTATACTTCGCTGATGGCTAAGTGAATCTAGCTATGAGATTATTATTTAAGTTCTTATTTTGGCTATGCTATTACAGAAAAATGTTAGTCAAGTAGGGTCAGCAACATTGCAGGCAGAACTGTAAATTTCTTGTTAGAGATGCCACCTGCCTTTACCTGGCCAGCTCTCCTCCCAGGCCAGCCAAGTAATGAAAGTCAACAGAGTGCCTTCCCCTAGGAGGTTCACACCTCCCTTAGGATATACCCCATGTGAAGAGATAGATAGGTCTCGGCCTCTTACCTTACAAGGCCTAAAGCCCACCAGATTATTATCAAGCCCCTTCTATCAGGTTCTATTTGCCTCCCAATCAGAAAAATTACTTGTAGCTTAGACAGCACCTTTCTTAGCTCCTCTAATAATGACTCTGTCCTTTGTTCTAGGCCCTGTCTAGTGCACTTGGGCCTCATTCCTTTGTAATCATAACCTCTACTCTACCACCAATGGCTCTACTCCCAACCTGTGTGTACTGATGGTCCTCTTCCCCACTTAATGCTGTATAATTGTTCAAACCTGGTAAATGCCACTCTTAGGATCATTGATTACTATCCTCACTCTGTCTTTTATGACCTTGTCTAAATATGATCAGAGTCGGCAAACTTGCCATAGCCTTGGCAACTCATGACGACAGCCTAGGATGGTTACTGGCGCCGTAAACTAGAGTGTCAATTTGTTGGGTCAACAACAGGAGCCACTGTGCACTTGCTCCTCATGTGGGATCTCTGTCCTTAATGTGCTGTACATTGTGATTTAATGCTATAACTAGTACTCAAACAGTATGTTTCACTTTGTGTTTCTATGTGGGTGCAAACTGTTGAAATCTTTATACTAAATTGATCTTCTGTATATAAAGAGAATTGAAAATGAATCTTGATGCAAATGGAAGGGGAGAGGGAGCGGGAGAGGGGAGGGTTGCGGGTGGGAGGGAAGCTATGGGAGGGAGAAGCCATTGTAATCCATGAGCTGTACACTGGAAATTTATATTCATTAAATAAAAGTTAAAAAAATATTTATTTATAAATATTTAAATTTATTATGTGCTTTATACATTAATATTTACCAATTACATTTAAATGTAGTGAGATCTTAATTATTTTACTTTATAATAGATTCTGTAATGGAAAAATAAGATCCTCTGATTACCCACATTTGGAATTCAAAAGTTACATAACAAGTTTGTAGAATATAAAGGGAGGTATAAGTCCAAACTAAGTGCACTCATAAATTAAGAAAATCCTTCCAAAACAAATGTAATTTCTACAAAGTCTCAAGGAATAAACCAAGAATTAATGAATAGTTATGACAAGTGAGTTTGATGACAGTAACAGCTGCATGACAACTGAAAGATGTGGATTCTATTCCGGACTCTGCAACATGTAACCTGGGTGACCTTGCTGGTGCTATTAACATTTGTTTGTTATCATGAAAAACTTTGTACATTGGAGGTAATACGAAGACAAACAAGATCCAGTTCCTGATCACAAGAAGTTTATGAGCTTGTAGGGAAGATAAAACATACAATTGAAACGTATAGTAGGATAAGACTAAAACTTTTAGAGAAATACAAAGTAACTACATTGAGAATTTAGATAAAAGGAAGATGACTAATTTTTGCCTAGGAGGAGAGGATTTGAAGGAAAGTTTAATAGAAAAGTGGCATGAGCTTTTAAGAATGGGTAATACTCTGAAGAAAGGAAAGAAAAAGAAAAAAAGGGAGAGAGGGGAAAAGAGGGAGGAAGCAAAAGACCACATATTCTTAGAATTGTGACTGTCAACTACACTGAATCCGTTCTCCTTGTATTCATGTGACGTTAGCATGAGAATCGATGAGAACTATGTTTTAGTAATTAACACGTATTTGCTGTGACCCTGAGATCTAGCATATCAGTAAATTTCTTTAAAAATAAAGTTTAAAAAAAGAATGTATAAGATTCTGACAAGGAATCCTAAAGGTAGAAAACTTTTCACAGAATTTGACTGGGTGATGTTACATTCACAGCCCTCAAGTCAAATTCAGCTGCCAGGTGAGCTTAGCCTGTACAGCAAGTCTCCTGGTCACCTGATCTGGGCACTCCCTTTGGGACTCTCAGCAACCAGCCTTCTTCATGTATATAATCTGACTGGCTTTTCAGATAGTTGTGCTAATGACAGAGAAGAGATACAGAACGATCAAGGTGAAGAACCTACGGGATACTTTCCAAGAATTGAGAGGCCACTGGACATTGAGTTAGGAAGCATCATGATCACAGCTATACTTCAGAAAGAAGTGTCTAGCAGCACTACAGCGGAGGGACTGGGAGGAGGAGAAGACAAGAGAGAGAGACAGTGATAGAGAGGCAGGCAATCTGAGGAGGAGACGACCAGAGCCTCTGCTAGGGCAGGGGAGTAGAGAGGAAGGGGATGGATTCAGAAGCAGCTCAGGAGAGTCCTGATTAATGGCATAATCTAGTAAGGGAGGAAGTGAACTCAACAGTTAACTTAAAATCTATAGCTCCAGTGTCCAAAGGATTGTTGATGTCACTAACATAGAGCAGAACAGAAAATAATAGGCTTGATGAAGAGCATAATCTATTCAGTTTTAGATATGTGTGTTTGAAGAGTTTGTTTATAGGGCATTGAAGCTGGCAAGTCTAGAACAATAGTTCTCAACAGAGAACAACTGGCCCTTCTCCCAGCTGCTGCCACACCCAGGTGTGGTGAACATAACCTGGTAGGTGGGAGGGCTTGCTGTCAGCATCTGCAGGTAGAATCCAAGGGACGCTGCTAAACATCCCAAATTGCACTGGACATCCCTTACCAGAAAGAATGATCTGACCCCTGTGTCAGCAGTACACAGGTTTATAAATACTGGTCTAGGAACAGTAGAAACTTCAGACATGGAGTTTTAGAAAGCAGGAATGGATAATGATGAGAATTTGGTCACACATGCCTCAGTGAGAGCTACGAAATTTAACACAATGAGTTCGCGAAAAAGAAAGCAAGAAAGGTGCGGATACATTCCTAGGCAGTAACACCTCATTGGCAATATGAGTTCACTGGGGTGAAGTACTCTGTCAGAAACCCTTTCATATTCAAAATGCAATGAATTTATGAATTTTTCATGTGTGAACTCAAGAAGATATATATAATTGAGAATGGAAATATAGAGTAGATAAGTTCATCCAACAACTACCAACATCCAAAATCTAAACAAAGACACATTCCAATTTGAAGCAGGTAAAGATCATATGTGGTCTAGGACTTCTATGTGGTATCACTTGGTCACAGAAACATACTACTTTAAGTCAAGGAACTTTTTAAAAGGATACAGGAGGAAGAAAGAAGAAACCAAAGGAATACAGAGGAGAATGAGATTGCAAGAAAAAAATGACAACACAAAGACAACAAAGAAAGGGATGAGAACAAAGGAAAAGGAAATAACCAAAGATAGTAAAGTGTCAGTGAAGTTATAAGCAATAGCACCAGTGACCATTCAGTGACTTTGTAAAAGTATGATACCAGAGTACCCTGCATGGACAGAAAAATCAGCTTCTTGACCAGAATCACCACAGTTCTCCAAAAGTTATATTGGGGTAGAGCAAATGGTGGCTGAATAAGATGTTCCAGTGATATTCTCTCCACAGAGGTAACAAATGAACAGCTTTTCAAGTGCCAAGCCACCTTTACAAAAGTGAGAGACCACAGTGGTTGGTTTTAGTACAATTTTTTTTTAAATATGCATTCGAGAAGGCAGGAAGGTAATAATTGCCATGCCACCCCTCCCCTAGCTCTAAGTAGTGCAGTGTGTGTAGAGATGCCTGGCTTCTCAAATCTAAGAAGGAAGGGAATTAAATCCAGGACTTAGACTTGAAAACCAGTACCAGGCCTACCCCAGTAAATCATAGTACTAGGTAGACCCCTACAGCCCCCGTTCCCAGGCCAGTATCATCAGACTCTTTAAAGCCTACTTAGCCAGATAGCCAAAAGATGATTTCCACCACCCCTCCTGCAACCTGTGTCAGAAAGTGGATTAATATTCCAGCCATTGGGAAGTACAGTGGGAAACTGAGCTTAGGACTTTGTCTTGGAGTTCAGAGCTCAGCCTTTGGTAGTGAGACCTAGCATTGCATACAGCCTCAAAGTCACTACTCCCAAGCCAGTACTCAGTCTAGGCTAACCCTGACATCATGCAGAAACCTATGTGATGTGATGAACTTCAAAGGATGGAATCATTCTGGTGTGTATCATGGCCAGACTCACCTCTGAGACTGCACATACCACTGACACTGCACAAGTCTGATGACTATGAGACCCAGATGGGATCCAGCTTAGAATCAGTGTAGAAAGCAGTGGCGTTACATTTATCACCCCTCCTTCAATCATGAGCAGATAGCAAAGACCTCTATGATGTTCCTGGAGACTCAGTGCCACATCGGTGAAATCCAACATGGAGCAGATCCGAACAGTTCCCATACACAGTCAAGTACCTATGGGTAGAGCCTCCGGACCCACCCTTAGGCAAGGTAGAGTCCCAATGCCCCAGTGGATTGGATTTATATCTCAGCTGGCATCACCAGGAGCTGGGTGCAACAGGCTCAGGCTGTGAGTCCACCTCTGCAGCAGGCCATCCCTAGCAGTGTGGACTTTGGACCTGGGTTGTACTGGGGTTGGTAGGATGTGGGCTCCAAGTGTGCTCTAGCTGTATGGCAATGGAGACTACACAAGATATCTGGGCCTACTCCAATCTAAGAGAGAATCTTGCAGGGATGGACTACATCTTTTTAGATAATTCAACCCTGTTGATTCTAAAGAACCCATAATTGTAGATTTGAGGCCAATTTGGGGTATCCTCTAAAGTTAAAGCAGCAATTACACAACAGACTCCAAACAAATTTTCACTTAGGGTGCTATATAGTACTGAGATAGCTGAAGTGTCCACAGACTCACAGAAAACAAACAGATTACTTAGGATTTCTAGAAGGACAGTGACAAACAATGTCATATTTCAAAAATTAATAAACCTAATCCTTCAAAGTGTGGACAATGTTACATACCAATGAATGTCAAGAATTGTTGTCCCTTTAAAAAGATTTATTTATATATTTGAGAGGCAGAGTTACAGAGAGAGAGCAGAAGAAATAGTGAGAGGTCTTCCATTCACTGGTTTACTACCCAAGTGGTAGCAATTGGGGAGCTAGGCTGATCTGAAGCTGGGAGACAAGAGCTTTTTCCAAGTCTCCCACGTGGGAGCAGGAGCCCAAGTATTTGGGTCATCCTCTACTGCTTTCCCAGGCCATAGCAGAGAACAGATTGGAAGAGGAGCAGCCAGGACTTGAACCAGCACCCATACTGGATGCCTGCACCTGGCAGAGATTTAACCTACTCTGCCACAGCTCCAGCCCCAAGTACTGTTGTCTCTTGTAACAAAATGGATTCAATTGAAAACCATTTTGTTTAGAGAAATAAGCCAGTCCCCGAAAGACAAATATCATGTTTTCCCTGATTGGTGGTAACTAATATAAATAGTGCATAAATTGCAATGCATATGAATGGAATTGACATTTTGAGGTTTGATTGTTGTTTAGAGCTCTGGTCTATGCTCTTGAGGAACAGTGGTTTTTCTACTTTCTACTTGTTAACTTCTTTGTTTGAGAACTAAGCTTGTTGTAATAAAATAAACTGAAAGTATGTCATCGTAAAAATTGAAGGAGAAAATAAGTAAGGAAGGAAGGAGGGTGGAACTGTAGGTGGGAAGGAAGGTATGGTAGGAAGTATCATTATGCTCTTTTCTGAATATATATGAAATACATGAAATTTTGTCACCTTATATAAATAATTTTTTAAAAAGAACATTAAGAGAAACATGATCTCATCTAACACATAAAACAAGGCACCAGAAATCCATTAGACATTGCAAATTATCAGATGAACTCTGTCAGACAGACTTAACACAGAGATGGAAGTAATTTTTTAATATCAAACAGAAATCCTTGATCTAGAAAGTACAGTGAATTAAATTTAAAATGTGATACAAGTCATCAATAACTATTTTTTTATAAAAGAAGTGATGAGCTTTAAGGCAGTATATTTGAAAATATACCGTTGGGGAGGATAAAAATAATCAAGAGAAATTAATAAAGCTAAGGAGAACTTTGGGACAGCATTAAAATATCAAATATCCAAGTTACTGGGGTTCAAAAAGTAATTGAGACTGCCAAAGAAATAGAAGGCATGTCAAAAGGCATGTTTTTGTTCTTGGCTAACCTAGAGATACAACTCTACAGGTACAGGAAGTTCAAAGGTTATAGGTCAGATTCTAATTCTACCCCAAGATATATTATAATCAAGGTCTCCAAAATTAAAAATAGAGAGCAAGTGAAAAAATAAAATATAACACATAAAGAAGGCATAACACAACCTAAAATATAATGTAACACATAAAGAAATTCACCTGGTTGCAGACTTCTTGGCAAAAACTCAGTCTAGGAGGAAGGAGGAGACTTGGCATTACTGAAGGAAAACAATCTTCCAGCCAAGAATATTATATCTTGCAAAGCTATAATTCACATATAAAGCAGAGATAAAGACATCTCCAAATAAATGAAATTTGAGACAATTTATGACCACCAGGACTCTTTATTATAAGAAATGTTAATGGAAGTTCTTCAAACTGAAAGAGACTTTAATAAAGAAATAAAAACTTCCTAAAGTAGAAAACTCACTGGAAGCCGGCGCCGTGGCTCACTAGGCTAATCCTCTGCCTTGCGGCGCCGGCACACCAGGTTCTAGTCCCGGTCGGGGCACCGATCCTGTCCCGGTTGCCCCACTTCCAGGCCAGCTCTCTGCTGTGGCCAGGGAGTGCAGTGGAGGATGGCCCAAGTGTTTGGGCCCTGCACCCCAAGGGAGACCAGGAGAAGCACCTGGCTCCTGCCTTCGGATCAGCGCGGTGCGCCGGCCGCAGCGCACCTACCACGGCGGCCATTGGAGGGTGAACCAATGGCAAAAGGAAGACCTTTCTCTCTGTGTCTCTCTCTCACTGTCCACTCTGCCTGTCAAAAATAAAAAAAAGAAAAAAAAAAAGAAAACTCACTGGTAAGAGTAGCTATTCCAGGGGCCGGGGCCATGGCTCACTTGGCTAATCCTCTGCCTGTGGCACTGGCATTCCATATGGGCACCGGGTTCTAGTCCCGGTCAGGGTGCCGGATTCTGTCCCGGTTGCTCCTCTTCCAGTCCAGCTCTCTGCTATGGCCCGGGATGGCAGTGGAGGTTGGCCCAAGTGCTTGGGTGCCTGCATCCACGTGGGAGACGAGGAAAAGCACCTGGATCCTGGCTCCAGATCAGCGCAACGTGCTGGCCACAGTGGCCATTTCAGGAGTGAACCAACAGAAGGAAGACCTTTTTCTCTGTCTCTCTCACTGTCTAACTCTGGCTATCTAATTAAAAAAAAAGAGTAGCTATTCCAGAAAAATTCAGAATGTTCTAATATTGTTAACATAGTGAAAATTCATATGTTTAGCATGGAAATTAAAAAATAATTTAAAAAATAATAATTGTATGCTGAGATAGAAACATAGAAAGACATTATTAAATTTCTTGAAACAAATGGAAATAGAAACACAACACACCAAAAGCTTGGGATGTAGCAAAAATGAGAAACTTTATAGAAACCAAGGCATACATCAAAGAAGCAGAAAGATCTTGCATAAAAATCAGAAAATAAGAACAAACCAAACCCAAAATTAGCAGAAGGAAAGAAATAATAAAACTCCAGGAAAAAATAAATGGAGATTTTTTTAAACTATACAAAAAATCAACAAAATGAAAATCTGATTATTTGAAATGATAAACAAAATTGACAAACACTTAGATAGTAAGCTCAAGTAAATAAAGTTTTAAAATAAAAGATAAAAAGTGTTGAAGATTTGGAGAAAAGAGAACTTTTGCACACTGTCGATGGAATAAATTAGCAGAGACATTGTAGCAAATACTACAGAGGAGCTTTACTAAACTAAAATAGAAGAACCATATGATCCAGTAATCCCACTACTTGGTTTATAGCCAAAGGAAACGAAATGACCTTGTTGAGAGATATATGCATGTCCATGTTTACTGCATTAGTCACAACGGCCAAGAAAATGAAAAAAACCTACTTTCCAATAAAAAATAAATGAATACAGAAAATGTGGTATACATACACAAAGGAATACTATGCAGTCATTAAAAATGAAATCTTGTCATCTGCAACAGCATGGACGGAACCGGAGGGCATTACGTTAAATGAAACATGCCAAGTGCTGGACAAATATTACATCATCTCATTCATATATGGAATCTAGAAAAGCTCATCTCATAAAAGTTGAAGGTGTGTTGGTAGTTACCAGAGGCTGAGGAGAGTAGAGGAGAGAGAGTTACCAGAGGCTGGGGAGTGTAGCGAAGAGGGTAAGAAGGGGGAAGTTTATTTAATACCTAGTAAGTTACAGCTAAAGAGGAGTAAGAAGTTCTGGTGTTCCACTGCACTTTAGGGGATGATACATAATGGTCATATGCCATTTATTTCTCTTAAAAATGGAAAGAAAAGATTTTGAATGTTTTACCATAAAGAAATGATAAATGAGGAGATAGATATGTTTACCTTGATTAGACATTACAAAATGTACATCCATATGCAAACACTACATGGTGCCCCTATAATTATGTCTCAGTTAATTTTTTTTTTAAATTTTGGGCTGATGTTGTGCTATAATGTGTTAAGTTGCTGCTTGTAACGCGGGCATTCTGTATCAGAGTGCCGGTTCAATTACTGGCTGTCTGCTTCCAATCCAGCTGTTTGCTAATGTGCCTCGGAAGGCAGTAGAAGATGGCCCAAGTACTTGCCACCCATGCAGAATACTCAAATGGAATTCCTGTCTCCTGGCTTCAGCCTGGGTCAGCCATGGCTATAGTGGTCATTTGGGGTGTAAACCAGCTGAAGGAAGAGCGCTTGCTCTCTCTCTCTCTCTCCCTCTCACTCTGCCCTTCAAGTAAATAAATCAACAAATATTTTAAAAACTCATTTGATTAACCAAGTGAGGCATTTGGATCTGGCTAAAAAGCCCATGAGAGTATTTCAGGCATGGAAAGCCAAGACACTCTGGCAAAAAAAAAAAAAAAAAAAAAAAAAAAAAAAAAAACAAAAACCTAAATGAAAGATCTCTGTGAGTGAGATCCCAGTGGAAAGAACGGGCCATCAAAGAAGGAGGTACCTTTCTCTGAAAAGAGGAGAGAACTTCCACTTTGACTACGACCTTGTCTAAATAAGATTGGAGTTGGCGAACTCAAGAGGCTTCCATAGCCTTGGCAACTCATGACAAGAGCCTAGGGTGATTACTGATGCCATCAACAAGAGTGTCAAATTGTTAAGTCAACAACAGGAGTCACTGTGCACTTACTCCTCATGTAGGATCTCTGTCCTTAATGTGCTGTACATTGTGATTTAATGCTATAACTAGTACTCAAACAGTTACACTTTGTGTTTCTGTGTGGGTGCAAACTGTTGAAATCTTTACTTAGTATATACTAAATTGATCTTCTGTATATAAAGATAATTGAAAATGAATCTTGATGTGAATGGGATGGTAGAAGGAGCGGGGGATGGGAGGGTTGCAGGTGGGAGAGAAGTTATGGGGGGGGGGGAAGCCACTGTAATCCAAAAGCTGTACTTTGGAAATTTATATTTATTAAACAAAAGTTACAAAAAATTATTTGATTTTAAATCTAAAAAGCTATATTATTGTGAAATGACAAAATAGTAAACAACACCTGTCTATTCTCTTGAACTTTGTAAATTTTTCTGTACTCTGCTCCGGGATCCCCAGAGTAGAGTGGGGATGAGGAGGTAGTGTCGTGCCCCAACAGGAAGGACTGTGAGATGCACTGTGGGAAATCAGGGCCTTATGCTGGGCACAGAAGCAAAATAAAACTGTAAGAAACAGTAAGTTTATGGTTCCTTCCAAAAAGCCAAGATATACCTGGAAGCAGAGCTATGACAGGAAACCAAAGGAGTCAACACTGGATAGAAAAAAGCAGGAAGAACAAGTTCCCAGGATAGAAGGTCACAGAGCATTCCAGAGGCAAAATGACATTAGATTCAGATCCTCATCCCACCATCAGCTGGTTCTGTGCTTTTTGTCTCTGAGATGCAACTTCCTTTCTGGCAAAATGTGAATGATAAGCTTTCTGCCTCCCAGGAATGTTGTCATGATTATGTGCTCCAAGTGTTTAGCAAACTTGTTGGTATAAGGTGGAGATGCCTGCAGTGTTAGTTGATATAGAATAATGCCTAAATCCCATTACTCCAAGAAATGATGATACAGAAAAAAATACGATCTACATTCTCAGGGATCCCAAGGATTATTTTTTAAAAAATATTTTTGAAAACTGAAACAAATTTATAGAACTGGAACTGGCCTTCAGAACTTTTTGGTCAAATTTCTTCATTTTATTATTGTTAATACTGGAGAAAGAAATGAAAATGCTATTGTGGTTTGGATCAACATTTGATTTTATTAAAGGGAGGCTATTCATCAATTTTATATAACTCAAGAAGGCGGTTAGGAAACTGTAGTTCATTGTGTGTATGTGCATGTGCTTGTGTGTATGTTACAAATAATAGAGGTCCCCTCAGGAGCTTCTAGCAGAAAATAGTGCTTAGCTTTCTGTGACCTTAACTGGCCTTTAGTACCCAAATCCACCCACTTATAAAGCAAACAGACTTAAGGGTTCCCTGAAGATTCACCGAGTTCTGAATAAAACAGTTTCAGTGACCATGCGGGATATGCTTCTCCTAAGTCAGGCCACTCACCTGTCCAGGAGTAAGTTAGGAGCAAATAGAAGCTTCCCTGGGTGCTCCATGGAGCGCCAGACAAGACCGATCATCAGGATCTCTAGCCAGGCACATTCCAAAAGGTGGACCTGATCATGAAGGGTCAAATCCACAAAGCCTGAAACAAGACAAGAGAAATCCTGCTCACTGAAAATGAAAACTATTTAATACCAGTCAAACTTATACAACTAGGGATTTTAACTGGAAGAGTCCACTTTGAATTGAATGTAACCAAGTGTGATAGAAGCAGGTTTTATAGGGAAATAACTATTTTTTAACCTATTGATAACAATGAATCTCAATGTGGCATTAAGTTTTCTAGTGCCTTAGTGTCATATCTACAGAAATATAGAACTTACGCAACCCATTCAAGCTTTCTATAATGTTCTGATCTAAAATAGTGTTAAAACCTCAATTTTCTTCTTAGTCATTTCTAATAGCCTTGAGTGACTGTTATTATTCATTTTGTTTAGTTGAAGACAGAAAGTATAAGATAATATAAATTACTTACATAAAACCAAACAGTCATGACCAAATTACTACGTTTCTATTTCTTTGCAAATCCACGATCTTTCATCTTAATATGTAAAGACAGATCAGTGATGCCAGTGTATGTAAATATATCACTTATAATAAATCAGATGAACAATGATAACACGATGATTTCTTCTGGTAAAAACCACTGACATGCTCTTTAAGTCCAAAGTTATTGCACCTCCCACTACTGCATCACTGAGCCATGCCAACTCCAATGAGAGTGCAACCTTTATCAAAGCGGGCTTCTTTTCATTAGAACGAGTGGATTCCAGTTATATAGAGCAGGGCTCACATCCAGAAAAATGAGAAAGTGAGTGGCTTTGTGCATAAGAAAATCTAAAAGATTAGAAAGCAATGATTGGGTATCAGAACACCTGGGGGTTAGGGGAAGGCAACAGGTGTTTCAAAAATGTACAGTTATTTACCTATTGAGCACACTTGGATCAAAACGGATGAAGCTTGCTCTAGAGAAACATTACCTGATCTGACAATAAGCACTTTTCTTTCTCAGTATTGTCTAATGTTTATATTCACGAGTGAAATTCTCTGTTCTTATGATATTCACTGTTATCTGTAGGAAAAAATTTAATCATGTAGCCATTGAGTTCTCCAGTTTATCTATGATGAAACCTACCAGAGATTATTCAATATGCTACACAAACTTCAAAAATTACACAGGATGAGATCTGGAAGTGCCTCTTGAGTTTCCAGAACTTTAGTTAGCCAGGGAACCAATCAATTTTGGAAACCAAAGACTTGCTTTACAGTAGCAACTTTACATTTAAACACAATACTTTCTAATTCTCACTGTAAGATTTCAATGTTATTTAAATCTGGCAATATAGTGGTCTTCCAGGAGCCAGAAAAGATCCCTATCATCATTTGAAGCCCTTAAGTAGGGTAATTATGAGATCTGTCTCAAGGATGTCTGACTCTTCTGTTGGAAGTCAACAGGATTGCTGGGCTCTTTTGTTGAAATGTTGTAGGCTGCTCAAAAGAAGTGTCCACTTAATAATTTTTTCTACCTGTTCATATTGCTGGAACATAGGGGTTCTTATTTCTGTTGTCTGGTGTCCCCTGCAAGTTCCTGGGACAGAATTGAGGGGAAGGTACATAAAAGACTTTCAATTAACTTTCTCAATAATATAAGGACTGTGAAAGAAAGTTGTAAAATTGAGTGTCTCCTTTTTTCTAATGTCCTAGTTTTGATATTATTTTTAACCATGTAGGAGCTAACTATCATTTTGTTGTGGAACAAATGTTCTCAATTCATAGCCAGTAGGAAAATTAACATAAATCTGAAATAAAAGTAAATAAGGCCAGTTATGTACAGATATTAATTTTCAGTCCTTTTTTAATGTTTGGCATCTACTAAGGGGGCTACAACGTCCACTTATTTCTGAGGACTGATCTATCAAGGACAAGAGGCTTCTCTTCTGAGGAGCTGTGTCAAGACTCCTTTCACATCATTGTTCTTCAGGCTGTGGATGAAGAGTACAGTATGGGGGTGACCACAGCGCACATTAACTGAGGCAGCTGAGCTTAAGGAACAATGAGTAACAGTACAGCTCAGGTAGACCCCAAGGTAGACCCAGAACAAGGGGAAAACCCAGGGGTGAGAACCACAGGTGGAACACATTTTATACTTGCTAGCATTGGAGGATAGCTCCATCTTTGAGGAGAAAACCTGAGAGTAAAAGAAGAGAAGCCCAGTGGTTGAAACAAACCTGTCAATACAGTTGGCATCTACAAGATGTTACTGATAAGGGTATCTGATCTAGTTACCTTGAGAACTTCAGTGCCAAAAGAGAAGGCCAATAACATCATGAGGAAAATGTGGACCAGGCTAACCCAGTAGGTGGTGAACCAAGACATGTGGATCAGCAGGCCACAGAAGCAAGGGCTCATGATGACTGGGCAGGTCAATGGTTGGCAGATGGCCTCACATTATTCACGGGCCTTTGTGGTCAGATGTAAACTCTCTGTTCCAACAGAAATCTTATAAACATATACCCGAATGAGCCATCCTCTGCAGGGCGTGTTATTCTTATGTCTGGTTGTTCACCAGCATTTTGGGGACTGTCAGAGATGTGAAACAGAGACCAGCAAAGGACAAGTTGCAGATTACATGAAGATTCCAAATGGATCTTTTATAACAACTTTGGCCATTCAAATTAACCAAGCCTCTTATCCTTGATAGATCAGTCCTCAGAAATAAGTTTGGATGTTGTAGCCCCCTTAGTAGATGCCAAACATTAAAAAAGGACTGAAAATTAATATCTGTACATAACTGGCCTTATTTAATTTTATTTCAGATTTATGTTAATTTTCCTACTGGCTATGAATTGAGAACATTTGTTCTACAACAAAATGATAGTTAGCTCCTACATGGTTAATTTGGCCATTTCAATCTTTCTCGAACAATTCAAAGTGTCATAAATATGAAGATGGGATCAGAGCAGTGGCTTTGGGATTCAAGGAGAGACATTTGAGAGAGACACTCTTAGAGGAGGCACAGTAAGCCGTGTCACATGTAGACCCTCATCTAAACGACAATGACCAGGGGGTGGTGGGCCTATGGATTCCACACCAGAGGGCCAGAATACCTAACTAAAAAATAGTTAGGACAGTTTCTTGAGGCAAGGTGAAATCAGATACTTAGAAATCTCATTTTTATAAAATTAAAAAAATTAGGAAAACAAGGATCTTTTCTCCCTAGTCTACATTCCCAGTCCTAGTACTAGGGTATCCAGAGGTGAAATACACTACAGAGAAAAATGCCTTAAATCCCACCCCCAGATCTCTTATGGATAGTGATCTAGTTAACTAATGAAATTGAGGGAGGCCTCTTGCATAGAGAAAGGTACCTCCCACCATCCACTCAACCAGCTCATTATTTTCAGCCTCATCACCAAGTAAATACATGTCAGCCTCTGTCCTCCAACATACAGGAACCTGTTCCTCATATTCCCAAGATATTCTACCTTAGTTTCAGCTTAGTTTTGATGGCATATCCACCCCCCTTCTCGCCTCTGCTCTACTAGGGATTGCTGCGCATATTGCTTAATTTTTCTTGGCACACAAAGAGATCCTTAAGGGCCCATCCTCCCTTATGGGTGTGGCAATGCCCTTAGAAATGATGGTGAAAGTATGCAGAGATCCTTAGGCAAAATGACTCACATAATCTGAATGCTTGTAAAGTTCTACACTGCCTTAGAATAAAACATAAATCAAAGTAACCCTTCAGTAGACACATGAGAAAATTAAGTTCTGTAATAATTACATTTCTTATTTCCATGGAATACAATCTTTAAAGACACAAAGCAAAATAGAAACCCTGTGAAAGATAAAGGCAGCATATTTTTTTCTGGGGAATGCTATCTATAAAACTAGAAGCCAGGTGGTTGGTTCCTTCCATAAATCCAGTGGAAAAAATATTGGTCCTTGACCTTCAAAACTTAATCATTTTCTCAGTCATAGGATGACCCCAATATTCTCCAAAATGTCAGTTTTGAAATTGCCTGTTTCATTTTTTTTCTGTATTGCCTTCTTACTCAATGTAAGAAGAGTTGAATAATGTATCTCTTTTCGTTTTGATACTAAAAGTACAAGAGAAGAGTAAACTGGGAAAAAGAAGAAATCACGGAAGGTGAGATTATAGAACAAGACAAATATAAACTGAATAAAACTTGAGATTCTGGGAGAGAATCTATGGTACAAATATTATCAGAAGAACCCAGAACTCTGTTCAAATGCCAAGCAGTTTTCCTGTTCTAATTTTGTAATTTTTTCCATAAAATAATAACTTACTGCTATACCATGAGACACAGACCTAATGGTATAGTTGAAAATGACCTTTGTTTCCTCCAAAAATATTTCTGGACTCTCTCTTATATGTGATTCTGCCATAGAGATTCCTAATCTATAATAGGTGTTTCCAGCAGCAGCAAAAACATTTAAAAATTATTTTTGTAAGAATAGGTTCAATTCATTTAAATCAATTATGCCGTTCACAATTCTTATTGAACATTTATTTCTGTTAGAAAATTAAATAAATGCAGCACACATCACCAAAATAAACAGCAACAGGATCAATATTCACTTTTTTGGAAATCTTGTAAAACACAATGCAAGGGCATGAGTTTCCTGCCAAACCTGCCTTCCATTGTCATCACTCTGTGTTCTGGTTTTCCCTTGCTATAGTAATGGAAGTGTTATGTAGGCTCCACCCTGACCTCGCATCTTATCGTATCACATTTCTAATGCTCTTACAGAGACACTATATTAATATCCACCTTACTAATTCCAAGCTGACTTTTTCTTGAAGCTACAATAGCCCTTATCCTCAGGCTTAACAACTGGCCACTTCCAGGTCGTCCCAACATGGGACAAGTTGAGTATCTGGAAGGAGCACCCCAACCACCATTGCCAGGAAAATAAGCAAGTCAAAAGCAAGGAAGAGAATGAGCTGAACAGTCAAGCAGACCTGACTTGCAATTCTTCGGTGGCTTGCAGCCAGTTCCTGACGATGTCTGAAAGCCCGCCCCATCTGTAAAATATAGATGGACGGATCCATCCATAAAATTCAAGGGGTTAGCAGAATTCCCAGAGTACCACAGCAGCCACTCTCTTCCCTACTTCACCCCGACAGGTTGCAATTTGTGCCCAGTAGAAGGGAGAACTAGTTTTGAAAATACCAAGAGAGATGTTCTGCTTTAAAATATTTTAGATTTAGAACTTCAATGGTAAATGGGAATTTTGTGTTTTCCGTGACTAGTTCATGATGTCATGTTGTGTTTTCTGTTTATTTTTTTCCTTTTATTTATATAAAAATAGACTAGTTTAAAAGGTTTCCTGGACATCAAACAACTCTTACAAAACAACATTTTTTATGATTTAAAAGTAGAGGGAACAAGATCATGCAGATTAAGTTTTACTGAAAATACACATGTAAAAAAATTAGAAAAGAAGGGACATTTTGGAATTTATTATGCCCAAAGCATTTCAAGATGTTCAACATTTCCAGAATGCAGCTGTCTTTGAATACCCCCAATATAGATATGTGATGTTTGCTATTGAACCCAGTCACCTTCTACACTCCATTCTCTGCTCATTACTTGTCTTGGAACAGGCAGAATAAAACTAGCCCTGGGGTGACAACCTGCCTTGAGAAACAAAGCAGTGTTCTTCAGGCAAACCCTAAAATGATGTCACACTTAGTATAGTGGATACCCTTATTAGTTTGCCTTGCATTACTATAATGAAATGTCTGAGGCTGGGTAACTTTATAAAGAAAAGAGCTTATTTTTCACACAGTCCTGGAGGTTCAAGGACTCATACTTGGTGATGGCATTCTTGCTGGCTGCATGGCATCACATAACAAGGGGAGAGGGAACATGTGTGTTGGTGCCTCTGTGTGTTCTAATAAAGACACTGGTGTTCAGTTGTAGGGTTCCACCCAGAGAACTTTATATAATCCTAATCACCCCCCACAAAAGCCTCAGCTCTAAATACCATAGTCAGATTATGTTTCTGCCTTCTTACCACCTCACAAAGGGGATTAAAATCCAACATGATTTTTCAGACGGTAAAACTATATTCAATGCACAGCAACAGCCAGTGAATCTGAGTAAAAATTGACTAGTTCAGTTCATATCTTTTAGGTATTGCTTCTTAAAGTTAATGATGCAAAACCTCAACTCATATTAACCGAACCCATATCTTGAAAGAGTTATGGAAGATGACAGTTTTATCTAGATAAACTACAAACTTTACAACCTTGACCATGCAGTCTGACAACAGAACCATGTATTATTTTACATGACAGAATGAAGACTTTTATGATACCATTATCAGATAATTCAAAACAATGTAGTAGAACTTAACACACCTTACCCTGAGAATTATTTTTGCATTTACAGATTAAAAGTTGATGGTTCTATGGCACATCCAAAGTAAAAGCTGACAGTATTATTTGTAGAAATTCTACTCCTTCCTCATTGCTATCTAAACAAAAGAAAAAAAACCAACAGAGGGCAAGGGGAGTTTCCTGGACCTCTGTCTTGCAATACATACTGGCGGTAGAAACTAAATGCAGGAGACTATCTTTCCTTGGACAATGTCTTAGATCGAGCAAGGGGCCTACTGACTGTATAAAGGAAATCTGATAAAGGAAAGCCAAAGACAAAACAGATTTCAGGTTTGCAAACAAATGTCACCTGCTTTTAAATCCTATCCTAGAACTATCTTCCAGGAACTATACTCATTACAATGCTCCCCTAAAAACCTATTAGACTTAACCCTAAAAGTGTAGCAGACTCTACTTCAAAAATTTTCTAACAGTTCTTGCCTACTTTGGACATTGTCTCATGTTTATTGTTTAATCATCATCTGTATTTCTGACAATGTGTTTTTGTATTTAATATATTGCTTTTGTATCTCCTCATACAACAGAAGTTGACTATGTTTACACATCAACATATGGAATATAAAAATGAATTACTTCTGCTCTAACACAGTCATAATAGGCCATCTGTGTTGAGAAAGAAAAATGGACTACAACGGAAAAGCCCCTCAAGGCTGGAGGGTTTAGAATTACAACCACTGTGCATGTAAAATACTTAGAATATAGAGAAATTTCACTCCTAAGAATTTACCCAAATGAAATGAAATAAGCATATGAAAGAGTTATCTGTACTCCCCATGTTTATTACAGATCAATTCTCAATAGCTAAGACATCAACCAACCCAGACATCCACCAACTAATAACTAAAGAAAATGTAGTATATATACACTATGGAATGCCACTCAGCTGAAAAAAAAAAAAAAAGAATGAAATTTTATCTTTGCAACAAAATGGATGCAACTTGAAACCATTATACTTAGTGAAATAAGCCAGTCCCTAAAAGACAAATGCCATGTGTTTTCCCTGATCTGTGGTAACTAATAAAAAATAATATAATATAAAATAATATAATAATAATATAATAAAAATAATGTCATGTATATTAGTGAAATTGACATTTTGAGAATTGATTATTATTTAGTGCCCTTATCTCTAATGTTGTACAGTGGCTTTTTTTTTCCTTCTTATGATTTGTTGAATTCTTTACTTAGTGGAGGGTTAATCTTATGATAATAAAACTAACTCAAAGTATGTCATTGTGAAAATTAAAAGAAATAGGAAGAAGAAGAGAAGGTGGAAGTGTGGGCAGGAAGGAGGGTGGGGTGGGAAGTACTATGCTCCTAAATCTGTATTTAGTAAATACATGAATTTGTTCACCTAATATAACTTTTAAAATTTTGTTAAAGAAAAGAAATAGTCCCCTTACCCATTATTTATTTATTTATTTACTTTGCCATACGTCTTTTAATGGCTAGATATTTTGGGGTTTTTTCCCCAAAGTTGGATGTATCTTAATTTTGATCATAGCATAAAGAAATCTGAAATATTGTATGTATTCCTTTAAAAATTATGTCCTCATTTTGTGCAGGAAGTTGATATGTGAACATACCATTGCATCTTGCGAAGCAGAGGGTGAAGATATAGGGCTGTTTCCCTTGTGTAAGCAATCATTTATCATATTTCTCTCCCAATGTAGTAATAGGCAAAGGTTTCTTCTAAAGAATTGATATGCTCCTTTCTATTCACTTTGAAAAATGACAAAACCGACTGCAGATTGTATGCAGTCCTATCATCAAAAGCATAGATATTAACATAAAGTTCAGAAGCAAAAACAAATTTTCCTGTTGCTTCCTAGAAAAATTATTGACTTATTAGTCCTCTGCTCTGGACCTCACTGTCAACATTCACTTCATACCAGCCTTTACAGAGAAATAAGTCATGAAAATATGTATATTTGTTTTCACACACATAATTATCCATCTTTGCCTCCATTTAACAAAGGTTAGGTTATGTGATGACAGGTGAGGAAGCAGTTTAACAGGAGAAAAGAAGTCAGCTATATCGACTCCTAAAAAAAAATAAGTCAAGACTTTGAGATTTGGGGATCAAAAAAAAATGTCCCTCAGAGAAAACAAAGCAGATGGCATCTCTACCTTGTTACCAACCCCATCTGTATTACACTCTGAGCCTTGGTTTATGAAGAGAGGGTTGTCATGACAATAAGCATTTGAGAAGAGTTCTAGAGAAGCTAATGAATTTAAGAGTGTCTCCTAGCTTCCCAATTTTCCAAAAGCACATGAAAAACCAACCTCCCTCCCCATCCAAATAAACAATTCGATTACTTCTGGTAGGGCTACAATTATTCATAAGAGATTTTGCACTCATATCAAAGTCCCCCAGCAAGGCATGAAACAGCACTCTATTCTGATACCATATAGCTTGAAGGTAAACTCATCTTTTATTTTTATTCAGCAAAGGCTATTATATTAACTACAGTTTATTTTTTTTTCCCCTTATGAACTCAGAAAGAAATCAATTTCAGCTTAAATGAGAAAGGGGGAAAAGTAAAAGAAATTATTTTCCTGTTTCTTGGAGTAGATGGCAAACTAAAAGAGGAAAAAATTAATAAACTATGAAGTAAAGTACTTAAGACTGTCCTTTTAAGTGCTTGTCAAATGGACAGGAAGGCCGGCTGCTGTGGAGTAATTCTGAGTTACCTGACGAAGAGCACAGACTGGCTGCATTTGAAAAGTCAACAAGCACTTGTACTTTGGAACATACATTTTTTCCTATCTATCTACCTAGAAGCAGGCCTACAGAGCATTTCAGATACAATTGTCAGCAATCTGAGTTTTCCGGATAACTATATGCTCCTGGCAAACACTACAAATGTCGCCAACACAAAGACCTCAAGAGGAAGGCAGGATCCTTTCTAGAGCAAGTCCCCCAAGCAAAGGAACAACGATGGCTTCCTCCCACCTCCACTGGCCTCAAGCCCTCGGTGAAGCCAAAACTGACGATGATGACAACCTGATAGTGTGAGTGAGGGCTTCATCACACGAACACCTGCAAATATCGGA
This sequence comes from Lepus europaeus, assembly GCF_033115175.1. Lineage (NCBI taxonomy): Eukaryota > Metazoa > Chordata > Mammalia > Lagomorpha > Leporidae > Lepus > Lepus europaeus. The sequence continues at coordinate 153,142,794 of NC_084829.1, read as the reverse complement.
CACATGCAAAAGGAAACCTGGTGTGACTAGCGATTCAGGGCATTCTAATTCCACAAGCTCTAGGAGAATAAAGGGGGCTTTTGCTCCCATTGTTTCACTAAATTCAGAATGAAGAAATGAAAATGCCATAGAGCAAAGTCATCAACAGGTATCAGAAAGTCTGAGTATCCAATCACTTAATTGTGCTTCAGCTGAGAATCAGAGGACAAGTCACATGCTCTGTACAAAGAAGGGGTGTGCCAGGAAACCTGGGGTCCTCTAAGGCCTGAGGGTCTCACAAGCACATGGGATATTTATTTAGAGAACACTGTTTCTTCCCTCTCATCTTCTTAGAGTTTCCCACCTCCCACAACTGTTCCGTTATCCTACACAAATATCAGTACCAGAGACCATAACCAACAATAGGAAGGAAAAAAAAAAAAGATTATTTCACATCAGAAGTCAGTGGTCTCTGAACTTATAAACATCATTCTAGGGGCCAGCACTGTGGTGTAGCAGGTAAACCTGCTGTTTGCTGTGCCGGCAGCCATTTGAGGGTGAACCAGTGGATGGAAGACCTTTCTCTCTGCCTCTCCCTCTCACTGTGTGTAACTCTGTCAAATAAATAAATAAATCTTTTTAAAAAATCATACTAGAGAGAGGCTGAAAGGATATTAGAGACCCAGAAAACTATTTGCATTTAACCTATGGTGAATCTTTTTTTATAAGCATAGATCTTGCCAGATCATTAAATAAGCACTCTGAAAATAATGTAGGTAAATGGGCCAGCCTAGACGAGACATTCTAAATTCTAATTGCCTTGAAAGCAAGACTATTCCATCTGATGCTGGCTCAACATGATCCCCGGCTCAGAACTAGATTCCATTAAAAATGATGATTTTCTAAAGATTATAACAAGAACTACAATTGCACTGCTAATAAAAATAATTGTATCAGTTTTCTAGGGCTTCTATAACAAGTACCTAGGTGGCACAAACCTGATCTAGTAGTAAAATTATGTTCAGTCCTTATGATAGCAAAACCTCTTGGTTTCAGATCACAAATGAGATATGGTCTGAATTGGGATAACTAAAAAAAGACCAACAAAACCCCACACAACAAATGACACATACGCCACACACAAATAGGAAAGTTTATAAATATTTAGCAAGGCAAAGGAGTAGGTTTCTTTTCTTGACTTTAAGGACATACAGATGCCATGACTGAAGTGGGGTACTCTTATTCTGTCATGATTACAAGTGAGGTGTAATCCTAGAAGGGAATTGGATTACTCCAGGAAACCCCTGATTCGGCATTGATTCATTCAGGCCATGCTTGAATGAAGAAAGGGAGAACTACTACTTCCCAGAAAGATCTACTTATATTTCATGTCTATATAAAGAGAAAAATATCTGTTTGATACCTTCTTAGAGGCCCACATTTCTCAACTAGATTTTTAACTTTTTCAGTGTAGAGTAAGCTATTATTAGATCCAATATGCAGTGGAAAGGATGGTGGCCACTACTGGACTTTTCCATTGGATACTTATGTGGCCTTGGGTGAACTATTTGATCCCTGGTATAATTCCTCTTAGTTTATGAATTATTTTGAATGAATTAATTATTCCAGGTTTCAGTTTCTTCATATGCAAAATGAGAATAATACTGTCCAGGCAGTATGTTACAATGAAAACTAGAAAGAATATATAAGTGAAGATCTCATTATAGTGTCTCAACATATTGGTGCTCAACAACTAAATAATAGCTATCATTGCTATTAGTTCATTTTTAAATAATAAAATAGTATCAAGATATTTTAAGCAGTAAAATGTGCCGAATATTATTCAAGTGATACATTTTCTTCTTTCTGCTTGACCATTAGTTTCACATTAAAATTAATAGTTTGAGACATATTTATGACAAGGTTCCTAAATATTTTTGTTCCATTTGGAATCCTGCTGAAGTCTATGAATCCCACCTCAGAATAAGGTTTTCAGGGAATAAAACAAATGTTTTTCAAAACCACAAAGTGAAACAAATTCTATTGAAATCCAGTTCTTCTTAAGAATTATGGGTAATCATACAGCCCACATTAGGAATCTCTATTAGGGTAAAGATAGAAGTCAGTGACTTCCCAGGTAACAAAACTACTGGAAGCTTATCTTGTTATATTCATTCTGAAAACTGTGACATACCTTGATTCATTACATATCAACTCCTTAACCTAAAACACAACAGATGGAAAGAACATTTCTGGTATGCCACAATACAAATAAGAAAGTCCCTTTGTTCTTGTGATACTCTTACAAAATTATTTAAAAGCAAAGAAAGCATTATTAACTATTAGAAATACTTGGTATAGGGGCTGGCGCTGTGGCACAGTGGATAAAAGCCCTGACCTGATGTGCCAGAATCCCATATAGGAGCCTGTTCTAGTCCTGGCTGCTCCTCTTCCAATCCAGCTCTCTTCTATGGCCTGGGAAAGCTGTAGAAGATGGTTCAAGTCCTTGGGCCCCTGCACCTATGTGGGAGACCAAGAAGAGGCTCCTGGCTCCTGCCTTTGGATCAGCACAGCTCCGGCCATTGAGGCCATGTGGGGAGTGAACCAGCAGATGGAAGACCTCTCTCTTTGACTCTACCTCTCTCTGTAACTGTCTTTCATAAATAAAATAAATCTTTTTTTAAAAAAAGAAAAAGAAATACTTGGTATACATGAAGTTATTTGAAACAACATTGTAATAATTATCTAGTAAAACAGCTACTAATTTTAGAGCAGGTACAGGAGTTGGCCTTAATGACTCACTTTCAATGACTCACTTCATAAGCTATTAAGGGAAATCAGTAATATCCTTATCTAGCTAAAGAATGTCTATGAAAAATCATCAGCATTTGAAAATTAAACAATTGAGCTCTAAAATGCAGATCATTATTTTAATCAATCAGAATTATTTTCAAAAAATACATTTTATTTACCTTTAAGAGATAGCAAAGCCTGTTAATGAAGAGTTATTTATGAAATAAACAAGTAAGGAGCTTCCTCTGTGGCCCAGTGGGTTAAGCCACCATCTGCAGTGCTGGCATGCCATATGGGTGCTGGGTAGAGATCTGGCTGCTCCACTTCTGATCCAGCTCCCTGCTAATGCACCTGGGAAAGCAGCAGAGGATCACCCAACTGCTTGGGCCCCCTCACCCATGTTGGAAACCTGGAAGAAGCCCCTGACTTTAGGCTGGCCCAGCCCTGGCCGTTGTAGTCATTTGGGGAGTGAACCAATGGATATATATTATCTCTCTCTTTCTTTCTATGACTCTCCTCTCTCTCTGTACCTCTAATTTTCAAATAAATAAATATTTTAAAAAGAAATAAATAGGTAAAACCTCAAAATTATTTATTCCTCATCTTTCAAACCTCCCATAAAAATTTTCTCATTTATGATAAACTTTCTCTATTTCATGAATGTTAAGTGGCCAGCCAAGGACAGCCAAGGAAATCAGGACACCCATTTAGCCATTGACTTTGACACAACCATTATAGAGGCTACTAGAATAGGCTGATGGACTGTTCTCTAAACCTACTTAGGAGACCATTTATGGATTCTTCCCATAAGATCTTAAACACCAATAAAAGTCTAATTTTAGGACTAAGGATCAATGACAAAATCGAATTGTCTACAAGTCATGCAACTGTATGAAGGATTCTGCTATGGATGGTAAATGGAAGTGAAGAATACCTATACTTTGGAATGCAAGCTGAGAAGAATAATACAGAAACTATTCATAAATGCATGGGGAATCACCAATCAGGGCAGAACTGAATATACTTGCTTACAGAGAACAACAAAGAGTTTCTATTTAGAGTCTGCAAGACTGTGAATGCACAATGACATGCACTCAGAAAAATGTAATTATTGACTGTAAAAGGTTTCTGATCCTTTTCCTTAACCTTTTCATGGTTCTAGAAGATGCTCCTCCCACAGAGCATGATTTACTGGGTCATATATGGCACTAGACTTAAGACAGAGAAGAATAAAGTTTAATTTATCTATTGCTTTCCTCAAAGACTTCTAGAACTGTGCATTTTTACAAATATTATATTTAAAAATACAGAAGGGAAAAGAAGGTGATTTTCTTGGCAACTATAATATATATTGGTGTGGTCTACCAGACTAGGCATAACCTTTGAGGTTATGTGTAAATGGCACATTTTTTCACATGGATTTTACCTAACCATTTAATACTTCCTTAAATTGGCACACTTCAGAGAGATAACCAAGGTAAAGTTAACAAACTATTCCTAATCACACAGTACATCTTGGAGCAATTTTTCTAGTAACCAGCCCAAAGATAATATCTAGCTTGTTAAATGGAATATGAAATCAATATCTTAATGCTAATTTTTCAAAAAAAACATAGATAATAAGAAATTTGAAAGATACTCTAAAACAAGCCTCAGTCAGGGGGACAAAACGCCAATGAGTGACCAGAAGGGATAGGACTTCTCTCTTCACTCATGAGAGCTTTCAGGGACATCTTCTCTTAGCTTTCCCTGGCTTCCTTCTGAGTGTCCTGAGGATGGTGACATTATTAAAACTCCATTCCCTTTTACTGCCCTTAATGTATTTCTGTGCTTTTTTCTTCCACTGCTGCATCCAGTCGAGTTTTAGCAAAGTGAACATGACTTAAAATCTGAACTCTAACAAACATTCCAGATAACTTTTGCCCTCCTAAAAGCACAGTCAGTGTCAGGAAAGAGACAGAAAGAGGAATGATGACTTGTTGAAAAACACCTTAAGTTCTTGGGCCTATTAGCTTTCAGCAATCATAGCTATTCTACACTTTATTCTCAGGGTGGATTTTTCTCCCGATGCATCACTATTAGCAGTCATAATGGGTTATACTTGTCCATTTGAAGTTCCTACAAGTGTGATAATCCTAGAAGACCACGGGTGTTTTTTTTTTGTCTCATTTTGAAACACATAGACTGTGGTTTAAAAAAATTATCAGAGTGTAAAAATCATACCAAGTGCCCCAAGGTTGTTAGAAAGAGAGATCACTTGAGTACAGGGATTAGAGTTTGCCGTTACCCAATGTCTCAACTTCTATTAGTCATCCACAGAGCCTTTCATTTATTTAGCAGTTAGTAATTATGTATTAGTAAAATGTATTTTAGAAAATAATTATATTCTGAGAAAATAAATAAAATAAATCCAGAATCCAGACAATACTGACTGCTTACAAGGATTAATTAAACCCACCCCAATTCACTAGATTTGGGCTAAACAACAGTGAGATGCTGTTCTTCACATGGTTTTTATTTTGTATCCAGCTGCTGTTTTTGGTTTTGTTTTAGCCAGGACTAGAAAGGGTGCTTATATAGGGAGAGACAGCATCTGCTTTTTGAAAGGTTCTTATTAGCCCCATTTTGGTATCTAGGATGAAGTATTAGAATGACATCCTCAGATGCCCTGGAAACTTTTTTGTCACTCATTTCCATTTTGTCCTTAATAGTTCAGGTAATGAATGGCTCCATACCTGTTTGAAACAACCCCTAGGATGGGATTCCTTATATTTTCCTCTGAGCATGGCCATTCTGGATTTCCTCAGTGCAATCAGTGTAACACGGATGTCATCACGCACATGTTTACTGAAGGCCTAGTAGACCCACCTTGCTGTGGTTACAGTGCACCTTGCTTCATATATTGTGATGGGCTCCAAAGCTCTAATTTTACCTCTTAGTGACATGCTTATCGCTCTTTCCTGCCAGCAAGTGAATGGTACACAAAGAGTTTTATAACACAGCTTCATATTGTAAGTAGCAAAATAAGACACCACAGGACTGAGTGTTTAATCCAGAGTCACATCTTGCAAGCCCAAAGGCTTCAAAAGAGAGAATTGGTTGTAAGTCAATGGGGAGCTCCCCACGGCAGAGGGGCTTAAGCGTGGTTGACCATACAGACATAAGTGAAGACAGCAGGATGGAGAAGGGGTCACATTTCTGTCATAGGAAGCAACGTGTAAACCACACAGGCAAGGACTTGTGGTTGGGAAGGAGCATAACACATCCTGAAGACAGAGGGGAAGCTGCTCCAACTAAAGTAGATTACATAGGCTGAGAGAAAGAAATCATTGTCTGGGTGCAGCATAGGCCAACTGAAGAAGACCTCAAAGCCTTGATGAGAAATCTGAAGGTGATTATCATGAGGTCCCAGTGCTTTGCAGGCAAATACAGATGTTGATCATGAAAAGATGTTAATGTTCTTGATAGGCAGGTTCTCTCCCCAAAGGAAACTGTAATGGAGGTAGATAATATAGTCAGTGTGATACAGTAGTAAGTACTTAAGAGTATGGCTGCAAACAGATGGGCTTGTCTGTGACCTCAGATCAGCTGCTTCATAGAGGAGACACCTCAAGAAGGCTATTAACCTCTCCATGCCTTGTGCTCAGTTTTCATCTGAAAAGGGAGCTACAAAAAAGCACTTTCCCCATCAAGAAATCATAATGAGTACATGAGCCAGTAGGAATTATTAGAATGGTGTCCCGTATCTGGGGAATCACTCACTAATCTGTTAGCTCAATAGCATGAGTAGCTCTCATTATGATTCAAGGTGAAAGAATGGGTTCTGTTGCCAATGGGGAACTCAATTTCCTCTAAAATTCTGGTCATTCATGTGAAATTAAATGATATAATAATGATAATTCAGTCTTTGAATCTTTGAGAAAAAGTATAACAAGAAAATAGAAACTGAGAATACAGTATACCTAAAATTTACTGAGAAGGTAAAGGAAGGAAACCTCACAGCAAAAGATCACAGGAAGCTCAATTTCTCTTTGACATAGAATTAAACTCTGATGCTCTGTTAAAGCAATGTGTTAAAGTAATCTATTATGTTCTCTTGATGTCTGTTAAATTCTAATTGTTCAAAAACAGCTGAATTTTTATTAAGAGCTATGGGTTATTTAAATATGTGCTTATTTTCAAAGATTTGAATAATCACCTTGTAACAATGATCAAATTTGGTCTATGTTATGTCATGATTTTAAGGAATCTTATTTCAACCAGATATTTTGGATTTGGAGCCTTCTTGGCATTCTTGACAGGCATTCAAAAAATCAGTTTCAAACAATCTGGACTCTAAAATTTCCAGTAAATCCTGGACTTTGGTTTTTCCAGTTTGGGCCCAACTGAAAAAATTGAAGAACCTATGTCTCTCATCTTATAGAGACACCAACTAACCAATCTATTTGATTTATATTAGAAGGACTGTCAAGATGTGATGTGGTACCAAACTTTAAGTTTCTATAATGGAAAATGCTATTAATAAATATGTTGGAGAATTAAAAAGTCTAATGATTTTGTGTTACTAGACATGATAGGTATCTTAATGAGAAAGCCCCAGAGGCCTAAAGGGTTAAATATTTGTAAAATCCTATAGGTGCTTTCAAAAATACTGTGAAGTAAGCAAGTGCCTCTTCTTGGTTGATGAGTTTATAATTTTAAACATGGAGACTTAAAGTCTTTTGTCATCCACAGTTATATATGATGTGCTGCTCATAAAACTAAAGCGTTGTTGGTTCTGTGTTTAGCTGTCCTCCTATAGGTTCCTATGGACTTTTTCCAGCCACTTCTATTGTATTCAGTACTTTGGGATGGCTCTGTAAATAGATGAAGCCAATAATGTATTAACAGTACCAACTGAGAGAAAGTATGGTTAACTGAGGTTACTAAAAACAAAAAGCAATTCAAATCAATTGGCAATCTACAAAAAGAGTTAAAGATTTTAAAAGCTATTATTAAAATTGCTATATTGGTCTATTATGCTATGTTATATGTGTGTACATATTGTATGTCCACATGGGGAAATTTTATTAAGAGTTTTATTTTAAATGGCTTATAGATAAGATTGTCCATAAATTTAAGCTGCTAAAATCAAAGATACATTTTAATTTGTGTGACCTGAATCTGTGTATCATATGTTTTAAATGTGTTGGTAGAAAGAAACTAAAAACATTTTAGATGGTTGTGCTTAAGTTTACTGGCTAAACAAACTACACTATGTTAGATATTTAAGAGGTGTTTTCAAATACATGATTCTTAAAATTTATAGAAGGCATTGGACCTTCTGGTAAATGTTTTTCTTAAGTTGTCATCTAATGGTTGAAACAGTTTGCTAAGTATTCATGTAATATTGCTATTGTCAGCAAGCGATCTAGGACTTGCTCCCTCATTTCTCTATTCTAAGCCCAACTTGTTCTTTCATTTCTCTATTCTCTTCAAGGTAGGAAACTAATTCTATTATGAAGGAATCTGTAGGACACACAATTTAATCTTTAGACCTTATAAAAGAGATGGCTAACATTTTTCTGTAATAGCAGAGCCAAAATAAGAACTTAAATAATAATCTCATAGCTAGATTCTCTTCGCCATCAGCGAAGTATACAGTAAGTAGAAAAAACCTCCCTTTCAGACCAAAGGGAAAGAAAGTTTTAAAGTGAGAATATAATTTTCCTCATGGGCATTGTCTACCTTAGAAAAACTACTACAGAACATGCCTGTGAATATAGACTTGTAGTTCAGGCCACCAAAGATTAGAGATGGGACTTGGGCACTCCCTTGACTTGCATCCTCTGGTCTGCTTTAACCCAAACCAGGAGGAAAAGAAAGCTCGGCATCAGAAGCAATGGTGGCAGGCCTATTAATGGCTGATCTGTACAGGGATCTGCCCTCAAGGAGACCCAACAGGCCAGTCCACTGCAGTGGCTTTCAATGTGGTAAGCCTGGGCTTCAGCAGAAGTCAGCTTGTGAAGAGCCCTGGCAGCTCTGCCAAGAGTTGGATCACTGGAAATGGACCTGCCCTGGAGTCGAAGGATGCCCAGGTCAGAGCCACAGATCTTATTGGCTCTAAGCTGAAAAGCCCTTCACTCAGCCCAACTTCCAAAGTGACCACTGCAGCTGAGGGTATGGTCTAGTAGGGTCAGCAACATTGCAGGCAGAACTGTAAATTTCTTGTTAGAGATGCCACCTGCCTTTACCTGGCCAGCTCTCCTCCCAGGCCAGCCAAGTAATGAAAGTCAACAGAGTGCCTTCCCCTAGGAGGTTCACACCTCCCTTAGGATGTACCCCATGTGAAGAGATAGATAGGTCTGGGCCTCTGAATTTACAAGGCCTAAAGCCCACCAGATTATTATCAAGCCCCTTCTATCAGGTTATATTTGCCTCTCAATCAGAAAACTTAATTGTAGCTTAGACAGCACCTCTCTTAGCTCCTCTAATAATGACTCTGTCCTTTGTTCTAGACCCTGTCTAGCACACTTGGGCCTCATTCCTTTGTAATCATAACCTCTACTCTACCACCAATGGCTCTACTCCCAACCTGTGTGTACTGATGGTCCCCTTCCCCACTTAATGCTGTATAATTGTTCAAACCTGGTAAATGCCACTCTTAGGATCATTGATTACTATCCTCACTCTGTCTTTTATGACCTTGTCTAAATATGATCAGAGTTGGTGAACTTGGAAGGCTTCCATAGCCTTGGCAACTCATGAGGACAGCCTAGGGTGGTTACTGGCGCCATAAACTAGAGTGTCAATTTGTTGGGTCAACAACAGGAGCCACTGTGCACTTGCTCCTCATGTGGGATCTCTGTCCTTAGTGTGCTGTACATTTTGATTTAATGCTATAACTAGTACTCAAACAGTTTGCTTCACTTTGTGTTTCTATGTGGGTGCAAACTGTTGAAATCTTTATACTAAATTGATCTTCTGTATATAAAGAGAATTGAAAATGAATCTTGATGTGAATGGAAGGAGAGAGGGAGTGGGAGAGGGGAGGGTTGCTGGTGGGAGGGAAGTTATGGGAGGGGGAAGCCATTGTAATCCATAAGCTGTACACTGGAAATTTATATCCATTAAATAAAAGTTAAAAAAAAAAGAAAATAGAAACTGAGAATACTGTATACCTAAAATTTCAGTGATGAACTTAAAGATGAACTTAGAAACACTGTTATTAAACATCAGATATGTATTTTAGGTCATACTCAACTTTGCCAAACTCTCTTATTAGTTCTAATGATCTCTTAACAGAGTTCTTTCGTTCCTCTCTGTAAAAGATCATGTCATCTTCAGAGATAATCTGATTTCCTCCTTTCCCATTTTTATCCCTTTTACTTCTTTCTCTTGTCTAATGGCTCTGGCAAAGACTTTCAGAACTATATGGAATAGTAAAGGTGAAAGTGGTTATCCTTGTCTGCTTCTGGATCTTGGTGGAAATGCTTCCAGCTTTTCCCCATTCAGTATGATGCTGGCTCTGTGGTTGTCATATATTGCTTTGATTATACTGAGGAGTGTTCCTTCTATGCCCAATTTGCTTAAGGTGTTTATCATGAAAGATGTTGTATTTTATCAAGTGCTTTCTCTATATTCATTAATATAATTCTATGGTTTTTATTCTTCAGTTTGCTAATGTGATATATCAAACTTATTTATTTGCATATGTTGAACCATCCCCATATACCAGAGATAATTCCTACATTTCTATTTGCTTATGATTTATAGTCCTTGCCTATAATCCTGAGGAACAGTAGTCTTTCAAATTACTGCTTGTTGAATTTTTTATTTAGTGGAGTGTTAACCTTCTAAAGATAATATAAACTGAAAGTATGACATTGCAAAGATTTAAAGAAAAATACGAAAGGAAAGACGTGAGAGAAGGAGGCAGCAAGGGTAGGGTGGGAAGTATCCTCATGTTCTTAAAACTGTATATGTGAAATACATGAAATTTTCCCCTTGATATAAATTAAAAATCTTAAAGATTTTTTAAAAATGAAACTTAACAGGCATCCTGCAAGCTTTTCAGAAGGCTCTGTACTGCATTATATCAAGAAAGGAACAAGAAAGCATCTGTCCTTACTCTGAGATTTTGGGACTCACTTTTGATAAAGGGCTTTTTTATGCTGCCCAATGTCACACACTGAATAAGAAAGAGAGGGCCTGTCATCCCATGCCCTGAATCGGCAGCACACTGTACATGTCAGGAGATCAGCAGGCCACTGTGTTTTCCTTTGAGTTTCATTTGAAGGAATATTTCACAACTTAATTCCACAAGTTTATATGGAGTGGATGTCCTTGGGTTTGCCAAAGCTCATCAAGTGATACAAATCAGAGGCCAGAGATCACGTGTAGAAAGTTCTCAGCAATCTGAGCAGAGGTTCTGTGTTGTTTGAATGCTGATGTGCTCTGAATTAGTGTCCCCATATCATGTAGGCATGAGAGAATCTAACCTTCAGGCTAGAATGGCGCCTAAGACTTGTCAAGTGTAGTCCACTTGTGGTGTCATTGAGGAAGCTTAGGCTGAGAGAGAGAAAGGTACTCGGCATGAAATATCTCACAGATCATCTAGATTCAAACGGAGTACATTCGGACTTTGGCCACCAATCAGACATTGCTGTGACCTCAGTAACTTATTTCATACCTCCATATTTCAGTCTCCCAATTTCTAAAATTAATGATAATGATAATAAATCTACTGCAGGTCTTTGGGGGGGATTAAATAAATTTCTATATATCATGCTTATTCCACCTGATACAGAGTTAGTAATCTGAAACTCTTCATTATTATCACCATTGCTACTTTTAAATATACTTTTAAAAAGCCAAGAGACATCTGTGGTGGAATGGAATTTCTAGTACCACTTTCTTTAGAAAGAAAAACTAAGTGCTAAAATAAGTGACAGTATGGTCTAAGGGAGGACATCAGTGCACATTACAGTTCTCATGTCCTAGCTGCTCCACTAAGTAGCTGTGTAGTTTTGGTTGACCCACTCAGCCTATCCAAACCTCAACTTCCTTCTCTGGGCAGTGGGGATAACAACACCAACTTTACTTCCTGCCGGACTGTTGAAATGCTAAGATAGTGGATAATAAGGCAAGCTGTCAATTGCTATTCTGTGCCTCCCAAAAACTGTAGAGTAGAAGTCTGGGGTCAAAGTCCAGGAACCCAAGAAGAGAGCCAACAACAAGGAGCTAGAGCTGGAGCTATGCCCAGGGCCCAGGAATAAGTCATGTGCCCTCATTCTTCTCTCAACCATCCCTTGGCTTGTTACCTTTGTGGTTCAACTTTTGTAACTCAATCAGGAAGTTGTGACCTGAGAGGGGTAGATCATCATCACTTGTTCTGGGCCAGGTCTGACTCAGAGAAGTTAATATTAGACCCACATACTCTGTTCCTCATGTTGCTGACTAGATACATATAAAACTTTTGGGTTATTAATATAAAGATTATATATATATATATATATATATATATACACATATATGCATATATATACTTAAAACCTTTGAGTTAAGGAAGAACTAGATTATCTAGTTTATAAATTAGCCATCTAAAACATACTAGTTTGTTTATATCAAGGAATACAATTCATTAAATACAAAGTTCCCTTTCCTCCTCATAATTTTATTTCTAAAAACTTTGAGCAGGAGCAAGTGTTTATCTTAGTGGTGAAGACATACGCATGCCACATCAGAGGATCAGGGTTGGATTTCTGGATCCAGCTCTTGATCCCAGATTCTTGTCGATGAAGACCCTGGGAGACAGGGACGATGGCCCAGTTGATTGTGTACCTGTCATGCATGTGGGTGACCTGGATTATGCTCCTGGTTCCTGGTTTCAGATCCAGCCAAGCCCCAGTCATCACAGGCTTCTAGGGATGAACCAGCATATGGGAGTGTTCTCTTTCTCTCCTGCTCTCTCTGTGTGTATGTGTGTGTGTGTGAGCTGCTCAAAACTGTGAGTGGATGCAAGCACTTCTCCCACATTCCATTTTTCAGGTCAAGCAAAAAATAAACAAAAACAAAAAACACTGAAATTAGCAAGCTATGTATGCTTAACCATACAACACAGTGAGTACCTGCATAGAAATGAAAAGTAATCTGAAACTCTTCATTACTACATATATAGTGTATCAGATATGTTTACAAAAAATACTATATGCCCTATTTCCTGGGGTTTGAATCCCTATATAATCTGCTTCTCTTCTCTACCACTGGGGTAGGTGACTAAGACAGTATCCCTCACACAAGCCACAGAAACAATCATTCTTACCATAGGAATAAGGTACCCAGGAAAACTGAAGACATTTGTCTCTGCAAAACTTTATGTTAGTCCACCCCTGCAACAGAAGCTGTTCCAACACTTCAACAAGGCAAGCCCTTCCCAGTTCTGCCCCACCCACCTTGCCCAACCTCATCTCTCCTATTCCTTTTCCGAACTCTATGCCACCATATCTCTCTCCATGTAAGAGTCTCAAGCGCCCCTTTTTCTTTCTGGTATTATATTTTCATTCAAAAAGCATTAATAGGGGCAGCCTACTGGGTAAGATACCCATTTCCCCTATCAGAGCACCTGGGTTCTATTCTTGGCTCTGGCTCTGGCTCCTGACTCCCGTTTCCCACCAATGCAGGCAGCAGAGATGGTCCCTAACTGAAATAGTTCTGGTGGCTGATAGTGTCCATGGTTGTATCACAATATGAAAGTAATTAATGCCATTTAACTGCACCTAAAATGGTAAGTAATATATAATGTATATGTTACCACGATAAAAAAAAAGTTAAAGCATTACAAAAAATTGAATAAGACACTAAAGTATCTGGCCCTAAAGAACTGGGGTTAGCAGATAACCATAAAACACAACAGTGGGTACAGCAATAGACAAACCTGGGGCTCACAGCCTGGTGTCAGGGAAATTTCCTTCAAGACATGATGACCTGTTCATGTTATTTAAAAAGATGGGGGATCAAGTCAACCAGGAATGTGGGGATGTTTGGAACAAAGTGAAGGAGTGGGTAAAGGGTGGCTAGCCAATGGAGCACTCCTGTCTGAGAGCAGTCTGCTAGAGTTCCCTACGGCCAGGTGGGGAGAAGGCCTGGAGTTTGGATAGAGAACTTCACACATGTCAGTGCTGCAGAAACAAAGAGCAAGCAGAGTCACAAGACAAAGCAGAAGTGGTACTTCAAGTTTTTGCTTGCAGTATAATTTTCACTGCAATATCTTTTTCCTATCTGGCCCCTGCTTCTGCACTCCATCAAGACAAATCTGATCAATCTTCCCCAAACCAGTCCAAGGCCCATTTTCTCTGTGAAACACTTTCCAATGTAATTCGTGATTATCTATCCTTTCTCTCAACTCTCATAACGCTTCCCTACTACTCATTGTTCCTAATCACTTGCTGTTTCTGGGTCTTATTTTCCCTTAACTGTATTTGGAGCCTATTGAGGGCAGTGACCAGTGTTATTTTGTCCCTTGCAGCATCTGGAAAGTGATATCAGAAAATTCTTTTTCAATCAATGTGTTCAGAGTAGAATTCTTCTTGGGTTTCCAACTACTAGTTCCTAAGGCAATAAAATAAAATGCAAAACCTAATTCTACATAAGGCATGTTTCTTCCTGAAAAAGAATTCATGTATGGATAAAGAAGTTCACAATTGCAACAAACTGAGATTCCATATTTCCACATCTCAGAGGTATTAAAAAGTCAAGTCAACATTTTTTCTGTGTTGTCAAACAAAATCAGGAGTCATAGATTACTGAAATTAATATGCAATTAGTATCAAGTTAATAGCAAACAGGCTCTTTGCTTAGCATTCTCCTTTAAAACACCATTCTCTTAAGGGACTATATTTTGCAATGATTCAGGGAACTGAAAGAGATGTGGAGGTAGACTTACATTTATGAGTTCTAGTCTTTTCTCTGGGAGTACTGGGAAACTTTGGGCAACTAATTTAATTCTTCTTCCACATATTTATTCTTGGTATAGGATAATGTCCTGTATATCTGTTTATAAATAACTTATAATTTACTCATACCTGAAATGAGTAGCAACTAAGCAAAAATTAAATCACACAATTAAAAATGGAAGTGAAGGGCTGGTGTTTGGCACAATAGGATGATCAGACACCCACCTCCTGTATCAGAGTGCTTGGGTTCAAATTTTGACTCTGACTCCAATTTCAGTTTTCTGCTAAAGCACATTATGGAAGGCAACAGCTTATGGCTCAAATACTTTAGTCCCTGCCACCCATGGAGAAGATCCTGATGGAATTCTGGGCTCCAGTATTTGGCTTGGTCCAGCCTTGGCTGTTCTTGGTTTTTCAGAAGTGAACCAGCAGATGGGAGATATATCTGAGATCTCCCTCCCACCTCTCTCTCTGCCTAAATAAAAACCAAATTATTAAATAATTTTAATAGAAGGGAGAAATGACATGCTTGTTCATTGACTTTTACTGATAATTGTTCATACATTTATTTCATATTATCCCACAAAGGCAAAGCTGAAGCTACATCATTTCACTATTGTGCTGGGGATGATTCACTGTCCACTAGAACTCACAAGAATTCTCCTCCATTCTCTTCCAACAATGTATAGCAAATAAATACTGGGAAGAAACTCCTTACCCAGGTACCAAACTTATCCACCCTCCCACACCACACAGATACACAATAGTTTTAAATATAGTAATTTTATAATACTTATGAATTTATATGGAACTATAAATAGAAGCACTCCTATTATTCTGGAGAAAACAGCAATAATGAAAAGTGAATCTTCTATACTCATGAAAGCATATATTAAACTTTCACTGCATTCTCTTGCTTCTGATATGTATGTATTTTGTTTTTTTATAATTGAGAAAAATACATTGGTGACGGTAGGTCTGCTTAGCAGGACTAAATTTCATTTTTAAAGACCTTAAGTTGGCAAGGAAAAAAGTACCAAATAAATAAAAGTATTCTAATAATTCACAATGACTATAACTCTTTACATAGAGTTAATACATTAACACACACATTCTAGTGTAAAATTTCATGTAGTGGCCGGCGCCGCGGCTCAATAGGCTAATCCTCTGCCTAGCAGTGCCGGCACACCAGGTTCTAGTCCTGGTTGGGGCACCAGATTCTGTCCCGGTTGCCCCTCTTCCAGGCCAGCTCTCTGCTGTGGCCAGGGAGTGCCCAAGTACTTGGACCCTGCACCCCATGGGAGACCAAGAGAAGCACCTGGCTCCTGCCATCGGATCAGCGTGGTGCGCCGGCCGCGGCGGCCATTGTAGGGTGAACCAACGGCAAAGGAAGACCTTTCTCTCTGTCTCTCTCTCTCACTGTCCACTCTGCCTGTCAAAAAATAAATTTAAAAAAAATTAAAAAAAAAATTCATGTCGTGAAATTTTTGGAGCTGAAGATCCAGATAGCATCAGGATGATTGATGGGTGATTCAGTGGGAGAAGAAGGAGCAGCTAAACTAGACTAAAAGCACAACACAGACTCGAAGTGTGGGAGGCTCTGTTCACAGCAAAGCCCACGTGGACCCAGGCTGCAGGATGAGAAACAACCTCTGAAGAAGTGGCAGGAAGCTGCCTGTATAAGGCCACTGCCCCCAGGGTAGGAATTCTTAATGTAGGGGAGATGCGGGGGTGGGGGGGGAGCTACACTGGCCAACCTTCCAAAACTAGAGCCTGCTTGCAAAACAGACTTAAGCATGTACGCACACACATACACACACCCACGCACACGCACCGCCCTCCCCCTCCCCCACACACACATAGTGTCTGGCCATGCAACAAAACTTGAGAAAATGGCTCATACAAACACAGAATATGCCTATAAGAAATAAAGTGGCTTATTTAAGAAAGATAGATAACCCAGCTCTGAGACAAGAAAGCAGGATCATAGGAACAATGCTTATAAATAAGAGTCCACCAGCATTCCAATTACACAGACCTGTGTAGAACACAGGCAGCAGAGTTGAGCTGTCTACTCAAACACCTACAGTTCATAACAATGATGAAAATCCTGTATAAAACGTTCTGCATTTGTATTCATAGATACCATAAGTGTTGATGTTAGCCTAGCTTCAAGTGCCAAAACTGATTGTCTCACAACTTGAACCTATTAAGATTTATTACATCCTTATAGTTGAATATGAAGTGTCATTCTAGCTTTCTATGAAATCTCTCTGATATATTTCTCAGAGACAAAAGAATTTTTTTTTTGACAGGCAGAGTGGACAGTGAGAGAGAGAGAGACAGAGAGAAAGGTCTTCCTTTTGCCGTTGGTTGACCCTCCAATGGCCACCGTGACCAGCGCGCTGCGGCCGACGCACTGCACTGATCCTGAGGCAGGAGCCTGGTGCTGATCCTGGTCTCCCATGGGGTGCAGGACCATAGCAGAGAGCTGGCCTGGAAGAGGGGCAACCAGGACAGAATCCAGCGCCCCGACCGGGACTAGAACCTGGTGTGCCGGCACCGCTAGGCGGAGGATTAGCCTGTTGAGCCACGGCGCCGGCCAGAGACAAAAGAAATTTTAACATTGATCAGACATGGCAGTATTATAGACAACCAGTGGGGTTAAATTTTGAGACAGCCTCCTGTGGTGAGAAGGATAAAGATATACTAAAAAAGCACAATCAAGGATGACAGCAAAAATTTCCCGTTCTGAATATTTTAAAGAGTAGACAGTTATCTTGTAGAGAACAGTCTTGAGAACATTTCTAGATTCACATCTTGTTCCTGTCTGTGGGTTTGCTGTTTTATTTTTATGTTGAAATTTTATGTTTGTTGTTTTATTTTTATGTTTTATATTGAAAACCTTCAATATGGACCTTGTCATCTTAGCCAATCACAGGCAATGAGATGAGGGGTGAAGGTTTTGTTTAAAAAAATGTTTTTACCACTAGAAATGAACAATTTGCTTATAATGAAAATATCTTATTCATGAGGCAACCTTGAAAATAACAAGTTAAAAACCTGAGCTACAGGAAGCAACCACATTTTACACCATGGTCACATCCATATCCACCTCTCTGAAAAATGATTACCTGAATGATATGTAGACTCTAAGCTACCTGAGCTCAGGGACTGAATCTAACTGAAGAACCAGCACCCAGTCATGCACCACATATAATTAAATTTTCAATAAGCTACTAGTATAGTTTTTTTCTGTTTTGAATTTAGTTCCCACATAAAAGGGAGAACATGTGGTTATTTGAATTTTTGTGTCCATCACTCAATATGATTTACTCCAATTATATCCATTTTACTGCAAATGATAGAATTTCATTTTTCCATTTTATTATTGTTGATATAGCCTTTGCCTGTATTCCTAATAAATTAGAGTCTTTTTATTGTTGAACCCTTTATTTGGTAGAGCATTAAGCCCTTGATTGTACTGTAAATTAGAAATATGTTATTCAAAAACTAATGAGAAAGAGAAAGAGAGATGGAGGAGGAAGGAAGAAGGAAAGGAGTATCATTATATCCTTTGAATTGTATCTATGAACTATATTTCCTGTTAAAAACTAAAAAAAAAAATAAGTAAAGTTAAAAAAAATAGTATCTAATTGGATCTGCTGTTGCTATGTTTTGCTATTCCCATAGACTGAATTGGAGCATTCCCCCTCTTCCTCTCTATGTAGTTAATTCCTATTAGCTTTTCAAGACCAACTGCCTTGCTTTCTTAACACTGCAGAACTCTGTGTTCATGTGTCTAACACAGCACTAATCAATTACATATTTGTCATTATAGTCATTATGTAGCTATATTACCTGATACAGTAGCCCCTGGACACCTATGGCTGTGGAACACTTAACATGTGCCTATGCCGCTCAGAAAACAAACACTAAATTTTACTGAATCAACTTACATTTTAAAACTTAGAATCCAGTTCTCAAAATATGTTAAAGACACTTGAAACAACTTGAATACATAAATATGTTTATTTGATCCTAAAATTCAAGTGATCTAGCTTCACATCAAATATGTCAGGTGAAAAGATATTTTTTCCATTTTAAAATATAATTTATTTTCATTATAATTGAAAGATAAGGAGACAGACGGGTAGACAGAGAACTTCCATACACTGATTCACTCTACAAATGCCCACAAGAACTGGGGCCAGGCTGGGCTAAAATCAAGGGCCAGGAACTGAATTTGGGTCTACCATATGGGTGACAGGTCCCAACTACCTGGGCCATCACTGTTTGTTCCCAGGATTCACAGTAGCAGGAAGCTGGAATTGCAAGAGGAGCCAGGACTGTTTACTGTTTTAATGTGGCTAGAAAATTTTACATTGCACATGTGGCCTGAATTACATTTCTACTGGACATGCACTGTTGCAGACATTCTACAAACTTTCTAAGTGTTACTCACTGAAATCAACATTTTTTACTTTACCAGTAAGGAAACAGAATAGACCCAGGAGCACATCTGAGGAAGAAGCTGAACCAGGTCTCCAGGAATCCTAGGTCCCAGCTGTGATCATTTTCTTCCCGGGTGTTCATGCCTCAAATGGCTCATTAGACTATAACCTCCTTCAGCACAGACCTACGGCTCCATTACACACTCAGCAGCATACACAAGGGAGACAGTCAAGAGAGTTTTGAGTGAATGAATTAATGAAATCAGATTTGCCTATGTCAATGTGCTTTTAACATGTAAAGGAACTAACATATTTTTGGATTAAATATAATCTTAAATTCAAATTCACTACTAATATAGACTGGATGAAAAAGGATCTACTGTTTTTTTAAGAAGCAGTGAAGAACTCCTTAATGAAGTATTTACTCTTGACCAAAGAAATGGCTTCCCTTTTGAGGAAAATGGGTTCTGTCTGACATGAAGAGTGTGACTCAATGACAGACAGACAAGCTGCTGGAAAGACAGGTGGGGCCAAAAAATGTCTACCAATGGAGGAAGGATATTAAACAATGGCACACATCTGCTTTTTTAAAGGTCAAATAGTTCAAATTGCTAAAATTATTCTAGCAATCATTTTATCTCTCAGGTCTACATTTCACAAGACTTTTTAACAGGCACTCCATACAGATTTTTCAAGTCCATCCTATTGGACTTGATCTGTCACCAAGCAATATCTTATGTTTAAATGCAGATTTCGTTTCTCAGGGAGAAAAACTTA
Source organism: Lepus europaeus (assembly GCF_033115175.1). NCBI lineage: Eukaryota > Metazoa > Chordata > Mammalia > Lagomorpha > Leporidae > Lepus > Lepus europaeus. The sequence continues at coordinate 153,122,858 of NC_084829.1, read as the reverse complement.
AGGTGCTTCAGGAGAAGCCTATAGGAACTTCAGCCTTGAAATTTCCCTGGAGTTGAACACTTCTGTAATACTGTTTTCTATATACTCATTTACTCTAAGAACAATCTAATTCAATTCCACAAAACTTTGGGCAAACGCGTGATGGGTGCCACTCACTGAGCTTGGTGGTGGTTAGTAAAAAGTGAACAAGACCATGACTAATAACTCTGGCTTCATAATTTCTTTTGCTTTTTACACCGCCTTGAAAATGAGTCCTTACTTTAAGAAAGGCAATGTGGGGGAAAGGGAGTGGCAAATACAAGTTAGAAGCAAAGCAAGATAAAATGCTCCCAAATCTCAAACACAAGTATAGAATGAACAAGAAGACTAGAGCTGTACAACTACAGATAGAAACTACTCAGAATATACTGTAAGGACATAAGAAATGAAGTCTAACCCTAAAGTGCACGGTCCGGTCATTCTTTGTAATCATCAGAAAATAAAATTAGTCTCCTACTAAGACACCTGTAGCTATTTGAAAACTTCAGATGGCTCCAGTTTGCAAAACTCATCCATCTGGATTTCTTTTAGGTAAGATAACCTGGGCAGGCCACATGTTACAGACTGCTAGGCTAATTCTGCCCTGAGTGGTCACTCCCTAGAGAAAAGCTCTCAATAGTAGCTAACCATGCCAATTACTTATCTACTTGTCACCTGTCTAGAAAAAAAAAAAAAGCTTTAGATTATTTAGAAAAAAATATGTTTTTGTCTCCTATTTAGGGAAAATTATATTCTTTCCTTTTTTGCTACTCCCACCATCAAAGTTAAGAAATGGTCCTTGAACAGATGCCAGACACTGAAAATTACTCCAAGCATTATAGTGACACATCAAAGAGAGAAGAGACTGGGAAATTAATTGCCAATGATTTTTTTTTTTTTTGGACACTAACAAGTGCTTTAACTGGTGTGTAGGAGTGTCAAAATCTAAAAATGCAGAAGGGGAAGACATTAGAGGAAGAATACGAATTGGATGTAGCTGACCATTTAAACTTATTTTCTTGCCTAGTAAAATTAGCAAGCAATGTGTTCCAAGAAAGCCCATCATTTACCAACCAACTGAAGAGCTATTTACCCTAAGAACCCTTTCTAAAATGTGACAACTAAAGAGTGCATTGTTTGAAGGAATTGTTCAATTGCAGGCAAGTAAATATTTAATAAAATGTCCCTCATTTAAAAAAAACACACTTTTGAAAATAACTAGGCAATAAATAGCCTCATGTGATTTGGAAAATCTGTCCTGATTATTTTTAAAGTTCTACGTAATCCACTCTACAACACAAAAAAATACCTCTTATGTAAAATCGACAGTCATCAAAGAGTGTCTGTATGAACATTATAGCAGGAAAAGCTCATTAAATCTGAATGCCAAATGTGCCCACGATTTTTGTTTCACTATCTAGAAAAAAATGATTAATAAAAAAGCAATATTGCAAAAAATACAGAAGAGGAGGAGGACTTACTCTAGTCAAAGTGATTATTTTCAAGAACTTCAGAAGGACTATGTATAATTAATTTTTAAATGTCCAATCATTATTATCTATTCAGTGAAGCAGGCTCCACACTCTACTTTCCCAATCTGAGTTTTTATACTTTCCATACAATAAATAAAAATTTGATTTTATGTGATTTTATTTATATAGTAAAAGAAGAAGCAAGGGCAGTTTATTTTACTGAGGTTTAAGAAAACTCGTCAATCCACTAATAAAATCGTAAAAGGGGAACTCTGGCGTATGAAGGTACTTCAAAAACTCATGGAAAGCGGAATTAAAAGATAAGTTTATTTTCAGGCAAAACATTTTGAAACCCATAAATAGAGGAGTCTTCAAAAAAGTCCATGGGAAATATGCATTACGAAAAAGTATGCATGGATTTCAAAAAATTTTGCACTAAAATAAACATTTTAATTCTACTTCTACCAGACTCTGCTTGTTTTCATTTACATAAAACTGCTTGATGTAATACCCATTTTCTCTGAAAATCATCTTAGGATAAAGAGCCAAGTTTAATCCTCCAAAAGAACTTTGTTCTCCATGTTTCCTGGAAGGAGGGATTGTACCATAAACTCGTATTTATAATTGCTTTGGCGGCTCCCTGTCCCCTCAAAAGTGATATGCTGAAATCTTAGTTCCCTAGTACCTTAGAACTTTACCATATTTGGAGACAGGACCTTTACAAAGGTGAATAAGCTAAATTAAGGTCCAGGTGGTGGGGTTAGGATAATCTAGCATGACTGGTGTCTTTATAAGAGGAAATTTTGCTACACCAAAGGGACACCAGGGATGAAGGTCATAGAACTTGTCAGCATCCCCTCCAAATTTATATGCTATCATTGTTCCATCTTTCAATTCTATGTAATTATTAAACCTTCAAATTCAATGTTTATAGATTCATTAGTCAATGCTTGTTTTTCTGTGCTGGCATACTTCTCAATATTTTACTCACTGTTCCTTCTTATATATAAGCATTCTTTCTAGAACTAAATTTCTTAAGCCTGAAATACATCCTGAAAAATATTCCTTAGTGATTTTTTACAGGAAACTATTTTTAATCTGAAAATACCATTACATCTTAATCATTCTTAAAACTACTCATTAATAAATCATTCTTAAAATGATTTTACTATGTACACAATTTTAAGTTGAAAATTATATTCTCTCAGCATATTGACAGCATTCTACCAGCTTGTCATTTTCGTTGTTGCTGTTGAAAAACCAAGCATCTAATTGCCTTTCTCTGAAGGTTATTGGTCTTTTCTCCCTGGTTGTTTTTAAGATACTCATCTTTGATGCTTTCCCATGCTGTAAGACTGTCTTGAATGGAATTTTTTTTCCTGCTTGCAATCTGTAGGGTTCTGGATCTGAGGATTGGTATCTTTCAATATTTCTGGAATATTCTCAGCTATTTTTTTGAATGCTGTGTTTTTCCATTCTTTTCACTATCTTTTCTATGGCTCTGGTTACAATTTATAACTCATATAATCTTCATATCTCTTAAACTAGTGTTCATATTTGCCCCCTCTCTGTAAGCTTCATTCAGTCTGAATTCTCTGCTTATATTTTCCAGTTCACTATGTCTTTCTTTTGTAACATTCATTCTACTGTTTAACCCATCAGTGACTTGAATTTTCAACATCATTTTCACACTTTGTTGGTTTTTTATTTCCAAAGGCTCTATTTTATGATGTTTTCAAATCTTCTTGGTCATTTTTCAGCTTCTTACTTGTTCTTCGCATCCTTAATTTCAAATACATTTCACCCATTTTTACTTCTTAAGTACCTTTCACATTTGTTTTGGGTACCTAAACCTCCAGTATCTGCATTGTATGAATCTAATAGTATTGTCTTTTTCGGATTCTGGCCCCCTCATGGTAATTTGTCTTTGAAAGGGGTAGTTGGTTTGTGATTTCTGACAATGGGTGCCTATTCTGTGAAACATTTTTAGTGAGAGATCTTTGAGGACCAACTTTCTTCAGTGAGGATTTGTTTCCTTTCCCCAGTCCTGTGAGTCACTGTTGACCCAGGTCCACATGGGAAGCACACAGCCTTGCTGGAGCATTTTTTGAACTACACGGCTGACCTCAATCCTAGTCACAAATCACACGATATGGCCAGCTGGTGGTCAGCATTCTCCAGGAAGATATTCCTTTCTTCTGCCTAGACCCAACGTTCTATCAGGTGAGTTTAGTTCCTGTCCCCTTCCGCCCAGAGAATGCATCGCTCATTCATCCTAATACCCCAAGGTGAAGTTTCTTGGAGCCTCAGATTTAAGTATGAATTTTCTGCTGGACCATGTGCAAGTCACAACAGGAGACCGTTGGGCTTCTCAAACGTCTTCAGGCTCTCTTGCCTCCCAGGATTTCTGCTTTCTCCTTCTTTTGTTCTACACAATGGTGTACTTTCTTGCCAGCTCAGTGATGCATTTTAAAAGATACTTTTAACATGTAATTTATCGTTTATACTGTTTTCAATCAGTTCTCCAGGTTACCTTGCCATCAAAATACCAGCCAAATCAGTCTCCAAATGAACTCAAGGATTTCAAAAAGCTTCAATTCAAAATTTTCTTACCATCTTGATTGGTAATTTTAACTATATACTTGTATAATTACATATATGTGTGCATATACAAAAGTACTTCAAAAAGTTTGTCAAAAACGGGGTTTAAAAACAGTGTATTTGGGCACAAAAAATTTTGAAATCTGTGTATATGAGGAGGTCTTCAAAGCACTCTAACATGTATATTATGCAAAAAACTGTGTGGCTTTCAAACATGTATCACTCCAAAATAAACTTATTTTTAATTCCATTTTACAAACATTTTTAATAATGTTCATATATTTGTGAAAATTCTGGAGTTTCTATGAGTGGTAAAAGAGGGACAATCATCAGAACTATTTTGCTATGAAGGGAATATACATGAGAAAAATGCTACATAAAAGGTTATGTATTTAAGAAATTGAGTGAGAATGACTAATAGATTATTTCATTCCTATTAATAGTTAAGATGTTATTTTTTGAATTTTATTAGCTCTATGTTGGGTTTGTCTCAATAGAAAATAAAAACTAAAAATGAGGAAGAAAAGAAAAACTAAATATAAGAGAGTTAATACTCTTATGGCTTTCTCAATTAAATCATAAGAAGTGTTATTCTCATGAGGCGCTTCACTGTACTTTTGACAATCCAGGACCTTAAACAATAAGTTCAGTCAACTTTCTCTGAAGAATTTTAGTTTAGTATCTGGATTAATACCTCATAATAACTGTATTAAACCCTGTACAGATTTTTTTTTATTTTTTTTTAATTTTTTAACTTTTATCTAATGAATATAAATTTCCAATGTACAGCTTATGGATTACAATGGCTTCCCCCTCCCATAACTTCCCTCCCACCCGCAACCCTCCCCTCTCCTGCTCCCTCTCCCCTTCCATTCACATCAAGATTCATTTTCAATTCTCTTTATATACAGAAGATAAATTTAGTATATATTAAGTAAAGATTTCAACAGTTTGCACCCACATAGAAACACAAAGTGAAACATACTGTTTGAGTACTAGTTATAGCATTAAATCAAAATGTACAGCACATTAAGGACAGAGATCCCACATGAGGAGCAAGTGCACAGTGACTCCTGTTGTTGACCCAACAAATACCTGCATTAAGCCCTCAAAAAAGTGTAGTCAATAGACTCAGTGCTTCACATTTAAACTAATAGTGGTTGAAAGCCAAAACCTCACGTAAGCATTATAGAATCTGAGTCTTAGATGACAACAAGCTAATGATGCTGTCAAATAACAGACAACCACACTTCTATAAGCTACCTACCTCCTCCCTCTTCACCATGGATGTCTTTTAAATTCAATAATGACGCTTATTTTATTGAACATAAAATAAAATCATAATCTCTTTTTCAAAAAGGAAGAAATCCCTTAAAATTCTTGGACTAATTAAACCAATACACACTATCACCATCCCCATCGTTGGCAGACAGCATTACTTGAAATTTATCAGCATATTACATATGTCCAAGTCAGGCTGGGGAATCTACCAGTGGGTAAAGAGCAATGAAACTATTTCAAGCTGTTTCCTGAGGAGGCTTGAGGGGCCAGTATTGAGGTTCAGAGGGTTAAGCAACTGTCTGTGGCCTGTGATAGAGCATTCTCTGTCAGAGCACTGGGTCAAGTCCCTGCTGTTCCACTTCCAATCCCAGCACCCTACTAATGTGCCTGGGAAGGTAGTAAAGGATGGCCCAAGTGCTTATGCCCTGGCCAAATGTATAGGAGACCCAGATGGAATTCCGAGCTCCTGTCTTCAGCCTGGCCCAACCCCAGCCATGCAGTCACTTGGGGACTGAAACAGCAGATGGAAGATTCCCTCTCTCTCTTTCTCTCTCTCTCCCTCTCTCCATCTTTTCCCTCCCCCCTCCATGTGTCTGTGTATAACTGCCTTTCAAATAAATAAACAAATCTTTACAAATGAAAAATAGAAGGCTTGATTTCTGTGTTGCACAGAACACTGCCCAGAATGACCACCATTTTCCCTATTTTAGGTTCACAAACATGATACAATGACAGGTTGTTTTTAATATGAAAGTCAAAAAGACAGAGCTCCCATCTGGTTCACTCCCCAAATGCCCACATTGCTAGGGCTGGACCAGGACCAAAGCCAGGAGCCAGCTCCCTTACATGGATGGCAGAAACCCAATTACCTGAGCCATTTCCACTGCCTCCCAGAGTCAGCGCAGGAAGCTGGGGTAAAGATCTGGGGCCAGGAATACAAAGTAGGTACTCCAGTGTGAGACGAGGATAAATGTCCTCTCCAGGATGGCTAATACCATATCAACTTGGTCCCCGGTTATTGGCCAAACACTACTGTAGATGTTACTGTGAAAATATTTGTAGATGTAATTTACATGTAAAATCTACAACCAGTAGACTTTACATAAAATAGATTACTCTCTAGAAGGTAGGTGGATCTCACCCAATTTGCCAAAATCCTTAAAGACTAAGGTTTCCTTAAGATAAAGGAATTCTACCTCAAGACTGCAACATAGAAACTCTGCCTGACTCTCTAGACTATTGCCTTATCCTATAGGTTTCAGACTTGCCAATGCCCACAACTGCATATACCTGATTCCTTAAAAATAAATTTTTCTTTCTATAGATAGATAAATGATAGCTAGATAGACAGATACACACACACGCTGGTTCTGCTTCTCTGGAGACCTCCGACTGATATATCAAATGGATTTAGGCTCTTACTAGAGGGAAAGAGAGGTAGGGGAAAAAATAAGAGGAGGGAAGTCACTAAGCACAGTGACACAGAAAAGGAGCAGCACTGGGCCAGTGCTGTGGCTCACTTGGTTAATCCTCCGTCTGCGGCACTGGCATCCCATATGGGCACTGGGTTCTAGTTTCAGTTGTTCCTCTTCCAGTCCAGCTCTCTGCTGTGGCTCGGGAGGGCAGTGGAGGATGGTCCAAGTGCTTGGGCCCCTGCACCTACATGGGCGACCAGGATGGAGCACCTGGCTACCAGCTTCGGATGGGCACAGCGCTGGCTGTGGCTGCCATTTGGGGAGTGAACCAAAGGAAGGAAGACCTTTCTCTCTGTCTCTCTCTCTCTCTCACTGTCTATAACTCTACCTGTCAAAAAAAAAAAAAAAAGAAAGAAAGGAAGGAAGGAAGGAAGGAAGGAAGGCAGGAAGGAAAGGAGCAGCGCTCGAGTTTGTCTCCATTCCATGATTTTGTGGGGAGATAAGCTTTCTTTTTATCCCAGCCTCACTTTTTTTAGAAAACTTTTATTTAATAAATATAAATTTTGAAAGTACAACTTTTGGATTATAGCAGTTCTTCCTCCCATAACTACCCTCCTACGCACAAACCATCCCATCTCCCAATCCCTCTCCCATCCCATTCTTCATTAAGTTTCAATTCTAATTATCTTTATATACATAAGATCAACTCTATACTAAGTAAAGATTTCAACTGTTTGCACCCACACAGGCACACAAAGTATAAAGTACTGTGTGAAGACTAGTTTTTTGATTCTCATAGTACAACGCGTTAAGGACAGGGGTCCTACATGGGGAGTAAGTGCACAGTGACTCCTGTTGTTGATTTAACAATTGACACTCTTATTTATGACATCAGTAATCACTGGAGGCTCTTGTCATGAGCTGCCAAGGCTATGGAAGCCTCTTGAGTTCACAAACTCTGACCTTATTTAGACAAGGCCATAATCAAAATGGAAGTTCTCTCGTCCCTTCAGGGAAAGATACCTCCTTCTTTGATGCCTCGTTCTCTCCACTGGGATCTCACTGACAGAGATCTTTCATTTAGGTCTTTTTTTTTTTTTTTTTTGGCACAATGTCTTGGCTTTCCATGACTGAGAAACTCTCATGGGCTTTTTAACCAGATCTAAATGCCTTAATGGCTGATTCTGAGGCCAGAGTGCCCAGCCTCACTTACACCCACTTCATTTCCTCTGGCCTGAGTGACCTAGGAAAAGTCCTTTTGAAAAAAAAAATTAAGCCCTGATCAGCAGAGCAAAGGATGGAGAGCATGAATGGGCCAGTCTCCTTGATAGCATAGCTTTCACAAAATTCAAATTTATGATGCAGATTGTACTGTCTTGCTAAAGATTGACATAGCTGGCACAGTTCTGAGTACCCATCTCCCAGTCCCTTTGATTTCGTCAGCATGACCTCTGGGAAAATGTTAGCAGCTTACTCAATGATAGCATCTAATAGGCATAACACATATTTTTTTTTCTGTGCTTTAAATCAGGAGTTGCTAAATTATAGCCCAGCATGATCTTCCTTTTTTTTTTTTTAAGTTTAATTGGAACACAACCATGTCCCTTGTTTACATACTATCTATGACTGTTTTTGTGCTACAATGGCAGCATTTATGTGGTGCCACAGTGACCGAATACTCACAAAGTCTAAAATATTTACTACTTGGCCCTTAACAGAAAAGGTTTGCTGACATCTACTTTAAATTGATGGTGAAAATTGAAAGACACACATCACACTGCTGGGTATCTGACATGAGGTAAATAAACCAATGGGAGCAGAAAAAGTCTAAGAGCCATCTGTGAGCCAGGAAAGCCTGGAAGCTGTGTGCTGCCAGTCCCACTAATGTTACCCGTTTTAGGAAACCTCCCATGAGTGTTTATGACATATGAAATTCCCCTTTCTACTAAAGTTGCACTTAGCACCCCTCCTATGGAACTGCAGCTTGCTTTCAGAAGCTTTTGCAAAGTTATGGTAACTTGTACACTGGCTTCTCAGTGTCTGCTTCTAACACAGCAGGGGAGGGAAGGATTTGCCAAGGCCAGAGGTGGGAGCATAGTAGGCACTCAGGTAATGACCACATCACTTGACTTCATTGGCAGCTCACTGATAGCTTTGCATAACTCAGACAGGCAGCCTCAAGGACTCCCTGCCATCTCCCAGAGCAAGAAAGCTCACTTCTGTAGACGCTGTCTTGTAGTCAAATCCAAGTATATTCTTTAGCTTGTTTACAATTCAGGAACTAAAAAAGCAGCACACACTTTTAAAAAGAGATGTATGTATTTATTTATTTGAAAGAGTTATCAAGAGAAGTAGAAAAATTATATATATTATAATATATATTATATATTATATTGTATATAAGTTATAATATATAATATATACAATTTATAATAAATAATGTATATATTAATAATTATAAATATATTATATTATATATAATGTATAATATTATATATAGTATATATAATGTATAATATATATCAATCATCATTTCCTCGATGGCTACAGCAGTATTAGGGGAGTGGTAGAAACAATAGTGTAGTTTGACTTCACTGAGTTACAACATTCTGAAATGATAAAATATCTAAGGTGTTCATGACTCACAGTAGAAATAGTAAGCACTACTGTTTGGGGAGGCTGTCTGCTTCAAGAGGAGAAGTAAGTAGGAGGGAAATGCATTTCATGCTAACTGGACATATTACTCCTATTGTTGGCACGGGTGGTTCCTGCTCAGGTCTTACCAGAAGCACTGTCACTGCAAATGGTGAAATTACCGCCTCTACCCACCACTTGGCTGCCTGGCTCTGCTGGATTGGCTAATGAGAGTAGACATGGAGAAATGTTCCATGTATGTCTATGTGTCCATGTGGAAGTGAACATAGGGAGAATCCAAGATGGCTGAATAGGGAAAAGACATGCTGATCTTGACCATAGGAAGATATGAGAAGAAAAGGAGGGGAAGTACATTTCATAGGGAGAGTTGGAGAGAAGTTTGCTGTGGAAATTCTACAAAAAGACAGACACAATGGGGCCACACTGACAGCACAGTAGTGAGCCGTAACTCCACACCGGGGCTGGAGGAGATGCCATATTCTGGGAGTGAGGAGAGGAGACTGCAGCAGGCTATGTTACTGGTGACATTGCCCGAGTGGGAAACGTTGTGGATGATACTGAATCTGAGTCCAGTCTGGGGTGCTTGTGTGGGGCAGGGCGCCCACCCAACCCCATGAAGGGAGAGCTCATTTCTTTCTCCCCATCCCACAACAAGGGTTCCCAGTGACTAGCAAGGAGAAACCATTATCTCAATAACATGAGCAGAGGCTGCTACAGTTCATGCATGTGTGGCTGGGCATTTTATCAGAGAGATAAATCCATGGCAACCACTGACATTAAGCCTGGCCTGTAGGGTTGGCAAGGTGTGGGGTGCTCACTTAGGATTGTGAGGAAGTGCCCTCACTCTGTCACAGGCACCCATGCTCAAACTGTCAAAGTAGAGCAACAACAGGCAACTGGCTCTGGGAATGGCTCTGTAGTCTCCATGCACAGGGTGGTCTCACAGATACCCTGCACCCTGTGACTGAAAGCCTTGTGTGCTATGACTATGGGAATTCTCTGACTGCATGACAGGGTGTGGGCAATCACTGTGTCTGGCTTCAGAGGCTCAGAGTTTCTTGAATTCCTGGGATGGGTCATTGCAAGAGGATTCTGTGCTCACATAAGGACCACACAGATCCTTTGTATGGCTCATGTGCCTGCATGGGTGGGGTGTGTAGCCACTGTGGGCTAACCTCAGGCATTGATCACCTTGGCAGAGAGGAGGTGAGGCAATGACTAGCCCAGCAGATGTGAACATAACCCTCCCTCCTGCTGACAAAGAGGATACCTACCACGCCCAACTGAAGAGTCACCCTGGACTCTAGCCCCACCCTTGAGCACTGACTTGAGCTGACCCCACCCAGCACACCCTGATGGATATCCACAGAAGGAGCTGACACTCCACTAAGTCGAAGAGGCATAGTTCAAAGATAAAAGCCACCAGAGGAGAAAACCAACGTGTGTCCAAAAATGTCTAAAAATAAATGCAGAAACACAAGAAACATGAATAAAGAAGACAATGTAACTCCCTAAAAGGAACACTTCAATGAAAAACTTCAATATTAGAATGTGAAGATGAAGAGATTGGTGAAATGCCTGAAAAAGAATTTTGAAGAATGATCATAAGATTATGCAAAAACAGAGAAAAAAAATTCATGAAATAATCAACACATGAAATGGATGAAAAATTTTGCTGATAGAAATATTGAAAGGAAATATTAGAAATGAATTCAATATGACAAATAGAAAAAAAATAGGGAAAAACCTTAACAAAAGACTTGGTGAGGCAGAAGAAGGAATATCAGAGCTAGAAAACAAATCCTTGAAAATAACAGACTGGCCAGTGCCACGGCTCAATAGGCTAATCCTCCACCTGTGGCGCCTGTACTCCGGGTTCTAGTACAGGTTAGGGTGTCAGTTCTGTCCCGGTTGCTCCTCTTCCAGTTCAGCTCTCTGCTGTGGCCCGGGAAGGTAGTGGAGGTAGCCCAAGTGCTTGGGTCCTGCACCTGCATGGGAGACCAGGAGGAAGCACCTGGCTCCTGGCTTTGGATCAGCGTGCAGCGCCAGCCATAGTGGCCATTTGGGGAATGAACCAACGGAAGGAAGACCTTTCTCTCTGTCTCTCTCTCTAACTCTGCCTGTCAAAAAAAAGGAAAGAAAAAAAAAGAAAGAAAGAAAAAAGAAAATAGCACAGACCAAAAAATAAAAAAGAAGAAAATTTAGAAAAACAGAAAATAGTGTTCAAGAGTTATGGGATGCTAACACATGCCTTAATATATTTAACACATGGCTTAGTAATTTCTGAAGATGTTGAATGATAGGATGGATTAGAAGGCATATTCAGTGAAATAATAGCAGGAAATTTCAGTAATTTGGAGAAAGATAGGGACATCCAAGTAAAAGAAGTATATAAAAATCCTAACAGACTTGATCAGAAAAGATCTTCACCATTACACATTATATTCAAACTTTCAAAAGTAAAACATAAAGAAAGGATTCTAAAACGTGCATGAGAGAAATACCAAATTAACTTCAGGTTATCCCAATTAGACTAACAGCTGATTTCTTGTCAGAAACCCTACAGGTTGGGAGAGAATGAAGAGACGTAGTCCAAGTCTTAAATGAAGGAAAAAAAAAAAAAAGAACTGTCAGCTTGGAATACCGTACCCTGCAATGCTATATTTTATGAATGAAGGTAAAATAACAACCTTCCAAAACAAAACAGATTTTAAAAGAATTTGTCACCACTCATTCAGCCTTACAAATGATACTTAAGTATGTGCTAAACACAGAAACAGAAATTTTTTAAAGTAACCTCATGTTAACCAGTTATTTTTCTTTTCTTTTTCCAGATTTATTTATTTGAAAACTATAGTTACAGTGAGAGAGAGAGAGAGAGAGAGAGAGAGAGAGAGAATGAATGAATCTTCCATCCACTGGTTCACTTTCCCAAATGACTGCAGTGGTGTGCAGTGGTATGGGTTGATATGAAGCCAACAGCCAGGAATTTCTTCCAGTTATCCCACACAGACTTGGGCCATACTCCATTGCCTTCCTAGGCACACCAGCAAGAAGCTGTATGCAGTGAACTGGAGCAGTTGAGCAGCCAGGACTCAAACCCATGCCCATATGGGATGCTAGCATCTCAGGTGGCAGCTTTACCCACTACACCACAATGCCAGCACCAAGAAACAGAAATTGATAGTCACTATTATGAAAGAATATGAAGGGAGAAAGCCTCCTTGTAAAAGTACAAAGCAGGCCAGCGCCATGGCTCAACAGGCTAATCCTCCGCCTTGCAGCGCCGGCACACCGGGTTCTAGTCCCGGTCGGGGCGCCGGATTCTGTCCCGGTTGCCCCTCTTCCAGGCCAGCTCTCTGCTGTGGCCCAGGAGTGCAGTGGAGGATGGCCCAAGTGCTTGGGCCCTGCACCCCATGGGAGACCAGGAGAAGCACCTGGCTCCTGCCTTCAGATCAGCGCAGTGCGCTGGCCGCAGCACGCTGGCCGCAGCGGCCATTGGAGGGTGGACCAACGGCAAAAGGAAGACCTTTCTCTCTGTCTCTCTCTCTCTTACTGTCCACTCTACCTGTCAAAAAAATAATAAAAAATAAATAAAACCATACTTTCATCAATAGACAGATCAACTAGACAGAAAATCAACATAGAAACAACAGAAAAAATTGACATTATGCACCAAAGGTACCTAACAGATATCTGCAGACCATGTCATACCACAGTTGAAGAATATAAATTCTTTTCATCAGGGCATGGAAATATCTCTAGGATAGACCATATGCTAGGGCACAAAGCAAGTTTCAGCAAATTAAAAAAACTGAAATGATACCATGTATTTTTTCTTACCACAATGGAATGAAGCTGGAAATTAATAATTTAATAATTTCAACAAAATATGCAAACACATGGAGACTGAACAACATGCTCCTCAAGAAACAGTGGGTCGTAGGGGAAATCAAAAGATTCTTAGAAATGAATGAAGATGACAATACAACCTGTCAAAATTTATGGGACACAGCAAAAGCATTGTCAAGAGAAAGTTTACAGCAATCAGTGCCTATATAAAGAAACCAGAAAGGTATCAAATAAATAGGTTATCAATGCATCTCAAGGACCTAGAAAAACAGCAAACCAAGCCCAAAATTAGTTAGAGGAAGGAAATAATTAGAGAATGAACAAAACTGAATCAAAAATAGTAATACAAAGTATCAATGAAATGAAGATGGTTTTCTAAAAAAATAAATAAAATTGATATACCATTGGCCTAACTAACCAGAAAAGTGAAGAAATGAGCAGATCCAAATTAATAAAATCAGAGATTAAAAAGGAGATATAACAGCAGGTACCACAGAAATTTAAAAAATTTATCAGGAATTACAAACAACTATATGCCAACAAATCTGAAAATCCAGACAAAAAGAATATATTCCTGGAAATGTACAGTCTACCAAAATTGAGTTACAAAGACATAGAAAACCTAAACAGGATGATAACCAAGACGGAGACTGAATCTTTAATAAAGATCTTCTCGACAAAGGAAATCCCAGGACCACATGACTTCCCCACTACCAGACTTTTTTTTTAAAAAAAAAAGATTTATTTACTTATTTGAAAGTCAAAGTTACACACAGAGAGAAGGAGATGTGGAGAGAGAGAGAGAGAGAGAGAGAGAGAGAGAGAGAGAGAGATCTATTCGTTGGTTCACTCCCCAAATGGCCACAATGGCCGGAGTTGAGCTGATCCAAAGCAAGGAGCCAGGATCTTCTTTTGGGTCTCTCACGCGGATGCAGGGGCTCAAGGACTTGGACTATCTTCTACTGCTTTCCCAGGCCATAGCAGAGAGCTGGATGGGAAGTGGAGCAGCCAGGACTTGAATCGGCACCCATATGGGATGCCAGCACTGCAGGCGGTGACTTTACCTGCAACGCCACCGTGCTGGCCCCTATACCAGACTATTAAAGAAGAACTAATTTCAGTTCTTCTCAAACTATTCAATTACTGATGACCAGATAAAGAAAATGGAGTATCTATACACTATGGAATACTACTCAGCCATAAAAAAGAATGAAATCCTGTCTTTTTAAATAAAACAAATGCAACTGGAAACCATTATACTTAGTGAAATAAGCCAGTCCCAAAAAGACAAATATCATATGTTTTCCCTGATCTGTGATAAATAATAGAGTACAAAACAATGTAAAATGTATTAGTGAAATTGGCATTTTGAGAATTGATTATTTACAGCTCTTGTCTGTACTGCTGAGTAACTGTTTTTTCCTTCCTACTATTTGTTGAATTTTAACATAGTAGGTGGTCAATCTTATGATTATAAAATTAATTTAAAGGATGTTCATTGTAAAAATTAAAATGAAGAATAAGAAAGGAAGGGAGGGGGAGTGTGGGAGCATGGGCAGCAGGGAGCAGAGGATGGGAAATATCACTATGCTCCCAAATATGTATATATGAAATATAGGAAAGTTCTTCACCTTATATAAATTAGTAAATTTTAAAAATAATCCAATGAAGCCCTTATATTTCATACCAACATGCCAAATATAAAACCAGTATTTCATAATACACATTTAACTGTTTTATATATTTTTAAAAAGGACATGAACAAGGATTTTTCAAAGGATATAATATAATTGACCAATAGACAAATGAAAAAATGCTCAGGATCACTAATCATCAGAGAAATGCAAATAAAAACCACAATGAGGGTTCACATCACCCCAGTTGGAACTGCTATCATCCAAAAATCAAAAGAGCAATAAATCCTACCAAGCATGTAGAGAAAAACAGTACACAAATACACTGTTGGTGGGAATGAAAACCAGTATAACCATTATGAAACACAGTATGGAAACAACTTAGAAATCTGAATATAGACCTACTCTGAGTCCCAGCCATCCCACTCCTGGAAATTTACCCAAAGGAAATGAAATCAGCATATCAAAGAGTTACTGCATCCCCATGTTTACTGCAGCTCAATTCACAATTGCTAAGATATAGAACCAACTCAGATGTCCATCAAGTGATAACTGGATAAAGAAATTGTGGTATCTAGACTACAGAATACTATTGAGCCATTAAAAATGAAACCCTGTCTTTTGCAACAAAATGGATGCAACTGGAAACCACTGTGCTTAGTAAAGTAAGGCAGTCTCAAAAAGACAACTATATGTTTCTCTGATATGTGGCAGTTAACATAGAATACATCAGAAATGTATACAATGAAATGAACATTTTGTGATATGATTGTTGTTTTTAGCCCTGTTTACACTCCTATGGAACTATGATCTTCCTACTTTTTATTTGTTGAATATTATGGTTAGTGGTAAATTAAGCCTGTGAATATGCAATTGATTAAAATGATGTCTTTGCAAAAACTATTGAAAGGAGCACAGAGGAGGGAGAGAGGGAAGGACTAGGGATGGGGGAAAGGAAGGAAGTATGGCTGTGTTCATGGAATTGTACCTATGGAATGCATATAATCTGTACACTTTGTATTAATTTTTTAAAAGTACACATACTGTGTTGTGTGTGTGTGTGTATCTGTGTGTATAAACACAGACTCCCTTGCAGGGGCTCATGCTTGCTGTATATCAGAATGGTTCATTTAGAAAAATATTTCAAAGTATTTTGGAAAACAGAACTTACTTTGATTTGCACCTTCCTTCCCCATGAAAATAAAGGCCAATTTTTGATTATAGGTTTACAAAGGATTCACTCTGAACCAAAATATATGAATAACATATAACAATAAAGTTCATGAATCTATAGAAATAAAAAGCCTTATTATGAGATTCATATAAGACAATGACTTTTAGTAAGATGTTATCATTCTGTAAATGTAGTTCTTTATTGCATAGCCTAGTAAAATACATGTATGAAAAAATAAACTAAAAATGTACATGAAAAGAAAGATAATAAATAAATCAGAGGAGATTCCATTCCAAAGAAAGGGATAGAGAATACCCATATGTCTCATCTCTCTCCCTTTCTCCCAATGTAGGAAGCAGATGGGATCTACTGCAGCAGAAATTCACGTACCGGAAATCACAACTCAGCACACCAGAATTGACACAGTTCTTCCTAGAGGACATAGTTCACACCCTAAAGCGAATGCCAGCACATCTCACTGTGCACAGCCTTCAGAACAGCTTGGGAGCTGTGTCCTCCCCTCTCTCTCAACGCATAAACCTGAGCCATTAGCGTTCATGTAAAGCCTGAGTTCTGCGTGTTAAAACTGAGTGATCTGAGTGAAGAAGTTTCTTTTCCAGAGGTTCTGATGCCAAAGAAAGAGAAAAATGAATTCCAATCCCCATTGTAGACAAACTGAAAAAAAAAATAAATCAAGAAGACGGTTCTGACCAAGACTATGCCAACAGAAATTCTTTTCTATTGACATTATTCCAGCCTGTCTTCTACTTGCTCCTACTATCAGCTTTTCCTCCAAAAAGAAGTGCTCCATCTACTGACCCGGAATCAGATCAGCTCTCCCAGTGTGGGAAATGCAGGGAAACAGGTTCATACAACCAAAATGACATCACAGAAAAGCTACCCTTACCAAAGTTGTCTCTAAGTAGTGTTAACACTATAAATAGACCACTAGGATCCACAAAAAATGGGGAAAATCAAGAACAAGGACACAAATGGGCAAACAACACAGTAAGTCATGAAAAAAAAATCAGAGATAATTCTATCCATAAGGCTAGAGAAAACTGCAATGAAAAAGGAATGTACTGAGGTTAGTGGCATCCCCCTTTGCAGTCTTTATTTCTTGTTGCATTCCAAATAAGGGTACATAAAACAGGATCATCAAAGAAGATCTGAGTAATGACAACATGAGATAAGGATGGGCTGGTCCAACTGCAAAAAGTGAGGCCAAAGTGAAGCTGGAACTTAAGGGTGAAGGTACAGGGTAGGAAAAAAAAAAAAGAGCAAGGGAAACTGCTGGAGATGATGAGTTCTGGGCTTGGCCAAGACCACTAACAACTGTTTACCCCATCACATCCTGCTTTCAGAGTGAGCTCTTAATCAGCTGCAGGGAAGAGTGAGTTCTTTCTGATTCTCGCAGGGTGTAGAGTTTCAGGAAAAAACAGAATATAAAAAATAGATTCTCAGAAATTGAAAATGTAATTGCTAAAACTGAAAATAAAAAGACACAGAAAATAAAACTGAAAATAGAAAATACACAGAAAGAATAATAAAACTGATATGATCTAGTAGATGGTGTTCTAGATGTAAGAGTATTCTAAACATAGTATAAAAGGCAAAAAACAGAAATATGCAAACATCTCAAAGATGTAGAACATACATAATGGGAATTTATTATCTATCAAAAGGATATTCATGAAATAAAAAATAGAGAATAAAGAAGAAACCAAACAAAACAGAAAATTTCACAGTCTTTAAAAAAGTTGATCCTTTAATTGAAAATTTTAGTGAAGGCTTACGTGACTGAATGAAGAAAGAAAAAAAAAACACTCACATCTAGAGACAATAGAGAAATTCCATCAGTCAGAAGATAAATGGCATTTTCCTAGATGACCAGGCCATGTGATCTCAAAGCAGTAAGATTCAGCCTGACACAGAAATTTCTCTTTAACAGAAATGGATCCTAGAATATCATTGTAAAGTATCTTCAAAGTTCTAAAAGGGAAAGAATTTGGACCTAGAATTTAAACCATCAGAAAAAGTGAAGGCAAACTCTTTGGACATGTGAGAGAACATAAAATTTAAAATCCATATACATATTCCAAAAAAATTGATGACATAGTCTAATCAAGAGAAAGGGGAGTGAGAATTTGGTCTAGTGGTTAAGATGCCAGGGAAGACTTCACATCTCACATCCAAGTACCTGGGTTCCATGCATGGCCCTGCACGTCAATGAGCCTCCTGCTGGTGCAGACCCTTAGAGGCAGCAAGTGATGGCTCAAGTAGCTGGGTCACTGTCACCCATGTGCAGACCTATATTGTGTTCCCAGCACTTGGCTTCAGCCCTGGCTCAGCCTTGGCCATTGTAGGCATAATATGGAATGAACCAGTGGATAGGAAAAATCTCAATCTCAATCTCTCTCTCTCTCTCTCTCTCTATCTATCTATCTATCTCTATTTCTATCTCTATCTCTCATAGGAAAAAGTAAGAAAAGGAAAGAAATTCAAGAAAGATGAGGCAATATGTAATAGTGGCCATCTAGTTATACCCAGAAGAAATAAACTCTATGCTTAGTAAATGCTTCTTTGAGCTTCACTGCACAATTACAAATACTAATAGTTACAAAATAATGTTTTGAATGCTAGTTGTATACTCAACTTTTCTCTAAGTCATGAAATACATTTTTTAAAATTCATGTATTCATGCCAGCATCATGGCTCACTAAGCTAATCCTCTGCCTGTGGCGCCGGCACCCCAGGTTCAAGTCCCAGTTGGGGTGCCAGATTCTGTCCTGGTTGCTCCTCTTCCAGTCCAGCTCTCTGCTGTGGCCCGGGAAGGCATTGGAGGATGGCCCAAGTGCTTGGGCCCTGCACCCGCATGGGAGACCAGGAAGAAGCACCTGGCTCTTGGCTTTGGATCAGCACTGCACGCCGGCTATAGTGGCCATTTGGGGAGTGAACCAATGGAAGGAAGACTTTTCTCTCTGTCTCTCTATCTCACTGTCTAACTCTGCCTGTTAAAAAATTTTTTTAAAAATTATGTATTCATTTGAAAGTCAGAGTTACACAAATGCAGGGAGAGGGAAGGGGAGGGGGAGGGGGGAGGGAGAGGGGGAGATCTTCTATTCTATTCACTGGTTCACTCCCCCAGGTGGCTGCAATGGCAAGAACTGGACCAGTCCAAAGCCACGAGCCAGGAGCTTCATTTGTGTCTCCCACAAGGGTGGCAAGGACCCAAGCATGTGGCCCATTTTATGCTGTTTTCCCAGGCACATTAGCAGGAAGTTGGATCAGAAGGTGAGCAGCTACATGTGAACTGGCTCCAATATGGTGTGGTCTCCTATATGCTGGCGCCAGGAGACACACTGTATACCTAGAGAACAGTAGCTACAATAAATTGTGCCAATCCAAAAGCAATAATAAAACTAATAAATGGGAGAAAGGAGACAGAGGAAAAGTAAATGTGCAGATTCTTTCATCTTTTATAGCAAGCCAATAGATATGTCTAGAGATAATTAATGAAACATACCAATTTATATATTTTATTTAACAATAGAGGGACTAAAACTATAATAAAAACCAATAGATAGAAGAGAATAAAGAGAAAGAAAAGGTAAGAGTACAAAATTCCTGATATTCAAGAGTGGGAATGTGACAGAAATGGTCTGAAGTTAAATGATTTTTTAGAAACAGATGTATTGAATAATGTTCTGAGAATAATTCTCCAGGTAATGGAACTGGAAGAGGATTACAGAAAGAAAACATGTATTTATTTTTACACAGTCTTTTACATTGACTTTGTTTACCATTTGCATTGTTTATAGCATCATTTATATAATTAATTATACAATTTTTTTAAACTACAAAAATATATTCAAAGAAATAAGCAAACAAGTATTTTAAATACAAAAACATATATACATGTATAAATAAATAAAGATGTTGAAAACCAGAGCATATCTGAAAAATTTTTAGAGCTCTCAAGGTATACTTCAAAAAATTCATGGGAAAATGGAATTAAAGGATAAATTTATTTTTGTGCCAAAAATTCTGATTCATGCAAATGTTTTCACAACAGATAATTTCCATTAACTTTTTCAAGATCCCTCACTTGCATGGACTTCCAAAAATTTTCACACCAAGAATAATTTGTTTTTTAATTCTGTTTCCATAAACTTTAATTATGTTAATGCATGGAAGTAATTTTGGAGAAGAAGAAAATATAGCTTTTGCTTCTTAAAATATAAATAACATCCTTTATCATTTCAATTTTTTAACAAGACTGTATATATCACACAATTAAGAAAATAGAAAAGGACAGTTGTTGTTTGCTGCAGATATGATCTAATACTTTGAACAATCCCAAAGAGGCCACCAAAAAGATGTTAGGACTGATAAAATAATTCAGTTAACTTGACAGATACAAAATTAAAATACAAAAATCAGTAGTACTTCTATACATTAATAACAAACTTATCTAAAAATAAAGTTTTTTTTTTAAAAAAATCTATTTATAATAATTAGAAAAAATACTTAGAGACTGGATAAAGAAATTATGGGACATGTACTCTATAGAATACTATACAGCAGTCAAAAACAATGAAATCCGGTCATTTGCAACAAGATGGAGGAATCTGGAAAACATCATGCTGAGCGAATTAAGCCAGTCCCAAAGGGACAAATATCATATATTCTCCCTGATTGGCGACAACTAACTGAGCACCAAAGGGGAAATCAGTTGAAGTGAAATGGACACTATGAGAAACAGTGACTTGATCAGCTCTTGTGCTGACTGCTGATGTACAATGTAATACTTCATCCATTTTAGTATTTTTTCTCTGTTTTTTTCTAGTACTATTGTTGAACTCTGTAATTAACACACAATTATTCTTAGGTGTTTAAATTTTAATTGAAAAGTGATCCCTGTTAAATATAAGAGCGGGAATAAGAAACGGAGGAGATGTACAATTTGGGAGATGCTCAATTGAACTTGACCCAAATGGTGGAGTTAGAAATGTGCCAGGGGATTCCAATACAATCCAATCAGGGTGGCATGTACCAATGCCATCTCACTAGTCCAAGAGATCAATTTTAGTTCACAAATGATCACACTGATAGGTCTAAGAGTCAAAGGGATCACACAAACAAGGCAAGTGTCTGCTAATACTAACTGATAGAATCAAAAAGGGAGAGAAAGATCCATCATGGGACGTGGGATACACAGCAGACTCATAGAATGGCAGATGTCCTAAACAGCACTCTGGCCTCAGAATCACCCCTTAAGGCATTCAGACCTGGCTGAAGAGCCCATGAGAGTATTGTAGGCATGGAAAGCCAAGACACTGTGGCAAAAAAAAAAAAAAAAAAAACGACGACGACCTAAATGAAAGATCTCTGTGAGTGAGATCCCAGTGGAAAGAACAGGGCCATCAAAGAAGGAGGTACCTTTCTCTGAAGGGAGGAGAGAACTTCCACTTTGACTATGACCCTGTCGGAATAAGATTGAAGTCAGCGAACCCTAAAGGCTTCCATAGCCTTGGCAACTTGTGACTAGAGCCTAGGGAGATTACTGACGCCATAAACAAGAGTGTCAAATTGTTAAGTCAACAACAGGAGTCACTGTGTACTTACGTCTCATGTGGGATCTGTCCTTAAATTGTTGTCCAATGTGAAGTAACGCTATAACTAGTACTGAAACAGTTTTACTTTGTGTTTCTGTGTGGGTGCAAACTGATGAAATCTTTACTTAATATATACTAAATCAATCTTCTGTATATAAAGATAATTTAAAATGAATCTTGATGTGAATGGAATGGGAGAGGGAGCAGTAGATGGGAGGGGTGTGAGTGGGAGGGAAATTATGTGGGGGAAAGCCATTGTAATCCATAAACTGTACGTTGGAAATTTATTTTTACTAAATAAAAAATTTAAAAAAAGAAAAAATACTTAGAAATAAATTTAACCAAGAAACTGAAATATCTCTATACTGAAAACAATAAAACACTGATGAAGAAATGAAAATAATACAAATGAATGGAAAAATGCACCATGTACACAAATTGGAAGAATTTATATTATTTAAAATATCTATTATACTCAAAGTCCTATTGATTCAATGTAATGTCTACCAAGTTCCAATATTATTTTTCACAGAAATAGATAAAACAATCCCTAAATTCATATGGAACCTCAAAGACTGTAATTAGCCAAAACAATCATGAACATTAGAACTAAACTGGTGACATGATGCTCTCTGATTTAAAAGTATCAAAGTGGATATCCCGGTATGCAGGGATGATTCAACATGAGAAATCAACCAATGTGATACACCACATTAACAAATTGAAAAACAAGAATCATATGATTATCTCAATAGATGCAGAGAAAGCATTTGATAAAATACAATATCCTTTCATGATGAAAAGCTTAAGCAAAATGGGTATAGAAGGAACATTCCTCAACACAATCAGGGAATTAATATACATATAAATATATAATGCATACAAATTGGAAAGGAGGAAATCGATCTATCACTATTTGCAGATGACATGATCTATATATAGGGGATGCAAAAGACTCCACTGAGAGACTATTGGAACTCATAAAAAAGTTTGGTAAAGTGGCAAGATATAAAATAAGCACAGAAAAATCAATAGCCTTTGTATACATATACAACGTCATTGCTGAGAAAGAACTTTTAAGATCAGTACCATTCACAATTGCTCCAAAAAGAATCAAATACCTTGGAATAAATTTAACCAAGAATGTCAAAGATCTCTACGATGAAAATTACAAAAAACTAATGAAAAAAATATAAGAACACATTAGAAAATGGAAAAATCTTCCATGTTCATGAGTTGGAAGAATTAACATCACCAAAATGTCCATACTACCAAAAGCAATTTAAAGATTCAATGTGATACCAACCAAAATACCAATGACAATCTTTGCCGATGTAGAGAAAACTATACTGAAATTCTTATAGAAACACAAGAGACCCCGAATAGCTAAAGTAACAACAAAAAGCTGGAAGCATCACAAAACTTGATTTCAAGACATACTACAGAGCAGTTTTAATCAAAACAGCCTGGTACTAGCGCAAAAACAGACTTACAGACCAATGGAACAGAATAGAAACTCCAGAAATCAACCCATGCATCTACAGCCAACTTATCTTTAATAAAAGAGCTAAAATCATTCTGTGGAGAAGGGGCTGTCTCTTTAACAAATGATACTGGAAAACTGGATCTCCACATGCAGAAGTATGAAATTAAATACCTACCTTACACCCTAAACAAAATCCACTTAAAATGGATCAAAGACCTAAAGCTACAACATAATATCATCATATTATTAGAGAACATGGGGGAACTCTACAAGACTTTGGCATAGGAAAAGAATTCTTGGAAAAGATGAAGCACAGGTGATCAAAGCCCAAATTTGGGACAAATGGGATTACATCAAGCTGAGAAGCTTCTGCACTGCAAATGAAACATTCAGCAAAATGAAGAGGCAACCAACAGAATGGGAGAAAATATTTGCAAAATGCAAAATTGATGAAGAGTTAATGTCCAGAATATATAAAAAGCTCAAGACATTCAACAACAAAACAACCTACTAAAGACAAGGACAAAAGACTTGAACTGGCATTCTTCAAGAGAGAAACTTCAAATGGCCAACAGACAATTGAGAAAATGTTCAGGATCACTAGCCATCAGGGGAATGAAAATCAAAACCACAAGGTTTTACCGCACTCCAGTTAGATTGGCTTGCATACAGAAATAAACAAATGACAAATGCTGGTGAGGATGCAGGAAAAAGGTACCCTGATCCACTCCTGATGGGAATGTAAACTGGTGCAACCACTGTGGAAGACAGTATGGAGACAGCTCAGAAATCTGAATATAGACTTACCACATGTTCCAGCCATCCCATTCCTGGAAATTTGCCCAAACCAAAAGAGAGCAGTATATGTAAGCATTATCTGTGCCCCCATGTTCATTGCAACACAATTCACAATAGCTAGGAATGGAATCAACCCAGATGCCTATCAACTATTGACTGGATAACGAAATTATGGTTACATACATTATGGAGTACTACTCATCTGTAAACAAAACAAAACAAACAAAAAAAGAAATCTTTCTTTTTACAACAAGATGGTCACAACTGGAAACCATTAGACTTAGTGAAATAAGACAATCACCAAAAGACAAATAAATATTTTCCTTGATCTGATGCAACTAACAGAATACCTGAAATGTAATGTATTGGAGCAAAACAGACATTTTGAGAATGGATGATAGTTTATAGCCTTGTCTCTTCCATTGAGGAACAATCTTTTGTTTAGTTTTGCTTTATTTAGTTTCATTTCCTTTCTTTTCATACTATTTGCAGAATTCCTTTACTTACAGTAGGGTTAAATATATGACCACTAAGTATACTGATAATAGATCATTGTAAAAATTAAGAATGGGTATCTGAGGGGGTGGGGAGGGTTGGAATGTGGGCAGGAGGGAACAGAAGTCCCACTATGTTCCTAAATCTGCATATATGAAATATATAAAACTTGGATGATTTCAATAAAATAAAAAGGAAAAACCTAAAAACAAAAATAATTTTAAAAATAAAGCTACATCTGCTTTACTGAAGAAAAAAATGAACATTGAATGAAGACTTGATTAATGGTGCTGAGAATACTGGATGTCCACACAGAGAAGAATTAAAAGGACCCCTTAACTCACATCATATACTAAAATTATTTCAAAATGACTTGAAGATTTAAACACAAGAACTGAAATGATAAAGCTACTAGAATAAAACATTGATCAACTGCTTCACAGCATTGGTCTGAGCAACAATTTTTTTGGATACAACAGGGAACAAAAACAAAAATAGACTCATGGGATTG
Organism: Lepus europaeus; assembly: GCF_033115175.1. NCBI lineage: Eukaryota > Metazoa > Chordata > Mammalia > Lagomorpha > Leporidae > Lepus > Lepus europaeus. The sequence goes on along the minus strand of NC_084829.1, from coordinate 153,097,848 downwards.
CATAAAACTAAAAACTTTCTATATAGCAAGCATGCCAACTGGCAAAGTGAAAAGCCAATCTAAAAATGTAGTAAATATTTGCAAGCCATACAACTTAATATTCAAAGTACATAAGGAACTCAACTCCAGAGCAAGGAAGCAACTCAATCAAAAATATCGTCCAAGGATTTACAAACCAATTAATAAGTATTCATTCTTGACAGGGGTATCACTCTATCGTTACCTCTACCTCCATAAAATAGTCAACTGGTCTTTTACCCCCAGAAAAATGACAGACCTCGGAAGCTAATCAGCCCCCGAGGAAATATTGAAATAAACCCCATTTACCTAAAAGCCCTACTGGAGTTGCATACAAGCTGCAATGTGCATTTTTAGTCACTCCTGGTTGAAAATTAATGACTGCCCAAATATTTATGATACGCTTCAAAGATCAAGAGCAAGAAGGAAAAAAGGGATGGAAAATCTACAGGAAGAAACAATTCAGAGAGCAGAAGAAAATATATTCTTAAAGATTCTTAAATTCTTCTTTTAATGAATATCCTGACAGATAAAATGAGACATTATAAGAAAGAATCAAATTATATAGAAATATATGCATATGTATAATTTATGTATATATTAAAAATTTTTGATGTCTGTTAGAAATTAAAATTAAGCCAGACCTAATTTTTAAAATTTCATTAGAAGAGTTAGAAGATAAAACTCAATTAAATATTAGAAAGTAACATTGCCATCTTCCCATTAGAGAAAAAGTGAAATGGTCCATTGTGTGTACACCCAACATAACAGCACAATGAAGGAGAAAGAGCACAAAATTAGGAAATTTCAAAATGCTGTCAGTAAACTAGCCAGAAGTCTTGGATAAAGCATGGAACCATGATAAAAAGTTATCAAATTTGGTTGGTTTGGTTTGGTTCTCTTGGTTGTGGCTTTTTTTTTTTTCTACAGGAAAAAAAAAGTCACTATTTAATTATTTGCTGGATTAAGGATAAAAGTTTCTATCTGAATAGGAATTACACAAACCAGCATCCCACACTATACCAGGTATGCATGGTGATGGCTTAGAATCTGCCCAAAGCAGGCTGTAGGGTAGGAGAACAAAAAACCCATTACAGGGAACCCCAGGGCTCCGCTCAGGGGACATAGAGAAGATCTATGCTGGCCTTAGATGCCTACTTCTCTTTTAAGCAATCACAGAAATTCTCCAATCTAAACCACTGCAGGACCTCAAGACAAGACTACAAAGAGTGCAGGACTCCAAACACATCAGGGGCACATTCCAAGGCTTCCATGCAGAGTCCAGCTTCTGGGACTGCCTGGAAGCAGCAGAACACCTGGAAGATGCAATAGCTCTTTTTTACACATAAAAATAAAATATTTCTTATGAATTAATAAATTACTACATTTTCATTTGAGAGGCAGTCAGTGAGAGATTGAAAGAGAAAACAGATATCTCATCTACTGGTTCACTCCCTAAATGCCAGCAACAGCCAAGGTTGGGCCAAGGTTACAGCCAGGAGTCAGGAACTCAATCTGGGTCTCCCATTTTGGTGGCAGGAACCCAATTACTTGATCCATCACCACTACCTCACAGCATCTCTCTATTATAAGGAAGCTGAATTCGGGAGTTGGAGCCAGAACACCAACCTAGGCCTTCCAATATGGGACACATGACATCCCAGCTGGCATGTAAACCAGTAGGTGAAGCCAAATGGCCCAACCCACAAGAATTGGCCTGAATTATAAGGGATAATCAGTGCCCATGAGTCCTACTCCCTTTCCCCTACCCACTAGCCAGTTAACATCCACTCTCCCTGCTCCCTACATAGTTTTCCATGCACACTCATTAATATCACTCTCCATAAACCCACTCAAATCCCTGGTCTCTCTCTTGACTCATCATTCTTATGTCCCAAAATTGTTAACTCAGTTAAATTCCACACTTTGACACAAACACCCTTCATAACCCAAACAACAAATGGGTCTACAAGCATCTCAGGTGCCAGATTAATCAGTTATGACCCATCCCTCTCCATCTCCACTTGATGACTGTTTCTCCTACTCCTGTCTTTTCAACCTCTCATTTCTTCTCCCCAACACTCACTCTTAGCAGATGGCCTGGAGCAGATGGAATTGAGACAATCACAGGAGAATCTCACAAAATTACTTCGGCTATGCTGTGGGCACTGTACCCATACTCTGCCTTCCTGATTATGCAGCACCCTCTGTGAAAACAACCCCTGGTCTAGTGTCCAAGATTCTACCCTTCTATTTTATTAACAATACAATAGCCATTATTTTTTCTCTCTCCTTTGAAATCAATACAAGTGGACTTATTATTATTTTCATTTATTTGAAAGCTGGGAACAGGGAGAGAGATCTTCTCTCCTCTGGTTCATTCCCCAAATGCTTGCAACAACCAAAGCTGGACCAGAACAAAGCCAGGAGCCAAGAATACAATCCAGGTCCCCATGTGGATATCAGGTACCCAAGTATTTAAACCAAGACCTGCTGCCCCTAGGGTGTACATTAAGAGGAAGCTGAATCAGAAACAGAAGCAGTTCTTGAGGCACTTTGATATGGGATGCAGGCATCTCAAGCATTGTCTTCCTCTTCTTCCTCCTTAGAAAAAGATTATTATACTTGTTTCTTCTAATTCTTTCCATCATATTATCTCAGGAACTCACTCCAAATATGCCTCCACCCCACCCCTCCAATAAATATGTCTCCACCCATCCCTCCATCAATACTGCTGTTGATAAGATGGACAATATCAATTCTCATTGTACGTGGCCTAACAGCAGCATTTGGTACAGTTATTCACTTCTGCTTTCTGGCTCATTTGTCTTTCAAGGAGCCACAGTGAAACAAATTCCATCTCAGGCTCCTTTGCCAGCCCCTCTTCTTCTCTCTGACTTAATGTCAGAGCACCTCAGTACTCAGCTTTTGGTATTCTCTTTGTCCCAATGCTCACTCCCTTAGCCATCTCACAATCTCTATGCTGTGAAATCATAACATTATATCAAGCTAGACTCTCTGCCAAACTCTGGATATCTCACTCAAGTTGTCTATCAACACTTCTTAAACTCTCCATGGCCAACACTAGGTGAAAGATGTCCCCATTTCAGCTGTTTGTGACCAATTGCTTAAGCCAACAGAATTGTCCTTGACTATTCTTCTCACTCCACATGACATCCATAGCACAAGAAAATCAGCTCCATCTTAAGTTTTATGCAAAATACAAGCCCTCCCTACCACGTCTCCATTGCTACCTTTGCCAAAGCTGCCATTAATTCTCAGGCATTACCTACTCTCTTCCTCAACCTCTTGGTCCCCATTAGGTCTCTTCTGAATCCAGCAACCCATGTAAACACTTGTAAAAACAAAAGTCAGTTATGTCTCTTAAAATCCTGTCGTGATCCTCCATTTACTTCAGAATAAAAGCTAAGATTTAATTCTCACAATTCCCACAGGAACTCACATGACATTCCAAATCATAGCACCTCTGACTGCACTGTTATCCCATCCCAGTGTCATTCCCCTCTCCCACTCCAGTCATATAGGCCTCCTGTTCCTAGAATTCCAGAACTGCTCCTCTTGCCAGGACTCTGCGCTTTACTGGTATGCTATTCCACTACACGGCTAATTCTTTCCACTGCACCAGTGGTTTCCTCCTCCTTCAAGGTTTGCTCCAGTGATCTCTCAGTGAGTCTTCTGCAACTTGAAGCTCTCATCCCACCCAGCACACCTGCACAGCTATCTTTACCTTCTGTTTGCCTTTGTCCACAGTTTCTGTCAACTTCTAAAAAATACAATTGACTTGCTTTTTTCCTGTTTCCCCTGCTGAAATGTAAACTGGGTGGAGACAGAACTTGATGGTTTCGAAGCACTCAGAACAGTGCTTGTCTCAGGGATTGTTCAATAAATTGTTCAATGAACAAAACAACCAGTGACTCTGCTGTTGCCATTTCCAAACTCATTTCCAAACTCATTTCCAGGCTCATTAAAGCTGCATTTGGGCTTTTTTTGCAAGTGTGGAAATTCCATTAGAACATTATCAAAGTCTGAGAACCTATCACTAACACCTGCCACCCAAACACATATACTAGTTCATGTCATTTTAGTGAATGTTGATTGAGAAAAATATATGATAAACAAAAAAATCGGGATCAACAAAACATGCATAAATGAAACATGTATTGTTACCATTCAACAATTATTTATAAGTGCCTACTATGTTCCAAATATTGTTCCAGGAACTAGAAATAAAAAAAGGGTAAAATGATAAAAATGTTTGCCTTCATATAACTTACATTCTCCTGGCCCTTGGGGTTATAGATGGTTGGTAACATATGTCACACATGCGCACGACATATTACTCAATGTTGGTGTTCATGAGAGGAATGGACATCTAATATTAATGCACGAGTTCTCAGTAGAGATAATCATCATCTCGAGGGGGCCAAGGTTAATTTTGATTGGTCAAGAAATCTTAACTATAAGGGCGTCTTGTGTTCTTCTAAAGCTCAACCTGTTAGGCAAAATCTTGTTCCTTGGTATTTAGTTGTTGTCTCCAAATTCAATACAACTAATTTTTCTCCTTGATGTGGAAGAGGTTAAGAGTGGGGAAAGGTTGACAATATGTCAGGCCCCCTGGGTTCATGGATCTCAGATTTACCACCCATTCCCCAGTGAATCCTCACCACCTTCAAACCTCTGAATGCTACAAGTCAGCAAGTGCCTCAACGGCTGTGTCTAGGAGGAGTCACCCACCACACAGCACTGCCTTTCGGGCCTGACGTGCTAGAATGTAGAGATTGAGAAAAAAGATTAGTCTGGGAAAGGGAACAGGGAAGGAGCATGGCTGTGATTACTCAGAAACAAAAATAAAAGGAAAGGGGGAAAAGGGGGAAATGGGGGAAAAGGAGAGGAAGGGAAGGAAAAAGAAGGAAAGGAAAGGGGAGGTGAGAGGAGGGGAAGGGATGGAAGGGGAGGAAGGAGGGAGGGTTAAAGGAAGGAGAAAGGAAGAAGGAAAGAGGTAGGAAGAAAGGGGGTGGAAGGACTCATGAGAGAACAAATATTTGTGTTAGCTTACCATAGAAAAAGGTGTGTGCCACACCAGTGGTTCCTAACAATGAAGAGCTCATGCTTTCACAGGTGACTGAGTGGTCTTTCACTGAGCTTGATTAATGGGGTGACTCCAACAAAGATGGAGGAAATAAGCAAAGCTCTACACCTGAGAAGGCAAGGGTTTAAGAGAGGACATTTCCTGCTCAATGCTACATACTTAGTAGTCCAAGCCCTCCTCTGCACCCATCCATTCTCCTAGATAATGCCAGGCCCCATGCAGGGGCATAGAAAATCTCTTCAACTAAGCACATACACACACAATGGTTAAAATAGGACAACATTTCAAATTCATCCTTGAATCCCAATAGGGGCAAAAGCAGAACTCATTCAAAATGTTAGGTGACAGAATCTACTGTCTGTCCATCAACAAAGAGCTAGACTCTGGAGCTCAAGAAAGTGGTGTTTCTTGAATACAAACAGGTCTTCAAGTTGCTTAGAACACATCCTCACAAAAATAGAAGTTGACATTTTGTAGAAAGAAATCTGCCTTAAAAATAAGGATAGTTCTCAGATGTTAATGAGAATGTATACCTTTTGAAGTACAAAACACATTTTAAAACTATGCATACAATCAATCCAGTATGTACAGAATCTAAACAGTTGGGCCAGAATAGATGACAATTAATCCTCAGATGACCAACTGCAAGGCTTGAAACTGGTTTGAATTGCAAAATGCAGCCATATCTACAGGAAGTAGACTGCTCGGGGCTCTGCAGCTCCTTCCTTCACAACACATGTGGGAAAGCTACTCATCATATGGAGCACTCTGTTTCTTTATCAGTAAAGTGGCCACAATAATACCCAACTTATGGGGGTAGTGGGAAGTTAATAAACACTAGACAGGTGATAACTTCTTTCCCCAATATGGTCTTCCTTGTTGTGAATTTTATATTAATGTGTTCTGATTTCAAAAAAAAAACAAAACTTATTTTGAAAGTCAGAGTTAGAAGAGACAGAGACAGAGAGAGAGACAGAGACCTTCTATCTTCTCCTTCACTCCCCAGATAGCCACGATGGCCAGGGCTGGGCCATGCCAAAGCCATGAGCTAGAAGATTCATCCAAATCTCCCACATGGGTGGCAGGATTTCAAACATTTGAGCCATCTTCCACTGCTTTTCCAAGACCATTGGCATGGAGCTAGATCAGGAGTAGAGCAGCTGAGAAATGAACCAGTATCCATATGGGATGCCGGTGTTACACGTGGCAGCTTTAACTACTATGCCACAATGACATCCCCATGATTCTTTTCTTAAGGTTCTGAAATATCTATAATATGAATTGACATTTGGCAAGTTAGAATACTCATTAAATAGGAAACACACTTCTGAAATTAGTATGTGAAGCCTAGTATGATAGCAGAAACTTATATTTGCCTGTCAAAGGTCTGTTCAACTCTTCATATTGGTAGAACTCAGATATTTGTCCAGAACCAATGTGGGGAGCTTAAACACTATTTCCCAGAATCGCTTGCAGCCAGAGGAAGTCTAAATTCTGACCAAAGGGCATCAAAGAAGGGCTGAGTAACACTTCCAGGAAAGCTCTGCGAGAAGACTGCTTTAGCAGGGCCAGGGGTCCCTACTGCTTTCCTGTCTTCCGTTTTCTCACTGTGTGTAACACACCTGTGATGGCTGACTCTCCATGGCTGAAGCAGATGATCACGACTGCCTTCACATTCTTCATGTAATAACTGGCCTAGCAGAATGGAAGCTCTCTGAAGGCAGAAGTTTTCTCAGTATTATTCATACATAGAATACTACCTAGCACATGAGAGGAACTCATCAAATAACTATTGAGTGAATGAAATCATCTGTAATCTCATCGTGGAAGAGACTCCATAGGTGCCTAAGTTAAAACCTATTTCTATTTATTCCACCCTCATTTCATTAGTTTATCAATTTATCATCTTATAAAATGTTTATGTTCTTTAAAAATTAAAAAAGCTTTGCATAAGAGAAATCACCTCTGAATTCAGCATAATTTTTATCTATTTCTTTTTTCCATAAATGGGTTTAATTTTAAGTGTGTGATTTAGTGCCATAAGTATATTCACATGGCTATGCAACCATCACCACTATCCATCTCTAGAATCTACCTGCTTAGGGCAGATTTCTTTCTACAAAATGCCAACCTCTTTTTTTTTATAAGGATGTGTTCTAAGCACAGCTGCAAACAAATGCAACTTGAAGACCTATTTTAGTTTAGTTTATTAGAAATAGTCAAGGGGCTAGAGCTGTGGCGTAGCAGGTAAAGTCACCTCATGAAGTGCTGGCATCCCATATGGGCATTGGTTCAAGTACCAGCTGCTCCACTTCCAATCCAGCTCTCTGCTATGGCCTGGGAAAGCAGTAGAAGATGGCCCAAGTGTTTGGGTCCCTGTACCCACATAGGAGGCCCAGAAGAATCTACAAACACCTGGATTCAAATCAACCCAGCTCCTGCCATTGCAGCTATTTGTGGAGGGAAGCAGCAGATGGAAGACCTCTTCCTTCCTCCCTCCCTCTCTCTCTGCCTCTGCCTCTCTTTAACTCTACCTTTAAAATAGATAAATAAATATTTAAAAAATAGAGCTGGTCAAGAAAAATCAGAAACTGGTTAACTGGATTAATAATTGCCCATTTAAAATTATTTATTTATTTACCTATTCATTTGAAAGAGTGACGGAGAAAAAGATACAGAGAGAAGGGGGAAGAGAGAGAGAGAGAGAGAGAGAGAGAGAGAGACAGACTTCAATCAGCTGCAACAACTGGGGCTGGGCCAGACTGATGCCAGAGAACAGAAACTCTATCTTGTTCTCCCACATAGGTGGTAGCGACTTAACTACTTGGGTCATTTGCCACTGCTTTCCCAGGTGCATTAGTAGGAAGCTGGAAAGGGAGAAGTCAGGACTCAAACCAACACTTAGATATGAGACACTGGCACCATAAGTGATAGCTTAACCCACTGCATCAAAATACTGGTCCCAATAATTTCCCATTTTGACGATTACTGTCCTGCTAAAGAGCTTGTCAAATGGGTCATGCTATTTGTTATGTAAGAAAATTACAGGTATTTAGGTAGATGATTCCAGTTTCACAAGATTGGAGTCATGTGTTCTGATATGTATGTATTAGATAATAGTTGACTGTTTTATTTCATTTGATTATATATCTATATCTTAATTTTTAAGCCCTTCATCACCAGTCTCAGCAGAGCCCCTGACTTCTGCAGACCCGATGTCAGGGCAAGACTGTCCTGGGGAATTCAAAATCTACTCGGGAAAGAACAATATATTTTTCAGCTCATATCTCTGAATTGTAGACAGTAATAAAAGAAACCAAACCTGATTATATCCACTTCTGCCTTATTGGTACAAGAAGGAAAACTGACATATAAAACTTGAATGTGTGCTATTGTACAATATCCTTCCACAGCTAAAACCCTTGAATGATTTTTAGATTCAAAGCATTTATCGACTAGTCTCAAATGCCCTAAGTAAATTTAGGCAAGCATCTTGACCAGGTAAAAAGAACCAAGTGTTATGATGTGACACACTATTCCAGGAACAGACACTTTAATTCCCTCCAGAGTGGGAAGTGCCCACCATTTGATTAGATTTCATGTTTAAGTAATAGTCAGATAATGAGCACATCCAACACTACAAAGAGGAACTTGAATTTCCTCTAGAGGAGGGCACTGCCACCATTTTATAAAATTCTATCTTTATTTAGCAGCCACACTTCTAATTTCCCCTACTATTGCATTGGGGGCTCCCACAGATACAACTAAGCGATAAATCCTAGTCCAAAAGTCCAGGCCACTTGTTTTCTGAACCATGGTGAATTGGTCTCAACAACTTTTAAATAGAACTTAGATTTTTCAAACATCAACCACCTATTTACAAAGGAGAAGCACTCATTAAAGGTTGAGCAGGCCAGCACCTCAGCTCATTAGGCTAATCCTCCGCCTGCAGAGCCGGCACCCCAAGTTCTAGTCCCAGTAGGGGTGCTGGATTCTGTCTCGGTTGCTCCCCTTCCAGTCCAGCTCTCTGCTGTGGCCTGGGAAGGCAGTGGAGGATGGCCCAAGTGCTTGGGCCCTGCACCCACATGGGAGACCAGGAGGAAGCACCTGGCTCCTGGCTTCAGATCGGTGCAGCGCGCCAGCCGTAGCAGCCATCTGGGGGGTGAAGCAATGGAAGGAAGACCTTTCTCTCTCTCTCTCTCTCTCTGTCTAACTCTGTCAAAAAAAAAAAAAAAAAAAAAAAAAAAAAAAAAAAAAAAAAAAAAAAAAAGATCGAGCAAACTTCATGGAACAATCTGTTAACCAAGGCAGCAGAACTGAAACTCTAAGATTCCCCAGAATGAGGGGAGGTGCTCCAGGAATAGTTAGGTCCATCTATTTCCCTTTTATAGAAGATGAACAGAACACTAAGCACCTTGTGGTGACTCTGTTGAAATAAAACATCAATAACCCCAATCCTGTGTTCTGTATTTAAGGTTCAAACACCATAAGCAATACAACTTTACCTCTGCAGTTTTTCTAACTCCCCATCTTCTATGTAACTGCAAGGGTATAGGGTGGGCACCTGTTTCCCTAATGATTATTACCTCTCAGTTATGAATCCTGTTAAGAGAATAGTCACAGTGTCTGATCTGGGCAATGGATAGCTTGATTTAGAAAAATTGTTATTATTTGATAAAAAGAAAAGAAACACATATCTATTATACATCTAGTCTAATACTTTTCAATTAGTTTCAGTGATTAACCATCTGCCTGAAGAAGTGGATCTATTTTCAAACTAGTAAGAAAAGTGCTTATCAAGAGTATTTGAAAGCTAGAAGTGTAATGAAGGGAGAGAAATTATAATTTTTCCAAAAATAAGCAATCAGTTTAAATTGCAGCCTAGCATAGAGACTATGGTGAAATCCTATTGATTGGAGACCATTGGTTCTTGTAAAATACAGCAATAGCAAAATGGTGTTGGCAACCAAATTTCAAATCCATTTATGAGGTTTCTCTAGAAAGCTATTGGTTCTATAGGGAAGTACACAGGTAAGAGGTAAATTCTTCTCTCTTTACCATAAGATTCCTACAAAGGTGCTCATTGTTTTTGATAGCTCCACCTACTTAGACCTCATTAAGGCCAATACTGGTATTCTTTGCTTTTTTGCAGTTCTCTGGCCTTTCAGTCCTAAAGAAAATTAACATATTTCACATAGACTGATGATTTTGATGTGACACAAAGAACTAAACATACCACTGTTGGTGACACATGGATCCCAGGGATCTAGATACTGTCAGTTATGCCAGAAAAATTCAGCACAGTCACCCAGAATGTCAGCTGCATATACCTTTGAGACGCTGTAGAGCTTCAGGTCTAAGAATGAAGTTCTAATATGGATGATCCAAATAGTCACTGTTAACCTTACGTGAAACCATGTGAAAATTTGTTTTTCAATAAAAAAGCAAAGATTTGTTTTTTCAAATAATGCTCACCTCACAGGAGTACCCTGTCACAGGTTTTATTTAAATGAAAGACATCCTTCTTACATTAAAATATGACTGAGTATAAATTCATTGTGTGTACACACAACTTTTAAAGAACAAGTTCATGGCTTAAACAAATTAAACTCAGGTCACAGAAATAATTTTCCTTTGACAAAATCCTCCAGACAAAAATAGAAACCCAGTCAACATAACCTATTCATGTTTCCATTTCAAAAAAAAAAAAATCAACTATACTATTATCAAGAGTTATAACAATTTCTTAATGGTCTTAATTGGCTTTATTTTGCTATTATGGAATCAAGCAACTTCATTCCATGTAACAGAATAAATGTTTCAATGAGCAGAACAGACAAGATTGGTTTTATAGACAGAGAAATGCGGAAGAACAGAAATAAAGAACAAACCGTGGATTGGTCATTCCAAAGATGCTTTCCTTGTAAGGGAAGACGAGGAGACCAAGCAATAGAAAAACAGCTGATTGGTTAGCCTCACATTACTTTATGTCACTTTTTGTAAGGACGGAGGGAGTAAGAATTAAAGCGAGGCAATCTTATTCCCTTGCCAATTGAAACTGCCCGTTTGGGAATTTTGGCTGCTATTCCTTTCTCTCCTGGATTCTCGGAAGCTCAGATAATTTAGTTTCAGTTTGACTTTTGCGATGACTGACTCCATTTTGATATTTCAGTCTGTTCTGTTGGTACCTAGTGCAGGAGCTGAGACCAAAACAATGACCTCCCATAATTTTTTATTTAATAATGTAAAAGAATTATTTAGCAACAAGTCCATCATGAAGGAAATAAGAAAATATTTCACAGCTGTTACTGTGTTTTTTAGCCCCAGTTGGTTCAGTTATTCAGTGTACTTCCAGCAAGATATCTAGGCCCAAAGACTGGTTGTTAGGGTTGAGAGAGGGGGGAATGGGGCAACTTCAATTGAACATTGTATTGTTAAAGTAATTTGAGGTTTCAGGAAGTAAGTAAAAGCTGAAGTTTTCCCTTGGGGGAAAAAAAGCCTAGAATTTGAATAGAGAAGGGAGAGATTCAATTGAAGACAAAAAAAATGAAACATTTTATGAAGGGGAGAAGCACAGGGGAAAAGGGTGGACCAAGATTGCCTGACATAAGCAAATCATATTGGAAAGTAGAAATGAAATAAGGACTCTTCTATAATGGTCCTTCCCAAGAGTTTGTCTACACGAGGTTCATTTAGGGTTAGGCACCTAACCTTGGAGCATAACCTGGTTCTACATTTTAAGCTTCAAAGGACACTATCATTTATGTTAAAAAACAATTGGTAAATTAGATAATAAGGTCCCAATGCTAATTTTTAACTGAATAGTTGTCCCTTTAAAATTCATATCGAGCCGGCGCCGTGGCTCAACAGGCTAATCCTCCGCCTTGCGGCGCCGGCACACCGGGTTCTAGTCCCGGTCGGAGCACCGATCCTGTCCCGGTTGCCCCTCTTCCAGGCCAGCTCTCTGCTGTGGCCAGGGAGTGCAGTGGAGGATGGCCCAAGTGTTTGGGCTCTGCACCCCATGGGAGACCAGGATAAGCACCTGGCTCCTGCCATCGGAACAGCGCGGTGCGCCGGCCGCAGTGCGCTACCGCGGCGGCCATTGGAGGGTGAACCAAGGGCAAAGGAAGACCTTTCTCTCTGTTTCTCTCTCTCTCTCACTGTCCACTCTGCCTGTCAAAAAAAAAAAAAAAAATTCATATCGAACTAGAAACTCTGAATGCAACCTTATTTGGAAATTGGGTCATGGGAGGTTAACCTGAGGGTAAATCCCGGATATTTGTCATCCTTTTAAAAAGAGGACAATTTGGACACAAAGACACAGACACAAGGAAGAACACCAGGTGATGACCATGGCAGAAATTGGAGAAATACAGCTAAAAGCCAAGCAAAGATGCCCAGCAGCCACCAGGACTGGGAAGAGTGAGGCTTGGGGCCCCTGGAGGCCATGGTCCTGTGCACCCCTTGTTGTCTGACTTGTAGCCCCTAGAACTGTGAGTGGGAGAATACAGCAGCCACAGGAAATCAACACATGGAGGAAAGCATTTTGAAATGATGATTTACAGAAAATACTTTGGGGTGACAAGCAGGATGAATTGAAAAAGTCTTGAACCAAAAAGACCAGTTAGGAGGATATTATAGACATTCAGCCTTGTAAACATATCAGAGGTCGACCAGGCTGGTGACAGGGGAGTGGGGAAACATGGAGGTGTTGCAAAGAAAGAATGGGTGGTAAACGGTGAAGAAGAGCCAGGCGCAGAGATGATTTCACAGTTGGATAAAGAAGAAGGGTGGAGCTCCTGGAAGATATGAAGGGGACCAAGGTAAACAAGTGAGTTTGCTGGTGAAGTAGAGAAAGGGAATGATAGCTAGTTTGGTTTCAGACGTATTGGTGCAAATGTGCCATTCAGTTGTTGTCTGAGGCTGAAAGTAGGAATGGACCAGTTAGGTGTTTAGACTCCTGTGAATCATGAGCCTAAAAGTGGATGGCTGATGCTCTGACTGACAATGCTTCCACTTGTCTAAAAGTAGCAGCACACTGCAGGTCGTATACAGGAACCTTTGTGGGATCATTTACAACAGATAGGAAAAGACAGAAAGGAAGTCTCGCACATCCTTTGTTTGCTCTCCTAGGGGAACAATTTTGATGTCCTATGAAAATGAAAAGGTAATTCCTCCGATTACTTCTTAGCACTGATATCTAAACATCTCATGTCTCATGATGTTTGCCTTTTATTTCCAAGATGAATGGAATGACTGGAAATACTTGAGCTAAATAAAAGAAAGAAAGAAAAGAGGCTCAGGTAGCTCACAGTTTTGATTTTTAATTTCAGATTTGAGAAAAATAACAAAATGCATGTATCATAGCCTCCACACTACTTTAAAGACTCTGTTAAACAAATAGTCAAATTTGAAGGACAACTATGAAAGAAGTCTTGAAAAGACTTCTGTAGAATACTGCTTAACAAATGAAACTGCTGTGGCATAGCGGGTAAAGCTGCCGCCTGCAGCGCCGGCATCCCATATGGGCGCCGGTTCAAGTCCTCGCTACTCCTCTTCCAATTCAGCTCTCTGCTATGGCCTGGAAAAGCAGTAGAAGATGGCCCAAGAGCTTGGGCCCCTGCACCCATGTGGGAGACCTGGAAGAAGCTCCTGGCTCCTGGCCTTGGGTAGGCCCAGCTCCAGGCATTGTAGTCATTTGGGGAGTGAACCAGTGGATGGAAGACTTTATCTCTCTCTCTGCCTCTCCTCTCTCTGTTTAACTCTGCCTTTCAAGTAAATAAATAAATCTTTTTAAAAAATGAAACTGCAAAGCTGGGCAGCTCATTGAGTAAAAGCCACATTGTAATCACACCTCATACCGTATACCAAGATGTATTCAAATAGAACAAAGACACAAATATACAATGAAAAACTATTAAAGCACCACATAAAATATTCTACTGTATGTTAAAATCTATTACAAGGCATTTACCAGGTGGATGTATGGTACTAGCACAGTGCTAAATGAACTTCAAAGCCAGAATTCAGGGAACCCCTTAGGAGGCAGAAGAGGGAATACACAGGACTATACCCCACAGCAAACATTTCTCTTTAAATCAACAGCTCTTTATTGTTTTGCTGCAGAATTACAAAATAAAAAATTAGTTTTAATACACTTTTTATTAGTTTCCTAAGGGCACTTATTCAATGTATGAAAACTGTGTGGCTTTTAAAACAACAGGAATGCATGGTCTGACGTTTCTAGAGGCTAAAAGCCAAAATTCAAGGTGCTAGGGCAGCCAGGCTCTCACTGCAGGTCCTGGGAAAAGACCATGTATGCCTCTTCTAGATTTGGACGCCTGCCAGAAAACCTTGGTATTCCGGGCTTGGAGAAGCATCACTCCAGTCATGACCATCTTCTCCCATGTGTCTTCACACCTTCTCTGTGCATGTCTATCTCCTTGTCCAAATTTCCCTTGCAATAAAGATGTCACTGAATTAGGGCTCTCATGTTGATGACTTCATTTGAACTTGATCCTCTAGAAAGACTCTACTTCCAAGTAAGGTCCCTGAGGTTTTGGACAATAGGACTCCAACATATGTTTTCAAGGAAACACAATCCAACCCATAAGACTTCCATAGTAATATTTCTTTTTAGCCAACGAACAGTTAATACAACCAGACATTGTCCATAGCAAATTCCCTTGGCACATCATAGCCACAAGCCAACACTTAGGGTGGCCTGGGATGACAGCATCCTCTGTGCTCAGGGGAAACATCTAGATTCTGAGGTCCAACCCAGACTCATTGAAACAGAGCTGTGAAGGTGGGGCGGAGGCCTAGAAGGAGCATTTTTCTCAAATACTCTCAAGATGAGAAAAGGATATTTCAAGGCTTTGTAGCACACAGGCCAAGACGAATTGATGGGGCTTCAAGTTTCACATGAAGGAAAAATCAAGTAAGTAGCTGCTTTCCTTGGGTTTTGCCCAGAGCTTCCACAGGAGCCATGGAAATCTGGGCAGCGCTGGCTTGGAATAGGAGCCCTGCTGGGCGGTGCCAGCCAGAAGGCTGTGCCGACATACACACCACAGGACACAAGCCCTGGCCAAAGGCTCTCATGAAGCAAAGGTTGCAAAATCTAAACCGCAGTTAGTGCCTTTAAGCGTTTGCATGTGTCACCTCTCCAAGGAGTTACTATACTTCCACGTCATCTCTGTGCCACACTGAAGCAGGCTGGAACACACCGACCACCTGGGAGCAGGGGCTGTCGGCCTGACTGCAGTTAGGAAGCAGGGTACTGGGCAGACTTTCCAAGTCCCTGGAACCCACAGGAGCCTCCCAGAATAGAACGTTTGCCTTGAAAATGCTCCCAATTCCCCGATTAAGGGATCGTGCCCTCTCCCTGACCCTCTTGTCCCTACCCACTGTGAGTTTTTAAGTACGCTCACTATGTGGAACTGACTTGCCAATAACAAATGGAAGAATGTCCGAGTCATCTGAGCTCCTGTCTCTACATTCACCCTGGCAGCTCTCTCTGCCCCTTAACAAAAGAAAGGTTAGAAACAGAGTCTTACTAGGACAGCTGCCAGAGATTTCAGAGCAACAGGTAGATTCTGAAGAGAGGTGCAAAGGGCATGTCACAGCCTTGACAAGCAGCCCCGGGTTGTAGCAAAAATTGAGTTCTAATAGGGCTCAGAGATTTTGTAAATGAGTTTTCAAAGTCGCCTTCAGTTGTTCACTTATTCCTTTATTCAAGTCCTTCTGGTGCTCAGTTTATTGCTAATGATAGATGAGGGTAGTATATTAGAGGCAGGGAAGCTAATTTCTGGGGAAGACAGTCACACAGTATCAGAGATACCACAGAAACTTCTGAGAAACCTGAGTTTGGAGATGGTTGCAGGCATGTCCAGAAAAAGTGGGTCCTGGATCCGTGGGCCAACACTGAGCAAGGAAGGAATCTAAGGTAAAATGGTGCGGAGCCAGGGATTAGGGACGTCCCTAGCACTGGAGCAAGAGGGCGTTGGTAGGAAAGGGGAAGGAAAAAGGCTGTTTGGCTTACCACTAACAGAAAGGAAGTGGCAAAGGTAGCACATTTCCAGCTTGCCCAGCCAATTTCCCTCCCAGTCCTGGGCTCAACCCTCCATGAGGCAATAACAAGCCCAGGACTAGACATCTCCTCAAATCTTGACTTAAATATAGAACTAGGACACAAATTTGACAAATGAAGTGCCTTTTGAACTATGTAAAATTATAGTGAACTTTGAAAAATGCTTAATTTTTAATAACTCGAAGTGACATTTTGGTGACGCGTTTTGAGCTCCTGCTGAAAAAAAAAATCAGATGTATTTCATTAACACCAGAACTAAGAATCCACCACTCAATGATGCAGAAATTAAAGATAAAACGCTTTTGGCAGTCATAGTGTTTTTCTTCATTTGAGCTTCAGTTAAATGAGTTAACATTTACTCACTAGATTCACTATGTGTAAGATAATAATAAATTAAGATTTAATAACTTGATTGCTTAATACTAAATCTCCAACCATGGATTATAAAATGCCAATACACATAGATTTCAAAGCAAACTGAAAAGAGAAAAGCCTTCTCTATAACTAGATATCAAAGAGTAAACATACAACGCAGGCTACTTACAAATCCCTTCTCAGCGCTGGCTGAGTAAATTTTATCTTTCTTGTTGCCACTGTGGTTTATAAATCACAAAAGGAAAAAAACAATTTCTTACTTCTGTCTTTATTCAGATCTTACACATGTACTTTACAGAGGAGCTTGTCTATCACATTGTGATGGTATTATGATTATGATTATGTATTATGATTGTATTATGCTCTCCATATCTAAATTCTTAGGAAACAGAAATATCAAGACATAACTTGCAAACATCAAGAGAAAGGAAAATTCAACTTACAATCACGTTTACAATTCTGACAATATTGTTAGTAAAAAACATGGTCTATAACTACTAAAGTTGTTGCCCAAAAGTGTTGATTAATTAAATTTTGTCATTTAAAATTAAATTAATCCATAACTTCACTTCAATTCAGAGTCATCCCAATATCCTCTGCAGGTTTTTGTATCATTTAGCTAATTCCAGGGACTTTTAGAACTGGCTTCCTTGGTATTCTTCTTGCTAATGATATATTTCATTCCCTCCTTTACAAGTTGCTATTATTATTATCAAATGATTACTACACAAATATAATATTGTCTATATTAAATTTTCATTGAAAGCTATTTTTTAAATAACAGAGGGTGTTTGGATCTATGTGGCTTTGTCAAATTTTCTGAAGACATTCCTCTTCATGGTTTTTGCAGAAAATATTTTTCTTTCCTCATTTTTCATCTTTTCTAAATCAATGGCATGTTTTAATCTGCTTGGTCAGGAAAGCAGTCTTTTGATGTTCAACAGCTGTATTTCAGTGGCACACACATATACACACACATACACATACAAACATGTATACATATATAACTGCATTTTCATCTTTATAATTATTCAAATCATCAAATGACAAGATGTAATTTGGTCCAAGGATTTTTGAATCATCCAGGTTTTTTAAATGAACGCCATGATGTTATATTAGAAGTATTGCTACACATCTTATTTCCATAAATTTGTCTAGTTCTGGGCATATCAGTAGGATGGTTATTATTTCTTCCTTCCCTGATTTATGTCTCCACTTTTATTCTTGAATTCAGAAGATAATTGTCATGAATTCTTTCATCCACTAGTAATGTATTTTAACTTAATTTGAGTTATTTCAAATGCTCTTCAAAGTTTTATAATTATAATAATGCCAGGATGGGAATCTACTGATAAGTATGAAAAATGTAATCTTGTATTCAGCAGGCCAAGATTTCATGAGGGAAAAAAAATGCTAACAGGACAATAAAACTCAACAGTGAGGGCCAGCGCTGTGGCACAGTGGGTTAACGCCCTGGCCTGAAGCTCTGGCATCCCATATTGGAACCGGTTGGAGATCCGGCGGCTCCACTTCCGATCCAGCTCTCTGCTATGGCCTGGGAAAGCAGTAGAAGATGGCCCAAGTCCTTGGTCTCCTGCAACCACATAGGAGACCCGGAGGAAGCTCCTTGCTCCTGGCTTTGGACTGGCGGGGGCTCCGCCCCATTGCTGCCAATTGGAGAGTGAGCCATCAGATGGAAGACATCTCTCTCTGTCTCTCTCCGCCTCTCCTCTCTCTGTGTAACTCTGACTTTCAAATAAATAAATAAATCTTAAAAAAAAAAAAAAAAAACTTAACAGTAACCACTGTGGCAGGCAGTTAGTTTCTTAGTTTCTTCTTTGCTTGTTTCTCTTCTCCCAAAGGATAAAAATGAGATCATAGCAAATATAAAAGAAAAAAAAAAACTATAGCCATATTAAGTTTAGAACCGAATATGTGCATTTAAGGTATCTGCTTCGTTAAGAATGTTAAAACATGTAGGTGGACAAGGAAACTCTTAAGCCAAAAAATGACCAGGAGTTTTTGTTTTCCAGTTGGACTGACTCTGAAAACCCAAATTTGCCCATTATTACCCATGCTTTCAAGCAACCCAATATCCACCACTCCATTCACACATACAGATGTCTTCTACAAGTGGATCTCAGATCTGGTCTCCCACCCTCCATTTAAAGGGCTGCATGTTTATATCTCAGTTTATAAAAAATACAGGTGAGAATCTCTGAGGCCAGACATACATTCACTTCGCCCATCTCATATCAGTGACTCTTGCAGTACAAGCACCATACTCTATATCTTTCAGTTCACTTAAAAATATCCATTATTCAAAGGTAATAATTAGTTTCACTCATGAAAATGAATCAAATGAGCAAATCTCTATATAAATCCATCTCTCATTTGCCCCATGAGTCCAGAAAAAAGATTTAACTTCCTCCCACCTGGTTTTATCCTTATTAATTCCTGAATGGATACTTTGGGCTGTGGAAAAGGTCATTTTCTAGTCTTGTTTTCATAATAACTAGAGTTATTCTCTCCGATCAACAAGAACAGCAGTCAAGTTTACAGAAACACCACTTCTGAGAAAAATCAATGTGAGCACAAAAGTGTCTCTTGAACCATTGTGTCTTTCTTCCAGCTCTTCTCTAGGATAAAACTCTAATTGATTTTTCTATTTTAGTTCCCTTTCTCCTAAAATACTAAGTATAAACCATGTTAGATAAATAATTGGCACAGTACTAAACCTATCATTATCTCCTTAGTCCACGGAAAAGATTTTAAAGGTAAAATGCTTATTAGTAATTGAAGTATTTGGGAAAAAAGGTTGTGGCTCATTTAATATAAAACTCTTCTGAAAAACTGTGAACATATGATAGTGAATATATTTATCATGTAGGGTCCACCTTAAATCTTTTTGGCAAATACTCTGGGTTATAAATACTTAAATGATGTCAAAGTAATGATTTTTAACCATCTATATTTTGATTATAAAAGATTGTTTTCTGATTTCTAAGAGACCACAGTGCATTGATATTGAAAATTAAGAAATTAGGATGCAGCCTTGAAATCATTGGAATAGCAAGCAATTATTTCCTTTTCTCCTACAATTTCTCCCATGCCATCACAACCAATCCTTGAAAAGCTGTTGAATCAAAATAAATATGAATTTAGTCTTCTTACCTGGAACCCTCTTTGCCCAGTTGATCATGTGAACCAGCTCTCTGTCTGCCAAGTTGGTCAGTAGGCCCATCATCGAAGCCTCACTGAAGGGTCTGGTAGGGTCGTACTCGGAATAGATGATGGGAGGCTCGGCTTCCAACAAGGCACTGACCATCTGATCGGCCGTCAGGGACAAGGCTGGGCTATTCTTCTTAGTGTGCTTGATCAACAGAGGGCTTGGCCAGAGGTTAGCAGCCCTCATGTCTCCAGGGGGCCCTGTTTCATTCCTGCCTTCCCCATCATCCCTCTGGCGCTTGTGTTTCAACATTCTCCCTCCTCTTCGGTCTTTCCGAATACCTAAAAACATGAGTGAAAATATCAGTTTCGCTTTTTTCCCACAGAAACTTTTATAGAAAATCCAACTTCAAAGATAATATCTCTTTATTTCATTTAAATAAATGCTCAGAGTTTGACAACTGGCTCTCCAAAAGAAAAAGAAAAGGGGTTTGGACTTGCAGCTTTTGCCAGTCTCCATGGTGTAAATATTATCACCATAACAAACTTCAGGACACTTGGCTGGTGTCAGGTAGCTTAGAAAACTCCTGAAATTTAGACCGGCGCCGCGGCTCACTAGGCTAATCCTCCGCCTTGCGGCGCCAGCACACCGGGTTCTAGTCCCGGTCGGGGCACCGATCCTGTCCCGGTTGCCCCTCTTCCAGGCCAGCTCTCTGCTGTGGCCAGGGAGTGCAGTGGAGCATGGCCCAAGTGCTTGGGCCCTGCACCCCATGGGAGACCAGGAGAAGCACCTGGCTCCTGCCATCGGATCAGCGCGGTGCGCCGGCTGCAGCACGCCTACCACGGCGGCCATTGGAGGGTGAACCAACGGCAAAAGGAAGACCTTTCTCTCTGTGTCTCTCTCTCACTGTCCACTCTGCCTGTCAAAAATTAAAAAAAAATTAAAAAAAAAAAAACTCCTGAAATTTAGTAGTAGGTTTGGTGAGCCATTAGAATAGAGTCTGGCTCTGACATACCTGTGTGTGTGTGTGTGTGTGTTTAACAGATGCTATAAAATAAAACTATAATAGTTATTCTTGATATACAACTATCAGACTACTTCTATAAATCAATATCCTTTCAGTAGTAAATTAAAAGGACTTTTTTCAATAATTAGGGGGAAAATAATATGACAGAGTATAACCCCTTAGTGATTGCCTTCCCACAGAAATGTCTTAAACAACTAATCACTTTCCTGAGAACTATGGAACCTAAGTGAGAGAACCTGGTAGTAACTCAATAAGAATAAAAGATTCATTGAACAAGGCAGGAAGGAAAGAGTTGCCCAGGTCACCTGTCTGCCAACTCCAAGCACAACAACATGGAGACAACTACTCCTTGAGGGAAGGAAGTGAATTAAATAAAGTCCTTAGACTTGGAATCCATGCCAGAAGTTAGGACAGTAAAAGCCAGTACTGGACACAGCCTCATAGCCCCTACCCCTAAGTCAGTGCATGAGGTTGGAGCCTCTGGATCCACCTTAGCCTTGGCAGTCAAAGTATTGCCTCTTTTACCCCTCCCCAACCTTGAGAAGCATGGAAAAAAAGACTCTGTTGGCAGGAGGGAAGGAAGTACAGGGCTTTGCCTAGGAACTCAGCCCTGGGTTCACCATGGTGAAACTCAATGTGATGCACAACACAGTGGACCCTGTCCAGGCCAACGCTGAAAGACAGACCCTCTTAATCTTCTCAGAGCCAAGCAGAGGCCCTGGTGAGACAGACTTTTCCAGCCAGCCTCACCTCAAGGTGGCTGTAGTAGCCTCAAGCCATGAATAGATCACAACAGCACACAGGCCACAGCAGTATGGACTTTGATTCTCCCTCAGTGCCACACTGGTCATCATGATCTTTGAGCTCTGGGTATGATTTATTGTTGCTAGATCTACAGAAGCCACAGGACCTCATCCCACTTCCAACCAGAGGCAACACAACAGGGAGAGTCAGTTTCTGTTTATGGAAAGAAAGTGGTAGATATAAGGGTACAAGTATTGATTTGGCATCTTGGACCAGACACTCCACAGCGTGGCCCAGTGCCAAACAGAATCCTGCAGTGCCTCATCACATATTTGTGATGATGGACAGTTCCACTGGACCCATCTCAGCCTCAGATGGAGGCTGATGGAGAAGGCCTACCTTTCCAGGCACTCCACAATTAAGTCTGTAAGAGGAGTAAGAAGGAAACTACAGAAATCCAAGGCCAAGGTGACAGGGCATGTGGGCCCAAGGCCATGAGATCTCCCTGCAATGTGGCCTGCATGGACCCCACCCTTCTGTCCATTATCCTCACAGTCCCTGATGCTGGGCTGTGGTTGGATCAGTGTTTGAGGTTTGTTTTGCAACAGGTCTTTGAAGGTGCCCTGGAACTCTTTTATAATGATATCAGCCAAGGACAAGCCAATGGCTATTATTGAAAAATGAAATGAGAAGCTAGAAGTTTCCAGAAGTGGCCATTGGAGGGCACAACTCTCCTCCCAAGGAAGGATCTAGTTTGAAGCATTGGTAATATCAGGATAATACCAGTTCTAAACAAGCCTCTACCAGAGTTCCATGAATTCTGCTAGAATTGAAGAACAAAAATCAAATTTACAGTGAAGTTGGAGTATTATATTGGCAAAATCATTGATGCTTTATGAAAAGTTTGTTGGAACAGTGCTGCCCTGCACCAAACCATCATTTTGAAAATAGATAACTCATTTTAAGAAGGGATGAGATGATGTGGAAGATGAAGTGTATAGCCACAGACCATTATACAAATTTCAATAGATAAAATCAATCTTGTTTATGCCTCTATTGAAGAGGACCAAGGATTAACAGCAGAAATAGCCAACATCATAGACATCACCACTGGTTCACCATAATCTGTAACTGCAAGACTGAAGTCCGGTAAATTTTCACTTGATAGGTGCCAAAACTTTTGCTCCAGTTGCAGATGAGCAGAGCTTTCAGTGGAAATTTTAAGCAACTGCGATCCAGATCCTGACACATTTCTTCAACAAGTATAACAAGAGATGAAGCAAGGTTTTATCAATATGATCCTGAAGACAAAGCACAATCAAAGCAATGGCTATCATGGGGTGGAAGTGGTCCAGTACAGAAAACCTTGACAATAAAACAAAATGACAGTAGTGAGACCTCAGCTAGCAGTAATTACTATAAATGTAAATGAATTAAATTTTTCAAAAAAAACTATAGAAAAATTGAATTAACACCCCAAAAAGGCCACATTTATGCTGGTTATAAGAAATTCATTTCATCCCTAAGGACAATTCATAGACTGAAAGTGACAAGATGGAAAATTATACTCTAAGAAAACAGGCTGTAAAAGAAAACAGGAGGGCCGTCGCCGCGGCTCACTAGGCTAATCCTCTGCCTTGCGGCACCAGCACACCGGGTTCTAGTCCTGGTCAGGGCACCAGATTCTGTCCCGGTTGCCCCTCTTCCAGGCCAGCTCTCTGCTGTGGCCCGGGAGTGCAGTGGAGGATGGCCCAAGTGCTTGGGCCCTGCACCCCATGGGAGACCAGGAGAAGCACCTGGCTCCTGCCATCGGATCAGCGCGATGCACCGGCCACAGCGCACCAGCCACAGCAGCCATTGGAGGGTGAACCAATGGCAAAGGAAGACCTTTCTCTCTGTCTCTCTCTCTCACTGTCCACTCTGCCTGTCAAAAAAGAAAAAAAGAAAAGAAAGAAAGAAAACAGGAGGCCAGCGCCATGGTTCACTAGGCTAGTCCTCCACCTGCAGTGCCAGTACCCTGGGGTTCTAATCCCGGTTGGGGCACCAGGTTCTGTCCTGGTTGCTCCTCTTCCAGTCCAGCTCTCTGCTGTGGCCCAGGAAGGCAGTGGAGGATGGCCCAAGTACTTGGGCTCTGCACCCGCATGGAAGACCAGGAGGAAGTACCTGGCTCCTGGCTTCGGATCAGCATAGTGCGCCGGCCATAGTGGCCATTTGGGGGGTGAACCAACGGAAAGAAGACCTTTCTCTCTATCTCTCTCTCACTGTCCACTCTCCCTGTCAAAAGAAAAAGAAAAAGAAACAGGACTAGCCACAGGTATATCAGATACAACAGACTTTATTTATTTATTTATTTATTTATTTATTTATTTTTGACAGGCAGAGTGGATAGTGAGAGAGAGAGACAGAGAGAAAGGTCTTCCTTTGCCGTTGGTTCACCCTCCAATGGCCGCCGCGGCCGGCGCACTGTGGCTGGCGCACTGAGGCCAGCTCACTGCGCTGATCCGAAGGCAGGGGCCAGGTGCTTCTCCTGGTCTCCCATGCGGGTGTAGGGCCCAAGCACTTGGGCCATCCTCCACTGTACTCCCTGGCCATAGCAGAGAGCTGGCCTCTTGGAAGAGGGGCAACTGGGACAGAATCCAGCACCCCGACCGGGATTAGCACCCAGTGTGCTGGCGCCACCAGGCGGAAGATTAGCCTGTTGAGCCACGGCGCCGGCCAGATACAATAGACTTTAAATCAAATGCAAGGAAAAGAGACAAGGAAGGCCATTAATAATAAAGTGGTCCATTCAGCAATAGCAAATACCAGTAACAGATATATGTATATTTAAAAATACACTACATAAAGATATAAAGTAAATATTAATGGACCTAAAATTTGAGATAGAATCCAGAAGAATAATAGTAGAGAATTTTAACATTCATTTGCATCAATGTACAGATCATCTAGACCAAATTAACAAAGAGACAGCAGATTTAACTGCCCCCTCGATGACGGACCCAACATGACATTCCATCCAATAGCTGCAGAATACATATCCTTAGAACTAGATGGAACATTGTCCAGGACAGATGATATGGCAGGTCATAAAAAGTCTTGAGAAATATTTTTTTTAAAAAATTAAAATTGTACTGATGATCTCTTCTAATCATAATGCAGTAAAACTAAGAGTAACAAGAAAGCTGAATACCATGAAAATTAAACAATGTGCTCATGAACAATCAGTGGATCAATGGAGAAATGATGAAGACAACTTCAAAATTTCTGAAACAAATTATGATGAAAACACAACATACACCAAAACCTACAAGAAACGACAAAAGCAGCACTAACAGAGAGCTTGTGAGCAATCAACATCTGCATCAGAAAACCAGAAATACTTCAGATAAATAATCTCCCACCGCACCTCAAGAAAACAGAAAAATAAAAGAAACTCAAAATTAGTACAATAAATAATATCAGAGAAGAAATAAGTTAAAAAGATAAATAAAATACAAATAAGTATCTGTGAAATTGTTGAGAAAAATAACAAAACTTATAAACATTTAAGTAGACTAAGAAAAAATAAGCAAAATAAATAAAATCAGAGTCAAAAAATGAAAACATTAAAACTGCCACCAGAAAAATACAAAGGATCTTACAGACTATCCTAAACAAAAAAATAAAAAATAATAAGTTAGAAGAAATAGACAAACTCCAGAATACATTAACGAAGAAACAGGGTACCCAAAAAGACCAATAAAGTGTAACAAGATTGCATCAGTAATAAAAGGTCTTCCATCATAGAAAAGCTCAGGTGGCCTCACTGATATATTCTTCCAAACATTTAAAGAATAATTAATGACAAATCTTTTCAATTATTCAAAAAAAATGAAGAAGAGGAATTCTTCCAAATTCATTCTGTGAGGCCAGCCTTTACCTGACCAATTCCAAACAACAACAAAAGAAGCCTATACGTCATTATCCCCAATGAACACTGAGGCAAAAACGCCCTACAAAATACTAGTAAACTAAATCCAACAGACATCAAAATACATTATTCATCATGATCAAGTGGGTTCACCCCATGGATGCAAGGATGATTCAAAACACACAAATCAATAAACGTCCTACATCCCATCAACAGAATGGAAAACTCAATAGACTCACAAAAAGTATTTGATAAGATTAAATATCCATTTATTATCAAAGCTCTGAACAAAGTAGGTATAGAAGGATCATACCACAATATAACCAAGGCCATATGCAGCAAATTAACAAACCCACTGCTAACATGATACTGCATTGGAAAAACCAGACAAATTGATCTCTTAACATTATAACAAAATCAGGATGCCCACTTCCATCAGTCCAGTTCAACACAGTACTGGACATCCTAGCCAGAGGAATCAGACAAAAGAAGACATACAAATCAGGAAAGAGGAAATCAAATGATCACTGTTTATAGATAACATGATCTTACATACAGAAATCTCCAGATACCACCAGAAAAGCATTGTAACTAATTCAGGAAAGACATAGCATACAAAATGAGAACTCAAAAATTTAGTGTTTCTTTATACCAATAATAAATCATCTGAGAAAGAAATCAAGAAAACAATCCCATTTTTAATAATAACAAAAAATACCTAGGAAGTGGCCAGTATTGTGGTTCAGTGGCTTAAACCTCTGCATGCAACATCACCATCCCAAACTGGAGAAATGATTCAAGTCCCTGTTGCTCCACTTCAATCTACTCCCTGATAATTCACATGGAAGGCAGTGATGATGTTCCAAGCACTTGGGCCCCTACCACACACAGGGGAGACCTGGATGGAATTCCAGCCTTCTGGCTTTGACTTCAGCCCAGAACTGACCATTGTGACAATTTGGAGAGTGATGCAGTGGATGGAAGATCTTTCAATATCTCCATCTCTCCCATAATAAATGTAAGGCCTAGAACTATGGAACTACTCAACCAAAGCCAAAAAAAAAAAAAAAACAAAAAAAAAAAAAACAGACAATGGGATTACATCAAAATAAAGGAAACAAACAACAGAGTGAAGAGAAAACCTACAGAATGGTATAAAGTTGTACCTCTGACAAGAGGTTACTAACTGAAATATAGAAGAAACTCAAACAAGTCAATAGCAAAAATAGTAATAATAAGATAAATAAATCCAGTTTTAAACTATACAATAGATCTAAGCAGACATTTTTCAGAGTAAGACCACAATTGGCCAGCAGACACGTGAAAAAAAAATCCAACATTACTAATCATGAGGGAAATCCAAATCAAAACTCAGTGAGAGAGCATCTCAATTTGCTTAGATTGGCTATTATCAAAAATACAAAAAAATAACAATTCCTGGTGAAGATGTGGAGAACAGGGAACCCTTACACTATTGGTGAGAATGTAAACTAGCATAGTCATTATGCAGAACAATATAGAGATCCTTTTTTTAAAAGATTTTTTTTTTAATTTGTTTGAAAGACAGAGTTACACAGAGAGAGGTAGAGACAGAGAGAGGTCTTCCATCTGCTGGTTCACTCCCCAGATGGCCGCAACAGCTGGAGCTGTGCCAATCCGAAGCCAGGAGCCACGAGCCTCCTCCGAGTCTCCCACGTGGGTGCAGGGGCCCAAGGACTTGGGCCATCTTCCACTGCTATCCCAGGCCACAGCAGAGAGCTGGATCGGAAGAGGAGCACTCGGGACTAGAATCGGTGCCACAGTGCCAGCCCCATAGAGATCCTTTAAGTTATTAAGAAGAGAACCACTATGTAATATAGCAATTCCCCTACTCACTATACTCCCAAAGAAATGAAATTAATACATTGAAGAGATGTCTGCACTCTCATGTTTACTGCATCACTATTCACAAAATCCAAGAGATAGAAATAACCTAAGTGTACAAAAACTAATGAACACATTTAAAAAATGTAGTATACATATACACATGAAAATACTATCCTGCCATTCAAGGGTTGTAATATTGTCATTTGCAAAATATGAATGGAACTAGAGGTCATCATGTTGAGTGAAATAAGCCGAGCACAGAGAGACAAACACCACATGTTCTCATCCGTATTTGGAATCTAAGAATGGTGACCTCATAGAAGTTGAGAGTAGAACAGTGGTTACCAGAGGCTTGGGAGGGTAGTGGGTAGCGGACATGGTAAAAGGTTGATTAATGAGTACTGACTTATAGTTAGATTGGTAAATAATTCCTGGTGTTCTGTTGAACAGTGGGATAACTAAAGATAATCATAATGTACCATACATTTCATAAACAGCTAAAAGAATCCTGAATGTTTTCACTACATAGACACGATAAATATTCGAGGAAATGGAAATGCTCACCCTGATTTGAACATTACAGAATGTACTAAAACATCATGTTACTCCATAAATGCTTACAATTTTATGTGTCCATTAAAATTATTCTAAGTTCTTCTTAAAAAATTATAAAAATGCACATTTTAAAATCATTTAGAAAACATCCTATCATCCAAGTAGAGCTCTTAATGGAGAATATTAAAGAACAATGATTTGCCCAAACACACGTGACAGCCTCTGGATCCCATGGATGTACAATCTCTCACTTGTACCCAGCTATAGCCTCTGGACCCCTCAAAAGATGTGCAATCTCTCACTTCTACCCAGCTACCTGCACTGCATCACCTTTAAACTGACCCCCCTTCACCAAGTAGCTTAAGTGGTCTCCAGCTTTCCACAAATTCTCTTCCCAATATAAAAGTTTTAAATAGTTGAAAATATTTTCCCCTCAAATGTACACCCAGTTGTTTTCAGCAACTAAATTATGGAACAGGAAGGGCAAAGGGGATCCAATCTCTCTGATGCAATTACTCAAGGACTCGGCTCAGCATCATAGCCTGGAAACGACCATGCTGTGCTTCTGAAATGTTATCTGCAAAAGCAAATATTTCTCCCTATGTTTTCAAAAACTTTACTATCTACAAAATTTGTCAGACAGCAACAGTTCTTAGATTTATATCAAGGAAACAATCATTTGGGTAGAAAGTTTACCACTTATTTTTAATATTAAAGAAATGAAAAACAAATGCTTTTAACATATTACTCTTGGGGCCAGTGATGTGGCACAGCAGGTTAATGCCCTGGCCTGAAGTGCCGGCAACCCTTATGGGTGTCAGTTGGAGACCTCGCTGCTCTACTTCCGATCCGGCTCTCTAGTGTGACCTGGAAAGCAGTAGAAGATGGCCCAAGTCCTTGGGCCCCTGCACCCATGTAGGTGACCTGGAAGAAGCTCCTGGCTTCAGATCAGCTCAGTTCCAGCTGTTGCGGCCAATTGGGGAGTGAACCATTGGATGGAAGACCATTCTCTCTCTCTCTCTCTCTCTCTCTGTCTGCCTCTCCTCTCTCTGTGTAACTCTTTCAAATAAATAAACAAATCCTAAAAAAAGAGAAAGTTTTTTTTTAATCATATCACTCCTAAAATGTTATCTATTTTTCTTACTCCATCACAAATGAATAGCTAATATGAAAACTTCATTATCTTTGGTGAAATCTGTCAAGGATTTAAGAAAATGTGTTACTATGAATTTTTTATAAATATATTTTCTTTTAAAATTTATTTTATTTGATAGGCAGAGAGACAGATCTTTCATCTGCTGATTCACTCTTGAAATACCTGCCACAGCCTAGGATGGGCCAGGAATCATTAAGGGAAATAATACTCCCAACCTACCCTTGGATCAAAAGAACATATCCGAAGTACTGGGCTCATTGTTGGATGTTGCATATACCAGAGTAATCCAGAAAGTTTTAGGCTGGCGCCATGGCTCACTTGGCTAATCCTCTGCCTGCGGCACCAGAACCCCGGGTTCTAGTCCCAGTTGGGGCTCCTGGTTCTGTCCCGGCTGCTCCTCTTCTAGTCCAGCTCTCTGCTGTGGCCCGGGAGGGCAGTGGAGGATGGCCCAAGTGCTTGGGCCCTGCACCCCATAGGAGACCAGGAAGAAGCACCTGGCTCCTGGCTTCAGATCGGCGCAGCGCACTGGTCGTGGCAGCCATTTGGGGGGTGAACCAACGGAAGGAAGACCTTTCTCTCTGTCTTTCTCTCTCTCTCACTGTCTAACTCTGCCTGTCCAAGAAAAAAAGATTCAAAATCTGTGCAGTTTGGTCATAATATGCATTTCTATGAAATTTTTGAAGACCCTTATATCCATGGCCTTCTTTTTTTTTTTTTTTTTGCACCAAAACAAAAAAATCATTTTCAATGTACTTTTTGAACTATCCTCATTTACAAAGATATTCAATTAGAGTAACTATAATGGAGAAGAGAGGTGAAATCAGGTCACATGGAGAAAACTGAGTAATAAAGAGAGGTCCAGCTAGAGAAAAGCAGCTTTGGAGGAAACATGAACACTGACCTCAGATGGACTGTACTGTGTAAGATATACTTAACTTTTCCTTTATGAGCTCAAGGGCTAAAAGATAAACAATGTGTATAAACCGTGGGTAGCAGTTACAGCTTAATATAAGGAAATTTTGCACTAGTCAGAGCTGTAGCAAATGACATGCTACCATAGGAAATGCTGGCTTGGATCAGGAGAGTTTCAAGAATAAGACAGATGAAAACTTTGCAGGGTGCAGTGTGGCAAGTCATGAATTTTCCCTTCTTGGAGGGATATAGAAATAGACCACCCAGTTCAGTCATATCACTATTTAGAGAAGTGAGTTGAACCATCACACCATTTGAGTTGCTGAACACAAGACAAAACTGGCCACGGGTTTGGGATTTAGAACAATAAAATACAACTGGTGAGACAAGAAGAGAGGTGACTATAAAACAATCAGTCAGATAAGGAAAGGTAGATTCCAAAAACAAGCATTCTCCCTAGTTTACCCCAGATATACTATATTTTTAGGAGCAAATGTCCCTAAAATGTACAAACAAAACAAAAATAGAAAATGTTATGTATTGTCTGGCCACCTATACATGACAGATTCCAGGCTATGACTCAGTGATGAAGGATTCCTTTTCTACTTGTAAGTAGCAATTATAAATATTATGGTGAAAATATTGCAGGGATATTTAATAATTGCTTTAAAAAATCCTATTTCAACCTGAATGGCAAAGGATGAAAAATAACCCAACTTCCATTTCTATTTTACTCTAGGTTAAGTCAGAACTGAAGACCAGAACCAATGATTACAGGCTGTATCATAATGGAACATGCAGATAATTCTTAATTATACAGAGTGGCAGGATAGAGAGATGGCAAACACTGAAGCAAGAATAAAATCAGAAACACATTTAATAATCTCTTCTAAGACAATTTCCAGAATTATGTGGGAAATTGCAACAGAGTGATGGTTTTTTGCTTAAGCTCACTCTTCTTTGTCTACTTTTTTTTTTTAATTATCAAAGGAAGAAGTCAAAAGACTAAATGACAGTTCATAAAGCAGAGTGGGGAAAGAAATCAACTAACTTAGATCATGACAGCCAAGAAATTTATTTGTGGCAAACAGTATTTTGGCTTGTAATGCCATATAAACCAGATGTATTATCATTCAGTACAAGGAGATGTTATTTTCCAGAATGGTTGAGCAATATATTCAACAGCATAATACACATGTCATATGGTGGATACGTAGTATACTCAAAAGTTGTATCACTGATCAGACAGCATTATAAAAATTCAAGTTGAGCAATTATTCAAGGACTTTCCCAACAAGGCCACAGGATTTTTGTGAGTAATTGAGAAAGCAAACTCTTTCACCTGGCAAGCTCACCATTAAGTGTGAAATACCATCAGTTTGAATTTTATCTCTTTGGGTTAAGGCAATTCTAATATTCTCATCACACTATAGTAAGGATCTAAAAAGGCCAAAGACAGAACCTCCACTTAGTAGCACTCCATGTGGATCTGAGTGATTCTAATCCATCCTACCTAAGAAGAGTTGCCTCAAGGGAATTTATGCCAGTAAACACAAGCGACAGGAGTGAAAATGAAAGAGAGTGGGGGATGTATAAGGCGCTCCCTGGAGAAGGGAGCTCCCAGTGAATCTTCTCAAAGCCTGCCTGGGCTTGGAGAGGCCAGCTGAATCACTGTGCAGAGGCTTGGTCCTGGTGAGAGGAAGGGAGGTGAAGACATGTCAACGGCTTAAACAGTTATGCTCAGGCCTTAAAATAAAGATTTTTCCTAATGAGTCAAATGTCTGAGGCATTTTGAAAGACTAACTCGGATTACTGTGGAGTTTCTTTGAGCATATTTTTGTTGCTATTTATACTCTTTGGCTTGGCCATTGTACCTCAGGAATAACTAATACAGTGTCTGAATATTCATTAAGGATAGAATTCATTGGATTACTTGCCTTAAAGGCATTCTATTTCTTAAACCTTTATTTGAAATGGTCTTTTTTCTCTTATTATCCTCTGCCTCTACACAAAACTAGTATAACATTAGTAAAGTTATTTTTCCAGTTTCCTATAACTAATGTATCATTAAATATTTAAAAAAATTGCATAATCATTTTTCTTTAGTTTCTCAATAAAGACACATTACTCATGAGGTATTAAAAATTCAGACAAAGGAGTACACTAAAAGCTTTTTTAATTCAACATGTTGAAGAAAACAGAAGTGCTGATTAGTGAAGAGTTAATAAAGCATGTCCTAGAGTGGCTCCCCTGGATTAGTTCTAATGCTCTCCCTTAAAATTCTTGAAATAAAGGTGAATACTGTTATTGTACTCGATTTAACAGAGAAGAAAGAAACATCAATCAATCGTCATGTTCAAGATCATACCAGGGCAGCATAAGGATCAGAATTGAGATTCATCTGATTCCAAAGCCTCTGTACCACAACAGCATTTATTGTAAAGCTTCCCTAGGACTGTTATATCATTAACTTGGGCCAGGCCAAGGTCAGGAGCCAGTAGCTGCATCCTGGTCTCTCTTGTTGGGTGGCAGGGGCTCAAACACTTGGGCCAGGCCGGCACCGTGGTACAGG
This sequence comes from Lepus europaeus, assembly GCF_033115175.1. NCBI lineage: Eukaryota > Metazoa > Chordata > Mammalia > Lagomorpha > Leporidae > Lepus > Lepus europaeus. The sequence continues at coordinate 153,065,345 of NC_084829.1, read as the reverse complement.
TTAATCCTCCACCTGTGGCACTGACATCCCATATGGGTACCAGTTCTAGTCCTGGCTGCTCCTCTTCCAGCCCAGCTCTCTGCTGTGGCCTTTGAAAGAAGTAGAAGATGGCCCAGGTCCTTGGGCCCCTCCACCTGTATGGGAGACCAGGAAGAAGCACTTGGCTCCTGGCTTCAGATCAGCACAGCTCTGGCCATTGCAGCCATTTGGGGAGTGAACCAACAGACAGAAGACCTCTCTCTCTGTCTTTCCCTCTTACTGTCTGTAATTCTACCTCTCAAATAAATAAATAAAATCTTAAAAAATAATCACTTGTGCCATCTTCCACTGCTTTACCCAGGCCATTAGCAGGGAGCTAGATTGTCCTGGATTAGCTGGACACTGACCAGTGTCCATATGGGATGCTAGCATTGCAGGTGATGGCTTTACCTGCTACACTACAATGCCAGCCCCTATCTTAAATTTTAAAAGCCTACTGAAAATAAAACCAAACCCCGAATTAGGATCCATGAATTTCCAGAGTCTCCTAAGGTACCGTTCAAATCTATCTTCACAAATCCCTTTCACAACCTTTATTTTGTATGAAGCAGGGTAAGGCCATGTCTTTTTTATACTACTTGCGAATGCCATCATGTTGTGCTCTTTTTGCCCTCCTTTTTTATTGGCTTTGAAAAACTAACTTAAGTTCCATTTCATGCACAATCTTAGACTTCCGCCCACTCTAGTGGTTCTACCACCACTTTCATTTAGTTTTTCTTCCCTGTGCAATTCACTGGGCAGCTATTATGTGCTGATTTCCATATTAACTTATACCCAGGTTCCTCCTCATTTATTGTGGCCTTGGACATCTTCAGGCAGGAAGTTGGGGCAATCCTACTGCTCAGCCCATTTATTTTTTCTTTCTCAAGAAATAGTATCCTGGCCGGCGCCACGGCTCAATAGGCTAATCCTCCACCTGTGGCGCCAGCACACCGGGTTCTAGTCCCAGTGGAGGCACCGGATTCTGTCCTGGTTGCCCCTCTTCCAGGCCAGCTCTTTGCTGTGCCCCAGGAGTGCAGTGGAGGAGCCCAAGTGCTTGGGCCCTGTACCCCATGCGAGACCAGGAGAAGCACCTGGATCCTGCCTTCTGATCAGTGCGATGTGCCAGCTGCAGCGCGCCGGCCACGGCAGCCATTGGAGGGTGAATCAACGGCAAAAGGAAGACCTTTCTCTCTGTCTCTCTCTCTCTCGCTGTCTACTCTGCCTGTCAAAAAAAAAATTAAGAAAAAAAAGAAAAAAAATAGTATCCTGCAGTATTTCATACTCAAGGCTTACAAACAGTCATTTCATACATTTTGTCCAATTTTTTATTTATTTGCATGTTTCATGCTTCTGATGCATGGGTAAGTTTAGTCTCTGCTACCATATCTTTGCCAGATGCAAAAGTTCCCAATAATTATTTGGGTCATTAGGTTTAACAAAATCCTTTATCCCTATCATTTCTATGTTAACAAACTACCCATTTGAAATTGTGTATTTCTTCTGTTAGAGTTTTATTCATATGGATCCTGTTAGAATTCCCTTTTTATCTCCTTACATTGTAATGAATAAGGAAAATGTCAAGCCAATTTAGAAAAAATGAGTGTAAAGGAGGTAAAGTTTATCTTCAGTAAGTACAGGATACCATTTTACCTCCCCCAATCCAGCCCTCCCCTCAAGTGGCAAGTTTAGGGGCCTCATCTCCTGAATCTTACTCTCCAAGCTTCCTAGAATCCTTACCCTCCTCATCTACTAACCATGAGAACATGTCCATCTTCACTCATCTGAAGATCCTCTCCAATTCCAAATACAACGGTCTGAAGACAAGGTTGTTGTCAGGCTCTTCACAGTGGCACCTGGAGAAGCAGGCACCTTCTTGGTGACCCCAAATGAAGGATCTCCCCTGAGACATGCAGCCTTGTGCATGCTCTTCCAATTTCACCTTGCAAATATAACTCTTCTTTATTCAGTGCAATGCTTCATCCCCTGCGTAAGAGCCAGTCCCCAGGGCAAGTTAGAAAAGTCTTCCTGGCTCACTTCACATAATGGAAAAGGCACAGATTAATATGACTAAATTGTCCTAGGACTTGAACAAAATCCAAAGTAAAAAACTTTCCTTTTCTGGAAGTTCAGAATCAGTATAAAGAACCTAAAGTTACAGAAATTTAGCAAAACTGAGAATAATGGGAGATTCTATCATTTAGGCAAGTACTTCAAAATGACCTGCTATTTATGGGGCATTGTCTGAACATTTTTGAAATGTGCTATTTCATTAACTACTTGGTGTAATAAACATTATTTTCTTGATTTTCTGGTATCTCAATGCCTTCCTACATTTGGTGAACCCTCTAACATGTGCACTGCTAGATGTTAGGACTCATCTTCCATTACAGACAAAAGCCACAGGGAAAGCTACTTCTGGCTGTGGCTTCCCTCTGAGACCATGAAGCCAAGACAAATAACAACCCAATCTTCTACCCTATGAGGGCTCTAGTGCTCAAGAGTGGAGGCAGTGGCTGCTTCCAGACTGCTCCAAGGAACCACACGTGGAAGTGGGGCCCATGCTTCTCTCGGTTTCCGCTTAGCTTCCATGCCTACTTCTTCAGTCTTCACAGCAAACCTGGGACCTAATCAAAATCACTCCAGTAATTTCTATTTCTGCTTAAGTGACATATAGTTTTTGTTGCTTGGGACAAATAATAAAAATAGTTCATAATTATTGACTCCTTGCTATGTACCATGGGCTCATCTAAGTTCTTTTCCTAAACTACATCATTTAATTTTCAAAACCACAGTGTTGGGGCCACCATTTAGTACAGTAGGTAAAGCTACTGCCTGAAATGCTGGCATCCCACATGGGCACTGGTTTGTGTCCCGGCTGCTCCACTTATGATCCAACTCTCTGGTTGAAGGCCTCAGAAATATAGCAAAAGATGGCCCAGGTGTTTGGGCCCATGCCAGCCATGTGGGAGACCTGGAAGAAGCTCCTGATTCATGGCTCTGCCCTGGCCCAGTCCTGGTCATTGCAGCCATCTGGACAAGAGGCATAAACAAGGAGGAGTGAGGTGTGTGAGGCCAGTCTCACAGAGCCACAGAGACCAAGGGGGAGACTTCACATTACATTCTGAGAGGGATGAGAAACCGCCACTTTTGAGCAAGGGAATGGCATTATAGGATTTAAGGTTTATTTATTTATTTATGTAAAGGGAACAGACTTCATATATTTCATTTTTACAGTTCTAAGAAAAAATATTTCCTACTTTCACTCTCATCTCCCTCCTCCCTTTCATTTTTGCTTTAAATTTTTGCAATGACATACTTTCAATTTACTTCATGATTACAAGCTTAATCCTCTACTACATAAAGAATTCAACAAGTATAAAGCAGATTGACCACTGTTCCTCCGGAGCATAGACAATGGCTATAAACAATAATCAAATTTCAAATTGTCAATTTCACTTATATGCTTTTTTTTTTCTTTTGTAGCTCAGGGGACAACTTAAAGTCAAGAGTGAATGCTACAAAATAAATTAGGAAGCCACTGATGTGATGACAACACAAAGACAGAAGGGAGCAATTGGGAATGCTATATTATAATGTACCAGTACTACACAAAAGGTAACCTTTAAAAGACGCTTGCATTAGGGTGGCAGAAAAGATGCTGGGAAGTACTGAGTTTTTGATATATTTTGAAAGTAGTCTCAACAAGATTTGCTGAAGGACTGGACTTGGAATGTGGGAAAATAGAAAACTTTGAAATAATTGTGATTAAAGTATAATGTCAAGGCCAGTGCCGTGGCTCACTAGGCTAATCCTCAGTCTGCAGCTGTGGCACTCCGGGTTCTAGTACAGGTTGGGGCGCCGGTTCTATGCCGGTTGCTCCTCTTCCAGTCCAGCTCTCTGCTAGGGCCCGGGAAGGTAGTGGAGGATGGCCCAAGTCACTGGGCCCTGCACTCGCATGGGAGACCAGGAAGAAGCACCTGGCTCCTGGCATTGGATCAGCGCAGGGCGCATTTGGGGGGTGAACCAACGGAAGGAAGACCTTTCCCTCTGTCTCTCTCTCTCACTCTCCAACTCTGCCCGTCAAAAAACAAACAAACAAACAAAAAAGTACAATGTCAAGAGTACAAATGGAAAAAGTAGACAATATACAAGAACACATGGGTGAAATAAGCAGAAAGAAGGAAATTCTAGGAAATAATAAAAAACAAATATTAGAAATTAAAAGACAGTGTAACAGAAATGAATGATGTCTTTCACGCCTGATGAAAATACCTTCTCAGTAGTCTCAACACAGCCAAAGAAAGAATCAGTAAGCTAAAAGATGTCAATAAAAATACCCCAAAATGAAATGTAAAGATCCAAAACAATGAAAATACAAAAGATGTAATGTATGCATAATTGAGATATCAGAATGAAAAAAAGAGAAGAAATATCTGAAGCAATAATGACTGAGATCACCCAAAATTGTTGACAGCCACCAAACCACAGACCAGGGAGTTCAAAGAACATCAAGGGGAATAAATTCACCCTCCCCACAAAAAGCTACACCTCTGAGCACCATCTTCAAATTGCAGTAAGCCAAAAGCAAAGAAAAACTCGAAAAATTTAGGAGTAAAAACACCCACACATAAAGATCACATAAGAATACAGTGAGCTTCTTTTCAAAAACCATGCATGCATGTAGAAAATATTCAAAGAGTAAAGTGACCAACATAGAATTCTAGACCTAAGTAAGTTATCCTTCGAAGGTAAAGGAGTGTCTTTTCCAACATGGACCCGACAAGATGGCTCCCACAAAGAAGGGTGCCAAGAAGAAGTCCGTTCTGCAGTGGTGACCTGGGAGTACATAACATTCACAAACACATCCAAGGAGTGCGCTTTGAGCAGAGTGCCCCTCAGGCACTCAAAGAGCTCCAGAAGTTTGCCATGAAAGAGATGGGTACTCCAGATGTGCACATGGATACCAAGCTCAACAAAGCTGTCTGGGCCAAAAGAATGAGAGACGCCCCATAGCACATCTGCTGGAGATTGTCCAGAAGATGTAATGAGGATGAAGGTTCACCAAACAAGCTCTGCACTTTTCTTACCTATGTACCTGTCACCACTTTCAAAAATCTATAGACAATCAATAAGGATGAGAACTAATTGCTGATTAAAGTTGAAAACTGAAAAAAGTGAAGGGTACATAAAGAAAATCAGAGGAAAACTGAGGGAATCAATCACCAGCAGACTTGCTCTGAGGAAATGTAATAAGATGTTCTTCAAGTAGGAAGAAAATGATAGAGCTCAGAAACTTGGGTCTACATGAAGCATTGAACATCATCAGAGAAAGAAATAAGTGATTTTTTTTTACATACGTTAACCAATTTAAACAGTAACTCCTTGGCAAAAGCAATAACAGGAAGTGCATTAGGTGATTATACTTATAGATAAGTGAAATGAATGCCAGCACAAAGAAAAGGAGGGAGAAATTGGGAATGCTCTATTTATATCATGTAGTACCAGTAGTACATGAAAATGGATTAGTGTTATTTGAAAGTATACTCTGACCAGATAAAAAGGTGTACTATATAATTTAGGGGAGCCAATACAAAAAATATAAAGACATATAACAAAGTCAGAGAGAAAATACAGTGGAATTATATAAAATGTTCAAATAAACTGGGGGGGGGCAAAAAGAAATATTTTGGAACAAATATGAAATAATTATAAATACCATTGATATCAATCCAAATATATCAAAAATTACTTTAAATGTAAATGGTTTAAATATACCATATAAAGAACAGAAATTATAAAGTGGAGAAAAAAAAAAGAAAAAAAAAACATGAACTTATATATTGTCTACAAGAAACCTACTGCAAATATAAGGACTCTGATAGGTTAAAAGTAAATGTATGAAGACAAGCATACTGTGCTATTATTAATCAAAATAAGGTTGGCATATATATTAATTTCATGGAAAGTTGATTGCAGAAAATTATAAGGAATACAGAGTAGGATTACCTAATAATAAAGATGCCAGTGCTACATGATAAGAAAACAGTAAATGTCTGCATACCTAACAATGGCCCAAAGAAAATGCATGAGACAAAATAGTAAGATCTGAGAAGGGAAATAGATAGCAACTGGTGCTTCAAATCAGCAGAGAATCAATACAGATATAATGGACCAGAACCACATTATCAAGATATTTATTTAGTTGATATCTGTAGAATAGTCTGTCAAACAACAACTCAATATACATTCTTCTCAAGAGTCAATGGAAATTCACAAAATAGATCACATTTGGGGCCTACAAAACATCCGTAACAAATTTTTTAAAATGGAAATCATACAAAACATTTGTCACACCAGAATGGAAATAAACTGGAAATCAAAAACGGAAAGATAGATGAAAATTTCCAAAATTTAGAGATTAAAACTACACTTTCAAAGAAAATGATAGCTTGTTTTACATATCATAATGATCAACAATGCCACTGATTTTACTGCAATGTAAAGATTTCATTCATTTTATTGCCAAGATTTATTCTATAGTACATAGAAGACATAAATACGTATATATAATATATATATACCGTATTTTCTTTATTCGTTCATCCAGTGATGGACATCTATGTTGATTCCATATCTTTGTAATTATGATGAGGGCTGCAATAAACATGGAAGTACTGGTATTCTTTCATATGCTGACATCTTTTACTTTGGATATATTCCCAGAAGTTATCACATGTTTTCTCTCATATGTGAAAGTTAAATATATATATATATTAAATATAATACTATAATAAATAAATATAATAAAGCATCCATGATTTTTGAGATTATGTAATTATATATATGTATATTTACAAATGTGTCTTCACTGAATTTTGATCTTTACATAATATACCCTTCTTTCCTCATTTTAGTCTTTGTTTTTAATTTCACATTATATGATATTATTATATCTAACCTACTTCTTTGTGTTTGCATTTTCCTCATGTATATTTAATTCTCAAACTTTCTAAATCTTTCTTTCTGAAAGTATTTATTACATATAGGAAAAATTAATTTTAAAATTATTTAATCTTAATAAATAGCTTCTTTTATTTTAAAAATGAATACTACTATGGGTCAAAACAAATATAAAACTTCAACAACATGTCAAAAGATTTTTAAACATGTGAAATGGTATTTCTGGGTTATATGGAAAACAATACTTAGAGAGAAGTCCACTGATTTGAATAAATAGATAAGAAGAAAAATATAGTATCAATAACCTAAGTAAGTTTCCATCTTTGGAAATTAGAAAACTAGATAAACTTAAAGGAAGCAGAGATAAAAATAATAATTAAGACAGAAATCAATAAAATTGAAATCAGGAACACAATAAGGAAAATAAATTAACTAAAAACTAGTTCTTTAAAAAGATGAATAAAATTGATAAACTTCTAAGACAGGCTAATTAAAAATGAGAAAGAAAATATAAATTGTCAATACTACAAATGAAAGAGGAATCACCACTATTATAGCCATGTATATTAAAAGATAATAAAGAAATATTGTAAACAACTCTATACCCCAAATTTGATAAGTGAGATGAAGTGGACCAACGTCTTGAATAATATAAACTACCAAAACTCACACAAAGTGAAACAGATAACTTGAATGTCACTATATCTAGTAAGGAAATTGAGTTAATAATTAATAAATGTTCAGAAAAGAAGTCACCAAGCCCAGGATTACACAATAACTTCTAACAAACATTTAAGAAAGACATTTCTCTAACTCTTTTAGAAAACAGAAGCAGAGGAAAAACTTCTTTATTAATTATATGAATCTAGTGTTATTACTCTAAAACAAGTTTAAAGCATTACAAGAAAGGAAAACTACATAAATCAGTATCTTTTCTGAGAACTGTCACAAAACTTCAACAACATGTCAGCAAGTCAAACGCACCATTGGATAAAAGAATATACACACCACGACCGAATGGGATTTACTGACGAAGTTTAATTGCATACTGTTAAGTGAATGCGGCCAGTCTGAAAAGGCCACATTTTGTATTGATCTAACTATATGGCATTTTAGAAAAGACAAAATGAAGGAACATCTAAACAGATCAGGGGCTGCCAGTTCAAGGGAGGATGGAGGAGATCAATAGGTAAAGCATGGAGAATTTTATGGGATGGAGAAACCTTTCTGTGTTACAATAATAAAAAACACTTTATTCTATAGTAACTATGCTAATATGAGTATAATACATCAAATACTTGTCTAAACTCTTGAAACATACAGGACACAGAATAAAACTTGACGTATACAAATTTTAAAATAATTTAGGAAATCAGAGGATATTGGGATAGAGAACAGAATATTGCCAAAGAATCCAAATATGTAACAAATGTATCTCACTGCAGGCAATGGGAAATAAGGTGCTAACCTACATAACTTTTAAGTAGATTCTGAAAAAATAAAAGAACTGTATGTAAACTTTGTATTCTAGTTGACAAAGTTGTTACCTATTTAGTATGAGAATAATTCTGGAAAATCTTTACATATATACTGGAATTAAATAATTAAGTAAATGAATAGAGGTTGGTTTAGAAAGTGACAAGTAAGAGGGGAAGATTGGAATTAACCATGATATAAGAATTAAAATTGCCGGCGCCGTGGCTCACTAGGCTAATCCTCCGCCTTGCGGGCCGGCACACCAGGTTCTAATCCTGGTCGGGGCACCGGATTCTGTCCCAGTTGCCCCTCTTCCAGGCCAGCTCTCTGCTGTGGCCCGGGAGTGCAGTGGAGCATGGCCCAAGTGCTTGGGCCCTGCACCCCATGGGAGACCAGGAGAAGCACCTGGCTCCTGCCTTGGGATCAGCGCGGTGCGCTGGCCGCAGTGGCCATTGGAGGGTGAACCAATGGCAAAGGAAGACCTTTCTCTCTGTCTCTCTTTCTCACTGATCACTCTGCCTGTCAATAATAATAATAATAATAATAAAAAAGAATTAAGGTTAATGACATTAGTATGTTTATTTTAACAAAGATACAAAAGGCATATGCAGATATTTCTAGATATGAATAGATAGGTAGATGGATAGATAGACTGATAGGTAGGTAGGTAAGTAGGTAAATAGATAGATAGATAGATAGATATGGCTTAATACTCACACACACACACACACACAGTTTCTTGCATTGTCAGTTTGGGGGTTTTAAAAGTAAAAATACTGAATAATAAGCATACTGCCCACATCTTGGTTTCCAATCAAGGGAACCATCATTCCTTGGTGAAATAGCTGACTAAAGGACCAGAGCAAGAAACATACAACAAAGTCTGAACCCACTGTGTAGTGACAGAGAGCAGAAAGTAAGAAGGTACAAGGAGAAAAAAAATAAAAAATAAAAGCCCAACAATGGTAGGTATCTGTCAAAGAAATCCAGAAGCCAGTGGAAAGAAATTCCAAACATCAAATCTGGAACAACATAAGCAACAAAATAAATAGTGTTGTATTTATCCAAAGCAGAAAGTAAATATTAATGAGTTATTTATATTGAAAAAATTATTGAACAACTAAATGGAGAATAGACACATTCAAGTAATTTAAATATACACTCCACCCTGAAGGATACAGAAAATAATTCCCCATTCCTTAAGTATGAGCTGCACATAAGGACACTTTTCCACAGAGTGCTGAATGGAAAGGGAGAGGCAAAGAGTATTCAGCAGAGAATCCCAACAAATACTACTTGAGTCAGCAATTAATGTTAACATCAACTCACTTATATGATGTGCTAAGGATCTCACTTAACTTCGGTATCTCTCTCCCTAAAGCATATCAAGTTCAGTCTAGCAAGAAGAAAAAACATCAGACAAATCCAAATTGAGAGGCATTCCACAAAATATCTGATTAGTTCTCAAAACTGTCTAGGTCATTAAAAACAAAGTCTCAGAAACTGCCAACACCAGGGGCAGCCTAAGGAACCATGATGACTAAATATTGTGTACCTTAATGACACCCTGCGACATGAAGTGAAAACTTAGGATGTCTGAATAAAATATAGACTTTTGTTAATAAAGAATCAATATTAGCCCATTAGTTGTGTTGAATGGGTCATATAATTAAGATGTTAATAATAGAGGAAACTGGGTAAGAGTTATACAAGAATCCTTGCTATCATTGCAATAATTCTCATTCATCTCATTGAGTCCGGCCGACTGTCCTTTCTACAGTTAAATTTTCTCAGGCTCTCCATTAGTCACACAAAATACTGCTTTCATAGCACCCAACGCTTCTCCTTTATGGCACTTGTCAAAATTAGAACCAAAATTACTTTGCAAATATCAACTTATACTTCAACACTCAAAAGATTGTATATTCCCAAACAAGCCCATCACGGGGTCAGCACATTATAACCTGAGTCTAATACAACATTGTAGTGGGCCTAAGTTAGGAGTTGTTTTATGAATGAATAGATTATGGTTAGTATCATTTTCAAAGCTAATAGCTCTCAGAAGTCCTAAGACCACTAAAAACCCTATTGTAACAAAATTGGCTCCCAGATAATCAACTACGTGATCCTAAAAACCCTAACCTAAATACCTTGGACACAATTTTTTTCTAAATGGGAAATGAAAATCAAAAGTGCTACCGAGTCCCATAAAAGTACATTTTTATTCCTCAACAGTGAACAAAACACACATTTAAATTACAACCTTTTTCCAATTAAAGAAGTAGTCACAATAAAATGTCAAGGACCATTTGATTATACATTGTATGGGTGCTTGGACTACATGTGTCTTGTTCACTACTGCTTGTGTCCAGAATATGTTAGATTTCAGTAGGCATATGTGAATTAAATAGATAAAGGAGGCTAGTTAGCTATGTTCTCAAATCAGATTAAGGCTATATTAATAATCCAACTTTGATATATTAGAAATATCTTATTCATTATCAGTTGTTAAAATTTTATTATAGCAGTCCTCAAAATAGACCTTTCTGATAAGGTACCTCACTCTATACAATGAATGTAACAAAAATTTTACCATTGCTAAGTCAAAAAAATAAGAGGCCAGCACCGCGGCTCAATAGGCTAATCCTCCACCTTGCGGTGCCGGCACACCGGGTTCTAGTCCCGGTCAGGGTGCCGGATCCTGTCCCGGTTGCCCCTCTTCCAGGCCAGCTCTCTGCTGTGGCCAGGGAGTGCAGTGGAGGATGGCCCCAGTGCTTGGGCCCTGCACCCCACGCGAGACCAGAAGAAGCACCTGGCTCCTGCCTTCGGATCAGCGCGGTGTGCCGGCCACAGCGCGCTGGCCATGGCGGCCATTGGAGGGTGAAGCAACGGCAAAGGAAGACCTTTCTCTCTGTCTCTCTCTCTCACTGTCCACTCTGCCTGTCAAAAATTAAAATAATAATAATAATAATAAAATAAGTTAGAATCCACCTTGGTGCACAAACCCCTTGATCTGTACATATTGGCTAAATAGTCTGAGACTTCATTATATGGCTAGGCTAGGTCTTTCTGTTCTCTTCCCATATTGCTAAGCTCTGTTTTTATTATCTTATAAAACTTTGGAATACATTTTCTAATAGTGAGGGGGAAGTTACACACATGGTATAAATAGGATTGGCCCATTAGTTCAGTTTTCTCTAAAAGTGATGTTGCCAAATTTTCCACCATGCAACTATAACAGCCATCCGTGAATCTCAATTATTCCAGGTCCCGTTTATGAACTGTCTTTGTCCTTTTCTCCCCCTCCCAGCAGCCTATCACCCACTTCTCAATAAACAGCTATATGGATTAGGTAATCACAATGCCCCACAATGTCACCCACCCACATACAAATTCAGAAAGACTGGCGAGTCCTCTCAAACCAGGATCTCTTGGGGTGATTAAGCAAGGAGGATCAATGGCCCGTGATGAGTGGTCTATTCCCCTCCTCCTCCTAACCTAGAGCAGCCACCACACTTGTGCTGTTTCACATGTATAAGGTGCAGCCAGGGCCCATTCTGGACACTGGCCCTGCTCCCCTTGCCCAGCCTAGGTTCTGTTTCCTCTACGGCCCAGAGCCAGGTGCCTCCTGTGGCAACGGAAACTCAGCAGGGAGGGAAGGAAGCAGCTGCAGCAGCATGACTGAGGAGAACGTAGTTAACTTGTTCTCAGCCCTGCCCGGCCATGCCCGCCCCACCACAGGGCATGTGCCCACAAGTTGACAGCAGCCAAACTCTGCCCTGCCCAGCTCATATGTTCGGACAGAAAAGCACTAGACAGACACAAATTCCAGGAAAACACAGAGGTTTTCTCTGCAATTAGCATGTAACAAGGGTACTTCAAAAACTTTGTGGAAAAATCTAACTAAATGGTGAATTTATTTTGCTGGAAAAAAAAATTGTAATCCATGCATAATTTTCCCATACTATGTGATTTCCATAAACTTTTTTTTTTGACAGGCAGAGTTAGACAGTGAGAGAGAGAGAGAGAGAGAGAGAGACAGACAGACAGAAAGGTCTTCCTTCCGTTGGTTCACCCCCCAAATGGGCGCTACAGCCAGCACGCTGGGCCAATCTGAAGCCAGGAGCCAGGTGCTTCTCCTGGTCTCCCATGCGGGTGCAAGGCCCAAGCACTTGGGCCATCCTCCACTGCCTTCCGGGGCCACAGCAGAGAGCTGGACTGGAAGAGGAGCAACCGGGACAGAATCCAGTGCCCCAACCTGGACTAGAACCCGGGGTGCCGGCGCTGCAGGTGGAGGATTAGCCAAGTGAGCCGTGACGCCAGCCAATTTCCATAAACTTTTTGAAGATACCCTTATATGCACGGATTTCAAAATGTATTGGTACCAAAATAAGTTTATCTTTAAATTCCATTTCCTCCAATTTTGTGAAGTACTCTCTTGATTAATTCTTCTGCAAAGCAAATACATAGAAGTGCTAATCTCCTCTTTTGCCAAATCATTTTGTAAAATCATAATTTATTTTGATAACACTTGTTTCATACTTAATCCCTTAATGGCATTTCATTGTTCCTGTCCTGACTGGTTACTGTACTGCTTAAAAACTGTCCCTTGTGGAAACCAAAGTGATTGAGGGGGCAGTCCTTGGATAAGAAGGAACTGCTTTGGAATGTTCCCAGTAGTCCAGGCAGGGAGTGTAGAGAACAAGAACTCAATCACAGGCTGCCACACCTTGATTTGCATATCAAATCATGTTACCTTCTTCCAGTCACCAAAACCAAAAGTCAAGGGCCAACCACCCCACAGGTTCCCAGTGCTATCCACTTAGACTCAAATATATAATTTTCACTCCTAAAACTACTATGTATATTATTTTAATAAAACTTCTGCTAGTAAAACCCTATTTCTAAAGACAGCTGTGGCAGGCTATTCCATTAGACCCTGATTTATTAATAACAAAATTTATGGGGTGAGGAGAAAACCAATATGTATTTTTCTTGCCTGGCTTCATTTCCCCGTAATATCTTAGTGACAAGTCTCCTGCTGGCAGGCATTCTGTAGCCAAGAGGAATAAATAAGACACCAAGGTTCAGCCTGTGAAATTCTTTCTTTTTTCTCCCATTCCTCAGCAGTTCTGCTGCTCAGAAATGTGGTTTTCCTTCTCTGACTTGTAAAAGAAACAGTTTGTCTCCTCGCTTCCCCATGTGACTTGTCTTTGGCTCATGCAGCTCTGAGAAGTGTTAAATACAAATAAAGTCCCTCCGTCTTTTTTTGGTCATGGAGGAATCTTCTCTGCCTTGCTTATGGGTGACCAACATGAAATTACACCCTCCTGGACAAAAAGTACTTGCCAGTGGGACGGTCATCACTCAACAGTCCTACAACTGGATCACAAACTGGCTCCCCCAGGCTGACAACTGAATCCATAGTGGGTGCATGTCATGGTTCTTCAACAGTGAGAAGAGATACTCATTTTCATAAAGTCTTATTTGTGAATTGTGTTACCTTAAGTCTCTTATGGATGTCAAATTATTCTGAAGCCCAGTCCTGGGCAAATTGTATATTGAATGTTTGTCTTTCCTGGTGGTTAGCAGAAATTTCTAGGGCCAGCAAGCATGATTCTCTTCTAAATTACTGATCTGTACAATGTTAGTAGTATTACAGGATGATAAGATGAAGAACTGTGAAGAGCCTCAAGATCACAAAGTTCTACTACTGTAATTTTAGTAGCGAAGTCATCAAGAGACAATATCTCACTCTTATCATAAGCAATTCCTTCTCGCGATGCTTATTCCAAAGGACTAACCTCTAGTTCCCAGCCAGAGAATTTCTAATACATGCAAAATTTAAAGATGTCTTAACAGGAACAGGAATTGTGGTGCAGAGCAACACCCACACCCCCTAACAAGGGGCTAGTTCAAGCTCTGGCTGCCCAGCTTCCAATCCAACTTCCTGCTGATGTACCTGGGATGTAGCACATGATGGCTCAAATTCTTGGGTCCCTGCCACCAGGTGGAAGACTCAGATGGAGTCCTGGGCTCCTGGCTTTGACCTCCCCCAACCCTGGCTATTGTGGGTACTTAAGGAGTAAACCAAGGAATGAAAGGAATGGAAGATTGATATTTCTCTCTCTCTGTTTCTCTCTCTTTCTCTCCCCCGTTTCTCCTTCCCTTCCCTCCTCTCCTCCCTTCTTTTCAAGTATATTAAACAATAAGTATTTTTAAGTGTCTTAACAATAAGGGCCATGTTTAAGTTCTTTTTACTTTCCACTACTTAATTCCATACTTTATAAATAAAGTACCTTTCCTAAGAACGATCAACAAAACCTCCATGCATGAAAATGAGCCAGTACCTTTTAAAGATGACAATATTCCAACAATTATAGAATTTGCATTTCTTTTTCTCTGACTGCCTCTCAGCATTTGTGACTCCTCAAGGATTTAATCCAAACAAAGTAGCAGATTTATTATACTGTGATTTATTCCTGAATACCAAATATCTTGCCCCATCTGATTTGAATTCCATTATTCATTCTCACAAGTTCTTATCCACTTTTCAGAAAAATTAATGCATCTTGATGCAGGCAGCATGTCCACATCTGTTTACTTCACCAAATACCAACTGGATCCTTTGCTTATAGTTGTCAAAGCTGAAATTGTATTGAAAATATCCAAGCAAGCTTGTACATCAAACGTCAAATGCTAAATATGCACTGCTCCAGAACACTTATCCTTCAGTGGGAAGATACTTAGCAACCTGACATGACTACCGGTTTCCTATAAAAACATAGATTTTACTGCTAGAGATGGAAAGAGGGAGAGAGAGAGAGATTTCAGTCAAAACAAAAAATTGGTTTAAGTGACATCCATGACAGGTAGAGAAAAAGATGAAATTTCAAACTAAGCTAACCAGAACTGTTAAATCCAGGTAAGACACATTGAAAACTTAAAAAAAAAACCTGTATGTAGGTAATTCTTCAGAAATAGTTAACAGTACAATCATAATAAGTACAGCAGCATAGAAGGGTGTGGTGGAATGAGGTGAAAAGGTCATATCAAGATGGCTGCTGAGGTGAAAAGTTCATGCCAAGATGGCCACTGAGGTGAAAAGGTCATGCTAAGATGGCCACTGACAACAGAAACTGCCTGGCAACCGGCCGAGATTGGATGGCTTCGGAAACCACATGACAACAGAGGAAACCACATGACAACAGAGCCTGACTGAAGGCAGGCCGTGATTGGATGGTTTCAGAAACTGCCTGGCAACAAGAGCCTGACTGGCAACAGGCTGTGATTGGATGGCTTTGGAAACTGCCTGGCAACAGGCTGTGATTGGTTGGGGCATAGACAGCCCCTTGATCGGATTGGCTGGTCTTGGCTATATAAGCTGTTGTACTAACTCAAATAAACGAGTCTGCGGGCTGCTCGCCTCAGGCCTGCTTTCATCCGACTCCTGGGGTCTGTGTGGTGACTCTGCGCCTCTTGCCCCCACCACGCTGCTCCTCTCAGAAACGAACCCACTGCAACATTGTTGAGAAATCAACTGCAACAGAAGGGTACTTCAAAATATCATGGAAATCAAATTAAAATAAGTTTATTTTGATGCAAAAAATGAAATCCATGCAGTTTTTTATACTATGCAGTTTCCATAAACTTTCTGAGGATCCCTCATTAGAGCTAGTTCCACCTCATCATTCAGTTTTTTGAAGTTCTAATACCTTGTAAAGATAACTAAATGAGTTCTTGGACCTGCCTGTATTGTACGTGTGTTCATTTTGAAAATCAGTTCATTCTGCCTGTGTGTAATAGAAGTCACAGGTTATGACAATGGGTAAAGGATTGAGCATCAGAATGAAGATTTCAGCTTAAATTGAGAGGCAAAATGCTATTAATATAATTTCAGGAATAACTTCTTAGACCTTATTTACTATGATCACTGTATGTTTCTTAAAAAGTTACAGGTAGAAAATTAATAAACATATTCCAAGCTTTCTTGGCATTGAGAGGGCTTCCCCAGACTCATACTTTCCCTTTGGGGAGAAACCACAGCAGGAACGTGAGCCCTTTCATACAGGCCAGTGCCACATATGTAAGCAACTTCATCCAATTTTTTGGTATTTGGCAACCTTTTTCAAGCTCACTGCATTCTTTGAAGTGATTTGGGCACATAAATATATCTTCAATGTGACTGTAGGTCCCTATAAGCAATCTGGAAGTATCCTTTTTTTTAAGTTTGCAGGGAGCTTTGAGGCAACAAGAAAGAGGCAAAAATAGATAAGTTTGTGGACTTTTTGGTGTAGTCCTAAGGATTCATCAATGTCTGAGGCTCAAACCTTCCAGAAATGTCTGTGTAATAATAAGACTAACAAAGGCAGCTGAATGCTTGGACTCAAGCATAGGGGGAAGAAATTATTTGCAGCCAAGTGAGCAGACTAGCAACATTTTTAAAAGCTATAATGATATTTGGTTGAAATTTTATCAGAAATGACATTCAAGCTGTTACTTTATTTAAATTTGATACCAAGTTGTGAGGTGGCAGTGAAAAAGTCAGTTTAGCAACCCACACAAAACACTTATCAACTATGATTAACAAAAAATGTTTCCTTATTGAAGTAAACATGATTGCCTATTCTGAATTCAAAGCAGAGGTGCCATTTTCAGGAAGTATGAGGGAACCTCTGAAATGCTTACTGTACCATATGCTTTGATGGTGCTTTATATACCCCGTCATTGAAATGTGAGCTGTTATTCCTTATTTTATAAATGGAAGGAAGTAACAATTGCTTGACCCAAAGGCACGCAATTTGGGACTGACAAAAACTTTAAGCATCTCGGGCCGGTGCCGCGGCTCAATAGGCTAATCCTCCGCCTTGTGAAGCCGGCACACCGGGTTCTAGTCCCGGTTGGGGCACCGATTCTGTCCCGGTTGCCCCTCTTCCAGGCCAGCTCTCTGCTGTGGCCAGGGAGTGCAGTGGAGGATGGCCCAAGTCCTTGGGCCCTGCACCCCATGGGAGACCAGGAGAAGCACCTGGCTCCTGCCATCGGTTCAGTGCAGTGCGCTGGCCGT
Source organism: Lepus europaeus (assembly GCF_033115175.1). Classification (NCBI taxonomy): domain Eukaryota; kingdom Metazoa; phylum Chordata; class Mammalia; order Lagomorpha; family Leporidae; genus Lepus; species Lepus europaeus. The sequence continues at coordinate 153,047,824 of NC_084829.1, read as the reverse complement.
GGCGGCCATTGGAGGGTGAACCAATGGCAAAGGAAGACCTTTCTCTCTGTCTCTCTCACTGTCCACTCTGCCTGTCAAAAAAAAAAAAAAAAAAAAAAAACAACTTTAAGCATCTCATCCCAACGTCAATCCCCAGTAGCAGCATGATTTATTACATTTCTAATACAACGCTGATTTGCCCTGTAGGCTTGTTGACTCGATATACTATATATGCAGATTCTCCTAATTACTTCTTGATATTGCATTCATTACAAACTATTTCACTTCAACTTCATTGCACACAACGTAGTAACTTAAATATGCTAAAAATTCTTTCACATTATGTGATGATTTGAAAGTCTTTCAGGATTTACTTCATTCTGATTAAGCAGGATGAGAAGTTTGCTTTAATCAGTAAGCAGGTAGGTGTTAAATATGGCAATATACAGATGAAGTCAAAAGAAGACTAGTCTTTTTTAATGAAAAAAGTAGACAGAAGTACAAAGGATAATCTGAGAAGCTCAAAGAAATTGTGGACCTGAATTGCAGAGAATGGAGCTGAGTAAAAAGTTCCTTAGAGGAGATACAAGAAAAAGAGAAAATTGGCTTACAGAAAATGATGAGGGAATTGGACACAGGGATAAAGAAATGACAGTTATTTTTCCCATGATGTTATAGTGAAGGAATAGAACACAGAGCTCCTGAAACTAAAGATTTTATTTTTCAAGAAGAAAGCACATTAAGACCGCATGCAGTACAGAAAAGAAAAATTTAAATTCTGATTAAATGTCCTGAATGGAAACAAGAAGAGAAATAGGGAAGAAAGTTCCTAAAGATGCTGCTTGGAAAATTACAAGATTATCACAACTCTTAAAAAGGAATCATTTTTGAACCAAAGAGCTGATTGTTAAAAGAATTTTCTGGTAATTTGGTGATGCTTATAATTTTTAGCCCAATACATGAAAAAAAAGATACAGTCTTATTTTTCCTCAGAATATACTTTTGCAAAATCGGAAATGCTACACCAGAGACTTGACTTTCTTTGAGACAATGAAATTATATAGCTGAAGATTTATATATACTAAAATGGGGGAAACAACCACTTTGGTAAACAGCTCCAATAGAATAAGTTGTTCTGCTTAAGTTTTATAGGAATTTTTATAGAATAAACTTCCAATAGTTATTACCTATATATTATGAGCTAATAATTACTACTGAACACAATAACTGGCTTACTTCTAAAGATATTAAACTATCATTTTAACAATTCTTCCTTGTGCCTGTAAATGTCACTATTCAAAGGAGGGTGAAACTTAACAGAATGAACTTGTTAAAAATAAAGTGTATGCATCTACAAAATCTTAATTATAATTACATATCATTTGTGATCATTTTCAATTGCTCGTGGCAAAGACAAATGATCTTAATGAGGTCCATTAATGGACCGAAGTGTTCTGTTTATGTGTGAGGAGGGACTTAATAAAAGTGTCATCAAGAGCAGGAAGGAATACAGAGTGAACCAAGAGCTAGAGGGGGAAATCTGAGCCATGGTATGACTACAGGTATCATGTGATAGGGTTTCAAAAAATCTGAGAAAAAGATTCTAACCAAAAGTCAGTAAATACTCAGCTGGTAAAATGGTTACTTGTAGTTTTGAGCATGTCAATAAGTAGAAAAATATTAAGAATGTGAGTCTGCTACTTCTAATAATGTTCCTGATCCCAAATGACTCTTCAGTAGTATCCTATTAAGATATTTGTATCGATGTATTATTAGAGCATGAGATTTGTCCCTCCCTAGCATTTCACAAATGTCATGGTAGAAGGCATTACTGATACCATATTTTCCTTTGGTGGGATGAGAAACCTTGGGGTTATTTTCACCAGCTGTCCACCTCTTCCACAAAACAATATAGATTGCAGAATGAATCACTCCTATGATTAAACTGTTTTTAAATAGTGCACACAACTCCAAACAGAACACATGGAGTGAGTTCTGCTGTACTGACAAAGGAGATATATTGAACAAAGGCAAGCAAAGCCAATCCTGTAACATTAAAAGACATCATGTCATGTACTTAAGTGAACCCAAATTTCTTTCACTTGAATTTGAAAGTTTAAAAATTGGAGTGGGCGCTGTGGCTCAGCAGCTTTAAACATCATTTGGGACATCTGCAAACCACATTGGAGCGCTGGTTTAAGTCCTGGCTGCTCTGTTTCCCGTCAGGCTTCTTACTAATGCATCCTGTGATGCAGCAGATGATGGCCCAAGTGCTTTGACTGCTGCAACCCACATAGGAAGCCCAAACAGATTTTCAGGCTCCTAACTTTTGTCTGGTCCTGCACTGTGGGCTGTGGGCATTTGAGGAGTGAACTAGCAGATGGAAAAATCTCTCTTTCTCTCCTTCTCCCTCTCCTTCTCCCTCTGCCATTCAAGTAGATGAATATAAACAAACAAACATTAAAACATTTTTTCGGATGTAATATAAGCTACAGCACCAACCAGCCCCACAGAAGGTACTGGAGTTCCCCCTTCACAGTGTGTCCCAATTGTTACGCTATCCAACAGAACTCCCTGTGCTGACAGAAATGTTCTGCAGCTGTACTGTCAATATGGCAGCCACAAATCACTGCTTAAGATTATTTAATTTGAATTCATTTGCCTTTCAATGGCCACCTGTAACTTGTGGCACCTACAGGACCACACAATAGACTAATTTGCAACAACTGAGAACTATCTCTGATGCTTCACAGTGTTGGGGATAACACACAGCAGCTTTCTCAGCACTGTTCAACTTTGGAGGCATGATAAAGGGCCCTGGGTAACTGGGACCCCAACCTTACCCTCGCCCTGAGAGTCAGTCTTAACTGATCTGGGAAGGAGCCCACAGTAGTATTGCTCTCTGAATCAGAACAGAACATGAGGCACTGAGGCAACATAAGGATGAGGTTCCAAGGACTAGAGCTTCTACCACTGCATTCCTGGATAGAGGCAGCTGTGAGCAGGAAGGGAGGCCTCCCAGGGGTGAGTCAGAGCAGGTGACAAAGGGAGACTGCCCATTCTGAAGTCTTATTGCTTTTGAGAGAAAGTTGGAGGAAGCTATAAAGATAGAAGGCAATGAGACATAACACAGGGACACAAAGCAAAAGGAAAATTCACTGAACACAGGATAATTTCAAGACCTATAACAAGAAAACCAGCTAAGATAATTATTGAAACTATTATAAAGAGAAACCCATTCAGTAACTACACAAGGGTACATCAGAAAGTTCATGTAAAACAGAATTAAAATATTTTATTTTGATGAAAAAATAATTTTAGATCCATGCATATGTCTTTCAAAAGTTCATGAAAAATGTGACTATGAAAAAAAATGCATGAATTTCAAAATGTTTTGTGCCAAAATAAGATTATCTTTAAATTCCACTTTTCATGAACTTTTTAAACATTATCTATTACTAAATTATCAAAATATCTGAGAATAGGCTAAGTCTCAGGGTTAGTCTTTTCTATAAAATAAATTATTTGAACAAGAACTCAAAATTTTGTTATTATATATTTCAATCGGGTAAATATATTTGAGTAAGCATTCCCATGAAATGCAGACATTTTAATTATATTAATGTACTGGTATACTAATGTATTATATGCACACAAGACATATAAGCTAAAATACAATTTTCTACATGACACTAAAAAATAAAATTATTTTATTCCCATACTTGAATAGACTGCATTACCAAATTCCTATTTTGCAAACTACTTTTGAAATAACAACTGTGAAATTTGACAAGAATATTTACAATCTGCCCATTCACTGTCTATTGCTTAACACAGCATCATTAAGACTGAAATCATCTTTTACAGATAGACATACTGTGGCACAAGGAGAGTCTTGAATTCCATAAGTGTGTTGGGTCTCAATAAGTAGATGGATTTTATCATCCCAGGCAAAGACGTTTAAATTTTTTAAATTTAAAAAAATGAGTACTGAGGCTGGCATTTAAGGCACTACCTGGAACACCTACATCCCATTTCAGAGTGCCACTTCTCACTCTAGCTTTCTGATAATGCACAGCCTGAGAGGTATCAAGTGATAGCCCAAATACTTGGGTCCTTAAACCCACATGGGAGACCCAGATTGAATTCAAGGCTCCCAACTACTGCTTTGCCCATTTGCCCAGTTTCAGCTGTTGTGATTATTTGGAGAGTGAACTGGTACATTTAAAATCTCTGTTTCTCTCTGTCTGTCTCTCCCTCCCTCTCTCTCTCTCTGTCGTTTAATCCCTCCCCCAGCCCGCCCTCCCTCTGACCCTGGCTTTCCTTCCCAACCTTTCTCCCTCTTTGTGTGTCTGCCTTTCAAATAAACATACATAACTTTAATAAATAAATAAACTTTTAAAAATGAATGCTACCTATTTGAGGGTGAACATACAGCCAAGGCCTAGGGGAAAGATGCATTTGTGTTTTGTCCTAATCTTTCAATTATAATTATTAGTTTACATGTATGCATTCTCAAATAAAAGACTTGCTGCTGCTATTTACTCTAGCATCTAGGTCTACTATGTCCAATATAACAGCCACTAGCCACATGTTGCTATTTAAATTTACATTGAATTAAAAACTGAGTTTCTCAGTCTCACAAGAAACATTTCAAGTGGCCCAAAGCTCTTTGTGGCTAACGGTTACCAAACTGGGCAGAATACTCTGTCATCACAGAATATTCTATTAGACAATGCTGTACTATATATGTAAAAGGGGCCTTCAACAAGCTTATAGAGAATGAGTATTAGGAAAAAGCTACACATGGATTTCAATGTTTTTGCACTTCATGATGTAATTCCATTTACTTACTGATGTGCCCTCAGAGTATGCTGTAATGGAAAAAGTTCAGAAATGAAAATTAGGCTGCTGTCAATAGAATATAATCTCCATGTAGTTTTGCCTACAGTGTTAATTGGTTCAGTATTCTGCCTTTGGTTCTTCTGTGTCCACATTCATATATTCTTGCAATTGCATGCATTGGTGGCCCCCACCCACAGTTTAGTCCCTCTCTGGCACCATGCCAGGTATATCAGCATCCCTAGCCTGTCAATCTGGTGAAATTAATTAAATCATGCTTTCAGACACAGCGCGGATTACACATCCATGGTCAGGGCCTGTTACAGACAGCTGTGCAGCTCATAAAACATCCTCCTCTCCTCACACCACTCCATGATGGCTGAGTTGGCCAAGTTCCAGGTGTCATGCTTCTGCCCAGGTTCTCCAAGGTGAATCTCAGCCTGGAACTCACTGGTAGTTCAGGGACTCTTTTTATGGCATTTGCCCATGTCTTAGGGATGCACTCCATCTCCAGAGCTCTGCCCTGATGATAGGTACCCTGTTATTCACAGATAGATAGCCTGACACTAGCTAATGCAGCCCTGGCCACCTAAAAACTCGTCTGGAATCAAAGGCACACTCTGCTTTGTTACATGTATTGAATACCTACTTCCTGAAGCCATTTAACTTTTTCCCTTCCTCTGCTGTGCCCGGCCTAAAGGGATCTAGAATCTTCCCAGCAGGCCTCAGCTTCAGTCCTATAAGCTCAAGCTGGAGACTCATGACTGAAGAGTCATGACCTGATTCACTTTAAAAAAAAAAAAAAAAAAAAAGCACACTCCTTTGCCCAGCGAGAGTGGTTAGCAGATGCCCAGGGAGTCTCTGCCAATGTCATTGGATTTTTTTCTCAGAGATTCACTGTTGGTAATGAGATAGCATCCATGACCTTGGTGTCACTAGCACCAAGCTCACCAGCTGAGCTAACCATCTCAAAGTTTCAGGAGAAGTTTAAGGTCACAGAGATTGGGTTGCCTTTATTCCATTTATTTTCCAAAGATAGGGTAAATTACTTTGATTGCAAATAAAAATACTACAACTTTGAGATTTTTCAGAACAGTATGTACTGGTAGTAGATTTGGAGCCAGCAATCAGAATGAGCTTCCATGTATCTGTTAGGAAAATCATCTGAAAAGATACCTGATGACAGCGAGATGTCTTGCTGGGAAAAAAAAAAATGCTTGAAATATAAAATCAAACGCATTTCCCGTTATTACTTTAAGAAAATGCATTCACATAAAAGGATGATGGACAAGTTTTTCTCAGTGGTTTAGACAGTGTTAACTGCTCCTTATTTAGTATTACCCCCATACTATCAAGAAAGGTGGAGAATGTTTATATAGGAATGGAAAAGTTAACTTCTCTACATCTTCATGAAGTAGCTTCTGAGTGACTCACACCAATCATTCGTGCTACAGGGTTAAGCAAGGAGCGAGAAGACTATAGAATTAGCAGCTTATCAATATTCTTGCCATTTGGAGTAGTGGCTGGCTTCCATCATTAGAAATCACAAATGTGGGCCGGCGCCGTGGCTTAACAGGCTAATCCTCCACCTTGCGGGACCGGCACACCGGGTTCTAGTCCCGGTTGGGGCGCCGGATTCTATCTCGGTTGCCCCTCTTCCAGGCCAGCTCTCTGCTATGGCCCGGGAAGGCAGTGGAGGATGGCCCAAGTCCTTGGGTCCTGCACCTGCATGGGAGACCAGGAGAAGCACCTGGCTCCTGGCTTCGGATCAGCGAGATGCGCTGCCATTGGAGGGTGAACCAACGGCAAAAAGGAAGACCTTTCTCTCTGTCTCTCTCACTATCCACTCTGCCTGCCAAAAAAAAAAAAAAAAAGAAATCACAAATGTGTAAGAAATAAACACATTAATATCCAACAAACCATAGAAACCAGTCATTTGCTATTGGTATCTCAATACCATGATGATGAACCTGAATGAGCCCATTCAATGGCATTTGGGAGCTCACCTAAAATATAATTAAATATCAAATGGAGAATAAAATAATTAACAAACTGTTAAGTTTAGGTGCTGGATACAATGCAGATCATATACACCATCGTTATAATAAGACAGCAGGCCAATTACACATACAATCTTTTGGGATAGGAATAAGCAATTAAAACATTTAAACATTTAAATAGAAAAATAATTGCCATGAAACATTCCTGAAAATTAAACAAATCAGAGAAATGTTATCTCACTAAACCTATATAAAATATCAAAGGATTTACATTTTATTCATAAATAATGCAGGTACATTATTGCATTGTGTAAAGAAAAATCATACAAAATTCCCTTTTATAGGCTAAGTGCTGCTAACTCTTTATCAACTACCCTCCAGAATCATTTAGTCATTCATCTATTCACTCTCTTCCTTATAGCACAGATAACCCTATATAGCTTAAAATGCTTAAATATTATGGATAATTTTCTTTCTTCATGATACATTCCATACCAATATGTATATATTCATTATAATTTGTAACACTTGAGGCATAAACTATTTACATATTAATATGATATATTGTCATATCTAGGCCGGCGCCACAGCTCACTAAGCTAATCCTCCGCCTTGCGGCGCCAGCACACCAGGTTCTAGTCCCGGTCAGGGCACTGGATTCTGTCCCATTTGCCCCTCTTCCAGGCCAGCTCTCTGCTGTGGCCCAGGAGTGCAGTGGAGGATGGCCCAAGTGCTTGGGCCCTGCACCCCATGGGAGACCAGGAGAAGCACCTGGCTCCTGCCTTCAGATCAGCGTGGTGCGCCAGCCGCAGCGCGCCAGCTGCGGTGGCCATTGGAGGGTAAACCAATGGCAAAGGAAGACCTTTCTCCCTGTCTCTCTCTCTCACTGTCTACTCTGCCTGTCAAAAAAAAAAATATGATATATTGTCATATCTAAACCAATCACTTTTGGTTTTTTGAATACATATAAATATACATATGTACGTATGTATGATTGGATTTATCCTTTTCTACCTATCTTACCACTTTTGTTGGCAGTTTTAGAAACATCTCATAGTTCTTAATCTCTTCTGATATGCAAAATATGATGTGTCTCAATTAGCAAGTTATTTTCTTTTATTTTGCATTAATATATTAACCAACTACCCTTAAAATATCTTATATTTAGTGAAATAAGCCAGTCCTCAAAAGATAAATATCACATGGTTTCTCTGATTTCTGGCAACTAATATACAGAGAACAAAAACAAATGTGATATATATGAATGAAATTAACATCTCAAAATTTGATTATTGTTTTAGCCCTTGCCTATTATTTAATGGAGGATAAAGCTTGCAGTTGTAAAGTAAAATTAAAGCATGATATGATAAAATTTAAAAAAATAAGAAAGAAATGGGGATAGATTCGAGGGAAGGAGAGAGTTAGCTATAGAATTGTTTCCTTTAATTAATATTCCTCATTATATTTTCTTATATGGGTCTGTTATCTGAAGTTTATATCTATTTTTCTACTGGTAGGTTCAGCAATTCTGCCTGCATTATCATCAACTCCTTACTTAAGTTAGAAATGACTCAGTTTCATGCTGAACACTTATTTACAGTGGTACTTAGTAAAGATTCCTTATCTTTTTTTTTTTTTAACTACTTCTGTTAGTCTAAGGATACTCTAGGCATAATGTCATTATTCTTCCATTAATCAGACCATTCCTCTTTTGTCCTTCTTGTCTTTCAAAGTAGTATCCACTCATCCATACTGCTCTGGGCCCTTTCATTCCTGGAAATTCCCTGGGTTTTCTCCAGCAAGCTCTGCCTTCTCCTCTTTGACTTATTTTCAAATGGACTTGTGTGTTCTGCTGGAGTATTTTATTTTTGAAATACACACAGTGTTTTGGAAATTATCTTGCTGAGGTTTGTACTGTTGCTTTTTTGTTTTGGTTTTTGCAATTATTTGACCTTGTATCAGATAACTCTGATTCTTTTAATTGAATTTAAATCTGAGAAATCCTGTAGGACTGCTGCTCACTCCCCCATTGTCCCAGTTGCTAAAAATTGCAAAATGTAATCAGTGAATAAGCATAAATACAGATATTCAATATATATGGACACATACAAGGCACTTTCTTTGACCCATTACCACTATTAAAAGTCTGAAACTAATATCTCTTTGCAGTAAATAGTACATCTGTTGGAAGCAAATCAATTCCACATGTATGATACTTATAATTAATTCAGGGAAAGACTTAATAAATGGTATACTACAGCCCTGGAGCAAGTAAAAAAAAATTGCAAAATCAGTTATTATTAAAGAAAATGCTTAACAGATTTTTAATGTCATTTAATTAATTGAAATCATATTCATGGAAAGAAAGAGTATGTGTATGTGTCAATGTGCTGAAAACCAAATGGAGCTACTATCCACCTAAAAGAAAAATAGGAAATTCATGGTGAAATGTCAAACTACAAATAAAAATTTAAGAAAATCATCTTATATACATATTTTAATCATCTATAAAAAAGTAGTAAACATAAAAGTTAAAGCTAAAGCAAAAATAAACAGAAAAAAAAAAACAGAGGAATTCAACAGTAAACTTAGACCTAAAGCTTTAGAAAAAAAAAATCTTTAAAGAGTGTTATCTGTCAAAAAATTATTCATCTTGACTATGATATTAAATATTATTAAAATAACTAAATAGCAGCCAGCACTGTGATGTAGCAGGTAAAACCTCTGCCTGCAGTGCCAGCATACCATGTGGGCGTCAGTTCAACCTCCGGCTGCTCTACTTCAGATCCAGCTCTCTGCTATAGCCTGGGAAAGCAGTAGAAGAAGACCCAAATCCTTGGGCTCCTGCACCTAAGTGGGAAACCTGGAGGAAGCTCCAGGCTCCTGGCTTCAGATTTGCACAGCTCTAGCTATTGCACCCATCTGGGGAGTGAACCAGCGGATGGAAACCTCTCTCTCTTTCTCTCTGCTTCTGCCTCTCTGTAACTATGTCTTTCAAATAAATAAATAAATCTTTTTTTAAAAATTCAATAAGAAAGCCTTAATTTGATATAAATTTGCAAATGGGTTTTTAAACCCTAAAACTTGCTTTTAAGTTAATGTACACTTTTATTTATTGTTATGATAGTTGTAGTATTGATGTTGATATTATTTATGACTATAATAAGATTCCCACAGGTCTATTCATTATGCTAAAATAAATAAAAAATACAGGAAAGAGGCAGAGAGACAAGAAGATAATTATGGTATTATAATTATGAGATTACTTCAATTACGCTAATGTAACCTGAATAACAGTGTTAGTCAAGGAATGATTTAGCTAAACTCTAAGATAAATCATCTCTTCTCATTTTTCTATTTCCATCTAAATTGAACATCAATAATGAATGTTTACAAAAGAATAAAACAGGAATACATCTGTGTCTACCTCTAGAAATTAAGGTTGTATAGATAGAGATATATATTTTTTAAAATACTAAGTTGTTAGCTTGGCTCAACTTTATTTGAAATATAGAAGGCAAATTCTATATCTCATTCAATTAAGTCTTCAATAAAAAAAAAGACAAAAAAGATATATAAAATGGAGAGCCATCAGTCAGCTGAGTGTCAGTGCAACAGCAAACCAAAGAGCCCAGGGCTAACTGGCATGGCCACTCTAACTCAAAAAGCCAGCCTGAGATGGGAGTTGGTGATATTACTGGGATAAGAACTGAGGGGCTAGCAGATCCATATGTGAGTCTATACACAATTAAGACTTTCAAGGAAAGAAAACTGGCAGTTAGAAAAATGACATGCAAATACAAACTTCAAGCCTAGTGCAGATGGAATCACGCCAAAGATCAGAAATGAAGGTAGAGCGGAGGGCAGTGCTAGAAATATATGTTAAAACCCAAGGGGTGAGGTCAGGCATGTGCTGAGAATCAACAGTTATCACTGACTGCAGAAACTGCTCTCCCACTGTTCAAAGTAACTGCACACAGAGGTGTATAACTTGTCCTCAAGATGGCCGGGAACAAACCGTTCAAAACGTGGATTATCACAGGGGCTGAAAGCAGCCAACCCAACCTTCTTACCAGATGCAGGAAAAGAAGATCTAAGGAACTCAGAGGGAAACTTCCAATGAGTTAAAGGGAAGGTGTTCATAAACAGGGATGTTTATCAATATTATTATTACTAATATTAATAACTAGCTGCAGATTGATAAAGGCAAAATGGGACAAAATATGCTTAGTAGTTAAGTAGAGAGTTGGGAGCCCAAGATAGCAAAAGGATAATCCGAATGACATGGGGGCTAAAATAGATAGTTAAAAAGGAGAGAGGATACAAGCCAGAGATAGAGCCATGGGAAATGCACACAAGGAAGCCCAGGTGTCCAACAGAGACTGGGCAGGTCCATGCTGAAAGAGCAAATAAGAAAGGGAAGCAGTGGAGGTGTCGGGGGAGGCGCAGCAGAGACTCAGAATGGGGAGGCTGACACGACCCCCCGGTAGACTAGGTTAGACAGGAAATTGAGGGTCCACAGAGCCATAGATAGTGGTGGGACTGGAAGCTTGGTGAACTGTGTTTGAAGTTCCACGCAGGAAGAAAGAGAAGGTATCGGAGAACAGAGTGGTCGGGCATGCTCATGGCATCTACATCTCCTCCCTCCCCCCAACCAGATCTGCAGCTGGCTGGGAGAAGCCATATTGATAATTTACATTTTCAAACATAAGCAGGGGGCTACTGCATTTATCTCATGTGCACACACCCATCAATTATGGAGATCACCTCACCACACCCCCCACCTAAAAATGAGGACCAGAACATTTCAGAGTAATTTTTTCCACACCATGCAAACTGTACAAGAAGAAGTCTTGAACTTTGAAAACTCAAGATTGTTTCAAGCACCAGTGAGAAGTGAGCTGGGCCCCCCAGTAGGTGGGGCTTAGTGCACCAGAGCTGGATTTTTGAAAAACTAAGCAAAATTGATAAAGCACTAACCAAAAAAAGGAGAGAGAAGACCCAAATCAACAAAATTAGAGATGAAAAGGAAAATGTAACAACAGACACCACAGAAATACAGAGAATCATCAGAAAACACTACAAACAGCTGTATGCCAACAAACTGGGAAGGCTAGAAGAAACAGATTCCTAGACGAGTACAACCTACCTAAATTGAGTCATGAAGACATAGAAAACCTAAACAGACACATAACCAAGATGGAAATTGAATCAGTAATAAAGGCTCTTCCAACAAAGAAAAGCCCAGGACTGGATGGCTTCACTGCTGAATTCTACCAGACATTTAAAGAAGAACTAGAAGAACTAACCCCAATTATTTTCAAGTTATTCAAAACAATTGAAAGAGAGGAAATCTTCCCAAATTCATTCTATGAAGCCAGCATCACCTTAATTACTAAACCTAAAAAAGATAAAACAGAGAAAGAGACTACAGACAAATTTCCCTGATGAACATAGGTGCAAAAATCCTCAACAAAATTCTGGCTAATCAAATCCAACAACACATCAGAAAGATCATTCACCTGGACCAAGTGGGCTTTATCCCTGGTATGCAGGGATGGTTCAACATTTGCAAAATCAATATGATACATCACATTAACAGACTGAAGAACAAAAACCATATGACTATCTCAATAGATGCAGAGAAAGCACTTGACAAAATACAACACCTTTTCATGATGAAATCTGTAAGCAAATTGGGTTTAGAAGAAACATTTCTTAACACAATTGAGGGAATTTATGACAAACCCACAGCCAGCATCATAATGAACGGGGAAAAGTTGGAAACATTCCCACGGAGATCCAGAACCAGAAAAGGATGTCCACTATTACCATTGCTATTCAATATATTTCTGGAAGATTTAGCCAGAGCTATTAGGTAAGAAAAAGAAATCAAAGGTATATAAATTGGGAAAGAAGAAGTCAAACTATCCCTATTTGTAGATGACATGATTCTATAAATATGGGATCCAAAAGACTTCACCAAGAGATTATTGAATTCATGCAAGAGTCTGGTAAAATAGCAAGATATAAAATCAACACACAAAAAACAACAGCATTTGTACACAAAACAATGTCACAGCTGAGAAAGAACTTACAAGATCAATCCCATTCACAATAGCTACAAAAATATCAAATACCTTGGAATAAATTTAACCAAGGATGTCAAAGATCTCTATGATGAGAATTATAAAACATTAAAGAAAGAAATAGAAGACACCAAAAAATGAAAAAAAAATTCCATGTTCATGGATTTGAAGAATCAGTATCATCAATATGTTCATTCTTCCAAAAGCAATTTACAGATTCAATGCAATACCAATCAAAATACCAAAGACATTATTCTCAGATCTAGAAAAAATTATGCTGAAATTAATTTGGAAAGAGGAGAACTCAAATTGCTAAAGCAATATTATACAACAAAAATTAAGCCAGAGGTATCACAATACCAGATTTCAAGACATACTACCAAGAATTTAAAAATCAAAATAGCCTGGTACTAGTACATTGGACAGACCAATGGAACAAAATAGAAACACCAGAAATGAATCCAGGCATCTACAACCAGCTTATATTTGACCAAGGAGTTAAAACCAATGCCTGGAGTAAGGACAGTCTTCTCTACAAATGGTGCTGGGAAAACTGGATTTCCACATGCAGAAGTATGAAGCAGGATCCCCACCATACACCTTACAGAAAAATCCATTCAAAATGGATTAAAGACCTAAATCTATGACCTGGTACCATCAAATTATGGAGAGCATTGGGGAAACCCTGCCAGATACTGGAATAGGCAAAGAGTTTCTGGAAAAGACCCAAGAGGCACAGGCAATCAAAGCCAAAATTAACAAATGGGATTACATCAAATTGAGAAGCTTCTGTACTACAAAAGAAACAGTCAGGAAAGTGAAGAGGCAACCGGCAGAATGGGAGAAATTATTTAAACTATTAACTGATAAAGGATTAATAACCAGAATATATAAGGAGATCAAGAAACTCCACAACAACAAAACAAACAACCCAGTTAAGAAATGGGCAAAAGACTTAAACAGACATTTTTCAAAAAAGGAAATCCAAATGGCCCACGGACACATAAAAAATGTTCAGGATCACTAGCCAACAGGGAAATGCAAATCAAAACCACAATGAAGTTTCACTCATCCCAGTTAGAATCACTTTCATACAGAAATCACAAACAAATGCTGGCAAGGATGTGGGTGGAAACATACCCTAAGCCACTGTTGGTGGGAATGCACACTGGTGAAATTATTATGGAATACAGTTTGGAGATACCTCAGAAATCTGAATATAGTCCTACCATACAACCAGCCATCCCATTCCTGGGAATTTACCCAAGGGAAATGAAATCATCAAATAAAAGTTATCTGCACCCCCATGTTTACTGCAGCTCAATTCACATAGGTAAGATATATAATCAAGCTAAATGCCCATCAATGGAAGACTGGATAAAGAAATTATGGGATATGTACTCTATGGAATACTACACAGTGATAAAAAAAATGAAATTTTGTCATTTGCAACAAAATGGGTGAATCTGGAAAACATCATATTTAGTGAAATAAGCCAGTCCCAAAGGAACAAATACCATGTGTTCTCCCTGATTTGTGATAACTAAAAGAGCACCTAAAAGGGAACCTACAAAAGTGAAATTGACACTATGAGATTCAATGACTTGCACAGTCCTTGTCTTAACTGTCAAGGAACAGTTTATTTATTTATTTATTTATTTTCCTTCTTAATACCATTGCTTAAACTCTTTACTTAATAGAATTAACCATATGTATATAAAGTTGATTGAAAATAGATCCCAGTAAAAAATAAGAGTGAGAATAAAAGAGGGAGGAGCTGTATAGTTCTGCATACATTTCCATGGGCTTACTTCTAAAGGTAAAGCTGAAAACTTGCCATGGGACTCCAAATGCCATTAAGCTGGGTGGTAATAATGCCATCTTACATGTTAAAGTGATCATATTTAGTGTTTAATTGATCATATAGATAGGATTAAGTGTCAAAGGGATCATATAAATAAGATCAAGTGTCTGATAATAACAACAGAATTAAAAAGAAGAGAATGTTCCAACGTGGGAAGCAGTCCACACAGCAGACTCAAAGAATGACAATGGCCCTAAACAGCACTCTGATCTCAGAATCAGCCCTTTAGGCATGCTGGTCTGGCCTAAAAGCCCATGAGAACATTTCAGGCATGGAAAGCCACGACATCATGGCAAAAAAAAAAAAAAGTCCTACATGAAGGATCTCTGTGAGTAAGACCCTGGGGGAAAGAAGGGGCCGTCAAGGAAGGATGCACTTTTCTCTGAAGGGAGGAGAGAACGTCCACTTTGCTTATGGCCCTGTCTAAATACTGATGAAGATTGTGTACTCAAAAGGCTTCCATAGCCATGGCAGCTCATGTTAAGAGCCTCGGGTGATAACTGACATCATACATATGAGTGTTAATTGTTAAAGTAACAACAGGAGTCACTGTGCACTTACTCCATGCAGGACCTCTGTCCTTAATGAGATGTACTATGAGAATTAACTGTAAAACTTGTTCTCAGACAGTTCTTTATGTTTTGTGTGTCTGTGGGTGCAAATTGTTGAAATCTTTACTTAGTATAGAGTTGGTCTTCTGTATATAAAGTTAATTAAAAATTAATCTTAATGAAGAATGGAATGGGAGAGGGAGGAAGAGTTGGGATGAGATTAGAGTTGGGAGATTGGATATGGAAGGAAGCTGTAATTATGAAATTTGTGCTCATTAAATAAAAGGTTTCTTTGAGAGAGAGAGAGAGTTTTCTCTGTGATCCAAGGGTGTATTAGGAATATAGGAGGGGCTGGTGCTGTGGCACAGTAGGTTGATCCTCTGCCTGCAGAGCCGAACCCCATACAGGCACTGGTTCTAGGCCCAGCTATTCCTCTTCCAATCCAGCTCTCTGCTACAGCCTGATCAAGCAGTAGAAAATGGCCAAAGTACTTAGGCCCTTGCACCCATGTGGGAGATTTAGAGGACGCTCCCAGCTCCTGGCTTCAGATGGGCCCGGCTACAGCCATTGCAGTCATTTGGAGAGTAAAACAGTGGCTAGAAGGCCATTCTCTCTGTCTTTCCCTCTCACTCTCTGTAACTTAGCCTCTCAAATAAATAAAATATTTTTTTTAAAAAAAAGGAATATAGGAGAGAGAGCCTAAAAAGGTAGGTGTGAGTCAGAAGGTGGAGAACTTTGAATGCCAGGGTTAGCAGGAGGCTGAACTGCAGATTCCTCAGTGTGAGGCCCTACATTTCACACATCACTGGTTATCCAAACACACAATAACTAATTACTTAATAATTCTTACTTAATTATGGCAATTATAGTAAACTGGAATTGCATTTCATTTGGAGTTTAGATTAAGTTCATATGGCAAATTTGAGTATATTTTACATCAACCATCATAATAAACTCATATGGAAAGCTCACTGCAAGCCAAATACAACATTGAAAGCTTTATATCCATTCTTCTGCAATCTTATTAAGCTTATGATATTGTTATTCTTTTTGACAAATAACAGAACTGTCTAAAGAGGTTAAGTATTTTATTTAAGATCATATAGCTAGAGACAGAGCTAAGATTCAAATCCAAGCTAAGATTCCAAAAACTAAGTGATTAAACCACAATGATACACCATGTATTATTAACAATACCTAATATCTGTGTCAATTTGTAATTAATAAAAAGCAATGAAGGGCTTTCAGTCTCAGAATAGCATTACAGGACAGTTAGTATTTTCACACAGATGTTTTCTAAGAGAATGGAACCATTCAGGAGTGATCATTATCTTAACAACATGCCATGTCTCTACAAACATTAACAGGAAGTATAAACCACAAACTACAAAGAGCCAACAAACCTGAGCTTGTTTGATCCCTGGAAACAAAGTCAGAACCAGTGGGTAAGCTGAAATTAGGAGTATTTAGGCCAACTCCAAATCCAGGTCTATTGAGGAAACGATGAGGTTTTGTCGTTTTTATGTAAACTGTCTCTCCATCACCAAGTTGCCTAGTCTCTGAGGTAAGTCAGTGACAACATCTAAAATCCCCTAAGGTCTTCATGACTTACATAATAGATGTTCAAGAAAGGTTATCTTTAAATTATTTAGGTTAGGAAGTTTGCAATGGGCTTGACATATATTATGTTAGCTTTTTATAATAAAACAGCCAACAATTTAAATATAAAATAAATATAATAGTGATTAGCCCCTTAAAGCAAGCTTTCAAAGATATAAATACTTAAATATAATTCTGTATGTTTCCCACTAAGTTTTATTTGCCCAACTAAACATAAATTCAACCACGTGTTACCTCCAGGCCTGACCAGCACATTTGTTTATAAACAACTCTTTGCATACTTTACTTTAGGAACTCTCTAAGGGCTAGGGTATATTTTTGTGACCATCAAGAAGTCAGGCCTCAAAGGTACTGGTTTACACCCACTGGATAATTTTTCAAGCAAACACCCCCAGACCAGCCTATGTGATGTTCACCAGAAACTTCTCAAACATCACTATATTTCTAGCTTTTTTTCTTTTTTTCATTCTACAAAGCAGAAACTAGAAACAAGGCAGTCACTAGCTCTGGGGACTCAAGCCTCAGCCACGTCCATCGCATCGATAATAACAGAGAGTCCAGGTATCTTTGGTTACCTCAACACACTTTGTTCTTGAGTCTTTTCATGTGGTTCAATAACTGTAGCAACAACATGGTCATCGGCTTATGCCACTACAATGATAATAGCATAATCACTTTCAGAAGAGATTCAGTTTTGCACTAATAAATAAACAAAACAATCTTGTTCATCCCAACAGCTTTCTCCATTTCTAATCTGTAGATCATTAAACATATCTGAACATGGTGAAAAACTCTGGCCTGACAGATAAAATGCCTTTTTTGAAATTATATCAAATATTAAATAATATCAACCAATTAAATAATAAGATTTTTTAAAAACAGCCATCATGTACTCCATATAAATTTTATTGGCAACTTCTACAATATAGCTAAACCAAATGTATTGATTGATGTTTTTGTTGAAGAGGACTAGTATTTTGTGTGCACAATGATTCCTAAGTCACAATTTTGGTCTATGGGATACTAACACTTACTATGCATGCACCTATCATTCATGATGATCTATGTCATTAAAAGGTCAGCGAGAGAGTGTAGTACAATGAAAAGAGCATTGAACCACAGTCAGGCAACTTGGCTTCTTGCCTGAGCAGTTAAGGAGCTATACGACCTGGACAAGAACAATGAGCTGAAAAACAAAAAGGCAGACTAGGTGATCTTCAGTTCTTTTCAGTCCAAAAATATTTATTACCCTAATTACAACTATTGAAAAAAAAAAAAAAGAAGCAGCAGCAGCACAGGGAAATTCTTGGAGTCTTAGGCTTACAGAATTTAAAAGTTGTAATTCACTCATATAATTAGTATACCAAAATTTCTAAAGTTTTTAGGTTCTATCATCAAGAGTCCTTACAGCATATCAAGAATCATCTAATTTTTTGAAAAGCAAATTATAGGAACAAGAGAAACACATTCTAAAATGTTTGCCTGGCCTTGAGACACTGCCAGCATTTCTTCTAACTTTCAAGGTAAGATATAGCCATTTTTAAAATTCATCTGAGGCCGGCGCTGTGGATTAACAGGCTAATCCTCCACCTCGCGGGACTGGCACACCGGGTTCTAGTCCCGGTTGGGGCACCAGATTCTATCCTGGTTGCCCCTCTTCCAGGCTAGCTCTCTGCTATGGCCCGGGAAGGCAGTGGAGGATGGCCCAAGTCCTTGGGCCCTGCACCCGCATGGGAGACCAGGAGAAGCACCTGGCTCCTGGCTTCAGATCAGTGAGATGCGCTGGCCACAGCGGCCATTGGAGGGTGAACCAACGGCAAAAAGGAAGACCTTTCTCTCTGTCTCTCTCTCTCACTATCCACTCTGCCTGTCAAAAAAAAAAAAAAATTTCATTTGAAAGAGAGGGAGGGAGGAAAGGAGAGAAAGAGAGCAAATATGCTTCTATTTCCTAGTACACCCTCCAAATGCCCATAAACATGGGGACTAATCTGGTCTGAAGCCAGGAATTGGAAACTCAATCAATGTCTCCCATGTAGGTGGCAGGAATCCAATTACTGGAGCCAACACCACTGTTTCCCAGGGACTGTATGAGTAAGAAGTTAGATTCAGGAGTTGGAGCTAGATATACAACCTGGGGCTGCAATATAGGATATGGATCTCAACCAGCATCTTAACCACGAGGTTAAGTAAATGAGATCACTGTTTTTCCTTCTTCTAAGAGACAAAATGGGGAAAGGTATTGTGCAACAATGTGTTATGTGGCCACTCGGGATGACCACATCCCATGCTGGAGTACCTGGGACAGACTCCCACTTCTACTTGTGATCCAGCTTCCACGTAATATCCCTGGGAAGCAGCACATGATGACTCAAGAACTCCCTGCCACCTTTGCAGGAGACCTGGATGCTGATCCTGGCCGTTGGCTTCAGCCTGGCCCAGCCCCATCTGTTGGGGACATTTGGATAGTGAACCAGCAGATGGAAGCGATCTCTCTCACTCAGATAAACACCCCTACACTCTGCCACTCAAATTAATAAAAATAAATAAATGAACTTTTAAAAAAGATAATAACCTCCACATAGGCTATCAAATCACTCAAGCATAAAAATTTAATCAAAGTTTTTAGTTCACAATAGTTTGTTAGGATTATGTTTTGTGTAAGTTTTATAATAATCACAAGGCTATAATAGAAATGCAAAAGTCAAAAAGAATCCTAAGCACATCATAGAGAAAAATCACATAATGACAAAGAAAAATAGAAAAAAATAAAAGAAAAGAGGATCTAACAGAAAATAAAAAGTAACAGTAGTACATCCTTACTTATCAATGATCACCTTGAATGTAAACTGATCAAATTCTATAAACAAAAGACAGACAGTAGGGAGATCCCAGCTGGCTGAATAGGATATAGCCACACTAACTTAGGCTGCTCTGAGATATGAAAAGAACAAAGAACGGACTATGTTTCCAGGGGTCTGACTGATGAAATTTTGGGCAAAGAAGTTAAAAAGGAAAAATGAAGACTCCACAGGACAAGAAGAGAGAAAACAGAAAACACTACAGCCAGCCATGTGGTGCAGTCAGCTGCCATCAGTGGTAGGAAGAAATTGCCGACCGCCCTATGACCTGCAGTTTCAGCTGAAAGGGAATTCCACAGTCACACACTGACTAGGGTCCGAGCAACTTCCAGGCTTGGATCAGGGATGCCACCTTGCGTCCTTCCCCTTCCCCTCTCCCACAGAGCAAACTATACTCAGCAGCAGAAAGCCACACAGCTTGCCTCTGCTCTCCCACTAGCATCACAGCCAGAGTCAAGGCAAGCTGTGGGGCAAAAAACAGATCCACCGTATCCTGCAACTGTGAGAGGTTTTGGGCATCAGCCCCAGAGCTACGCTCACACTCTACGTGAGCAAGAGAGATTAACCTTAGTTTCTGGGGGCTAACACCAAAATTAGTGCATAAAAAATCTGTTCCTACACTCAGAGATCTAGGTAATGACCCCACTATACCCTGAGACCCCAGGATTGTAATATTTCGTTCTAAATTTCTCAGTGCCGCTGGAATCTACTCAGTAGTGCACATAGGGAAGGACCTACCTGCATTCCACCTCTCTGGACTCCTACCTTCCAGAGTAAAATCTCATGTATACCTTGTAGTCACTCTGTCAGACTGTACGAGGGTTCAGTTCACATCCCCTAATGCTAAGAATAGGGTAGTCAGTATTATAAGTCACAGCACAAGTTGGACTTTCCTAGCAGGACCTCAGAAAGGGTCCATATGTGTCACACAGTACTAGCACCACAATAATTGCTGCCACAAGCCCCAGAATCACTCAGACTTGCCAGCAACAACACAATAAGCAAAAGTAAAGAAAGAAGAATGAAGAAAGTCTACAAAAAATATGGAATATCATCACATTTTAAATATTCATTTATAGGCATTCTAGAAGGAAAAGAAGGCATTGAGAACCTGCTAAATGAAATAATAGTTGAAAATTTCCCAGGTCTTGAAAG
Source organism: Lepus europaeus (assembly GCF_033115175.1). Classification (NCBI taxonomy): domain Eukaryota; kingdom Metazoa; phylum Chordata; class Mammalia; order Lagomorpha; family Leporidae; genus Lepus; species Lepus europaeus. The sequence goes on along the minus strand of NC_084829.1, from coordinate 153,026,866 downwards.
AGACATGGACATCATCCAGATTCAAGAACCTCAAAGAACCCCAAACAAACTAAAAAAAAAAAAAGAAAAAAAAAAAAAAGCTTCTCCAAGGCATATTGTTGCCAAATTGTCAAAAGTTAAGGACAAAATGAGAATTCTAAAGACACTAAGAGAAAAGCATCAAGTTATATATAAAGGAAAACAAATTAGATTAACACCAGAATTCTTAGTGGAAACACTACAGGCCAAAGAGGATGAGATAATATATTCAAGGTCTTAAAAGAAAAAACTTCCAACAAAGAAATTTTATCCCAAGAAATTATACTTTAAAAGTGAAGAAGAAATAAAGTATTTTCCAGAAAGGCAAAACCCAAAAAAATTATCACTACCAGACCAGCCTTACAAGAAATTATGAAAGGTATCCTGCATTAGAAGTAAGCATCATGAAAACACATAACACCATCAAATTCACTAACAGAGCAGGTAGAATCATTGTCCAACCAACAAATTAACAGGTCTTAGTTCTTATCCATTTTTTTCCTTTTTTGTAAAGATCTTATTTATTTCTTTGAAAAGCAAATTTACAGAGAGAGAGAGGAACAGACACAGAGAGATCTTCCATTCACTGGTTCACTCCCCAAATGGCTATAATGGCAGGAGCTGGGCCAATTTAAAACTGGGAGCCAAGAGCTTCATCTGGTCTCCCACATAGGTGCAGTTGCCCAGACACTTGGACCACCCTCTGATGATTTCCCAGATACATTAGTAGGGAACTTTAGAAGTGGAGCATCTGAGACTTGAACCAGACCCATATAGTATGCTGGTTTACCTACTGCACCACAGCACCAGCCCCAGTTCTTATCTATTAGTACTAACCTTGATGTAGATCGATTAAATTCACCAGCCAAAAGATTCAGATTGGCTGAATGAATAAAAAACACGACTCCACAATATACTGTCTATAAGAAACTCACTTCACAAATAAAGACACACAGAGACTGAAAGTGAAGGGTTGGAAAAAAATATACCATGCAAATGGCAATCAAAAATAAGCAAGCATAGCTGTTCTGATATCAGATAAAGCAGTTTTTTAATCAACAACTGTAAAGAGAAATAAAGAACATTATATTTAGATAAAATGTTCAATTCAGCAAGAAGCTATATAAGTCATAAATATATATGCACCTAAAACAAGACCATCTAGATATATACAGAAAATATTATTATACATAAAGGGAAAGATAGATTCCAATACAATAATGAGTGATTCCAACACCCTGCTTTCATCATTGGAAAGAGCACTCAGACCAAAAATCAATAAAGATACATCAGAGTTGAAATATACTATTCAGCAAATGGGCCCAACAGATATTTACAGGACATTACACCCAACATCTACAGAATAAACGTTCTTCTCATCAGCACATGGAACATTTTTAAGGATAGACCAATATATTAGGCCACAAATCAAGTCTCAGCAAATGTAAAAAGATTGAAATAATATCATGTATCTTCTCAGACCATACATGGATAAAACTAGAAATGAAAAACAAGAATATAAAACTCATAAATACTTGGAAATTAAGCAACATACTATTGAGTGATCAATATGTCACTGAAGAAGTTAAAAAGGAAGTAAAAAAATTCTTGAAATAAATGAAAATGAAACACAACATATTAAAAACATGTGGAATATAGCAAAAGCAATATTTAAGAGGGAAGTTTATAGCATTAAGTGGTTATATTTTTAAAAAGAGGAAATGTCTCAAATTAAAATTTAATTATGCAGCCAGCACCATGGTTCACTAGGCTAATCCTCTGCCTTCGGTGCCGGCACACCGGGTTCTAGTCCTGGTTGGGGTGCCAGTTCTAGTCCTGGTTGCTCCTCCTCCAGTCCAGCTCTCTGCTGTGGCCTGAGAAGCCAGTAGAGGATGGCCCAAGTGCTTGAGCCCTGCACCAGCAAGGGAGACCAGGAGGAAGTACATGGCTCCTGGCTTCAGATCGGCACCGCACACTGGACATAGCGGCCATTTGGGGGGTGAACCAACGGAAAAGGAAGACCTTTCTCTCTGTCTCTCTCTCACTGTCTAACTCTATCTGTCAAATAAATTTAAAAAAAAAAACTATACTATATCAAACTCAGAAGCTTTTGCACAGCAAAGGAAATGATCAATAGAGTGAAGAGACCTCCAACAAATGAGAAAAAAGTATTTACAAACCACCTATCTGATAAAGGATTAATATCCCCAAAATATCAGTGACTTTCAAAACTCAATACAAAAATACAGCTGAGAAATAGGCAGTGGACTTCAATAGGCAATTCTCAAAAGAAGAAATATAGATAGCCAACAAACATATGAAAAAATGTTCAATATCACCAGCTGTCAACGAAATGCAAATCAAAACCACAATGAGATATAACCTCATCCCCATCAGAATGGCTAAAATAAAACACAGGGAGTTACAAATGCTGGAGAGAATGTGGAAAAAGGAGAACACTTATACACTGTTGGTGGAAATGTAAATTAGTGCATCCAGTGTGGATATTTCTTTAAAAACTTGAAATAGTCTTGCCATTTGATCCAGCAATCCCTCTACTAGGTATATATGCAAAAGACTTGAACACAATGTATCAAAAAGATACGTGCACCACCATGTTCATAGCAGCATGGTACATACACAATAGCCAAAATTTGGAATCAACCAAAGTGCCCATCATCGGGTGAATAAAGAAAATGAGGTATGTGTACACAATGGAAAGTTATTCAAATATAAAAAATAATGAGATTCTGCCATTTGCAGCAAAATAGATGCAACATGTTGAATGAAATAATCCAGACCCAGAAAAACAGATACTGCATGTTCTCCCTCACATGTGGGAGCTAAAATTTAAAAAACAAAGAAAAAAAAAGAAAAAAGAAATAAATTGGTAGCTTTGGGATCTACATGGAAGGAAGGCCTATACTTCCAGGAATGGAGAAGTCCCTACCTGTACTTCCAGGGAAGAAGTCTTTGTCAAGGTCCCTGTGGGTGCCTAAAGGTCAACCAATGAGGATCAGACCCGCCTCAACCTTTAAATCCCATGCCCTGAATCTATAAAAGGAGCCCTCCCAACCTCTGATGCACGACTTCCCCGGACCCCGCTCTGTTGCTCCGTTGGAACCGGGGAACCTCGCCAGGGAGCGGAACCCCAATAAAAACCTGTGAGTTAACTGATTCGTCTGCCTGGGAAGATTTGTTACGCAATGGACACCTTGCATAAATGTCTGTGTGTGTCAGGACTGCTGCAAACATAGTTTTGTAAAACTGTTTTATAAATTTGTCAAACCAGTGGTTAAGAATGTTATGCTACTATAGTTTAAATTATCAGTGATTACTTTAAAATGTACTGTAATTGATGAAATGGTCACTTTTCCATCAATTATTGCTAATAGCTGCTGTCAACATTGCCACTAAATTAGGGTCTTTTAGGTTTTTTTCTTACCAAACCTCTCATTTGGTGAAGTACTAAGCCTTTTGACTATAACGTAAATTTGAAATGATATATCAAAAACCAAAAAGAGATGGAAAGAAGATGGGCGAGAGAGTAGGTAAGGTAGGGAAGAAGGGAATACCATCATGTTCTTAGAATAGTATTTACAAATCACGTTGAATCTTTAAAAACTATTTACAAACTAAAAGTAAAAATTTTTAAAAACACGCAGACAGTAACTGAATGGCTAAAATATTAACAAAACCCATTGATTTCCATGTCTATTTTTGTGCCAGTACCAGGTTATTTTGATTATAACTGTCCTATTTATGTATTGAAATCTGATACTGTGATGCCTCCAGCTTTGTTTTTGTGCTCTCCTATGAATTTTAGCATCACTTTTTGTAGATCTGAGTAGAATGTCATTGGTAATCTGATTGGGATTGCATTGAACCTGTAAATTGCTTTTAGTAGTACGGACATTTTGATGATATTAACTCTTCCAATCCACAAACATGAAAGCTTTTTCCATGTTTTTGTGTGTGTCTTCTTCTATTTATTTCTTTAATGTTTTGTAATTTTTATAGAGATATTTCACCTCCTTTGTTAAACTCATTCCAAGGTATTTAAATTTTCTGTAGCTATTGTGAATGGGACTGATCTTACAAGTTCTTTCTCAGCCATGGCATTGTCTGTGTCTGCAAAGGCTATTAAATTTTGTGTGTTGATTTTTTTTAAGCTTTATTTATTTTATTTGAAAGTCAGAGTTACACAAAGAGAGGAGAGGCAGAGAGAGAGGTTTTCCATCCACTGGGTCACTCCCCAGATGGCCACTACAGCCGGAACTGCACTGATCTGAAGCTGGGAGCCAGGAGCTTTTTCCAGGTCTCCCACCCTGGCCATCTTGTACTGCTTTCCCAGTCCATAGCAAAGAGCTGGATAGAAAGTGGAGCAGCTGGGACTAGAACCAGCACCCATATGGGATGCTGGCACTTCAGGCCAGGGTGTTAACCCAATGCTCCACAGTGCCGGCCCCTCATGTGTTGATTTTATATCTTGCAACTTTACCAAACTCTCTTAAGAGGTCCAGCAGTCTCAAAGAGGAGTCTTTTGGTTTCCCTATAATAGGATCATGTCATCCGCAAACAGGGATACTTTGACTTCCTTTTTTCCAATTTGTATCCCTTTTTTTTTTTTTTTTTTTTTACTGCCTAATGGCTCTGGCTAAAACTTCCATAACTATATGGAATATGAATGTTGAAAATGGGCATCCTTCTCTGGTTCCAGATCTTAATGTAAATGCTTCCAACTTTCCCCATTCAGTATGTTATTGGCTGTGGGTTTGTCAATAGAGACCCAGAAATCAATCCATGCATCAACAACCAACTTTGACATAGGAGCCAAAATCAATCCCTGGTACAATAAGTCTCAAACAAATGGTGCATGGAACATTGGATCTCCACATGCAGAAGTATGAAACAAGACCTCTACTTTACACCTTATACAAAAATCAACTCAAAATGGATCAAGGACATGAATCTATGTCCTGATACCATCAAATTACTAGAAGAGATCATTCGTGAAATTCTGCAAGACCTTGGCATAGGCAAAATCTTCTTGGAAGAGATTACAGAAGCACAGGCAATAATTGCAAAAGTAAACAAATGGGATTATATCAAGGTAACAACCTTCTGTACTGCAAGGAAACACTCAGTAAAGAGGCAACTGACAGGATGAGGGAAAATGTAAACTATGCAACTGATAAAGGATTAATAAATTCAAGAAACTCAACAACAGAACAAACAATTCAGTTAAGAAATGGGCAAAGGTCTTGAATAGGCATTTTTCAAAAGAGGAAATTCAAAGGGCCAACAGACACACAAAACAATGCTCATCAGGATCACTAGCCATCATTGAAATGCAAATCAAAACCACAATGAGGTTTCACCTTACCCCAGTTAGAATGGTTCTCATACAGAAATCAAAGAACTATAAATTCTGGTGAGGATGTAGGGTAAAGGTTACCCTAATACACTGTTGGTGGAAATGTAACCTAGAACAACCATTGTGGAAGACAGTATAGAGTTTCCTCAGAAATCTGAAAATCGATCTACCTACTATATGCTCCAGACATCCTATTTCTAGGAATTTACCAGTAGAATTGAAATCAGCATATGATTATTTGTATCCCTATGTTTACTGCAACACAATTCATGATAGCTAAGATATGGAATCAACTCAGCTGTCCACTAACCAATAACTAGATAAAGAAAATGTGGAATATATATACTATGGAATATCATTCAGCCATAAAAAATAATGAAATCTTGTCTTTTGCAACAAAATGAATGCAACTAGAAATCATTATACTTAGCAAAATGAGCCAGTCCCAAAAAGACAAATATCATGTTTTCCCTGATTTGTGGTAACTAACAGAGTACACAAAAATGTAACATATATGACCAAAATTAACATTTTTTTTATATTTTTTTTTATTTGACAGGCAGAGTGGATAGTGAGAGAGAGAGACAGAGAGAAAGGTCTTCCTTTTTGCTGTTGGTTCACCCTCCAATGGCCGCTGCGGCCGGCTCACTTCGCTGATCCGATGGCAGGAGCCAGGTGCTTCTCCTGGTCTCCCATGGGGTGCAGGGCCCAAGCACTTGGGCCATCCTCCACTGCACTCCCAGGCCACAGCAGAGAGCTGGCCTGGAAGAGGGGCAACCGGGACAGAATCCGGTGCCCCAACCGGGACTAGAACCCGGTGTACCGGTGCCGCAAGGAGGAGGATTAGCCTGTTAAGCCACGGTGCCGGCCTCAAAATTAACATTTTGAGATTAAATAATTATTTACAGCCTTTGTCTTCACTGTTGAGGAACAGTGTCTTTTTTTTCTTCTTACTATTTAATGAATTATTTACTTAATGGAGGGTTAAGATTATGATTATAAAATAAACTGAAAGTATGTCATTATAAAAAAATTAAAATAACAAATAACAAAACCCAACTGTATGTTGCCAACAATTGATTCACACATTGGCTAATGGTGAAGGAGTAAGATACACCATGCAAGTGGAAGCCACCAAAGAGCAAGATATTTATACTTAGTCAGATAAAATAGACTTTAACTTGAAACTATAAGATAAGCAGTGAAAGCCATTATATGAGGATAAAAGGGTCAATTCTTCAAGCGGTTATAAAAACTATAAATATACAGCATCCAACATCAGAGCACCTAAATATATAAAGCAAATATTAATAAACATGAGGGAAGAGATAATGTCATGATTTAAACAGAACTTGGCTACCCAAACTCATGTAGATGTCTAAATATTAAAGTCTTAGATTAATGAATAATGTGTTAATTGTTGATATTAAGGACAGAGGCTTGATGGCTTGATCCAATTATGGTATAAACCTCTTTACTAAGTATCTCCTCTGAGGTATTTTTTATATATCAGCAAAAAGCTGATTAATGCAGAGATATTATAATATAATAATAGGAAGGGGCTTTAATACTCTACTTCCAGCAGTGGACAGATCATTCAGACAGAAAATCAATCAGTATGTCTCCCACTTAAACTACCTATTAGTTGGGGCCAGTGCTGTGGAACCACAGTGCCTGAAGTGCTGGCATCCCATATGGACACCGCTTCTAGTCCCGGCTGTTGCTCTTCTGATCCAGCTCTCTGCTATGCCCTGGGAAAGCAGTGGAAGATGGACCAAGTCTTGGGTCCCTGAACCCGCGTGGGAGACCCAGAGGAAGCTTCTGGGTCCTGGATTTGGGTTGGCACAGCTCTGGCCGTTGCGGCCATCTGGGGAGTGAACTAGCAGATGGAAGACCTCTCTCTAACTCAATTTATTCACTCTATTAATTCATGCATATAACTCTTTATTGACTGCCTGTGATATGTAGGCTCTGACCCAAGTGTTTATTATATACATCTGTGAACAAAATATACAAACACACTTTACTTACTTGTAAAGCTGACTTTTAAAGCTTACATTTTAGTGAGAAGACAGACATAAGAAACAAAATTTTAAAATTAACTACATGATATGAGTGTTGGGGGTGAGTCAAACGTTTTGGCTTAAGTGGTTTGCAACATGGAGTAAGATGACAGAGAAAGCACTGAAGACAGGGAAATCAGATTTAGGCTTGAACAAATTGAATCTGAGATATTTTAATTATTTTCATACCCCAGTGAAGAGGAAATGAACAGTTGTACATATGAGTCAGTGACTTGGGAGAGGGTTTGGGCTGGGATTATGAATTTAGGGGTTATCAACATACAAGTGGTATTCAATGCCATGGGACTAGATGACATCACCAAGAAGTATAAGACAAAGAAGAGAAGAGGTCTCCAGACTGAACCCTAGGGCACCCCAACATTAAGAAGCCAAGAGGGCCTTCTCTCACCAGGTATCCTCTTGAGAGTGACATTATCTTTAAACCCTGCATAGCAATCCCTGATATGCCAAGGCTATGCCCAGGGAAGACAGGGCAACCTGGAATTCAAACTATTTCCTTAAAATCAACCAACTTTCAGTGACTACCCAAAATGCTTCACTGTGGGAGCAGACACATGTGGGCTCCATGCAGAGTGCAGCAGATTCACATGTCACTCCAAGGAAAGGCCAGGGTGCCTATCAGAAAGTACACCATGATACACAAGGCCATCCAAGGGTCTCTGGCAAACAACCCAGCCCTGGAGAAGCTATTGGGGAAATAGCTTCTGGGGAAATGTGGGCTTTTTGTCCACCAAGGAGGATCTGTGATCAGGGTCATGCTCCTGGCCAATAAGATGCCATCTGCCACCTGTGCTGGTGACACTGTCCATAGAGAAGTCATGGAACCAGCTCAGAACACTGGTCTGGGGCCCAAAAAAGCCTCCTTTTTCCAGGTTTTAGTCACCCCCAATAAAACCTCCAGGCCACCACAGAAATCCTGAGTGACATGAAGCTGACAGAGACAAAGTGGGAGCCAGCAAAGTCGCACTGCCGCACATACAGAACACCTCCCTCTTCTCCTTTAAGCCGATCATAGAACAGCTGTCCAACAATGGCAGTATCTACAACGCCAAAGTGATTGACAACATCAGTGGGAATTCTGTATTCTTGAGTCCTGGGTGGAGGGTGTCCTCACATTGCCAGTGTTTGTCTGTAGCTTGGTTACCTCCCTATTGCCACAGTACCTCACTCTGTCATCAGTGGATACTAGTGAGTCCTGGCTTTATCTGTGGAGACTGAGTATACCTCCCCACCACAGGTACTAAGAAAATCAAGGACTTCTTAGCTGATGCACCTGCCTTTGTGGCTATTGCCTCCATAGCCTCCATGACCATCGCTGCCACTGATGCTGCTATTGCCAATAGGACATTAATCTTTGGATTCAGGTGATCCCATCACACTGTCAAAGTTGCTCAATCTACATTAAGGTATCTGAAAGTAACACAGTTTTTACAAGGATAATTCTGCTCCCTATCAACTGCACCAACAGTCATAGGGGCTTTCATCTTTCTTTCATCCCCATCAGGTAGCTGGGTATAGCTATCAAGGACATCCCCTGCATAATTATTCATCCTATTTTTATCATGCATGCTAAACTAATGGACATTTCCTTTGCCATGGAAATTCATAGCCATAATTCCTTTGTCTTGGAATATGGTCTCACTGATTATTTTGTCTGACATCAATGTGGTTGTTACATACTGACACCTTTCACACTCCTTGCTACTACCAGAGCTGCCACCACTACTAAAGCAGAAATGAATAGCTATCCATGGGTCAACTATGAATCTGCTTGGCAAATTCCCTTATCTCCCAGGTCAAAAAATAATTGATGTCGTAATCACATCCAGAAGAATAAGATGGCTAATTACACCCCACTGAAGTGTATATATGTATTTGTGTCATATGTTTATATGTCAACCATATTTTTAATCAATTTTTCATGACAAATGTGAGTGGTAGCATAGCAAACCACAATAAAGAGGTATGCTAGAAAGAAAAAGAACTCTGGGGTACAGAAGGTTAAGCTGCTTGCCTTGCCAGCATCCCATATGGGTGCCAGTTCAAGTCCTGGCTGTTCCACTTCTGATCCAGCTCCCTGCTAATGTGCCTGGGAAATAAATGGAAGACTGCCCAAGTGTTTGGGACCCTATGCCCATGTTAGAAGTAGCTCCTGGCTCCTGGCTTTGGCTTGTCCCAGCCCTGGCTGTTGTGGACATCGAGGGAGTAAAGCAGCAGATAGAAGATATTCCTCCCTCTTTCCCTTCCTCTCTCCCTCCCTCTCCCGACTCTCCCTCCTTCCATCTCTCTTTGTAATTCTAACTTTCAAATAAATAAATAAATTTTTTAAAAGAGAAAAGAAAGAATGAAAAAAACACTTTGAGGGACCAGCGCTGTGATGTAGCAAATGGGGCCACCACCTGCAGTGCCCATGTCCCATGTGGGCACTGGTTCGGTCCCGGCTGCTCCACTTCTGATCCAGCACTATGCTGTGGCCTGGGAAAGCAGTGGAGGATGGCCCAAGTGCTTGGGCCCCTGCATCCGCATGGGAAGACCTGGAGGAGGCTCCTGGCTCCTGGCTTCTGATCAGCTCAGCTCCATATGTTGCGGCCAATTGGGGAGTGAACCAGTGGATGAAAGACTTTCTCTCTCTCTGCCTCTCCTCTCTCTGTGTAACTCTTTCAAGTAAATAAATAAATCATTAAAAAGGAAAAACACTTGGAGTCCAAAATATAGAATTCCAAGCTCACTTTTGCTCCATAGCTGTAGGTCTTGGTTTTCTTATCTAGAAGATGATGAGGCTGGGTTGGATCAGTGATTTGCACACTGTGCTCCTTGAAACTGGAGTTCCAAGGTTTCTCATGAACACCATGTTCAACTGAGGAAAGGCTATGACAAACCAGTCTGCTTTAATTTGTTTTTCTACACTGAGGATCTGCTTCTCCTTCTAAAGAGTTTGATTGGTGGAAAACGTTGCAAAGCATCAGATTTGTTTACTAATGGTCCTATATTTGATTCAATTCCTTGATTCAGAATGTTTCTCATTACAAATGCAGAAAGATGTAGAGGAAATCTTTGGATATATTAATCATGTCTATGATATAAATTGATAAAATGTTTTAATGTCATAAATATTTAGGTTGTTGCTTAAAATAACCAGAATCTCTTTGGTGAGGAGAAAATATCTTTTCTTTACTGTGTTTCTTAAATCAAATACTAAAAATGAACACTCAAAGCTATCTTTCGCAAAAGTTGGAATTGTATGCAGTTACCCTTCAGAAAATACTGGGTAATCTCAAGAAAGTAATTTCCATTTGTGCTTTAATTTATTGATTTGATTCTGTCACTTCTAACATTAATAATTTGTTGTTTAATTTTGCTGAAATATAAGCAAAGTCAGATTAAAGGGAATTGAAAACACAATCCCTGGGTTGAAATTTCATCCCATAAATAAAGCAAATTACAGTAACTCACAACAACAAATACCAAAATTAGGGAATAAGGAAGTAATTTATTTTCTAACTCTTTAGCATCTGAGTTATTCCAGACACATACATATACTTTTTTTTTAATCTATATTAGTTGTACCAGGATATTTCAAAACACTCATGGAAAAGTAAGTTTATTTGGGGGCAAAAATGTTGAAATGATGTATAGTTTTCTCAGAATATGCATTTTCCTTTAACTTTTTGAAGACCTTATTTTCTCTAAAATTGCAACAGTAATTTTTTATTATTATTGTTTTAAAATATTTCTAAAAATCAAACTGCAACGCTGTCACCAAAATAAACCAGAACCAGCTTATAGTTGCTACTTTGACTCAAATTCCTCCTTCATGTATTATGAGGAAGCCCTCCAAGATGCACCATGCCAGAGCCCTGCACATTATCTTATGTGTGCCAGCTTCCGTATCTGCCAAATGAAAATCTGGCTGCCAACACACTTTTGATAATATTATAAGGAAACAACTTCAACAAATTTGTGAAATTGTTAGCATTATAAAATGGTAACAAATTGTATTCATCCTGCAGATATATCCAGCATGTGAGACCAAAAAGATGTTTTAAGTGTGTCTGAGACATATTTTTATTTTCTACGAAGAAATTAGATACTCAGAAGTGATGAAATTGCCATTTCTTTCTTTCAAGTGAAAAAAAAAAAACAGTGCTCAGATATGATGAAATTCAACTAAGATGAGGATTCATAGGGAAATATGTAATCACTAGCACTCATGCAGTACTTTAAGTTTGTATTTACGCATGTTATGATTTCTGATCTTCACAACAAATTGGTTAGATAGAAATTATTTGTCTCCACTTTATATCTGAGGACAGGCAAGCTCATAAAAATGTCTTTAATGATGTTGCTCAGCAAGTGTGAGGAAGAGCCAGTATCTGAATCCATACTTTCACTTCCTCAGGTCACTAACCTAAGCTAGAATACCAAATTCCTGAGTAAGAATATGTAACCTGCAAGTCAGATGGTCTGTGTAGTGTTCTGGTTTGGACCAAAGCCAGAAGTGGTCCATAAATGCTCTGGACTTCCATTCTGATCCTTCATTCCCTCTTCCCACCCAGTCAAGTCTCAACTCATCGTCACATGCATACGTCTTCATTCAACCATGAGGACTTCGGTGCAAGGGATCAAGATCTTATTCCTTCCGGTTTTATCTACAATAACATGCATGTAAAGTACTCTAAACAAATAACAATATGAATGAATTGAGACATTTCATTAATCCATAAAACACTTTTTCTGAACATGTACTTTGGGACTTATTTAGTCGCTTGATCAGAGGAGGGGACAGAGGCAAGCCCCTGTCATCGTGGGGATGATGAACTCTATAGGAAGACAGACACTGTACAACTGATCATAACAGTGATGGGGACTCAAAGAAATGCTATGAAAACCTGAACACAATTTTCAAACCTAGACATGGGAACAGAATTTAATCTGCAGTTTAAAGTTGAAGGAGAGGGAGATGCGTATAGAGGAAAAAGCAAAGGTAATAGAGCAACCAGCACATGCACTAAGATGGGAAAGCACCTCATCTAAGCCACATCTTAAATCCTGCAATTCTAAGTGCACTGCTCTGGCTCAGAACAAAATCTGCCAATGATGTTGGGATGTTCAGGGACTACAACCATCCTAACAGATTAAAATTGATTAAGTAGACAAGCATGCACTCTTGAATGTTTGAAATAATTCCTCAGTAAATTCATTCATACTTGCTATGAACATAGGGATAGGTATGTGGTTCTATTTTAGCTGAAATCAAGTTTTTTATTCCATATGTGGAGATTCTATATCCTAATTGGTAGCCACTCTAAGAAAACCAGATTGCTGTGAAGTCAGTTGGAAAATATTGTAAATATGTATTCAGTTACTGTTATTCTTTACAACTGCAAATTTTAGTTACCATTGTACTTCCAGTTGTAAGGTAACTCTTTAGTCAGTGGGAGGTTGAGGAGTTGTTATTCAAGTTGTCATGAGGCTATGTGTGTATTATCCTATGTAGTTGAAACTATAATAAACTATATTGCTTTCTGAGATGTGCTCATATCCCATAGTTTTGTGAATTTAAAGTTTGGCTTAAAAGTTGTATACATGAGTATTTAAATGGACATAAATACATGTCTTCATTATATGTAATCACTGAGTAATCCCTATGGGACACTGTGAGTTACTAAATTGTGGGTCTCCCCAAGAGTCCTATGTTGAAATCCTAACCTCCAGGACTTCAGAATGTGATTTTATTTGGAGATGGGGCCTTTAAGGAGGTAATTAAGGTCAAATGAGACATTAAGCTTAGGTCCAGAATTCAGTATGACTGATGTCTTCCTAAGAAGAGACACTGGGAGTGTGTGGGCAGAGGAAAAGCCAAGTGAAGACACAGGAGCAGGTAGCCATCTGCAAGCTAAAAAGAAGGGCCTCTGGAGAACCGAACCTGCTAACCTTGATCTCAGGCTCCAGTATCCCACAGCAGGAGACCACTAATTTCTGTTATTTAAGCCACCAGTCTGTGGAATTTTGTTAAAGTAGCCTATGTGGGCTGAAGAGTGTCTCCCCACCAAAATTCATATGCTGACCCCTTTATGACTATATTAGGAGACAGGGTCTTCACAGCAGTAATTAAGGCTAAGTGAGGTTGTAAGATCAGGACCCTAACCTAATGGAACCACTATCTTTATTAGAGGAAGAGATACAGGAGTGCACTGCGCAGAGAAAAGACCATGTGAGGACCTCAAACTTAGACTTTCAGCCTCTAGGACCATGGCAAAAGCTAATTTCTGCTGTTCAAGCCACCTAGTTTGTGGTATTGCATTATGGCAGCCCTGAAAAATGAATACAGAGAAACATTTTGTAGGCATAAAAATAAATGTGTGAGTGCATGCATGCTCAGACACACTGGCTATGTCAAGTCAAATTATCTCAATTTCTATTTGAAAATGGTGGGGATGCTTTTACTATGTATTTGCATATTTGAATTTTTGTTAGATTAAAACTGAGAATGCACAATTTATGTTTATATACCCAGACTGGACCTAGATAATTAGGGGGATAAAATAATTATATCTATAAAGTGGGATATGTGGGCACTCTCAAATTTAAAAATAAACATATTTGGGGCACATTTACAAGTTGATTATTACTATCTTTCAGAAAGCCTGGGCTATATAGAATTACCTAGCTGTAATTTCCAAATAACAATATTAAGCTTGGCTTAAAGTGCTTCAAACTAAACTTTTCTCAGATAGCTGTTAAATTCCTGTCACTTATCAAGTTACCTCCAGAAGCTTTCTGTGAGTTTAATTAAGCTTGACTAATATTCCAACAGTAAAAAGAAAGATGAATTCCTTAAATATTTAATCCATTTATGACTCAAAGTGTCATTTTCTGAATGTGGCTGTTAAATACTTAGAATTAATTATCCTTTTATTATAGCAGCTTTTTCAGACATTGAAGACATACAGTCATAGCTCACCCTATGCATAAATGTCCTTTGTTCACCAGGAAAATTTATTCCAAATCCTGCACTCAAAATCTCAACCTGATGAGCTTACTGAGGATCACAGAACTAAGCAAATAGCACATAATCATTGTAACAATCGTGCCTACTTCTTGATCTCATTTTTGTGTTTTTCCTCTCCTTCCCCTCCATCTATTTATGAGTAAAAGATTAGCTGCCTCCTATTTGTAAAATACAATTCTTTCTTTGCTGTAACTAGGTTCTCCCAAACACATCCCATGACTCCACTTGCCATCTTCAGAAAGCATTCCCTTGCTACCATTAGCAGGAAGCACAGTCATTGCCCCTCCCTCCTCCTGTATCATCCTGAAACACAGAATGCATGTGTGACTTTATTTTAGTGATGCATTCCCTGATTGTTCGCCTTTGCTGTGTTGAAAGTTATCCTAGATGAATAGCGATGTTTCACAAAATTATATCCCTAAGAACGTATGGATATCAACCAGGCAACCACATTTAGGGAGCACCTAATGCCTTCAGGATGGGACTTCTGATCCCCAAATAAGAAAACTGGAAGAATGAGAACATTAAAAGACAGACACATGCACAGCCACAAAGATAAGCACACGGGAACGAATCCTGAGTTCTTGGTCTTTTTCAGAGCTCAGCAGTCATTGAACTGTTCCCAGCACCATGCTAGACACAAAGAGCAACTGGAAAACATTTCCTGAATAATTCAATGCGCAGTCTTCCTTCCCTTCCACCACCTCCCACACACTTCTGATTTAAATGCAATTACTTACATCGAAAATATAAAACACTAAATGGCATGTCAGAATTTCCAGTTGCAGATGCTTCCAATTTTTTAAAAAATAAAGTGTATTATGAACATATTTTTGTGGCAAAGAAAAATAAGAATAGAAGAAAGTTAATTAGATGAAAAAACAAAAAATTCCCACGGCTATTGAAATAGACACAGCGAGCACTGGGCAGTAGCCAAGGCCATCTGTATCAGGCACCTGCATCAGATGTACCTACCGCCTTTCATCATTCCCACTTCGTAGCATTTTCGAAGCCTGCAGGCCTGGCAGCTCTTCCTCCTGTTTTTGTCAATTGTGCACTGGTTGGTAGCTGGACACATGTAGTCATTATGCCCTATTAAAAGCAAGAAGACAAAATTAATATGATCTCAGAAAACTCAGCCAGCCAGAATCTACAAGGAAATAGTTTGCAGGAAGCACTCCTATCACTTCCTTGGAACTGCCTTGTTGCAACTTCAGTCTGCCTTCTCTGTCCTCTAAATGTAGATCAAATCTCTCCTAATCTTATATTCTACCTCAGTCAATTGCTTCAGGAGTTCTTTGGGCACACCACCTTTCCTTCAGTCTATATTTTACAGGATGGTGTTTTATGCATACTCACAAGGCTAAGTTTTCTCAACATATAAAATCTATCTATAGATTAAGCCCAGAGTAGAGCTATTTACTAGAGTAGAGCAGTTAGAAATAGAAACTTAAGGACCCAGCATGGTAGAGCATCAGATTAAGCTACTGCCTGCAGCATATCTGAGCACTGGTTTGAATCACGGCTGCTTTGCTTTCAGTCCAGCTCCCTGCTAATGCACCTGAGAAAGTAGCAGATGCTGGTCCAAGTGCTTGGGCCCCAGCTAACCATACGGGAGACCCAGATGGAGTTCAGGCTACTGGCCTTGGCCTGACCCATCCCGACAATTGTGGCCATTTGGAGAATGAACCAACAGATAAAAGATTCATTCTCATTCATTTTCATTCTCTCTCTCTCTCTCTCTCTCTCTCTCTCTCTCTCTCTTTCTCTCCCTCTCCCTCTCCCTCTCCCTCTCCCTCTCCCTCTCTCTCCCCATCCTCCCTATATGTCACTCTACCTTTCAAATAAATATTCTTTACAAAGAAAGAAATACAAACTTCAGATAGAGAGTTTCAAAGTAGTTCTTCTTCAAAATATAAGTTAAAGGATCTTTAAGTATATTCAAATAATGCATAGGGGCAGGCATTTGACCTAGCAGCTGAGATGCCAGTTAAGACATTGCATCCCGGCCAGTGCCGCGGCTCAATAGGCTAATCCTCCAACTGCGGCGCTGGCACACCTGATTCGAGTCTCGGTCCAGGCGCCAGATTCTGTCCCGATTGCCCCTCTTCCAGGCCAGCTCTCTGCTGTGGCCCCGGAGTACAGTGGAGGATGGCCCAAGTGCTTGGGCCCTGCACCCGCATGGGAGACCAGAAGCACCTGGCTCCTGGTTTCGGATCAGCACGGTGCGCCGGCCGCGGTGGCCATTGGAGGGTGAACCAACAGTAAAGGAAGACCTTTCTCTTTGTCTCTCTCTCTTACTGTCCACTCTGCCTGTCAAAAATAAATAAATAAATAAATAATTTTTAAAAAAGACATCACATCCCAAATTGGAGTATGTGAGTTCTATTCCCAGCTCAGCCTCCCAATTCCAGCTTCCTGCTAGTATAACTCTAGGATACAACAGGTTTTGAGTTAGGTGCTTGGGTGCCTGTCAGCCAGATTGAGTTTCCAACTCCTGGCTTTGGTCTTACGCAGCCCTAAATATTGTGGCCACTTAGGAAATGAACCAGCAGATGCGAGCTCTGTCTCTCTTACTCGTGCTCTTATTCTGGCTCTCCTCCTCTCAAAAAAGCCAAATACATTTAGAAAATGAAGCATACCTAAATTCCATTTGAGAGTGATGGGATGGGCCTTTAGAAGGCCTCAACTGTATGTCAGTAAGTTAGTCCATCACTTACTAACTAAAGGTTGCTGAGCCAGCTAGTTAGCATCTCTGAGTCTCAGCCCTCTCTTCTCTAACTTAAAGGAAAAATAGTACCCACAACATACAAGCATTGCAGGGACTAAATGTGAGGATATATGTCTAGCATGTACCACCACGCCCTGGAAGCAGTGAGCACTCAAGACAGCAGTTGTTATTGTTCCTGCTGTTTTATTATTCACCATCTTCCTTTTCTCACTTGTATATTGACTCTCTGGCTCAAACACTTTTCTAGCTTCTATCACATGCAGGTCTGTCCTATAACAATGGTTGCCCTGGTTCACC
This sequence comes from Lepus europaeus, assembly GCF_033115175.1. NCBI lineage: Eukaryota > Metazoa > Chordata > Mammalia > Lagomorpha > Leporidae > Lepus > Lepus europaeus. Next base: position 153,009,347 of record NC_084829.1, on the reverse strand, counting down.
TGACTCTCTAATTCCCACCTTATCTCTTGTCCTTTCTGCCAGCTGGACCCCTCAAAAATGTCCACCTTTGCTCCACTTCAATCCATGTCAACCTGTTTTCCACCTTAGCTGTCCCACCGCTCAGCTTCCCAGAGATCGTCAATGACTCCTGTTGCTGAACACAGCAGTTTCAGTTCACACCACATGTGACCCAGCAGGAGCAGCTGAGAACAGTGACTCCTCTCTGCCTCTGAAAACCTGCTTCCCCCTTGGTGTCTATCACACCATCCTCTCCCAGTGTTCCTTCTGCCTCCCATGCTGCTGCTTTCCAGAACCGCTGGCAGTTTCAATCTTCTCTATCCAATCCAGGGCTCAAAGGTAGGCCTGCTTATCCTCTTGCTACTCAGTGTTCTCTCACAAGACAATCAAGTGTGTGTGCACAACTTCCATCACCACTGAATGCAGATCACGCACAGATGTATACTCCCAGCCCAACCCTCTTCTTTGAGCTCAGGGTATCTAAAAAGGTACTTCAACAAGCTTGTCAAATGGAATTGAGAGAAGTTCATTTTTTTTGTAATGTGTACATATGAGGAGTCTTCAAAAAGTTCATGAAATGTGTATTATGAAAAAACTATCCATGGATTTCAACTTTTTTTCACCAAAGTAAACTTCCTTTTTAATTCCATTTTTCCACATGCCCTCAACCATCCAAGTGCCCACTGAAACACCAGCTCTAAGACTTGGAAGTCACCCCTATTTATGTATCCAACAAAACAAGTCTGGTTTGCAGTGTACAGAATATACAACTTCACAGATTAAAAAATATGGACATTTTTATACAGAAGGCTGTTTATATATAAATCTCACTTGCTAAGAATGCCCCAAATTTAGAATAAGGAACCGATGCAGATTATTTTAAAATATGTTTCCCATGTTTCTCCAAATAAAATCAAAAGTAAATATATATTCCACCCTCGAATTCAGATTCTCTGCTTACATCTCTATTTCCCCATTCACTAAGGGCAAGATGCAACATGCAGTGAAATATCTTAACTGCAGAACTCTTTGTTCCCTATTCAAGTTAAGGTTCAGTCCCAATTAGAAGAGGGTGGAGTAGGGACTTAACAAGAGATGCTGGTCTCATAAAACTTAGTCCTCCGTCTTTAGGTATACATTATAAAAGTCACTGTATAAACGGGCTTTAGATCAAATTAACTTCTGTGTTCTATTGTGTAATAGAAACCAGCATACGAGGCAGTGGAGTTATAGGCTTGGAACTTTAGTAAGAGACCAAATGCTGCCCCGAACATCAGGCAGGGTGTTCTTGTTTGAATTGTCTACATTAAAAGGGAAAAAAATTAAGAAATTACTAGAACTAGAAACAAAATGTATTTGAGCCAGTGCTTATTCTAAGGAAAATATATATTTTCTGATATCTTAAGGAAACTTCTAGCGTTTGGTCTCCTTTGTGTACATTATTTTGTATGTGTTGATATATTTTAGTTGTAAAAATAAGAGTATACATGAAGTCTCAGAATAAAATAGTTAATAGACATTCAAACCAAATATCACTTTGGCTCACTTTCTCCCCCAAAGTCAGGTGCTTTGCAAGCCAGATAAAGATGGGAGGAGAGAACTAGGTCACAGGCTGGTTGACTGAGTCTTATATTTGGATTGGCCATCCACTGTAGATGTTTATCTTTATAGAATCAACTGACATTCCTGAACTAACATGTCTAATGTATAAAATACACTGCACTTGTACAACAAAATTCATCCCTTAGAAAAAACAAAAATAGATGCACAACAGAATCATGTCCCCAATGCAAATTTTCAATGACAGTGCAAGGTTTCCTCCTACCAATGGCATATTACTATTTTAAAATGCTAAACTGGCAAAGAGAAAAATTTAATAAGTACATATTTAATGTCTATAACTAAAACAAATTCTTCTTAACTAAACACTATTAGCAATTATTTGTAAGGCTTCAACTTACATCAGAAGGAAAACAAAAAATTGGGTTATATTTTCTTTCCTTAATGAGTATAATTTGGCCAATGTGTGTTATTAAAGAAATTGATTTAAGTTGCTTTAAAGGAAAGTTTTAGGACTTTTTTTTTTTTGGACAGGCAGAGTGGACAGTGAGAGAGAGAGAGAGAGACAGAGAGAAAGGTCTTCCTTTTTTGCCGTTGGTTCACCCTCCAATGGCCGCCACGGCTGGCGCACTGCGGCTGGGGTTAAGGAAACTTTTAAATCTCATTATTTGGTCTTGTAAAACCAAAGCATGAGAAAAATCCTATTGAAGTAGAATTATTTAAAAAAAAGAACTTTTTTTTTAACTTTTATTTAATGAATATGAATTTCCAGTATACAGCTTATGGATTACAATGGCTTCCCCTTCCCATAATTTCCCTCCCACCCGCAACCCTCCCCTCTCCCGCTCCCTCTCCCCTTCCATTCACATTAAGATTCATTTTCAATTCTCTTTATATACAGAAGATCAATTTAGTATACATTAAGTAAAGATTTCAACAGTTTGCACCCACATAGAAACACAAAGTGAAACATACTGTTTGAGTACTAGTTATAGCATTAAATCAAAATGTACAGTACATTAAGGACAGAGATCTCACATCAGGAGCAAGCGCACAGTGGCTCCTGTTGTTGACCCAACAAATTGACACTCTAGTTTATGGCACCAGTAACCACCCTAGGCTGTCGTCATGAGTTGCCAAGGCTATGGAAGCCTTCCAAGTTCCCCGACTCTGATCATATTTAGACAAGGTCATAAAAGACAGGGTGAGGATAGTAACCAATGATCCTAAGAGTGGCATTTACCAGGTCTGAACAATTATACAGCATTAAGTGGGGAAGAGGACCATCAGAACACACAGGTTGGGAGTAGAGCCATTGGTGGTAGAGTAGAGGTTATGATTACAAAGGAATGAGGCCCAAGTGCACTAGACAGGGTCTAGAACAAAGGACAGAGTCATTATTAGAGGAGCTAAGAAAGGTGCTGTCAGCTACAATTAAGTTTTCTGATTGAGAGGCAAATAGAACCTGATAGAAGGGGCTTGATAATAATCTGGTGGGCTTTAGGCCTTGTAAGTTAAGAGGCCCAGACCTATCTATCTCTTCACATGGGGTATAGTGAAACATACAATGTTTTTACTGGGCAGGAGAACTCTGTATACCTGTGACCATGTTGGCCCAAAAGGTTCTTCTGCACAGGTCTAAAAGAAGTACATATTGTCAAAGTCAAGATGCTATTAATGATCTGAAAACATAATCGTCACTGTTCTCTATTCCACCAAACATCAAAATGAAAAGTCTTTAAGGAGATCTATGGTTTGAGTAATAGAAAGTAAAGGGGAAAGGAAACAACTGAAAGAACTAGAAAGAAAAAAAAAAAAAGAGTGGAAAGAGAAGCTCCTAAAAGCAGGGATTGCCAGGCTGACTCCGGCTCCTGGGGCAGCAAGAGGAACTGCATTGAGTTTTTCTCCAAGAGAACTGGGATTCCACTCCTTGGACTTTGGTTTCCACTTCTCTTATTTTCCCTCCTTCAATAGCACCTATTTTTTTTCTGTTATCATCACACAGAAAGTCTACACTTAAGAATTATGAAAATAAACAATGATTCAAGAAGAATGCATACACTGGCCAAATTAAAACAGACAGTAGCACTAGAAAAATCTAATATTGTGATTCTTTCCTTGTGTCATCCTTGTGTCACATTCTCCTTCTGTAATTTGGCATCACCACGGACCAAATCCCTTCCCTGAACTCCAGACGGTGCGTCCAGCTGCCTCCATCCATCCAGAAAGGACTCTCTCAGACCCCTCCAGATGGACATGTTCCAAGCACAACAGATCTGCTTTCTTCTGAATGGCTGCAGCCCCTGCACGACCCCTGCCTCCAACCTTCCCCTGCTAACCATTGTGTACAAAGTTATTAGTGTGATTTTTCTAAAATTATATACCATCATGACATGCTCCTGCTTTAAATTTCTAGGGTCCTGATGTTCTAAGGATAAAACTTAAATGACATCATAAAGCTTTTGAAGCTCCTCCCAACTCTGAGCCTCTCTCTCCCCACTCTCTTTAAGTCACACCCAAGTTCTGGCTATGCCTTATGTTCAAATGTGTCATAATTCCTCTTATCCCTAGACTTTGCACATGCTCTTCTTCCTCATGGGAACAGTTTCCCTACTCTTGTCCCAGCAGTCTTCTGCTTCTCTATCAAGCGTGCCAGTCAAGGTACTGATTCATGTGCTCCTCCGTCTCTCGTCTGCCACCACTGATCCTGTGTCCTGCATATTCTCAAGGACATGGTGGACCTCAGGCAGAGATGCTAAAGCTTCGTACTGTCCCCACTTCCCCAGCCCCATCTGTAGAACACAGCTGAGTGGGAAGAGTGCAGTCCTACAAATGATGTAAAAATTGAGAACCCTAAATCAAAGGCTGCTGCACCCAGGACCCCAAAACTCAGGTCCACAAGAACAAGACTGGCTCCTGAGGTGGTACCAGAAGCAGAAAACCCTCTCTTGGAGTGAAGCCCCCACTTCAACCCTGGGTGGGGGACAAATTTTGCTATAAAGGAGCAGTTCTCCCCAGAGAAATAGTGATGCATAAACGCATGTATTCTCCATGAATTATCTCCACTACTATTTCTGTTTTGATGCCTTGTTGATTTCCTAATAAGTTTATGTTATGATTATTTCAAATAAAAATCAGCATATGCTAACAATTTAAAAGCTTACTGTTTATAGAAATGTGATCCTGAATTAAAATGTTACTTTTACCGCTCTAACATTTTGGTTATATATGAACTTTAATAGGGTAATTTTGTTATTAATGATTTATTTTTATAGGATGTAAAATTCTACTTCATGATTTTACTAAACCCTACAGGATTAGCACTTCCCGAATTCCTACCTCCCTCACAGCTATCACCAGTGAACGCACTTAGCGTGAATATAATGAGTTTCTTTTATTATTTACCTTAGAAAATAAAAATTCTTATACATGCTTATAATTTTTTATGAATAACATTCCAACAAATGAATTTTAACAAGGGCAAAGCTCTTCCTAATTCCACTCTTAGCCTCTCTCTCCCCACCCTCTGAAATCACACCCAAGTTCTGGCTGTGTCTGTTCAGCCTCACCTGGCACCCTCTCAGTCCCTGGGCTTTACATGTGTTATTCGTAATCGAAGTACACTTCCCCTATTACTGGCCCCACAGACTTCTCCACTATATATTTATTAGAGGTGAAGGGACATTTTCTTTGAAAGGTTTCCTAACCATGACATATATAGACTATTCAGTAACTGACTTGTGTAAAAGAGAAGCTGAAGTTCAAAGTGCTTCATTCATGGATGAATATGAAGTTATTAAAAAATAGTTGCTCAATAATAGGCCATAAAGCTGAAGATCAATTTTCCTCAATAATGCAGTTCTGTGACATAAGTCTATAGCACAGTTGTTCCTTCTTCTTTTTCTATTACTGTCTAACTACATGGAGTCAGGAGTTGTACTTCAACGGGGCTTTCCAGCTGAATCTGTCTGCAGTTGACATTTCAAAGTGCTCCTCAGCTCATAGTTCCTCTAATGAAGCACACACAGCTTTAATTCATGGCCAGAAAACTTCAAAATATATGACATCTACTCTCATTTTATTACTTTTTTAAATGAACTCACTAAAGATGTATACAGTACTTTGAAAAAAATACACTGAAATCAAGGAGTGTTTCATGAGGATAGGCAAAAAGCCAAGTGAGAAAACTGTGAAAATGTTCTACATGCCAAAGAATAAATATTTAACATTGCCTATCATCAGGGATGAACATTTAGGTACTTGCTCAAATTCCAAGCCATGTAAAATAAGAAGAATTCTCAAAGATAAGTTAACTCTCCAATGTATAAGCACTCAAACAAAGCCAAATTTGTTAATTATATCTAAAAGCATCGTTGGAAGATTCTAATAAAATAGTACTTTATTTTCAAAGCCCTATTATTTTACATCTGATTTATCTGCAAACTTAGATAAGATCTATAAATCCTGACTACCAGGGTGCCATTGTGGTATAACAGGTTAAACCGCTACCTGCAAAGTTGTCATCCCATTTGGGTGCCTATTCAAGTTCTGGTTGATCCGCTTTTGCTAATGGATGTGGAAAAGCATCAGAAGATGGCCCAAGTACTGGGGCCCCTGCCACAAATGTGGGAGACCCAGATGGAGTTCTAGGATCCTGGCTTCTGCCTGGCGCAGCCCCAGCTGTTGCAGCCATTTGGGAAGTGACCAGTGGATAGAATACGTCAGCCTTAAAATTATTCTTAGGTGTTTAAATTTAACTGAAAAGTGATCCCTGTTAAATATAAGAGTGGGAATAAGAGAGGGAGGAGATGTACAGTTCGCACATGCTCAATCAGACTTACATGTAATGGTAGAGTTAGAAATGTGCCAGGGGATTCCAATTCAATCCCATCAAGGTGGCATGTACCAATGCCATTTCACTAGTCCAAGTGATCAGTTTCAGTTCATAATTGATCATAATCATAGGATTAAGTGTCAAAGGGATCACATGAACAAGACTAGTGTCTGCTAATACTATCTGATAGAATTAAAAAGGAGAGAACAATCCAATATGGGAAGCAGGATACACAGCAGACTCAGAATGGCAGATATCCAAACAGCACTCTGGCCTCAGAATTAGCCCTTAAGGCATTCGGGCCTGGCTGAAGAGCCCATGAGAATGTTTTAGGCATGGAAAGCCAAGACACTCTGCAAAAAAAAAAAAAAAAAAAAAAAAAAAAAACTAAATGAAAAGTCTCTGCGAGTGAGATCCCAGTGGAAAGAACGGGTCATCATCAAAGAAGGAGGTACCTTTCTCTGAAGGGAGGAGAGAACTTCCACTTTGACTATGGCCTTGTCTAAATAAGATCGGAGTTGGCGAACTCAAGAGGCTGCCATAGCCTTGGCAGCTCATGGCAAAAGCCTTGGGTGATTACTGACATCATAAATAAGAGTGTCAATTGTTAAATCAACAACGGGAGTCATTGTGTACTTACTCCCCATGTAGGATCTCTGTCCTTAATGTATGTACTATGTGAATTAACGGTATAACTACTACTAAAACAGTATTTTATACTTTGTGTGCCTGTGTTGGTGCAAACTGTTGAAATATTTACTTAGTATATATTAAATTGATCTTCTGTACATAAAGATAATTGAAAATTAATCTTGATGAAGAATGGATTGGGATAGGGAGTGGGAGATGGGATGGTTGCGGGTGGGAGGGAGGTTGTGGGGGGGAAAAGCCACTATAATCCAAAAGTTGTACTTTGGAAATTTATATTTATTAAATAAAAGTTAAAAAAATTGGGAAAATAATAGGAATCTGCTCACAAATTTTCAAAACACTGTTATAGAAATTAACAACTACCCAGTCCTGGGTAGCAGCTTCCAGAGGATGTTCCTTCTCTGGCTTATTCATTTGACCCTTGTGCCAACTTCTGGCCGGGAAGGCTGTCTGAGCATGAGATTGTCTGAGCACTCCCTCCAAGAAAACTGACCTTACTGACCCTGTTAGGCAGTGACTATTCTGTGGCAGGTTCTGTGTTATACACGAGCCTTTTTCATTTAATTTCCTAACAACTTTTTGAGGAAGAAATTATATTAATCTGCATATTATTGATATAAAGCTATTTTAAGAGGTACAAAGCCCCACAGCAAGCAAGTGGCAGATGAGGTGTTTTTTTGGCAATTTTATTTATTTATTTATTATTTATTTATTTATATATTTTTGACAGGCAGAGTTAGACAGTGAGAGAGAGAGAGACAGAGAGAAAGGTCATCCTTCCTTTGGTTCACCTCCTAAATGACTGCCACGGCTGGCATGCTGCGCCGTTCTGAAGCCCAGAGCCAGGTGCTTTCCCCTGGTCTCCCATGCGGTGCAGGGTCCAAACACTTGGGCCATCCTCCACTGTCTTCCCAGGCCACAGAAGAGAGCTGAACTGGAAAAGGAGCAACCATGACAGAACCAGCGCCCCAACCGGGACTAGAACCCGGGGTCCGTTGACGCAGGTGGAGGATTAGCCTAGTTCTAGTCCCGGTCGGGGCGCCGGTTCTGTCCCAGCTGCCCCTCTTCCAGGCCAGCTCTCTGCTGTGCCCCGGGAGTGCAGTGGAGGATGGCCCAAGTCCTTGGGCCCTGCACCCCATGGGAGACCAGGAGAAGCACCTGGCTCCTGCCTTCTGATCAGCGCAGTGCACCGGCTGCAGCGGCCATTGGAGGGTGAACCAACGGCAAAGGAAGACCTTTGTCTCTCTCACTGTCCACTCTGCCTGTCAAAAAATAAAAAATAAATTAAAAAAAAAGAAAATTCATGCATCTGAAAATAAAAAGTGAAGCACTAATGCAATCAAGTCAGTGCTGTTGACTTCTATTTAACATATCCGCAGGATAAGTGCTAACACCAAACCAATATTTAATTCTTTGGCCGATAAATTCTGAATTATAGCACAGTGAAGACACATGCAGTCCAACTCTCCTGTCCATGACTGAACTGAGAAACAGAAGTATATCCTCCCCTACATTCTAGAAAAAAATATCAACTTGTTGCATTATCTGCAGCTACCCCAAAGCTGCACTCATGAGCAAGATTTTATCTTGCTGGTGCCACACATATTATTTACTATTACCAAAAGAAGGAACTGCTATGGGAATTGCTGGAAAGAATTGTGCATTCAAAAAGTTTTTAGGTCTATTTAAAAAAAAAAAAAAAAAACAGGAAAACTAGCAGGGAATTGGTTATAGACACAAGAGTTTAAAATACTTTTAGGGGCCAGCACTGTGACAAAGTGAGTAAAGCCACCGCCTACAGTGTCGGCATCCCATGTGGGCACCTGTTCAAGTCCCACCTGCTCCACTTCCAATCCAGCTCTATGCTGTGGCCTGGGAAAGCAGTAGAAGATGCCCCAAGCCCTTGGGCCCCCGCAACTACGTGGGAGACCCGGAAGAGGCTCCTGGCTCCTGGCTTCGGATCAGTGCAACCCCGGCAATTGCAGCCAATTGGGGAGTGAACCAGTGGATGACAGACTTTCTCTCTCTCTCTCTCTCTCTCTCTCTCTCTCTCTCTCTCTCTCTCTCTCTCTCCCTGTCTCTCGTAACACTACATTTCAAATAAATAAATAATTTTTTAAAAAGATTTTAATGAGTTAATACAGGATCGTCATAAAAAAAGAAGGATTAAAAGTGTTCAAAGTTATGCCAATGGAGGCGGGCGGGGGGGACTTACTAGACATGCATTAATTATATTAGAGTAGTAAAGTACAGCAGGCAGGAAGAAAACATGATGAAGATGGAATGAAGATGGAGGAGGAAGAAGTCAAACTTTTGGATAGCTTGCCAGATTGTCTTGAAAACTGTTTCTATCACTAATCTCTAGAAAGAGGATCTGATTTTGGATGAGAGTGAGAAGATGTGAAACAATTTTAAACATATTATGTGTGAGATTTTAGTAGTACACTAATAAGCAGCTGCCCAGCAAGCTGCTATAAATACAGCATTCAAGCTTGGAAATCATATCCATATGAAGTGGGAAACCATATTTCTAGCAATTCCACTTTAAAGTGCACATCCAAAAAACTGAATGCACAGACCCCACAGGTATTTGTGTACCCATGTTCATAGCAATAGTACTCGCAATGGACAAAAATCAGAATAATTTGGAGGGAAGAAGATATTCCATGCCAATGGAAATTAAAAATGAACAGAAGTAGCTATTGTAACACCAGACAACATAGACTTTAACACAAAACTTTTAAAAGAGAAAAAGAAAGGCATTATACAATGATTAAGGGATCAAATCAGGGGCCAGTGTGTGGCGCAGTGGGTTGATGCCCTGGCCTGAAGCACTGGAATCCCATATGGGCGCCAGTTCTAGTCCCAGCTGCTCCTCTTCTGATCCAGCTCTCTGCTATGGCCTGGGATAGCAGTAGAGGATAACCCAAGACCTTGGGCCCCTACACCCTCGTGGGAGACCCGGAAGAAGCTCCTGCTCCTGACTTCGGATCGGTGCAGCTCCAGCTGTTATGGCCATCTGGGGAGTGAACCAGCAGATGGAAGACCTCTCTCTCTGTCTCTACCTCTCTCTGTAACTCTGTCTTTCAAATAAATAAAATAAATCTTTTATAAAAGGGTGATCAAATCAACAGAAAAATGTGACCATACTAAATGTATATACACCTAATGCTGGGTCACCTAGCTAGTCAAAACAAACATTAATGGATTGAAAAGGAGTTAAAATTAATTATCTCAATAGATGCATAGAAAGCATCTGATAAAATGTGCCTTCAGGGTAAAAGTCCTTAAGTAAGTTGGGTATTACAGGAACATACCTCAACACAATCAAGACAATATATGACAAACTCAAAGCCAGAATCACACTCAACGAGAAAAATCTGGAAACGTTTCCACTAAGATCTGGAACCAGACAACAATGCCCACTCTCACAATTACTTTTCAGAACAGTTATAGAAGTTTTAACCAGAATCATTAGACAAGAAAAATAAATAAAAAGGATACAAATGGGACAGGAGGAAATCAAATTATTCCTGTTTGCAGGCGACATGATCCTATAGAAAGGGGAGCCAAAAGACTATACTAAGAGACTACTGGAACTCAGAGTTTGGCAAAGTATCAGGATATAAAATCAACACACATAAATCAATAGCACCTGTATACACAAACAATGTCATGGCTGAGAAAGAACTTGTAAGATCAGCCCAATTCACAATAACTATAAAAAATGTAAATGTTGTGGGGTAGATTTAACCAAAGACACAAAAGAGCACTACAATGAAAGTTGCAAAACATTACAGAATGAGATGAAGAAGACACAAAAAATGCAAGAATCTTCCATGATCATAGATTGGATGAATATCATCAAAACGTCCATAATACCCAAAGCAATTTACAGATTCAATGTGATCTCAATCAAGATACCAAATACATTCTTCTCTGATCCAGAAAAAACAAACCTGAATTCATAAGTAATCACGAGACCCCAAATAGCTAATGCAATCTTAAACAATAAAAACATAGCTTGATGCATTACAATACCAGATTTTAAGACATACTATAGGACAGTTAAATCAAAACAGTCTGTTACTGCCACAAGAATAGAAATGTGGACCAACCGAACAGAATAGATATCCCAGAAATTAATACACACATCTACAAACAACTAATCTTTGGCAAACAAGTTAAACAAATCCCTGGAGAAAGGATACTCTCTTCAATAATTGGGGCTGGAAAAATTGTGTCTCCACATGCAAGAGTCTGGAACAAGACCCCTATCTTATACCTTATTAAAAAATAAACTCAAAATGGATCAAGAATATAAGCCTTAGACCTGAAATCATCAAATCACTAGAGGAAAACACAGGGGGAAACACTAGAAGACACTGGCAGAGACAAATACTTCTTGGATAAGACCCCAGAAGAACAAGCCATAAGCAAAAATAGGCAAATGGGAATACGTCAAGCTATGAAGCATATACACAGTAAAGGAAACACACAAAAAAGTAAAGAGGCAACTTACCACATGGGAGAAAATATTTTCAAATTATACATCTGATAAATGATTAATAACCTGAATATACATGGAGTCAAGAAACTCAACAAAAAGAAAATAAACAATACAGTTGAGAAATGGGATAAGTATATGAACAGGCATTTTTCAAAGGATGAAATGCAAATGGCCAACAGACATATGGAAAGGTGTCCAGTATCATTAGCCATCAGGGAAATGCAAATAAAAACCAACATGAGGTTTTACCCCAGCTACACATGGCTATTATCCAAAAATCAAAAAATACTGGCAAGAATGTGGGGACAAATTACCCACACTGTTGATGGGAATGTAAACTAGTATAACTATATTGAAGACAGATTCAGATTCTTTTTTTTTAAAGATTTATTTATTTTAAATGCAGAGTTTCAGAGAGAGGTAGAGTCAGAGAGAAAGAGAGAGAAAGAGGTCATCCATCTGCTGCTTCACTCCACAGATGACTGCAATGGTCAGAGCTGAGCTGACCTGAAGCCAGGAACCAGGAGCCAGGAGCTTCCTCTAGGTCTCCCACGCAGGTTCAGGGGTTCAAGTACTTCGGTCACCTTCTAATGCTTTCCCATGCCATTGAAGAGAGCTGGATCAGAAGGGGAGCAGCTAGGACTCAACCAGTGCCCTTATATGTTTTCCTTGATTTGTGGTAACAGAGTACAAAAAATGTAATAAATAAGAGTGAAATTGACATCTGAGATTTGATTATTGCTTATAGCCCTTGTCTATACTCTTGGGAACAGTTGTTTTTCTACATAGTTCTTATTGAATTCTATATTAAGTGGAGGGTTAAACTTGTTATTAAAATTAATTGAGGGGCCAGCGCCATGGCTCAACTGGCTAATCCTCCGCCTTGCGGCGCCGGCACACCGGGTTCTAGGCCCGGTTGGGGCTCCCGATTCTATCCCGGTTGCCCCTCTTCCAGTACAGCTCTCTGCTGTGGCCCAGGAAGGCAGTGGGGGATGGCCCAAGTCCTTGGGCCTGCGTGGGAGACCAGGAGAAGCACCTGGCTCCTGACTTCGGATCAGTGCAATGCACTGTGCGCAGTGCGCAGGCCGCAGCGGCCATTGGAGGGTGAACCAACGGCAAAAAGGAAGACCTCTCTGTCTCTCTCTCACTATCCACTCTGCCTGTCAAAAAAAAATAATAATAATAATTAATTGAGGGCCTGGTGCTGTGGCTCAGCAGATTGAAGCTCCGGCCTGAAGCACTATCCTATATGGGAGCCAGTTCTAGTTCTGGCTACTCCTCTTCCGATCCAGTTCTCTGCTATGGCCTGGGAAAGCAGAATATGGTCCAACTCCTTGGGCCCCTGCACCCCTGTGGTATACCTGGAAGGAGCTCCTGGCTCCTGACTTCAGATCAGCTCAGCTCCAGCCATTGCAGCCATTTGGGGAGTGAACCAGCACATAGAAGACCTCTCTCTCTGTCTCTACCTCTCACTGTAGCTCTTACAAATAAATAAAAGTAAATCTTTTAAAAAATTAATTGAAAGTATGTCATTGCAAAAGTTAAAAGAAAAATAATAATAAAGGAAGGAGGAATGAGGGTGGGAGCAAGGGAGGAAAGGAGGGTAGAATGGGAAGTTTCAATCTGTTAAAATTGTATATATGAAATACATGAAATTGGTTCCCTTTATATAATTAAAATAATAAAAACTTGAAATGCTTATGAACAGATAAATGTATAAACAAAATGTGGCATATAAATACTATGGCACATTATTTACCCTAAAAACTTACCCTTAAATTCTAATTCATGATACGACATGAATCAACCTTGAGGACATTATCATAAGTGAAATAAGCCAGACCCAAAAGGAGAACATTATGTGATTCTACCTACATGAAGTAACTAGCATAGTCAAATCCACAGACACAATGCAGATCAAGGGGTTAGCAGGAATTGTAGGAAAGGTAAATGGGGAATTGTTGCTTAATGAGGACAAGGTTTTAGTTTGAGATGGCCAAAAAGGTCTGATTGCACAACAATGTGTATGTACTTACTGCCACTGAACTTACATACATACATACATATATGTATATATGTATATATATAACATAATTTTAAAAAATAAAATTGGAGTTGTAGCAAGCAGGGGCAGGAAAGGGAATCATTTGCATCCTTTAAAGTGATCTGTTCAGATTTTCTTCTATGCAACAAGTACTGGGTTCAAGCACTGGCTAACAGTATAGGTTATTTGTTTCCTGTGGTCCAAGTGCTATGTTAGGTGAATTCAGATCATTATCTCATCTAATCATCACAAGCAATGAGTTAAGCTACCCTCATTCCCATGTTATAGAAGCAAAAACTACCACTCCAAGAAGTTGACTAACTCTTTCATGGTGATTTGGATAGTAGATGGGAGAAACAAGATTGAAATCCAGGATTATTTTATTCACAAGTCCTTGGTACCTGGAAGTTGCAATACCATTGTAGAATTGGTGGAATAGAAAGAACTTAATTAATGTTAAATCAGAATCCCTAATATTAAACTATGCTTTAACAATAAAAATATAACCTTCTAATGGAATTATTATATGGTATCACTGGGAGAGAGTTCAGAAGAAATTATTAAATTAATGCCAGATTCCATGATTCATAACACTCCCATCATTCTATCTCTCAAAATGTGTGGGATTAATCACATGAAAGGTATTCATCAGATGATGGTATCTACTATAAAAATATTTCTGAAAAAACTCCAGTATATAATAATGGAAGAAAAAGAGAATCAAGCAGGGTATTGAGGAAATAAATAAGAAATTTACATACTGTGAAAGAACAACTGCAATATTATGCTTGGAAATAAATTTTGACTCAGATATTAAAGCAAATATTCTGCAATTTACAGCCAATGCAATGAGCCAAACAAAATGAAATAAAATTTGGCTCTGTCTGTGAACACATTCCTAAAAATCCAGTGAGGACATTCAGTGTGCCATGATTTGAACTATTTCACAACCACATCTGTATGTAATGGCATGCAAATAAAAATGACATGCTTTAATAATGCATTCCAAATCATATTTTTACAGTCAGTCAATTCTAGTTAGTATTTGTGAAAATAACCAACTCCAATTAGTACTTTATTTTTATTTTTAAATGAAACAAAAAATGTTACTGATATCTAAATGCATTTTCAAAGGAATATTTTTAAAAGGAATTATAAGAAAGAAAATCATCTTGGCAAGTTTCTTTTTCTAAATGAATGCAAAGTAAAGAGTTAATCCTCTATCTATCTGCCCACACCAGCCCTAGCCTGCTAAAATTTTTGGCCAGGAAAACAACATGATCCTTCTTCATGTCCAGCGTCTCACTTACAATCTGCAAAACCACAATTGTTTTAAGCACCTGGCACAGCATCAAACCAACAGCTGCAATAAAGCAAAACATAATGAAATCAGTGACCACTGTCTCATTGTAATACCTCAGAGACAATGAGCCACCTTTAATAACTCCTCTCCCTGCTCCACAAATAAGCAGGCATTGTGCTATACACCAGAAAAGCACTTTCTGAAATTTCTCCATCTAGGACCAAAGATAATCATCAAGCAAGCAGGATAGAAGTTTGACAATTGGTGTGATCAGTCAATGGCAGGCAGCACTCAGCTCACCTTTAGAACCCCTCCCTTGCTCTGTTAAACTGTTTCCAGAAAGTTCTCCAAGGTTTCTTCCCATTTGAACCCATTGAAAAATCAAAACCCTGATTTCCAAAGTAGTAGAAACAATCTTAAACTGCTCTTGACCCAAGATGAAGGAGAGAGGAAAAGGAAGGAGTCTAGTGAGGAGAAAGAGAGTATAAAACTCTGAAGCCCTGAGCAGGGCTGTGCTTCCTGCCCCAGATTCTTAGAATCATGAATAAGTGCTTCTTCTCACCCTCCCTTTTCTGAGTCATATCAGTGCTTCAGGAGAGAATGGAAAAGATTAGATCTACTAGGATATGGTATGGGATAGAATATGAGTGTCTCCAAGGCTGCTAAACCTCAATCTTCCCTTGTCAACTTTTGACTCTCTAAGTGCCAAATAAGGAATTTCACTCATCTTCAAGAATCCTGCCAAATTCATGTTCTAGGCAGTTTATCTCCAGCATCTCAATAAGGATAATGCAGAACAATCAGGAGCTTCTGATTCAACGGGACGAGGGCTCTCCAAACACATCTTTTAAAAAATTTATTTAGTTATTGAAAGGCAGAGTTACAGAGAGAGAGAGAGATTAATTCCATCTGCTGGTCCCCTCCCCAAATGACCACAAAAGCCAGAGCTGAGCCAAACAAACCCAGAAGTCAGCAGCTTCTTCAGGGTCTCTCATGTGGGTGCAGAGACCCAAGCACTTGGGTTATCTTCTGCTGTATTCCACCAGGGAGCTGAATCAGAAGTGGAACAGTGGGGCCGGCACTGTGGCATAGTGGGTAAAGTTGCTGGCTACAGTATTGACATCCTATATGGACAGAAGTTCAAGACCCAGTTGCTCCACTTCCAATCCAGCTCTCTGCTATCGCCTGGGAAAGCAATGGAAGATGGCCCAAGTGCTTTGGCCCCTGCACCTGAGTGGAAGATCCAGAAAAAGCTCCTGGCTCCTGGCTTCAGATCAGTACAGCTCTGGCTCCTGTGGCCATCTGGGGAGTGAACCAGCAGATGGAAGATCTCTCTCTCTCTCTCTCTCTCTCTCTCTCTGAATCTACATAACTCTGTCTTTCAAATAAATTAATTAGTTCAAAAAATTTTTAGAAAAATAAGTAGAGCAGCTGAGAATCAAGCAGGTACCCATATGGAATGCCAGCATCACAGGCAGTGGCTTAACCCTCTAGGCCACAATTCACAATTTATAGTTTATAAATAAGCTCAGCTAGGTACTGGTGCTGTGGCATAACAGGTAAAGCCTCCACCTGCAGCACCAACATCCCATATGGGCGTTGGTTGAGTCCTGGCTGCTCCACTTCTGATCCAACTCTCTGCTATGGCCTGGGAAAGCAGTAGAGGATGGCCCAAGTGCTTGAGCGCCTGCACACACATGGGAGACCCAGAAGAAACTCCTGGCTCCTGGCTTTGGATAGGTGCACTTCCAGCCATTTGCGGCCATCTAGGGAGTGAACCGGCAGGTTGACGACCAACTGATCTCTCTCTCTCTCTCTCTCTCCCTCCCTCCACCCCCCCCCCATAACTGTGCCTTTCAAATAAATAAATAAATAATCTTTTTTTAAACAAATGTGTTCAGCCATTCATTTTTTTTTTACTTGATTCCACTTCAAAAATAAGGAAACAAACCAAAAGATAGTCTCTTAGACTTGGAAATAACTACTCGCCTACTTTCTCAGCTGAGATAAAAATTTCTCCTAATAAGAAGAAATAGATCAATGCCAATTTCCACCCATTTTATTGCCATAAAACCTTTACAGGGTGGTTGTCAGCAAAAATAAAACCTTTGCATGAGGAGATTTTATTTATATTTATATTTTTTATGATAAATTGAATCCCAAGGAGCACAGATAACCCCATGCATTTGATGATCTTCTTAATAAGGGACAGTGTCTGGGACATACAAGGGGAATTATTTTGTTACCAAAAAAAAAAATCAATTAGATCCATGTATAGCTTTTCATGAATGCATATTTCCATGAATTTCTTAAAGACTCCTCATAGGCATGGATTTCAAAGTTTTTTCATGTATCTAAGCTTATCTTTTAATTCCATTTTCTATGAAATTTTTGAAGCAATGCATATGCTGGCAGGCTGGCCAAGAGCCATGTGAGTATTAGACACACAGTGAACAAAAGCAGATGTGGCAGGCAAGCCAGTACTGCCTGTGCACCCAGACAACTGGAGTCCATGTGATCACACTGCCTGCTGGGAAAATTCTCTCAGAGGAGCTGTGTCACAGCACTTGGAAGGAGTATTCTCACTCTTCAACGGCATTTGGCTCCTGGGTCTACATTCTGTCCATAACCATTTCTATCTCATGAAAACAAGCAAGCCTGGAATAATCTAGATTGTCCTTGTCCTTGTCCAGAACTAACCTAGGGAAAGAAATGACCCCAATGTGTTCTATTTCCCCACTCTTCTGAGGCCCACAATTCCTTGTTATCTGTTTTCTTGATATTTTGAGTAGTAAAATTTATACTGATCCCAAACAGTTTAGCTCAACTTTATGGTCACTGCATCAAATTGTGAGAATAAAGATGTATTTAGGGAATTGTATAGTATTTGAATCCCAGGCTCCATGGACCCTGGCTGAACCAGGTAAGCCCTACCTACATTAATAACTGTGGTTTTGGCCCAGTAAGATGATAAATGCTTTGTAAACCATTGAACTGTGCCCATAAAAAGTTTTACTCTACGTTATGAACAGCCATTTAAAAAGAATGAGTGAAACGTTCATGTATTTCAATATATATTATTTAGTGAGAAAAACTGGGTCAAGAATAATGTGTACAGTATAATTCCATGTGTGTGTATGTGTACACACACGTAAAAATTTTAACTTTCAGAAGAAATAGTTAATAGTTTTTACCTATTGAGAAACAGACGGTGGATTCGGGTATGAGACCAAAGGAAGACCTGAACATTTCATCATGTACCATGTTGAACTTCTTAACAGTTAACCTTGGTATTTGTTTACTGATGTTTTTTAAAATAATTTTAAAATGTAGATATTTTCAAACTAGCACCAGCCTGTCGTCAACAATTTTTTATTTCCTTCTCGGCTCTGCTATCATGCTATGCAGTGGTTATTTCTCTCCATTCTGCAATCTACAGAGTAAGCAATAAACTTAACCACTAGAACATTATTAAGCAAGAGAAAACTATCTATTTTATACAGAATAGAAAAAAGGCTGAGTGAACTGTGCATTTTAATTAGTTAATTATTTATTCATTTTATTTATTTTGAGGGGCAGGGAGGGAGAGAGAGAGAGAGAGAGATCCTATATACTGGTTTACCCTCAAGGAACTGGGAACTCAATCCTGGTCTCCCATGTGGATGGCAAGGACCCAACTACTTGAGCTTCCCAGGACACATATTAGCAGGACACTGGAATCAGGAGCAGAGCTGGGACTTGAACCTAGGCACACAATATGTGATATGCAAATCCTTACTGGCTTCTTAATCACTGTACCAAACACCTGCCCTGACTTCTGTTTTTCAATCGATACTCCAGCAATGAAAAAGTAGTAGAAAGTCAAAGTGCAGGCAGATGTTCAGTCTTTTCCTTCTCCATTTGGTCACAAAGTCATCTAAATACATGTGTGGCTCTCCTGCACTCCAAACTGTACTAGCATCCCTTTTCTCCCTCCAACCCAAACCTTTATCCCTAAGGAGCACTGGTCTTCCCTCCAGAGGGAGCTGGCATCATCCTTGACTGTCCTCTGCCCGGTAAGACAGTAGAAGGCATTTAGGAGCTTTCTTGAGGTCTACCCATTGCATGATAACAGCCCTATTTCCTGTTGGCAATAGCCCCAGACAACCTCATGCCTCCCTTCTGCCTGTCAACCTAGGGACACAAGGAGCTGGTAATGGTCAGGTGACAGTCTTGACTTCCAATGTTCCTTGTAGAAGCACTACTGTCCTAGGGGACAGTGTGGTGACACAGCAGATTAAGCCATGTTCTGCAACACCAGCATCCCTTATGGGAGAAGCAGCTCATGTCCCAGCTGCTCTGTTTCTGATCCAGCTCCCTAATAATGCACCTACGAAAGCAACAGCTGATGTATTTGGGTCTCAGCCACCCACGTGAGAAACCCAGATGGAATTCCTGGCTCCTTTGCCTTCCACTTGACCCAGCCTCACATTTGGGGAATTAACCAGTGGATGACAGCTCGGTCACTCTCCCTGTCTCTCTCTTTCTCAATTTTTTTTTAAATTTTTTAATAAATTTAAATTAAAAAAAACAAGCTTTGCAATCCTTTGGGAAGGCAATGGAACACATGGTTAAAATCAGGCTCTGTAGTCAGACCAGTCAGGTTCATAACTGGTTTTGTGTCTTACATACTTGTTTCCTTGTCCGGAAAATGAGAGTAATTATGTCTTCATAAAATTTTGTGGAGGATTAAATGAGACAATGCATATAAAATACATAACACAGAGCCTGGGGCAAGGCAGTTACTCATTAAAAGTTAAACATCATCATTATTATTAGATCCTAAATCTCTAAACCAGCAGGGCTCAGATTCGTAGCATCTGAAAAACAATATTCTCAAACCAATCTATAATAGCATTTTCTTAGTAGTTAAGCAATCCATTTTTACCCTAAAGTGGTTCTCTTTGCCTCATATAACTTGCAAAGCTAAATCTATGCAGTCAAGTGAAAATCATACACATGTGGTCCTATCCAAAAAATCAACTGCAATCAACATAAGGCTGTCAGAATTGGAAATGATTCTAATGCTTGAGAAAGCAAATAAAAGTGGAAGAAAACAGCCATTTATTTGAGCATGTTAACAAAATGTATTCAAATATCTCTTTAAACAACCAAGAATTACAGTCTAACAGTCCAGGAATGTGAGAAAGTCATAACATGCTTCTGAGAAGATCCAATCTAGATTAACAATTTGCTCCTGGGCTTTAATGTGAACATGGTTGCCTCTCCTATTCAAGAAGTTAAACGACAAAAAGTGTAGTCTGAGGTAAGTCCAAATCTATCAGGCCAATCTGGGACATAGGAACGTACTATTTCCCAGTGCATGCTGCCAGGATGTTCTTGATTGCCTACCAGTGAGAACAGAGAAGATGGATTATGTTTTATCTAACGGAATACATTTCAAAATATAATTTGTATAATTACCTTTTTGAAATCTATCTCTTTCTACTAGTCAATAATCTGATGCCATCCCAAGTTATCATTTATACAGGTTATTATGAAGTTTGAGGTTTTTAAAATTTACTGAAAATGCTAGGTTGTTTGGCAATACAGCCAACTCTTAGCATATGTTCTCATTGAAAGAGAAAATTATATTCCTTAGTGTCACTGTCAAAGATACAGAAAACTGTAGGGAGTGTTAGACTAATCCAGTGATAAAAGAAAGCATATTTCAATAATTCATGCATTCAAAAAATTTTAATTTAAAATTTGTTTATCTCTAATTCCAAGCTCTACCTTGATTATTTTGAAGTATATTTTAAAGTAAAGGATTCCTAGTTTACAAAAGGAAATGAAATACATAAAAGAAAATTCATTCAGGAATATTCTAAGTATCTGCTCTATGTAAGAAGCTAGGAACTTGGTATTATAAGATGCCCAAAGATAAAACCAACTCTGCTCCAAAAGTTTGATATTATTAAGGTAAAAAAGCATAGGTTAGAGGGAGAAGTCCAGTGAAGTTTTCAAACTCTTATTTTATAGCAGAAATGATTGCTAATTCTCAGGTGCTGGCTATGAGAAAAATGTGTTTATGCAAGAACATTTTTCTTTCTGAGTCTGGCTTATTTCACCTAGCACAATGTCCTCCAAGTTCATCAATACTGTTACTGTCACAAATAGTAGGATCTCCTTTTCTTAAGACTGAATTACATGTATGTGCGCACACACACATATACACACACAGTGTTCAAGAAGCTTGTGGAAATGCATACTACAAGAAAACAAACCAGGCACAAGTTTCAACATCTTTTCATTCCATTTTCAATGAACTTTCCAAAATATACATATATGTTTATCAAGACATCGTGCTGTTTACCTTAAATATGCATAACTCATTTTAAAATAACATTTAAAAGTAAATAAGAGTAGACTAATGATAGCTTTAGAGGAGAAATAACAACATTGAGTGATTTGCTCTATTTAGCTTCAGAGCAGAACAAAATCAGAACCAGTTCAAAAAAATGATGACATTCACTCGACAGAGCACCCACTGTGGTTACTCCAGCACTAACCCCTACATTAACGCAACAAGGTGGGACTACTGAGCCATTAAAGGAATTATATAATCAATGAATTGAAGGTTCAGAGATATTAGATATGGGAAGAGGGTGGCAGTGGGGGATGGCAACGGGTTCACAATGATCTCCTGGGGTAGCCCCCAGGGACCACTTCTCTGCATGTCACTCTACCTTCAGGTAACCATTAGCTGGTGCAGAGGTGTGTCTTGAACAAAGCTGGGTCAATAAGAGTGCTTCCCAAAAATTTGTTACCTAGAAGAATCTCACAGAATAGGAAGCTCAGCTGCTGTTGTCAGCTGTGCTTCCCTCCCTAGGGAAAAGGGAGGTTGACAGCCAGAGAGCCTGAGGCTACCACACCAAGAGCAGCAGACTGGGGACCTGCCAGGCTCTGAATTCCTGAACCCCTTGTCACTGAGTGCTGGCTGCTTCTCTGTGCTATCTACTGTTGGCCACAGACTCAAATAACCTTGCACAAATATCCATTCCTTTTCTTTCACATGCCTTTCCCAAAAGCTAGTTTGAGCTGCTCACTCCAAACTAGAATCCCTAATATATGAAATAGGCAATATGCCTGTGGGGACTTATGACCATTTTTGTTAGTTACGCTTTATATATTGTGAAAAATATGATATAGATTTTACAAATGAAAAAACTGAGGGTATAAAATGGTCATGCTATTTTGCATATCATAAGTCAAGAAAGTTCAAAACATAGAAGAATGGGAAAAGTAAAACTTAATGAATCAGAAACCCTGTTTTTCTGACTTTGCAATATCTACTAAGATATTGGCAAGTATGAATCAGATAGCTGCACAATGAAGGCTGCTACAAAGTTTTTTTCTTAGAAGAGTGCTACTGTAACCTGACTCATAGACCTTTTTAGAACAGGTCACTCCACTCACTGGGTAACTAAAACAAAGCCGATCTTGAAGAAAAGCACATGTCTCTACTAAGTCGTGCAGAAATAAATCAATCTGACCTATTATTTCTTGGAAAATGGTTCAGTCTTTAATTCCTACTCTTTTCATTTCAAATATACTATTAAGTATTTAAATGGTTTCATACCAGGAGCCATAAATCACAGTGATTCCATCTAGTTACAGTATTGAGCCAAAGGGGAGTCCTAAACAAGACAGCAGGAGACCAGGTAAGATTGTGGTCTTGTATCTGATTAAAATACAAAGTGAACTTCTTGGAAATCATGAAGCCCTCAGAAGGAATCTGTTAATTCACAGATAAAACACAAAAACATTCAGGGAAGCGTCAAGAGGCAGGTGGTGGGCCAGAGCACATTTCAAATTCAATTTGCTTCTAATCCTAGTGCTCAATGGCCCACATAGATCATTTTTTAAAAAGTTCTTAAAGTCTCACTCTCAGTATCTTTCAGCCTTTCTGAGTCAAACTTTCAGAATCCTCAGTACCCCTTCTCTGTCCCCTCAATTCAATATGAGGTGAATCACTGTCAATTTCACTTCCTAATAGCCATGGCCTCTCCTTGGGCAAAGCAGACCTTCTTCCCCATGGAGGGGTACAGCTGCCGTCAGCTGCCAGTGCACATCCTGAGACCTTCTGTTGCCCTCTAGCTCCATTCAACTTCCTTTACCTCTCCGCTTGTCTATTGCAAGGGTTTCTTGACTACAATATCTTTCACTACATGCAAAACAAACTGTAGAACAGAAAATCAACTCAACTCTTTATTATCACCATCATCATCATCACCATAATCATTATCATTTTTAAAGAACTCCCTTTCCAAAGAGATTAAAATGAAAGTATTAAAAAATGAATGACTCAAAAACTAAAAATAATTTGGATATGTGAGTTCCAGCACTGAGAAAATTTAATATAGGTATATCTAAAAAGATTACAACCACATTTTTTTTTTGTTTGTGTTTTGACAGGCAGAGTGGACAGTGAGAGAGAGACACAGAGAGAAAGGTCTTCCTTTACCATTGGTTCACCCTCCAGTGGCCGCTGCAGCCGGCACACTGCAGCCGGCGCACCACGCTGATCCGAAGCCAGGAGCCAGGTGCTTCTCCTGGTCTCCCATGTGGGTGCAGGGCCCAAGCACTCGGGCCATCCTCCACTGCACTCCCGGGCCATAGCAGAGAGCTGGACTGGAAGAGGGGCAACCGGGACTAGAACCCAGTGTGCCAGCGCCGCAGGTGGAGGATTAGCCTACTGAGCTGCGGCACCAGCCCACAACCACATTCTTAAAAGAGTAAACTCTTAGAGTTAATACAACAAAATACTCTTTCTGCTCTTAGGCCAAAAAAATACAAATGAAAGAAAAACAGCTCATCAGAGGGGCACATTAGCACAGAGAAGTTGCCTTTCAAGGATCTCATTCCACAACTGAGCCTGTCCTGGAGCAGGTAGAAGCCACCAAGGCCAAGCTCAGAACTCCCTGGAACTTCAGGCGATTTGACTCCAGAAGACCATAACATCAGTTTCTTGCTAGTGGAGAGTTTTGTGTCCCAAGTCCTTCTTAAAGGTATAGATTTAGTTGAAGGAGGAGTAGCACAAGTACCAAGAGGAGGAGGAGGAGGAGAAAGAACAGCCACCACCACCATTACAACTCTCAGTCTATGATAATCAAATGTAACTCACTGCTTACAATTTCCCAGTTGCTTCAAGATGAATTTTTTATCATTTGTCTAACTACTTTTCTAATTTTAAAAATTCATGATTTCCAAACAAGTGGGAGAAAATCAATTGCTAGAGTCCATGTCCTAAGTCCCTTCTGGTGCCTTGGGTATGTGGAGCTGTGGCTCAGGGCAAACAATCGAGGATGAGGATCAAGCAGCTTCTAAGACATTAAGCCGAAGCACCTAGTCCACTTGTGCAGCATCTTTTTCAGTGTATGTAGAGCTTATGGCAGGCATATGTGCAACTGCCGTCAATGACTGACTGACACCAAAGTTCCTTCTCCCCAGGATTTTGGTTGAAGCAAACACTCACTGATTGGCTACATGACTGAAATGCTCCACCCTTGCAGGCCAGCCCATCATCTCTAACGATCTGAATTCCTGGCTATATTAACACAAGGCCATTCACTTCCTTTGCTATGGTTTCACATCAGCCAAGAAGAAATAATATTGCATTGGCCTCAGCTATCTAGTGTTTACCTGATGCAATTTCACTTGGGCTCATGAGTCATAAAATGAAAACTGTACTTCAGTGCAAACTTGTCCTCTTGCAGAGAGTAAAGGTATCTTGGAAACAAAGTATGGAGGCCAGCACTATAGCACAGCAGATAAAGCCACCACGTGCAGTGCTGGCATTCCATATGGGCACCGCTTTGAGTCCCAGCTGTTCCACTTTCGATCTAGCTCTCTGCTATTATCTGGGAAAACAGTAGAAGATGGCCCAAGTCCTTGGGCCCTTGTACCCACATGGGAAACCCTGAAGAAGCTCCTGGCTGCTGACTTAGGATCAGAGCAGCTCCAGCCATTGCAGCCATCTGGGGAGTGAACCAGAAAATAGAAGACCTCTCTCTCTCTCTCTCTCAATCTTTCTCTCTCTCTCTCTCTCTCTCTGCCTTTCTGTAACTCTGCCTTTCAAATCAATCAAAATCTTAAAAAAAAAAAAAGAAAAAGAAAAAAGAAACCAAAGTTAAGAGTAGGTGGATAACACTCTTTTTGCACCCAGGGAAGAGTAAATAAAATTACAACACAGACCTTTAAAGTGATGTTTTCATTATACAAGTAAAAGATATTCATTTTATAAAATAAACATACCGATATGCAAAAAGAAAAAAATATTCATAATCCTATCAGTCAGAGATAGTAACCTAGTAACCGTTGGTATTTTGTATTACAAGTTTCCAAGATTCACACACACACACACACACATGCATGCATGAATACATAGCCTTTCCTGTCTGCAGGCTTTCCATCCAAAGATTCAACCAACTTTGGATTAAAAAAAATATTCGAAAACTAAGTGCATCAGTGCTGAACATGTGCAGACTGTTTCTTTGACATTATTCCCTAAACAATACAGTATAACAACTGTTCACATAAAATTCTCATTGTATTAGGTATGACAAGTAATCTAGAGAAAGTACACAGAGGATATGCAGAGGTTATACACAAATCACACTGTCTTATGTGAGGGACTCGAGCATCCTCAGATTTAGTATCCATTGGTTTCTTGGGACCAGTCCTCTGCAGATACAAAGCAACAATTCTACATTTTTATGTTTGTATTCGTGTTTATGTTTATTCAGACACAACACACATACACACACACACTCACACACACCATAAACGGAAGGTTTGCAAGAAGGCTTTGAATCAAATTCTTTGCTTCCTATTCAGAAAAAGTGGAAATGTACAAAGAAGTGTTTTAAAAGCAAAAGCTCTTACATGGGGCACTTACTAGCACACTTATTTCTAGGAAAATAAAATCAAAGAGAGGGACAATGATGCCCTTACTTTGTTCAGTCAGGAGATACAGGAGTAAAAGCAGGAAAAAGCAGGAGGGCATGTTAACCCCCAACTGTGCCAACACATAACTTGTTCTTGCAGCTTGTCCCCCAATCAACACAGAGACAGGAGGAAAATAAATGTAGGAGAGGTGGCACAGTGTAGGAAGTCTATTTCTGGGATCTAGACTCATACTGTACCATTCTCCTATGGGTCTACAATAGCTACACAAATGGTAACAACTTTAAGAAAACATATTACACAGGCAGAATGGATGAGAGGAACTGAAATGTCTCAAGCATCCTACAATAAAATATAATTGATAAAAGCTGCCTGTGCCATTTTCTACCTTCTCTGAGGTCAATTTTATGGCCATAATTTTAAAAATTAAAGACTGTATCTAAGTTGTTTATCTACTAAATGTTCATGTTGTGAGAAAATTGAACATTGACTCTTAGAAGCACAAGTCTCTAGCTATTTTTTTAAATATCCTTTCATAAATATCTTATAGAATTAAAACCAGGAAAAAAAATCAAGAAAGCTGAAAACCCAAGAATTATGGAGTCTAAGCTGGGCCCACCAAAATAAAACTTAGCTAGAGGCCAATTGTTTCCTTCAGATCATAATAAAGAAATTCAAATACAATGAATTTACCTCTATATAAGCTATATCATATCTGACTATAGAGAAAAATTAGATGTTTCTAGTATTACTTCTATGTCCAACTTCAAAGGTAAGATGGACTAATATGTCATTCACATCCTGTAAATGAATAACGTGTTATTGAACCTCAAGTGACAAAATAGACTTCTTGCTAATGACACTGAAAAATAGGTAGGTAGGTAGGCGGACAGGAAGAAATAATATGTCTAAAATGTATCACAAATAGTTTTTATGACCACACTATTCTAAAATGCTGTATAATGCTACCCTGTATTGAGCAAGAGAATTGAGCATGGACTCACCAGCAACACAGCACAGTGCAATGAAAATGAAGCAGAACTCCCTTCATGGCACTGTGTAGAGATAACAATTTAAACACCATCTCATCCATAAAGCCTCCTAGTTCAATCCAGAGGACCACGTTTGTGCTCTGCTCTGTACACATAACACTTTGTTCTGAGATACCTCTTTGTCCCTTTACACTGCTTTAAGGTACCTCTTATACTGCTGGACTTAATTCTTCTATGACTTAATGTATTAAAAGAAAAAAAAAACTTTTTCTGTGTATACAAGCTGGATCCTTAGTTGGAGTTTAAGTTCCATGAATGACATATCTTTGCATTTATCCTAGAATTGAAATAGGATGTTCATTCAATAAATATCCATTACAAGGAAAACAATATGTTCCGAAGCTCAGCAAGTTAAGCCCCTCTAGGGAAGAATGTGTAAGAAACTTGACCGGGGAGGTCTCTACATGCACACAGAGTACACACGTGCTAGGAAGAGTGACATGAGGCAAAACAAATCAAGATGCAGGAATGAGGAAAGGGCTGTTGGGTGCTTCTGAGGCAGGAGGAGAAATCAGTAAAAAATAGGAAAAAGAAGACAAGCACCCCTGAGGTGATTATACCGCCGAGGCACCGGTTAACACTAGCGATAAAATACACGTTTAAATCATTTTCAAATGAAATTTCTCATCAGCATCTCTGCAGTATCAAAGATGCAAACTAATTATGAATTTTGACAACATTTAAAACTATAATTTATCTCCTAAGGTGCATAAGGAAAATATTATACATATCACTTCATGAAACTCCCTGAAGCGGCACATTCTTCTAAATCAAAATTGCACTTAGAGTTCAGTCACAAAAAATTCATATTTATCAACACGATTCAGCCACCCACCCTAGATGATGACTTACAAATTCTCTGCTTATTCACTCTGGTCTGATTAAGAACAAATGAACCAGATAAATATAATGTGCATTTGGGTAAGATTTAAAATCTGTATATTCTTTCTCAAAGAAAACAGAGCAAGTGCCTATTACACAGAGAAATTGTAATTCAATAATTAAGTTGTTTTTTCTTTTGTTCCTTTATTTCTTAGCAACTGAAAAAAATAAAATAGTTTTATTTCAGATAAAGGAAGATGGAAATATGAGAAAAATTATGAGGACTTTTCACACCGTATCCTTGTTTTTTCTCGAGTATGGCATATCTTCCTTCTAAAAACAAATCAATGTGTTCTTAACTTACACATGAGTGGAGAATTACCATAGTAGCAGGAGAAAGTTTTGCAAAGTGGATGGTAGACTTGTGAAATAAATTTTTCTTGCATGTAACTTTTCAGCCAAGGAGTCAGACAAGCAGGTTACTGTATAACCTGAGTACATACTGCTGAAATCATATAGTACAGAGTTCAGAATGACCAGCCTGCATCTAAAAAATCTATTTTCCTCTGAATAAATACCAGAAAAACAGACCATTCTCTTTAAAGGTGTATAGAGGCAATGACAGCAGTATTATATGGAGGAGACTGAAATTTGGCAGGATTAGTCAATGGACCACCACTAGAAGGTTTGTAAAAACAATGTCAGCAATAATTTTGAGGACTATTCGATGCCCTTTGAAAATGTGCCCATTACCTATAATTTTTGTGGGAAATTATTGCCACTCATAAACAGGGCTTTCTAATGGAATTGCTGATGAGCTCAACCACTATATATGGGCACAACCCACCACTTTCATAGAAATAGTCAATGCCATGACCAAGACAGTACCACTTAGTAGGGAAATTGGAAATTTAATTTCAATCAGCTGAACAAAAAGTGAAGAAGAATGCATGAAGTGGGAGCATGAAAAACACCGGCGATTAAAAACATTTGGAACCTTTGCTTACCCTTCAAAGGCATTTGTTGCCATGGTTTTTAAAGACCTCTGAAAGCTTCAGCTGTGTCCACAAAAGCTGCCAAGAAATAGGGGTTCTATACGGATTTTATTTGTCAGACGCATTTTATCTTAATTATCTACAAGATAAAGATTACTTGGCCAAAGGGAGGAGGATAAAAAAAATTAAGAAACACTGTCATGTCACAGGTAGAAAGAGTGTGACGTTACTTTTCTGTAAGCCTTTCTTGAAATGCACACAAGCATGTGTGTACACACAAGTGTAATATTCATCATATCACACTAAAGAGTAACAGGAACCCAGCAAAGGTAACAGGAAGGCCACTCTCACTAGGAACAAAGCTGTCAGTCTTAAGCTCCACACTGTGTCTTTTTCTCTAATAAGAACCAAGAGCAAACATCTAGCAAAATTACCAATACCTGCAACAAATGCCTCCATTTCTAAAAGGCTCGTTATAAACATTTTTAATATAACGAGAACAGATATCATGTATTCCATAAGTACAGTTCTAAAACTGTAAGCATACTTCCCTCCGTCCTACACTCCTTCAATTCCCCTCCTTCCTTCATTTTTTTTTTAGTTTTTGTCAAGACATAATTTTAATCCCCGCTATAATCACAGGCTATAAATGTTTTCATTTGAAAATTACCTGAAGTGGGCCTAGTGGCTAAGATGCCAATTAATACACAGTATGTCCCACATTGGAGTTTCTGGGTTCAATTCTCAGCTCCAGCTCCAGACTCTAGCTTCCTGCTAATGTAGACCCTGGGAGTCAGCAGGTGATGATGGGTCAAGTAATTAAGTTCTTGCACCCACATGGATTTTATTCTCCACTCCTGGATTTCACTGGGCCCAGCCCTGGCCACTGTTGGCATTTCAAAGTAAATCAGTGGATGGGAGTCTCTCCCTCTCCCTCTCCCTTTCTTTCTCTGCCCTCCCTCTCTCTTCTTCTGTCTCTCCCCCTCTGACCCTCTCTGTCCCTCTCTCCCTCTCCAACTCTCTCTGCCTCCCTTCCTCCCTCTTCTCCACTCTTACCCCTCCTCCACCTCTCAAAGTAATTTCTTAAAAGGAAGAAAATTACTTGATAGTTTTTCTGTGTATACACACAAACTCTTCTGACCGTGAGCCTCAATAGTTTGGTTTCTGTGTTGCACAATATGCATATTACCAGAAGATGGAAAATAAAAACTAGAAGGTGAAATAACGGAGAGATTAAGCAAACTCTAGATCAGAGAAAGAGGCTATGATCTCCTGGTTTATGGATAATTTGCCAAAAATATCTTGTTTCTTGTTTGAACATCATAAAGATACTTTCTTCCAACAGTTCATTATGTGTATAGATTAATGTGTTGTTATCGACATGTTTTCTTTTATATTGTCAAAGCCCCTGGAAAGGATCAGTTGGCCCTGGTGGGCTACTTTGTGTTTTCTTGTTAAGCAAGGTCCTGAGACTACACTTTTGATAATAAGAATGTTTCTTACAAGGTTTTGGTGAATTCCAAGACACCTTTCTAATACATTATTGTGAGAGTCAAGAGGAAGCTTTTGGAGTTTCTTCTCCATTACAGATGATGTGCCACCTTCAAGGAGTGTTTAAACCATGCTTTCCATGAAGTCCCTTTGAAATTCATTGATAAACTGATTCAAATCCCCAGCCTTGGAAAACCTGAGGAGTGCTGGCACGGCTCCTATGACAGCTGGATAATCCCATCTTGGTATTCAGCCACCACCTCAACCTCAGCAGTGAGCCAACCCTGTCCCCCTGCTAACCCGCCTTCTTGATTCCCCAGCTCACCCATTTCCCAGTCCATCCTCTCTCCCTTTGAATCTGCTCAGCTCCCTTTTCCCCTGGACAGCCCATATTTAATCATCTGAAAACAATGCAGATTCTTTCATTACATCTTTCATCCTGTTCTATTTTTCTCATTTTACAAATACCAAAAAAAGCAGATATTAGTGTTTCTAAATTAGTTGAATATTGGCCAAATTTGTCTTCATGATCCCTTTCTGCTCGTTCTCTCACCTCTCCATATGCTTCTGGAAGATTAATCCCAATTAAAGATTGCTTCATCCCATTTCTTCCATGCTGAGAAAACGCTTAGGTATTGCCTAAAGCACACAACTTGATCCTAAACTCCTTTTCCTCCTTTTGTTTATTTATTGAATGATTCTTATAACATAAAGCCTTGACTGGATTCTTCCCTTTGAGGAACTCACTTTCACTATGGAAGATAATTCACACAAGTGCATGCAATTCAATGGAACAAAGTAGTGTGGAGGTCCCAGGAGGAAGAGAACAAGGACATTACCATCAAGACAGGCATTTTTTATTAGTATAAAAATACTGTTATCAGATAAATCCGGAAAAAATTTCCAGCAAAGAGGATGGATGGTCATATTTGTAGAAAAGCAACTTTGGGGTGTCTACTTCAGAAATAGAAATAGACTAGAAAGATAGGCAAGAAAAAGATTGTGGAAATCTTTGAGCAATTGTCTAAATTTATTCAATGGTCCATGGAAATCATTAACGGATTCTATGCAGAGTATTGCATGGTTGGTGATTTCCTTTAAAAATAAATCATGAGTGCAGAATGGCATTTAAGAAAGAAAAACAAAGGAAGCAAATGACATAGATGAAATACAAAGCAAATGGAAACCCTGAATTATGACAAGGATCCTGGTGAAAAAGAATGGGGCTGATTTTTAGATGACAATGGTTGGAAATACAAGGGTACATCAAAAAGTTCATAGAAAAATGGAATTAAAAGGTAAGTTATTTTGTGCAAAATTATTGGCATACATGCACAGTTTCTTTCACATTATGCATGTCTTATGAACCTTCTGAAGACATTTTGCACATGTAAGAAGGCTCAATAGAACTCCACAGAAGATCTGAAGGCAAATGCAGAGGGAAGGGCTGCAAAGTGAAATGATAGACACAACTAAATCCAGGGTTTGAAGTGTGGGACCTCTTAGAGAGATGGGGGAACAGATACACATAGAAGAAGGGACTTCTTAGAGAGATGGGGGAACAGATACACATAGAAGAAGGGACTTCTTAGAGAGATGGGGGAACAGATACACATAGAAGTAGGAAGAGTGCCTGGCAGCAGAGGAAAATGCAAGGCAGGCACTGAGAATTCAGGTTGGGATGGGAGCCAGATTTGGAAGATATTTGCATTGCTGTGGTACCTTGAGGCAAATATTGTGTTAGTTTCCTGAGCCTCCCTAACAAAGCACCACAAATGAGTGCCTCAAAACAACATGAATGTATTGTCTCAGAGTACCAGAAGGCTAAATGTTTGAAATCATGGTGCTGGGAGGGCCATGCTGCTTCTGAAACCCATAGAGGAAGATGCTTCCTTGCCTCTTCCTAGCTTCTGGTGTTAGCCAGCAATCTTTGATATCCCTTGCTTATAACTATTTCTCTCTGATGTCTCTCTCCACTGTCACATGGCATTCTCTTGTCTGCCGTTACAAATCTCCCTCTTCTGGAAAGGGCATTTGGTGCAGTCATTAAGGCAGTGCTTGGAACACCTACTCATCCATATCAGAATGTCTCGGTTTGAGTCCTGGCTCCATTTTCAACTTCAGCTTCCTGCTAATACGCAATCTAGGAAGCAGCAGGTAAAAGCTCAATACTTGGGTTCCCTTCCATCCATATGGGAGACTCAAACTGTTCCAGACTCCTGGCTTCAGCCTGACCCACCCCCAGCTATCACAGGTATTTGGGAGAGTGAATCAGTAGATGGAAGATTTCTCTCTCTCACTCTCTCTCACTCTCTCTCTCTCTCTCACTCTCTCTCTCTCTCTCTGTGTGTGTGTGTGTGTGTATCTCTGTCTTTAAGATAAATTTAAAAAATTTAAACAAATTTTCCTCTTCTAAGAGTATCATTCATATTGTATTAGGGGTCCATCCTACTCCAGTATTACCTCATATAAACAAATTACATGTGAAATTACTTTATTTCCAAATAAGGTCACATTCTGAGATACTGGAATTTAGGGCTTCAACATATCTTTTGGAAGGACACAATTCAAACTATAGCAGAAATGTGTGAGATTCCATAGGAAACTGGCTAAAGGAATGGATGAAGGGAAAACAGCAGCAGAGATGAGAGCCCCTGAAGAATGCCTGCCTTTAGAGACTCAAAGAGGGAACACAGATGTAGAGGACAATACCCCTCTGTTCTCTCAAGGTTGAAGACACCGTACTCAATGTCTTGGTTTATGCAATTTAGCAATTCTGAAATTTTATTCAGAACTTCTTATTCCCTATTTTAAAAATCCTCTATTTCAACTTCATATCAATACCACATATCAAATATATCACTTCCATTAACACTTCTCTTGTCAGTAAATCCCATTGAGATTTCTCTCTGTGAGATCCTCTAAGAGCTTTTACTTATTATTCTTTTGACCCCTTGCCAAATTCCACTATTTACAAGAGACATGTCCAACATTACTAAAAGCACTCAAGCAAACCAGAAATCTCCTCCCACTGAGTTTTCGTCCATGTTTGAGTGGGAATTTGGGGAGATAGCACCTGGTACAAATAGAAAATAAATTAAACAAATGAATAAGGATAATTTCACAATGATTTTAGTGCTTAAAGAAAAACCATGAAGAGGCAATCCGCAAAATGTAAGAAAACATTTACAAATGATACATCTGACAAATGGTTAATATCCAGAATATATAAGGAACACAACTCAATAGCAAAAAAAATGGAAACAACCTATGAAAAATGGGCAATAACTTAGACATTTCTCAACAGAAGACAAATAAATAGCCAACAGATACATGAAAAAAATGCTAAGTATCACTAATCATCAGGGAACTCCAAATCAACACCACAATGAGATATTACCTCTCTCCAGTTAGACTTGCTATTAACAAAAAGACAAAAGATATGATGAAAAGGAAACACTTAAACACCTTTGGTGAGTAAATTAATGTAAATGTAATGTAAATTAGTGTAGCCAGAGTGAAAAACAGTATGGAGATTCTTTAAATAATTAAAAGTACATAATGGTCCAACAATCCCAGTAATAGGTATATATCCAAAGATATTAAATCAGTCAGTAGGGGCTGGCACTGTGGTGTAGCAGGTAAAGCTGCTGCCCCCAATGCCAGCTTCCCATATAGGCACCAGTTCACGTCCCAGCTGTTCCATTTACCAACCAGTTCCCTGATAATGGTTTGGGAAAGCAGCAGAAGCTGGCCCAAGTACTTGGACTCCTTCACCCATGTGGGAGATCCAGAAGAAGCTCCTGAATCCTGGCTTCTGGCTTCAGACCAGCTCAGCTCCAGCCATTGAAGCCATTTGGAGAGTGAAGCAATGGGTGGTAGATCGATCTCCCTCTCTCTCTCTCTCTCTCCCCCCAATTCTTACAAATAAATCTTTAAATAAATAAGTCTGTCAAAGAAACATTGTCACTTCAATATTTATCAAAAGCCAAGAAATGGAATATTTCACAAAAGCCAAGAAATGGAATCCACTTTCATGAGCATCAACTGATAAATGATTTTTAACAGTTCTATATTGATATACATACATATGATATACATACGATATATATGCTAGAATACAGTCATAAAAGGATAAAGTTCTATGCAATAACATGGATGAAATAAGATGACACTGTTTTTCAAAGACTTATTTATTTAAGAGGCAGAGTTACAGAGAGAGAGGGAGAAACAGAGAGATAGAGAGATCTTCCATGAGGACCAAAGCCAGCCACATGAAAATCTGGGGACTCCAAGCAAAAGAAAATGGAGAATCATGCATGTGCAGGTTTTAATGAAGGAATACAAAAGTTCCTTAGAGAAATATAAAGATCAGTGTACTTTTATTTTTTTATTTTTATTTTTTAACAGGCAGAGTGGATAGTAAGAAAGAGACAGAGAGAAAGATCTTCCTTTGCCATTGGTTCACCCTCCAATGGCCGCTGCGGTCGGCGTGCTGTGGCCGGCGCACCGCGCTGATCCAATGGCAGGAGCCAGGTGCTTCTCCTGGTCTCCCATGCGGGTGCAGGGCCCAAGCACTTGGGCCATCCTCCACTGCACTCCCAGGCCATAGCAGAGAGCTGGCCTGGAAGAGGGGCAACTGGGACAGAATCCTGTGCCCAAACTGGGACTAGAACCCGGTGTGCCGGCGCCGCAAGGCGGAGGATTAGCCTGTTGAGCCACAGTGCCGGCCTAGATCAGTTTTTTTTTTTTATTGCAGTGAAAGGGGGATAAGTAAGCAGGAGTAGCAATATGTAGAATGCTTTAAGTTTTAAGCCATGAAAAGAAATGCTACTCTACGTATACTGAGAGTTCTAAGATTACAAGAATATGATCTGACTGACATCTAAAAGATCTTTCCTCCTGTTGTTGTATGGAGACCGTGCCATGTGCGAAAATGGAGACCAAAGATTTAGGGTTTTTGTATAGAAATAGTTTTAGGATCCCTAGAAGGCACAAAAATAAAAAACGGTCATGTGATGAGAGAGAAGCTTCCACTTCTACAACATTCCCTCATGTTTTGCAGGTAAGGTAGATACATCAAGCCAGAAAGGTGATTGGATACCAATATGAAGCTAAATATGGACACAATAACTAACTTTACTAACAAGTGAACAAGGGTGAGTTGCCAAGATTGAAAGAACTAAGTTCTCTTTACACAGAGCTCTCCAAATCAGGTAGAGCCAGTTCAATGGGCATAAGGATTTTCTGGAAAATTAAGTCTGTACTTAACCTGAGCAGCTGTTACAGGAGCTATCCAGGGTGCTGGACTGTCTCACCCTGAGGCTTTTTCAGTTCTGTGAATCAGGCTCCCAGTTACCCCTTTTGAACCTAGGGGTATCACTGCATGGAACCATCATCAGACTCCACCATGAAACCATATCCTCCTGGTCTTAGAAAATCTGTAAGCTAACAGCTGCCTGGATGTCATTAGCTGGCTAATCTAATGTTGAGAAACTTCTATATGTACCTTACAGAGAGAAAATCAAGTGTTGGCATAGCTACTGGTTGGTAGGTAGGCTTGGGCATCCCAGTGTGCCTTATGATCTCTTGAAATAGTAATTAAAGATAAGCAGTGAGCTCAATGGAGTTCCTTTTTCCTTGAAATAATATGCAAAGGTACTACCTGGGTTGCTGAACCCATAACCAGGATCTGCTTGTATAATTCATCCCAGAATCTCTCTCTAAAACACATTTTAAGAAACACGAATTCTATGTTAAAAATGATTAATAAATTCATAGAACCAAATTTCATCTTTCTGACTTAAATACTAACACTGACTTTGCTTTTAATATATATAATACAAAATATATATATATGTATATATATTCAACTGGAATCCACTACTTTATTTCTTGAGTAATCAAGTTTGTACACTAAGTAGCAGGTGAAAATTTGTATGCTTTCAAGCCAAACACTTTAACTCTTCAACCAAAGCACTTAGAACACTAGAATAATCTGAGATTTATACTTATTCCTAGCTCTTTTCATAAGTAACAAGAAAAACAGAGAGAGCTGTAGCATCCTCAGAAATCTCCATCTGTGTGTCAGGTCATTTTCTGTCCTTAAATGTGTTTGAGGGGCATTAGGATTTATAAAGAGCCAAAGATATTCAGTGCAACTTCTTAGTTCCAAGTTATTAAGACTCTGATGACTGACTACACAGGACTAGAAATCCTTAAGTTTGCCCTGGTATTCCCATGTATAGGCACAAACATATCAAACAAGTGGAAATGCCACTAAAATAAAATCAACTACTTTGTTTTGACACAATGCAAGATTAAATGTGTGGTCCAGGAACATCTTTGTCTAATTGGTAGCCAATTAATTTTGTTAATTCTAGTTTTTAGAACTTTCAACATCCTATATTTTCTCCTGCTCTTTACTTCTTTGCTTATTCATACAAATGAACTTTACTCATCCACCAGACAGAATTTTAGTCAAGAGACCTTCCCTGAGAGCCTGATTCTCCCCGTAGTAGGACTGAGTGAAGTTTGGACTCCAGAGAGATAATGAATTCACTTCCATCCTCACCCTTGTCATACTGTGATTCATTTGCAAGTTTATTTGCCCATCTCCATTTCTACAGTAGAAGCTCAATGATGGTAGGAATGGTCTGTTGTATTATTGTATCTTCAGGGCCTTGCACAGTGCTTCACTTAGCAAAGGTGTTCAATGAGTAAATGAATTAATTAATGAACTTAATAACTTTAAGTCCCTCATTATCTTTAAAAGTTAACAACTCCACCATGTTTCTAGGCTCCTTATACAACTTTATATTGAATGTTTCCCATTTAAGAAACATTGCATAAGTGACTCCACTACATGATACTTAGGAAGTTCCTGAAACCAGAAATTGCATTTTGTATGGTAAAATTTCAGTGAACTCCAACTGGTTACACTATGTACACAAGATAGGAAATAGATTTTTTGAAATTAGCACATCAATTGCACTGCCATGTTTATTGTGACACTATTCACAATAGCCAAGATACAAACTCAATTAAGATGCCTAATGATTGATCAATGGGCTGAGAAAATGTGGTATATTCATATATACACAATGGAATATTATTCAGCTATAGAAAAGAATGAAGTCCAGTAATTTGCAGGAAAATGGATGAAACTGGAGGGCATTTTGTTAAATGAAATATGTCGGACACAGAAAGAAAAATACCTAATGTTACCTCTCACATTAAATAAGGTAAAAAATTATCTTAACATAGAATAGTGATTGTTAGATGCTAGGAAAAGGAGAGAGATGGGGTTATAAATAGAAGTTGGATATCAGGAACCAAAACACAGACAGAAGGAATAAGTTCTAGTGCTCCACAGCAATATGGAGTCACTACAATTCATAATAGTATACACATTACATGTCTTATGAAGAAATAGAAGAGACATTCTTGAGGTCTCCACACATTAAGGAATGATAAGGAGATGGAAATTCTAATCACCTGATTTAATCAGTGCATGTGTTGAAACATGACCTTGTGCCCCATAAAAACATGTAACCCAAAATAAAAATAAAAAATATTTTATGTATTTGTATTACTTAAATACCAAAAAGTAAGCACTTAAATTTTCAAAAATATTTGATTTTGACAAATTCCATACTAAACACACATTTTTATAACTCACATTTTCAGCACTGACTTTTCTTAAGTATATCTTATATATGTATGTGTTTTCTGTTTTGTCTTATGGCTTAGAAATAACACTAAATGAGATGGTAATTTATATAATATGCTCCTAAATGCTGAAAAAATGTGATGAAAATAATTTGTGAGGATATCATTATTTTTTTCTTGAGGGAGAGCCATTTCTACTTTTTATACCAGTAACTTTCCACTTACAATTGACAAAAATTTATTTTCTTATCTTCATCTATTGTTTTCCTTATCTTTGTCATACAGTTAGCACTCTATCTATACTCACTTATTTTCTAGTTGTATCATGATCATGCGTCCTCAGATGAATTCCACATGTGGGATTATGGGTTGCATGTTTACACATCTTTCAGTTTCCCTGAAACATCTAGGCAGGCACAAGGTTAAATTCTCAATAAAAAGTGAGTAATCAGGGCCGGCGCCACGGCTTACTAGGCTAATCCTCAGCCTGCGGCGCTGGCACACCGGGTTCTAGTCCCCGTTGGGGTGCCGGATTCTGTCCTGGTTGCCCCTCTTCCAGGCCAGCTCTCTGCTGTGGCCCGGGAGTGCAGTGCAGGATGGCCCAAGTCCCTGGGCCCTACACCCGCATGGGAGACCAGGAGAAGCACCTGGCTCCTGGCTTCAGATCAGCGCAGTACGCCAGCCAAGCAGCCATTTGGGGGGCGAACCAATAGAAAAGGAAGACCTTTCTCTCTGTCTCTCACTGTCCACTCTGCCTGTCAAATAAAAAAAAAAAGTGAGTAATCAGAACTTCAGATTTAAACCCAACTATTCCAATCAGGGCAAGATGGCGGAATAGGAAGGGAGCACATTGATAGTTCAGCAAGACACACAGGTTAATAAAAGTGGAGATACTGCAGGGTCAAGGAAGAGTAGGGGAAGAAACAGCAGCAGAAACTCTTCTGGAACTAGTGATTCAGAGTGGACCTGCGTGGAGAGCGTGGGAGCCCAAGTTCGGGACACCAGCGGCAGACTCAACGCACCAGCGCTGGAACGCGAGGTGAGCCGAACCTCCATAGCCCGAGACACCAGCGGGCAAGCAGAAAGGAGACTAGAGGGAACAAGGCTTGAAACTCCGTGGGGAAAAGTTCACCAGGCTAACTAGAAGAGAGAGAGGAAAAAAAAAAGAAAAAAAGTGACCAATACGGACACGAGTTTCTCTCCCTCCACTCACCCCTCAAAGGCGAGCAAGACAAAGAGCAGGCGCCATTTTGGACATACGTCATAAGCAGGGCGACCTCAGGTCTGCACCGGCCCTGAGCCTAGCAGAAACACCGGACTCTGGGGGAGGGGTGAAATAACGGGAGATTGGCATCTAGCTTGGCAACCCAGTGGGAGACTGCAGGAGAATTGGAGCCCACACTGAGGGCAGCAGAGATTCCCTGTGTGGTCCTTGGGAAAGAGCTTCCAATCTCTGGCTCCTGTGGGTATATCATTTGCCTGCTAACTACCTCCAATTACGTTCAGCTGTGCGGAATTACTTCCCTTTTGAATCAAAAAAAAGAAAGAGAGATTTACCACACCTAACCTGGGAGTGTCATCTTTGACACACCCTCAACCCTGAGGAACCAAACACAGCTCTCAGTCCACACTTATCTCAAGCCTCTAAGGCTCCACCGAAAGCAGACAGTCCACTTAATATAGAGCCATAGCTTAACAAGAAAAAACACCACAGTGAAGAAACCAAATATCTCCAACATGCCATACAACAAACGCAAAAACCGAGGTAACAAGAACAAGGAAGACACTATGACGCCCCCAAATGAAAAAGACACCCCAATTCAAGATTATGAAGATGATGAGATAGAAGAAATGCAAGAAGCGGATCTCAAAAAATTGATAAGAACATTAAGAAGTTCTCAAAAACAAATTCTTGAACTACAGAAATCCTTAGTGGACAAGATAGAAAATCTCTCTCGTGAAAATGAAATATTAAGGAGGAATCAAAATGAAATGAAACAACTAGTAGAACAGGAAACTGTGATAGTGACAAAAAACCACAATGAAATGAAGAACTCAATAGATCAAATGACAAACACATTAGAGAGCCTTAAAAACAGAATGGGCAAAGCAGAAGAGAGAATATAAGACTTAGAAGACAGAGAACGGGAAAGGAAATAGGCAAACCAAAGAAAAGAAGAAGAAATTAGAAATCTAAAAAATATTGTCGGGAATCTACAGGATACTATTAAAAAACCTAATATTTGGGTTCTAGGAGTTCCTGAAGGCATGGAGAGGAAGAAAGGATTAGAAGGCATTTTCAGTGAGATACTAGCAGAAAATTTCCCAGGTTTGGAGAAGGACAGAGGCATCTTAGTACAGGAAGCTTATAGAACCCCTAATAAAATTGACCAAAAGAGATCCTCACCACGACATGTTGTAATCAAACTCACCACAGTGAAACATAAAGAAAAGATCCTAAAAGGTGCAAGAGAGAAACGTCAGATTACTCTTAGAGGATCTCCAATTAGACTCACAGCAGACTTCTCATCAGAAACCCTACAAGCTAGAAGGGAATGGCGAGACATAGCCCAGGTACTAAGAGAGAAAAACTGCCAGCCCAGAATACTATATCCTGCAAAGCTCTCATTTGTGAATGAAGGTGAAATTAAGACTTT
The DNA here is from genome assembly GCF_033115175.1 of Lepus europaeus. Taxonomy (NCBI): domain Eukaryota; kingdom Metazoa; phylum Chordata; class Mammalia; order Lagomorpha; family Leporidae; genus Lepus; species Lepus europaeus. Next base: position 152,968,792 of record NC_084829.1, on the reverse strand, counting down.
TCATAGCAAACAGAAACTGAAAGAATTTGTTGCCACTCATCCTGCCCTGCAAAAGATGCTTAAAGATGTGTTACACACAGAAACACAGAAACATGGTCACCAATATGAAAGAAGGTAAAGGAAGGAAACCTCACAGCAAAAGATCACAGGAAGCTCAATTTCTCTTTGACATAGAATTAAACTCGGATGCTCTGTTAAATCAATGTGTTAAAGTAATCTAAAAACAAAAAGCAATTCAAATCAATTGGCAATCTACAAAAAGAGTTAAAGATTTTAAAAGCTATTATTAAAATTGCTATATTGGTCTATTATGCTATGTTATATGTGTGTACATATTGTATGTCCACATGGGGAAATTTTATTAAGAGTTTTATTTTAAAGGGCTTATAGATAAGATTGTTCATAAATTTAAGCTGCTAAAATCAATCAAAGATACATTTTAATTTGTGTGACCTGAATCTGTGTATCATATGTTTTAAACTTGTTGGTAGAAAGAAACTAAAAACATTTTATATGGTTGTGCTTAAGTTTACTGGTTAAACAAAGTACACCATGTTAGATATTTAAGAGGTATTTTCAAATACATGATTCTTAAAATTTATAGAAGGCATTGGACCTTATGGTAAATGTTTTCTTAAGTTGTTATCTAATGGTTGAAACGGTTTGCTAAGTATTCATGTAATATTCCTATTGTCAGCTAGCAATCTAGGACTTGCTCCCTCATTTCTCTATTCTAAGCCCAACTTCTTCTTTCATTTCTCTATTCTCTTCAAGGTAGGAAACTAATTCTATTATGAAGGAATCTGTAGGATGCACAATTTAATCTTTAGACCTTATAAAAGAGATGGCTAACATTTTTCTGTAATAGCATAGCCAAAATAAGAACTTAAATAATAATCTCATAGCTAGATTCACTTCGCCATCAGCGAAGTAAACAGTAAGTAGAAAAAACCTCCCTTTCAGACCAAAGGGAAAGAAAGTTTTAAAGTGAGAATATAATTTTCCTCATGGGCATTGTCTACCTTAGAAAAACTACTACAGAACATGCCTGTGACTATAGACTTGTAGTTCAGGCCACCAAAGATTAGAGATGGGATATGGGCACTCCCTTGACTTGCATCCTCTGGTCTGCTTTAACCCAAACCAGGAGGAAAAGAAAGCTAGGCATCAGAAGCAATGGGTGGCAGGCCTATTAATGGCTGATCTGTACAGGGATCTGCCCTCAAGGAGACCCAACAGGCCAGTCCACTGCAGTGGCTTTCAATGTGGTAAGCCTGGGCTTCAGCAGAAGTCAGCTTGTGAAGAGCCCTGGCAGCTCTGCCAAGAGTTGGATCACTGGAAATGGACCTGCCCTGGAGTCGAAGGATGCCCAGGTCAGAGCCACAGATCTTATTGGCTCTAAGCTGAAAAGCCCTTCACTCAGCCCAACTTCCAAAGTGACCACTGCAGCTGAGGGGATGGTCAAGTAGGGTCAGCAACATTGCAGGCAGAACTGTAAATTTCTTGTTAGAGATGCCACCTGCCTTTACCTGGCCAGCTCTCCTCCCAGGCCAGCCAAGTAATGAAAGTCAACAGAGTGCCTTCCCCTAGGAGGTTCACACCTCCCTTAGGATATACCCCATGTGAAGAGATAGATAGGTCTGGGCCTCTTAACTTACAAGGCCTAAAGCCCACCAGATTATTATCAAGCCCCTTCTATCAGGTTCTATTTGCCTCTCAATCAGAAAACTTAATTGCAGCTTAGACAGCACCTTTCTTATCTCCTCTAATAATGACTCTGTCCTTTGTTCTAGACCCTGTCTAGCGTACTTGGGCCTCATTCCTTTGTGATCATAACCTCTACTCTACCACCAATGGTTCTACTCCCAACCTGTGTGTACTGATGGTCCTCTTCCCCACTTCATGCTGTATAATTGTTCAAACCTGGTAAATGCCACTCTTAGGATCATTGGTTACTATCCTCACTCTGTCTTTTATGACCTTGTCTAAATATGATCAGAGTCGGCAAACTTGGAAGGCTTCCATAGCCTTGGCAACTCATGACGACAGCCTAGGGTGGTTACTGGCGCCATAAACTAGAGTGTCAATTTGTTGGGTCAACTACAGGAGCCACTGTGCACTTGCTCCTCATGTGGGATCTCTGTCCTTAATGTACTGTACATTTTGATTTAATGCTATAACTAGTACTCAAACAGTATGTTTCACTTTGTGTTTCTATGTGGGTGCAAACTGTTGAAATCTTTATACTAAATTGATCTTCTGTATATAAAGAGAATTGCAAATGAATCTTGATGTGAATGGAAGGGGAGAGGGAGTGGGAGAGGGGAGGGTTGTGGGTGGGAGGGAAGTTATGGGAGGGGAAAGCCATTGTAATCCATAAGCTGTACACTGGAAATTTATATTCATTAAATAAAAGTTAAAAAAAAAACAAAACAAAAAAACAAAAAAAACAACTATTCCCCTTCCATAAATAATGGTATTTAGATACATGAAATCAATCAAACATTAAATTAGAGGTCAGCAAATTGATAGCCCACAGGCTAGTTCTGTTATCTATTTTTATGGAAAAAAAATGTTTTAGTGGCACATATCCACTCCCATCTACTTAAATATCATCTATGGCTCCTTTCAGGCCACAATACCAGAGTGGAGTATACCCTTACAGCTTAAAATAGTTAGTGCCCGACCCTTTGCAGAAAACTATTACTGATCTCTGCTCTAAATCATTCTTTCTGATGAGGGAATTCATTCTCAGATAAATGATTTATCAAAATGTATTGTCAAATCTGTCTACTAACTATACCACTGTGAGATACTTTTTCACAACCAGATTAAATGCTTGGTAAAAATAACAGCATTTTAGATTACAGAAAGCCAAATAAACTGTAAAACCAAAAGTTAAGATGGTTGTCAAAAGACTCTTAAGGGCTTAATTAAACTAAACCAAAATATAAATATTTAATTTGTGAATTAATATGTATCAGCTGGTATAATTAAAGAGTTGGTGTGTACATAAACACATGAGCACACACATACACATATTTTTCTATCAGAGAATATTAATTTTTATAAAAATATCAACAAAAAAGTCCAAGTCTCACTGAAGAGTTGTAAAAGATGCTGAAAGCAATAAGTGTCAAGGAAAATGCTTTTAAAATGGACCACATTGACCTCACATGCTACTCTATTAAGAGATAAACAGCTTTAAAAAAAAAAAAAAGAAATCTCACTGTCAATGGAAGAAAAACTAAACAGAGTATACCATTCCCCAGCTTTCATCTTCTATTACGGCAGGAATACAGCACAAAGTCCATAAAAATCACTTCTTCAGTTAGTCTCTATTAATTAATCAAGTCTGGTTTTCAACAATTTACTTAACTCTGGATTCTGAAGAGGAAATCATAAAAACTCCATCTGAAATATTCTTCTATTTATTACACTAAGCTTCACTTAAGCTTAAGTACTGCAATAATAGAGAGGAAAATGACCCACTGTAATGATCAAAAGTGAACTCAGTAAACCTACATCGCTCTGACTCTGTTCCTGGTAGACAAAGATTATACAGCATACATATTTTAGGTAGTAGAAATGATGTTTTCCCAAGCTATCATACATAAGGGGTCCTCCAAAAGTTCATGGAAAAACTATGAAAAAACTATGCATGGATTTCAAAAAATTTTGCAACAATTCCATTTTTCCATGAACTTTTTCAAGTGCCCCTACATAATACAATATTAAAGGTACTTCTGGAGTAGAAATGAAATGCAACTGGCAGTATATTTAAAAAAAAAAACTGCAATTGGTAAGCTACAGACAGTATAAGGTTAAACTGGGTAGTAAAATTAGATGTTACAGTTGGATCCTTAAGATGGTCTGTCCCCTATCACAAGTCACCAGACATTGAGTATGCTCATGTTAGCAAGAGCTCACGTCTTCCATTTAGACAAGAAAGGGATGGAAGAGGGAAGAAAAGAACAAGCTGAATCAGTATGGACCAAAGATCAGAACAGAATATTTGTGTAGAAAAGTCCAACATAGAGAGATAACAATGCAGGACAATTAATATCACACATAGAAGCCTGGATGCCTAAAAAACACAAATGTCCCCCTCTGCCATCTCCCAATCATGACAGAAACAGCATTTCTGTATTCCTCAGACAACAAGCTATTAAAATCCTCCTCAGCTTGGATTTGTTCAATATTGTTTAGACCTTGCCAAGTGGAGGAAGCAGAATTACGGAGCCTCAGCTGCCTTGGCATCCATCAGCTCCTCCTGAGATCCTGTCTCTTCTCCATGTTTCCACCAAAGATACTAGAGAAACTATCAGGTAACAGGTGCATTTTTCAAATGGCTCATCATGTCTTCCTTCCTCCACCCCATCTGCTCATAGGGTTAAAAATGGAGTAAGTGGTTTTAAACACACTATTACCTTGAATACTCCTCTTGAAGAAGGCCTTACAACCCTCACAGGACCAGACTCCATAATGGTAGCCTGAGGCATAATCATTGCATACTGCACAGTAGCGTGTCTCCTTGGCAGATTCCACGGCCATGCCTCCCTTGTCACCAGTGCTGGCCAATCTCTCCCGGCCACCTTGGCGTCGGTTATCTGAACTTGGCCTGGGGGAGAAAAATGGGGAGAAAAAGACCACAGTGAATCCATTAACATTAGAAAAGCAAAACATTCACTCTCCTCTAAAGAATAAGAGGTTTGGGAGATGCAGCAGATCCACTTTATTCTGACATTTTGATATAATGAATCATAATGTAAGCTAATCTTTCATTACCACTTGCCTTCTGTTGCAGCAAAAGGTGTTTGACTATTATATTAACCTTGAAGGGAAATTGTTCATTGCAGACTTGCTAAAAAAACAGACTGCCTACCCCAGAATATATTACCAAGAAAACAACAAAGTAAAATTGTCTGGTTTCTAATAGTCTTCATTTTCTCAGGGATTCACAATCAATGTAGAACCATCAGAGACCAATATTCATTCCAATTCTCCATCACACTAAGCGTCTTCAGGAAACAAAAGCAAGGCATAAAACAGCTGGAGCTTTTGGAGCTCAGAAGAACTAATGAACAATACAGAACACATGTTGGAAAAAAAATAACTATTCAAAATTGTATGCCATTGTTACCAAGTAACCTTGAATACCAGTTTTTATAATATGGCTCTATCATTTGAGGATACTATTCGATATCCAATACTCCTCTTTAACAACATGCAGAACAAGAACAGAGAAACACAGGCGACCCCAACCCTTTAAAGATTCCAAGGAAGAAGGATGTAAAAAAATAAAAGAGTGAACAATAGGAAATTTCTAGAAGAAGAAAATAGGGAAGTAAAAAACTCAGTACTAATTGGGACAGAGAAGTCCAATAAAACAAGAACTCATAAGCTAAACATGGAAGTCCCAGCTAAACACACAAGTTCCATCAACTGGAAGAGTGGATGCATGTGAGGAAATAAAAATGAGTAAAGGCCATTGCTGTGAGAATTTAGAAGAGAACCAGAAGAGAGAGAAATGGGGTGGTAGCTAAAGAATATAAGACAAAAGGGATTTTTAGAATGAGACTTGAGAAGAGACTCAAAGAATGGACCAGCAGAGTGAGAATGGAAGAAGATCCAGAGAACATGATAAAAGGATAAAAGCATGAAGGAAATTACAGCAGTTGAGATTACAGACACAGGTGCAAGAAACAGCCATAATGAAGACTCCTTTAAGCAGACTGGAAGAAAGAAGCTAGGAAAGAATTAGGTAAGTCTGTACATCTCATCTGAACAGTATGGGGCATACAATATATTCACCCATGATTTGCTAAGCATATGCAAATAAAAGTGGCATAATGCCTGGTGTGTAGCTGGCACTCAATATTTTTAGCCCAATGGAAGAGCACTTGAAGGTGTACAGGAAAGAGATATAAATATTAGAAGACTAGATGGAGGGGCCAGCGCTGTGACATAGTGGGTAAAGCCGTCACCTGTAGTGCTGGGATCCCATATGGGCACTGATTCAAGCCCCAGCTACTCCACTTCCGATCCAACTCTCTGCTGTGGCCTGGGAAAGCACTAGAAGATGGCCCAAAGCCTTGGGCCCCTGGACCTTCGTGAGAGACTCAGAGGAAACTCCCAGCTCCTGGCTTCAAATCAGCACAGCTCCAGCCGTTGTGGCCAGTTGGGGTGTGAACCAATGGATGGAAGACCGACAGACCTCTCTGTCTCTCTGTCTCTCTCTCTCTATGTCTCTGTCTCTCTCTCTTTCTCTCTCTGCCTCTCCTTTTCTCTGTGTGGTTCTGACTTTCAAATAAATCTTAAAAAAAAAAAAAAAGGAGAAGACTAGCTGGAGTGGCAGTTCCTATAACATTCTTTTAAGTCTAAGATGAGATCAGGTAAATTAAAGATACATCTTGAAAGGTCTCTGATTAAGGAAACTCAGGCTCCTGTCTCCATTTCCCACCCAGATAACCAGGACATACTAACTCTCACTGGTCTGTATCTTCACAAGACGTATTTATTTTTTGCTCAGATTTTACAACTGTCTCTTCCTCTTTATCACTCATTAATATGGTGTAAAACTTTGTGATGAAAGTTCTAAAACTACATTTACCATAATATTCCCAAAATATCAGCTCCATGGGTTGAGTATGTCTGGGTTGCTCTGAGGTTGGCTGCCTCAAATAAGACTTTTTACTTTTTAATGATCCTTAGAGAGCACTGGCTTACAGTTGTCAGTCCTAGTCCATGTTGTGTTACTTATCACATTCTTTTCAACCATTATGCTGCTGAGCTCCCCCCACCATCAGGCTCAAATCTTTTTATTCTTTATTTACTAGTATCTTATGCATGACTCAAGCCAATAGGTAACACTGGGAATTTATAATGATAGAAGTATAGTGCCTTTGGGAATGACAAGTAGGGGGGCTGACAGATTCAATGCCTTATAAACCTTAAAACTGTTGCAGCCTCAGTATCTTTCTTAGTGCCCTGCTCATAGCAGCATTTAATACATGTTTATTGAATGGGTGATTGAGTGAGTGAAGGAATAAATGAATGAAGCAAGTGAATAGTATATGCACAGGCAAAAGTTTCAAGATATCAAATATCCTCCCACCCATCCCTGCATAAGAAGCAAGGTACTTTGTAACTGCGGCAAGATTATACAGAAAATAAAATTTACAATTTTAACCATTTGCAAGTGCACAATTCATAAGTGTTAAGTATATTTACACTGCTGTACAACAAATCTTCAAAATTTCTTCATCTCACGAAACTGATGCTTGCTTCCCATTCAACAGTAACTGCTTATTTCCTCCTACCAGCTTCTAGCAACCACCATCCTACTGCATGTCTTGATAAATTAGATTATTCTTTAATAGCTAAATTAGAGAATCATACAGTATTTATTATTCTGTATCTGGCATATGTCACATAGCATAATGTCCTTAAGGTCCATCCTTAAAGTCACAGCAAGTGTCAGAATTTATTATAATTCCTTTATAGAACTGGATTTTATTCCATCCTGTGTATATACCCCATTTTGTTTATCCAGCCATCCATCAACAGACGTTTGAGATACTCCCACCTTTTAACTGTTGTAAATAATACTGCTATGAACATGGGCATACAAATATTTCTTTAAGACTCAGCTTTGTAATTATTTTAGATACACACTCAGAAGCGAACTGCAGCATCATATGATAATTTCATTTTTAATTTTTTGAGAAATCACCATACTGTTTTCCACAGTGGTTACATTCCTCTCAACAAGTTGCAGGGTTCTAATTGCTCCATAATTTCATCAACCAATATTGTATTATGTTCTTTTTTTATAGTAGCCATTCTAATGAGTGTGAGGGGAATACTGAATTTTTTAGGTCAACTTTTACAAGAATTCCTCTATTACCAGCCACGGCTTATCCTACAAACTCATAAGCTCTTTTCCATTCTGAACTCTACAGCAAGTTCTTCTTTCCTTCTCTTCTGCTACTAACACATCATTGTTTTCATTAATTCATCACTTTCTCCACTGAAGTCTACATAGTTCCTGGTGTCTTGTTTATCTTTGAAAGCCAAGTACTTCAAGCATAGTGCCTCAGCCAGAATAGAAGTTCAATAAACATTGGTATCAAATAAATAAATCAATTGCTGAGCCAACAATGTGATAATTTTCATAATGTAAATGTTTAAAGTTTTAATTAAAGATATATCAAAAGCTCACTTTCCATAGAACTAGGAGAGATGCATGCCCTCAGCAAAATATCATTCATTTTTACTTTTATGTTTGAGATGACCCGTGATTACTGAAAGTGAAATGCAGATACAGTGTATAAAAGTAAAAGGTATCCAACAGAAGAGTGAGGGATTACACAGGCCATATTTACTGTCCATAAGGCAACTTTCTAGCCAACATGGAAAAAAAATATGTTCTGTCCCAGCTGCCCCTCTTCCAGGCCAGCTCTCTGCTGTGGCCAGGGAGTGCAGTGGAGGATGGCCCAAGTCCTTGGGCCCTGCACCCCATGGGAGACCAGGAGAAGCACCTGGCTCCTGCCTTCTGATCAGCGCAGTGCGCTGGCCGCAGCGCGCCTACCGCGGTGGCCATCAGAGGGTGAACCAACGGCAAAAAGGAAGACCTTTCTCTCTGTCTCTCTCTCTCTCACTATCCACTCTGCCTGTCAAAAAATAAAAAAAAAAATGTGCATTGCCAATTACCATTTGGGCCTGCAGACCTGACAACACTTAAACTGCCATGAGAAAGAATATCAAGCAGATTCTGCTAAGAGGTAGGAGAGGTCTTCCCATGGGCTGCAGAGCCCTGTGGCACCTTGAAAATGTCTTCAGTATCCATCATATAAAGATGATTTGGCATAACTGCTCTGGACAGAGAGCTATGCCTTAACTCACCCAAATTATTCTCAGTGGAAAAGATCAGAGTGTGAGCTGTCCATGTCTGGACACAGACCTGACCAAATATTGGGTCAGGCACACCTAGGCTTATCAAAAGTACTGCATTTGTATCATTCCCAACATACGGGCTTGGTTGGGGATCTCAGCCTTTCCTCTGTCTGTCTCTCCTCCTTGTCTTGGCTCACTGAACTTGTCATAAACCTGGAATTTTTAGCTTCACATCCCTTATTATGAAGTGCTTATTCCATTTTTAACTCAATCTTCCTTTCTCTTACCTAGCCTGGTGTTCTTTGGTTTCTACTTTTTTTCCCGCAAAGAAATCTTTTATTTAATGAGTACAAATTTCGTAAGTGCAAGTTTAGGAAAACAGTGATTCTTCCTGGCATGCATGCCCTCCAACCCCTCCTGCCATCCCACCTCCTCCTCCCTCTCCCATTCCCAGTTCTAGACTCCATTAAGATTCATTAACAATTAACTTCATACATAGAAGACCAATTCTATACTAACTAAAGATTTCAACAATTTGCACGCACACACACACACACACGTGTGTTTGAGAACAAGTTTTACAGTTAATTCTCATAATACAACTTATTGAAGACAGAAGTCCTGCATGGGAATTAAGTGCACAGTGACTCCTGTTGTTAATTTAACAACACATTTATGTATGACATCAGTGATCACCCAAGGCTCTTGACATGAGCTGCCAAGTCTATGGAAGCCTTTTGAACCCACAATCTCTGTCAGTATTTAGACAAGGCCATAAGCAAAGTGGAAGTTCTCTCTTCTCTTCAGAGAAAAGTACATCCTTTTTTGATGGCCTCTTCTATCCACTGGGGTCTCTTTCATAGAAATCCTTCATGCAGGACTTTTTTTTTTTTTTTTTTGCCACAGCATCTTGGCTTTTCATGAAATGCTCTCATGGGCTTTTCAGCCAGACCAGGATGCCTTTAAGGGCTAATAATGAGATCAGAGTGCTGTTTAGGGCCATTTGTCATTCTTTGAGTCTGCTGTGTGGACTGCTTCCCATGTTGGAACATTCTCTCCTTTTTAATTCTCTCCTTTTTAATTCTACCTATTACCAGACACTTGATTTTATTTATACATTGCCTTTAACAATTAATCCCATCTATATGATTACTTTAACACTTAATATGGTCACTATAACACCGAACATGCCATTTTTACCAGCCAGCTTAGTGGGATTTGGGGTCCCATGGCAAGTTTTTAAACTGTACCCGTAGAAGTAATTCATAGAAAGGAATGCAAAACAGTACAGCTTTATGGTTACAAACTTCCTCCTCCCTCTCTTATTCCCCCTCTTATTTTTTACTGAGATCTATTTTCAATTGACTTTATATACATATAATTGACTATGTTGAGTAAAGAGTTTAACAAATAGACACTTCTCAAAGTGTCAATTTCACTTCTACAGATTTTCTTTAGGTGCTTTATTAGTTATTACAGATCAGGGAGAACATATGGTATTTGTCCCTGTGGGACTGGCTTATTTCACTAAGTATGATGTTTTCCAGATTCATCCATTTTGTTGCAAAGGACCAGATTTCATCTTTTTTAATGCTGTGTAGTATTCCATAGAGTACATATCCCATAGTTTCTTTATAAACTCTTCTGCTGATAGGCATTTAGGTTGATTCCATGTCCTACCTATTGTAAATTGAGCTGCAATAAACATGGGGGTGCAGATACCTCTTTCATTTGCTGATTTCATTTCCCTCGGGTAAATTCCCAGGAGTGGGATGGCTGGGTTGTATGGTAGGACTATATTCAGATTTCTGAGGTATCTCCAAACTGTATTCCATAGTGGTTTCACCAGTTTGCATTCCCACCAACAGTGGATTAGAATACCTTTTTCCCCCAACATCCTCACCAGCATTTGTTGTTTGTTGATTTCTGTATGAAAGCCATTCTAACTGAGGCGAGTGAAACCTCATTGTGGTTTAGATTTGCATATCCCTCATGGTTAGTGATCCTGCACATTTTTTCATATGTCTGTTGGGCATTAGGAGTTCCTCTTTTGAAAAATTTGTTTAAGTCCTTTTCCTATTTCTTAACTGGGTTGTGTATTTTGTTGTTGTGGAGTATCTTGATTTTTTTATATATCCTGGTTATTAATCTTTTATCAGTTACATGGTTTGCAAATAATTTCTCCCATTCTGTCAATTCCCTTTTCACTTTCCTGTTTCTTTTGCACTGCAGAAGCTTCTCAATCTGATGTAATCCTGTTTGTTAATTTTGGCTCTGATTGCCTGTGCCTCTGGGGTCTTATCCGAGAATTCTTTGCCTGTGCCAATATCTTTCAGGGTTTCCCCCCTGTTCTCTTAATTTTATGGTACCAGGTCATAGATTTAAGTCTTTAATACATTTTGAATGGATTTTTATGTAAGGTATAAGATAGAGGAACTTCTTCATACTCCTCCATGTGGAAATCCAGTTTTCCCAGCACCATTTGTTGAATAGACTGTCCTTGATCAAGGGATTGGTTTTAGCTCCTTGGTCAAATATAAGTTGGTTGTAGATGCTTGGATTGATTTCTGGCATTTCTATTTTGTTCCATTTGTTTATCCATCTTTTTATACCAGTATCAGTCTGTTTTGATTATGTTGTATCATGTAAGTTTTGATATGTTGTATCATGTTCATTTGTTTATAGAAGTTTTTTGATTTCTCTTATGATCCACTGTTCATGCACATTTTAGAACCTTTATGTTTTACTGTGGAAAGTTTGATTACAATGTGTTGAAGATCTTTTCTGGTCATGTCTATTAGGAGTTCTTTGTGCTTCCTGTACTTAGATGTCCCTTTCTTTCTCCAGATTAGAAAAATGTTCTATTATTTCACAAAAAGGCCTTCTAATCCTTTCTCTCTTTTCACACCTTCAGGAGCTCCTAGAACCTGTGTGTTGGGTTGATTGTATCCTATAGATTACCAACAGTGTGTTTTAGTTTTCTAATTTCTTCTTGTGTTTGATCTGACTGTATAATTTCCTGTGCTTTTTCTTCTAAGTCAGATATTCTTTCTGCTGCTTCACCGATTCTATTAAGGTTTTCATTGCATTTTTTATTTGTTCTATTGAATTCTTCATTTCCAGGATTTCATTTTGATTCTCTTTAAGATCTCAATTTCATAGGAGAAATTTTCTTTCATGTCATGTATGAATTTCATTAGTTCATGCATTTGCTTCTGATTACTTCTAAGTAATCCTATTATCAATTTTTTGAATTCCATTTCTGGCATTTCTTCAGTCTTATCATCTTCACAATCTAGTATTGAAGTATTGTGTTCTTTGGGGGGTGTCATGTTGTCTTCCTTATTCTTTATTCTTGAATTGGTACATTTGTTATTCAGCATTTGTGGAGATACTCATTGGTTTCTTTGTTTTTTCAATGTGGCGGTTTTTATCTTTGGACTAAGTCTGTGTGGATTAGTGGAGTGTCCGCTTTCAGGGAATACCTAGAAGCGTGTTATGGGTGTGGCCAACAAGTTCTGTTCAATGCTCCAGGGTGAAGGACGTGTCTGAGGTGACACACCATGTTTGGCATGGTAAATCATTTTTTTTTTTAAATCAGGCTTGTTCTTGTTTATTGGCAAGCTGAGCTCCTTTCCTCAAAGGAGACCAGTGCCTGAATGCTAACCCCAATGGGTATATTATTCGTCTACTCTGCCATAAGCACCACACAAAGGATCTATGTAGTCTTCAGTGTCAGCTCAAATGCCCCAGCAATGTCCCTCACCAGGTAATCGGGGAGCCCTGAGCATGTGGAGCCTCCCACAGTGACTGTCCAATCTCCCAGCCACACCCTGAGTCCTCCCACACTATCTCAGTGTTTTCACAGTCCTGGTACACAAGCCTCCCACAGTCACGCACAGCCAGCACCCTGTCTGTTCTCCCCACCAGTCTCCTGAGTGTCTGCTTGGCTGGTTGCTGGGTACGGACATAAGCTGGCACAGCTGTTATGTATTTCCAAAATGGTGTTTGCTCTCTACCAGTTTGTTACAGGATGCCATTGCAGGATGATCGGTGAGAGAGAAAACGTGCCCCTCCTTTGATTTTTCTCCTCTAGTCTGGCAGGTACACTATCTCCCACAAGGCTCCAAGCCAGATTCCCTCTAGGCTCTTCCTGAAGCTTTTTTGCTAGTCACTTGGGCTGCTGCTGTGTGGTCTCACCTCTCTCCAACTCTGATGCAGAGGCTCTCGGCTGCTGGGGTCCTAGGTTGTACATGTCCTCACCCTCCACGTAGGTCCGCTGTGTCCCTCCAATTTGTGTAGAGTTTCCTCTGCTGTTTTCTCCCTAACTCTTCCCTGAGATTGCCTCCCCCTCCACCTTTAACCTGTTAGGTCTGCACCTCTACTTATTTTGTAAGACCAAAATTAACCACTATCATTATTTTCCTGTTCAAAATCTCTCCAAGTTCTGCCTTCTGAAAAGGGTGCTTCACAAATCCTAAGAAAGCTTATCCTGTATAAGTGAAGGTTTGACTATAATAAATAAAATTTATTTATACATATTTTATAAATACATAAAATAATTCTTTATCAAAATTGCTAAAATACCTCCTTTCTTGTAAAATCTTCATCTCTTTCTCATTGAATTGTCAACAAACTTACACAATTTCTTATCTTGGGTAAAGGCTTTCTAATAAGAATCAAGCTAAGAAGTTAACCAGCTTACCAAGCTACATTTCTGAACATTAGATGCTCTTCAGTCTCACAAACAACTTTGAAGATTATCTGGGGAGAGGAGCCAGCACTGTAGCACAGTAGGTTAAGCCTCTACCTGAGCTACTGGCATCCCATATGGGTACCTGTTCATGTCCCAGCTACTCCTCTTCCAAGCCAGCTCTCTGATAATGGCCTGGGAAAGCAGTGCAGGACGGCCCAAGTGCTTGGGCCCCTGCATCCACACGGGAAGAAGCTCTTGGCTCCTGGCTTTGGATCGGCCCAGCTCTGGCCATTGCACATATTTTGGGGAGTGAACCAGTGGATGGAAGACCTCACTCTGTCTCTCAAACTCTCAAATAAACTCTCAAATAAATAAATAAAATAGATTATCTGGGGAAAAGATAGCAGAAGCTTAAATTAAAAACTAAGGGATGTCTTATATGAATGCCTCAGCACACTGAAACCATGAAGCACACAAGTGGCTAAGAAACAGAATATTCACAGAGCACGGATGGCCAGAAGCCTGGGAGGCAATGCAAAACAGACAGCAGCATCACTTCACCTTTGGAAACTAGAAATTCAACTGCTAGGGATCAGTTCCATGTTCATTACACTAATTGACTACTAAATATTTCCAATTGGATGCCCAACTGATACTGCACATTTAACATACCAAAGGGAGATATCTGAAGACATCCATATAGGGTCCAGAAAACACTCTCTTGGACAAAGTAAAAATGTAGCACAATAAATATTTGAAATGATTTTTATTAAGCAAAGGAAAAGTGTGTAGTTTACTGAAATCAAATACTGTTGGTTGTTTTCCCAACCATATAAAAGGATACCAGCTATCCAAAAGCATATGATTAGCCAAGCATTTTTTAAAATTTAAAATCCTTAGTTTCTAAAGGAAATATTTTTGCAAAGCTAAATTAAAAGAATTAACATATGTCTACCCCCTAGAAATGTGGTTTAATTAAGTGCTAAAGAGAGAACTTTTTAAGGCTCCTTTACCAAATCAAGCCCCCAAAGCTAAGTACGCTCAAAATTCTCTTCACTTTTTCTTTTCTAACTTCTTTCTTTTCTTTATTTGAAAGGAGTGTAACACAGAGAGAGGGAGTGACAGAGATCGTTTTGCCACTGGTTCACTCCCCAAAAGGCTGCAATGGCCAGAGCTGGGCTGATCTGAAGCCAGAAGCCAGAAGCATCATCCTCCTCCCACAAGGCTGTGCCAGGCCAAAGCCAGGAGCCTGAACTCCACTTGGACCACCCACATAGGTGGCAGGGAATCAAATATTTGTGCCATTTTCTACTGTTCTCTCAAATACATTAGCACGGATCTGGATTGGAAGCAGAACAGCCAGGAATCAAACCAGCACTTTGATATGGAAATGCCAGTGTCTCAGGTGACTTAGCCAGCTGTGCCACAATGCCAGCCCCCTCCTCTCTGTTTTTTCTTTATGGCATTTAATAAAATTCCCAATCCCGTATTTACATGGTATATTCCCCTAGTAAACAGTATACTCCAAGAAGGTGTGCAACATGTCTCATTTGTTCCCAATTTTAACTGACACACAAAGATCCTCAATAAATATTTGCTAATCAAGCCCCCTGCAGCTAGCCCATCATCAAATTTAGTTGATTCTTTCTTTAAAACATTCTCCCTCTCCTTCTTTGCATTACTTGTATTCATCATTCTTGTCCAAGAGATCAACACTACTCCGGGTTTGAATTACTAGAATTCCTTTTCTGGATCCCTTTGTCTCTAAGACTCATCCAGCAAGCTACTGCCAAAGAATTATCATAAAACACCACATTCATTCATCTGAGTAACTTTTCATTGTGTATATCTGTTGGTCACTACTTTTTCTTGGGTCATGGACCTGTTTGAGACTATAATTAAAACTCTGAAACTAGCTTTTCTAGAAAAGACCTAGTAAACAAAACCCTCAAACTTCTGACTATATTTTTAGAGGGGTGGTAAACCAGGAGAACTCAAAATTTTAAGAACCCAGTAGTATAAAGAATTAAACACAAACTCAGATTTCCCACCCCAGCTGACACTGCTCTCTTTGCAGTTCCCTAAGCAAAATTTTATCTAGTTACTTGCCCAATGCTCCCACATATTCTCAATGCTTCCTGATACCTATGCACATCTCATCTCTCCTAGAAGACCAAGCTTCAGTCAAACATCATCTATGAGCCTTAGCCTAACATATCCAGCTCACACCGGTTCCACTTTGAATTCTTACAGCCCCTAAAATCTTCTCTACGTCTCTTTAACATCTCATTAGAAACTGGCTTCCAGGTCTGGCATCTAGTCCATCTCCATTTCTTTTGCAAAATTTTCTTCCTCTACCAGGCTCCAGAATGTCTATGTCCCTCAGGGTTCTGCTCTGATTCCTCTGCTGTCTTAAGTTGACTTTGCTCTTGCAGCATTTCAGCTTGACAGTGAACTCTCAACAGCCTCCTGTCCCCTTCTCCTGGTCTTCAGATTGCTAGGCTAACTACCCACAATGCTCACCTGAACCACCCAAAACAGTCAAACTTATTGCCTGCAAAACTCTCACAGAGTCGTTTCCAGAAGCCTCTCTCCTGTACTTCACTGGGCCCATTACCCACCTCAGGCACTCAAGCCTGCTGCTAGCTCTGCCTGAACTATGCCTTCTCTCTGAATAAGTACTGTTTATTCTGTTTCAGTTTACACTGGATTTCCTCCAGCGAGCTCCGCTGACTCATCAGGTAATCTGGACCCTGATGTCCCTCTTGCAGCACAGGTCTTTTCATTTCCCTACTTACAGCCCTCAGCAGCTTCCAGCTACATCAAGAAGAAACCTCAGAGTCCATTTGGGGATGTGTAAAACGAGCACTGCCTGTCCCCTGGCTGTCCCTCCACTTTCTTCTCCAAACACTCCAGTCCTTGCGCACCCAGTTCCAGGGGTTGCCATTGCCACTGCTCATCGACCAAGCCAAGGACTCCCTGGGCTCAGCTCTTGTCTGTCACTTGCTACCTGGCTTCATGAATGTGTGCAGCCCTTTTCAGAGCAGCTTTTCTGATCATGCTAAGCTGGCCTGCCCATGACTTCCTACCCTCTTACACGTGTCTCTTTATTTTCTTTACAACACTTGCTACCATGTGACATCAAACCACATTTGAATGTGTTCCTTTCATTGTTTGTCTTCTCTACCAAAGTGTAAGTTTCATTGCCACAGTACCTTGAAGAGGACTAAGCAGAGAAATAATTGGACAAACAAGAGCATAAATAAATGACTGATGACAAGGACTCTCCCTTTGCTGTGCTCGGTTAAATTACCTCTTTCACCTGGTGTGCCACAACCTCCACCATGCCCAGGGATGCCTCCCTTGCTGGCAGTGATTTCCCACTTCATCCTTAGAGTCTGACACCCAGGAATGTGTTTAATAAATATTTACCACCTGAATTAATGTAGAGACATGGCAATTCTCCCATACCTACCCAATTCCATGCCTGCCACATCTCCATATCACAACCCTGTCCTCCACACTCCAACAGGAGCATGGTTTCTACATGCAAAAGGGACCCTCATTCAAAATACTTCATGTTTTATCAACTACAATAAGGCTTCTTTTTTATATAATGGTGATTTTAAAAAATTTAATTATGTGAGAGAGTGAGAGTGACAGAGTGAGAGAGTGAAAGAGTAAGAGAGAGAGAGAAAAAAAAACAGAAACAGATAGACAGAATTATCATCTGCTGATCTACTTCCCCAAATGCCTGCAACACCTGGGACCAGGTTGGGCTGAAGCCAGGAGCCAGGGACCCAATCCAAGTTTCTTGCATGAATTGTAAGAACCCAATCACTTTCACTGTTGTCTCTCATAGTCTGCATTAGCAGGAAGCTAGCATCAGGAACCAGAGCCAGGCATCAAACCAAGGCTTTCTGATATGGGACACAGGCAACTGGCATTTTAATCACCAGGATAGATGTCCATCCCCACAAGAAGGCTTTAATCTTTAGGTGGTGAAGCCCAAGAAAGATCCCTTATTTACAAACACACACACACACACACACAAATTTTGTTTATATTCTTAGGGTATTCACAGGCCCCTGTGAAGTCCATGAATATCTCTACAAAAGATCTTAGACTAAGACTAACTGGCCTATGGAACACACACAGATTCCTCAGCACCAGATCATGTGGCCTAACTGCCGTCAGCCTCTCTAGTCCTTGGACTCCCTGTGATGGTTCATTTGATATGTCACACTTCTCCAACCAAGCTAAGACCTATCTGGCCTTTGGCAACACTACTTCCTATCTAGGCCAAAAGGCAAAGATCTCCTGAATTAAAGTCTTCCTTCTTAGATGTCGAACACTGACTTTCTAAACATAACTCACATGTGCCACCAGAGGGTCATGTGTGGACTTGGAGTCTTTCCTGTCAACATAGAACTACATGAACTGTGAGTTTCCAGGAAACAGATCCTGTGGTAGCATCATTATTTCCCAGTTTCTAACACTCTAACAAACAGCAGGCACTCAACAGATGGCAGTGGAATGAGCAAAATTCTTCATTCCAAGTGGTGTGTCTTGTCTTCCCAAGTAGGTTGCAAGCCATTAGATTCTAAGTATTTGTATGACTCTCAAAGAACATGGTATGGTTTACTACACTCAGAAAGTATCCAATAAATACTTACTGGACAAATTAATCAATACAAAATTAAGAACATGGTTGGAAGAGTCACAGCTGAGTCTGTTGTTTTACCAGAATGATGTGTACCAAGGTAATGAGAAGCCAAGTATTGAGGCTTGTACAAGAACCAACACACAGATCAATCTAATGTGATTTCTCATGGCTTTAAATACCAGGAGGGACGGACATTAGCTGAAGGTGCTTTGTGCCTATAACCAGAACATATCTTCCAGGTATTCCTAACGTCTTTACAATTTCGTATTTAGATTTAGGAATAGCCTCTATTTTCATGGAAGCAAACAGCCATTCTTTAAAAGAATGGACTCTATCAAAAATGGTGGAGTCTGGAGAGGATTCATTTTTAGGGAAGTTCAAGTTAAATGAACCCTGGATCAGGTCTGGACGACGTATAAAGCATGCAGTAGTTATCTTTCAGAATAGGCAAGTTCAAAAATATTGTCTCACATGACAAAAATATGTCCTTTAAAATCCTTGTGGAAATTGTTCTAGTGCCTTTACTCTGTTAAGGTGAAAACAGATATGTCTATGTCTTGCCTCAAGTCATCCATTTAATAAATTTATATTTTATTTTTGTTTGTTGAGTCTTTTTGCTAACAAATGGAAGCAGAGAATGCTCTGCCCTCAAATGTGCAGAAGAAAACTTCTTAAAAAATGATTGGAGATATTTGCAGTTCTAGACAATTCTGCAAAATTAACTAGGGAGAAAGGTATACTCACAACGTCAGCTTCTGCCCAAAATTGAGATCAGACCATAGACTCCTGGAACCCAATCTGATATTGGTGCAAAAAAAGGAGCTGTTGCAATAGGCAAGAAAATTTTCACACTAAATTGAAGGTTGTGACAGGCAGCATTTTAAGTATTTACATGTATTCAGATAACCATTAAAACTACTCTAAGCAGTGCTATTATAACTTCAGTTGTTTTAGAAATGAGGTAACCAAGGCACACAGAGATTAGGCAATTCCCAGTCATGCAATCAGAAAACATGGGAGTCAAGGGCCCAGGCAGTCTGACCCTGGAGTCCTGGCTGCCCACAGAGGACAGAATCCTTGGGAACTCCACCCAAATGCATCACAAGCCAAGGGCAAAGTATTTCACATCTGGGAACAAAGTCATTGCCTCAGAGCTCATCCCTAAACTCATAAATCCCACTACAAATCGCCTGCAACTATTTGTTACTAGATCAATCACGGTTTTTTCTTTAGGGAAAATGCTAATTTAATTACTAGTGCAAAGAGACTGCTGAATTCCCTGAAAGGGTGATGGAGCTGAAGGCTTATAGAAGAATCCCTTCATGAAAGTTTGAAAATTTCCTGAAAATAGAGTTACAGAAAATGTCTATTTAAATCCAAAAATCGCGCCATTAACGTGCATATGCAAGAGTTTTGAAATTCTTCATGCACAAAGAACATTAGCAGTCACCATTCAAATTTAAGTTCCCTTGTAAAAATGTCAAGAGGTTTTCCCACTCACTTAAGCAAAATGTCTTCACCCCAACCTAGAAACAAGTGTTGATTTTCCACACTAATGGGAAATAAAAGGGGCCTGGCTTGAAGTCCCCTAAAAACCCTATTTAGTCAATATCTTTTTATCTTTTATCAGTTACTAATGTGTAACCAAGAGACCCAATTTGAGTTTCATCACCTCTCTTTTCCCTACTCACACCCATCTGTAACAAGTGCTAATGAATGATGAGGTCTAGGAGCCCAAAGATTCAAGAAACAAAGCACATGGATGACCAAAAAAAAGGTAAGTTGAGAGAAAGAGAGAGAGAGAGAATGAGCGAGCACTACAGTTTGATACCACACTTTTTTTTAAGTCTGGTTTTCAGTCCAATTTCCACAGAAAGTATGACCGCTATCATCAGAGCATAATAAGCTTACTTCATGCAGAATTATTAAGAAATCCATTCATTTGTTCAACAGCACTGAGAGAGCACCTAGCTATCATCAGCGAGGGAGTACCCTGGGATGGAGGACAGATACGAAAGGAAGAGGAAGGGTGTGGGGGAGTGCGGAATGTAAGGAAAGAGAACACAGAAGGAAAGACAGGAGGCCAACATCTGGCCTGGAAAGCAGACAGCTCTAAGAGGAAGCCTTGAGTCTTTGGGAAAACTGACTCCAGGAGCAATCCTGGTCCCACTAACACTAAAGCACAGAAGTCAAAATGCCAGAAACAACCTCACTTCAACACTGGGTCTTGGCTTGCTTTTGATTGTGATCTACAAATCTTTTTATTTACGATCCCATCCAAGAGCTATAACCATTTATGTCACCCTGTTAGAAGTCCACATAAACATGTCCAGAACTGCAAATGGAAATTTTTGCCTACAAAATTTATCTGGGAACCTGGATGTCATTAGGGTTCACATTGCTGCAAATGGGATAACCCAGGACAAAGTGAGGGGGGCAGGGTCTTATGGTGGTGAAGTTCTAGACTGAGTCTGCCAATGACAGCTGCACAGTGTAAGCAAACCCACACACCTCTTTGTAACTCAGTTTCTTCTTCTATAAAATGAGAAATTACAACTGTTTCTTAAACTCCTTTCTGGCTCTACAACTGTAACCATGATTCCATCCCAGTGCTCTGACGAACAGTAACATTTATAACCAGCTAGAGCATCTCCAATGGAACCCATGAGAGCATGGCCCTTTTTTGAAAACCCTTTCTGAAGAATTATAAAACACATGAAATATAAGTTGGGAAGAGGCAGTAATACTCAGCACTCTATCATGGGAAGCTGTCAGTAACAGCATTGTGTTTGCTCAAATGACATGCCCACAAAAATGTCACTTTTCTAACATGAGGCATGAGAAAACAGAAAGGAAAAGAAAATCTAATGGAAGGAAAAAATAGATAAAGAGAAGGGAGAAAAAGAAGCATTTCTCTGCATCTGACATAGCCTTAGTTCACTGAACTCTATCAACAATGACTGAGGGGTAACGTGCATAGAAGAAAAAGGAATTGAGATATCAAAGACAAAGGAAGTGTATTACATCTATTATGGCATTACCCATTTTGGCACACAGGGCTGGAGAGAGTTACAAAGCAAAATAATAATTCTGGGATAAGAGATCATTTAGAGAGAATAAAATGAAGACAGGTTCTCTGACATTGAACAACTTCATCATTGCAAGGCTAAATTTTTTAACATGATCATGGACCAGAAATTTTGACACCTCTGGGTAGGTGCTAAGGGCTCTCTTAGATATGTAAATTAAAATTAAATCTTCAGGGTTGTGTCTCTTTGATTTTCCCATCCACATGACAGAAAGCAAGCTCAAGTAGCAATCTATTCTTTTTTTTTTTTTCTGGTAAAACAAAAGTAATCTTGCCTTCTTAGAAGATATTGTAGACCTCTGCATACTGGAGCAATGAAAAACTGTGCAGACAGGGCCATCTGGACCCTGGGAACACATACTGCAGTAGAAATAGCACTGCAAACTATATGGTTCTCATGGTGCGAGGAGGCTAGGGTCGACGTATTTGATCAACCTTATTAAAGGTCACAACACTAGAACTTGCCTAGAGTTGGGACACACTATTACTATTTCCTTGGCCTGGAGCACTGAGCAGTTTCTGGGATATCCCAGCTTCTCTTTCTCACTCTTATCTCAAAGCTCCTCCACCCTTCTTCTGTGTGCTTTGCAGTATGCAACCAATTATGCACCTTTCTACAACTTGTCACCACCCCCAACACCCTACCCCACCCTACACCCTACACCCACCCTACTGCCACCCCCAACCATCACACACTAACTCATGATTTTCTGCCAAATAGACCCTTTTGCAGCCCTTGTGAGCCTGGAGAACTTCAGACCATACTCAGACCCAAGTTCACCAAGCAATTCTGCACCCACATCTTCTTGTCCCCCTTCACACTGCCACACTGCGTTGCAACACACAGCTCCACAGGTTGCCTATTGTCACACTGTGGGGACTTGTAAGCAGTATCTAATAAAAGAGAAGCATCAAAGAAAACATCTGAATATAGTTAAGTTGAATTCAATTCAACCGAAGTATATGGAACTAGCTCCATGATATCCCTTGAAACAATTTTAAATGCCTTGAAAGGTTAGTAAATCGGTCCTGATATGTACCCATTTGCCTGCCCAAATTTCCCACAGGAAAGAACAGATAACAGAGCAAACAGGATTATGAGTTTGGATAAGTAACATGCAGTTTACCAGGATTTTCTTAACCACCACCCAAGGGGCTTTAGAGAACAAGGTATTTAACAAGTAAGTAATGAGGGCCGGCGCTATGGCTCGATAGGTTAATCCTCCGCCTTGTGGCACAGGCACACCGGGTTCTAGTCCCAGTCAGGGCACCAGATTCTGTCCCGGTTGCCCCTCTTCCAGGCCAGCTCTCTGCTGTGCCCCGGGAGTGCAGTGGAGGATGGCCCAAGTCCTCCCTGCACCCCATGGGAGACCAGGAGAAGCACCTGGCTCCTGCCTTTAGGTCAGTGCGGTGTGCCAGCTGCAGCATGCCAGCCGCAGCGGCCATTGGAGAGTGAACTAACGGCAAAAGGAAGACCTTTCTCTCTGTCTCTCTCACTGACCACTCTGCCTGTCAAAAAAAAAAAAACAAAAACAAGTAAGTAATGAGGTGCCATTTTCCTCATTTGAAAATAGGACCAACATTTTCTTTCTCTGTAGAGTTGATGGCAATGGATTATGTTTATGAAAAGAAATTTTAAATGAGGAAGCCAGATGCTTGGATGTTAATGTTTAAAACCTACTTAGAAGTACATACTTACTAGTCTCAGTAACTGTTCTAAACTGAAAAGAATTTTAACTGCTGTCCAATCCTTGACAGCATACGCCATATCAAACCTGTTAGAAAATCCCATCAGCCTAAACTTCAAAGTAGGAATCAATTCAAATTCTTGATATTTAAAGCTATAATTTCCACTTCTAAAATATAATGGCTATTAGAGTTTTTTTAAAACCTAATCCTTGGGGGCTGGCCTGCAGCACCAGCATCTCATACGAGCATCAATTCAAGTCCCAGCTGCTCCACTTCCGATCCAGCTCCCTACTAATGCACTGGGAAAGTAGTGGCAGAAGGCCCAAGTGCTTTGGCTCCTGCACCTAGAGGCAAGATCTGGAAGAATTTCCTGACCCCTGGCTTCTGCCTGGCCCAGCCCCAGTCAGTGTAGTCATTTGGGGAATGAATCAGTGGATGGAAGGTCTCTCTCCTGTCTCTGTTACTGTGCCTTTCAAATAAATAAAATAAAACTTCAAGAAAAAATCCTCATGCGTTAGAAGTGTATATGGAAATATTTGCTATCAAACATAATTGGTAATAAGTGCATAAAGGGTCACTGTATTTGCATTTATGTAAACATTTGAAAACTTGTACAGTAAAAAGATCAGGCCACTTCTCTTTTCAAAACCCTCTGCTGTATCTCCAGTCCACACAGACAAAATCCGGATTCCTCATGATGGTCCACAAAGACCTTCCTGGCTCTCACCACACACTCTTCTTGTTTACCTCCAACTGCCTACTCCACTCCAGCCACACTGACTTCTCTGCCTTAAACACATGGCATGCTCCTACCTCACACTCTTCTCGCTGCTGTGCCCTCAGCTTAAAATGTTTTTCACCAAGAAATCCTCATGGTAGCTTCCATCCCCTTAAATGGCACCTTCACAAAGGAAACTTTACTGATCTGTTTGACTTGTTCACTTGCCTATTCCCAGATCCTGACATGGAAGAAATGGTCAGTAAATATTCGTTGAATGAATGAATGAGAAAACTGGGTCAGCTATCCAGTGAAGCTAGCAAGACATTTGACATCAACAGACTTGGGAAACAGCACGTTAGGCAGCCTGCGTCGGTTGCTGTAAACCAGATTGCCAAACAGCCATTTCAATGACTCCTTAAAAGGAATGAGATCAAAAGTCTAATGTGGTGCCTAGCAAGTTAGCAAAGTTAATGCTGCAAGATTTTCCTAGAGCCTGGGTATCAAGCAGCCTGCAGATAAAGCTTCCCTGCTACTCTCCCTTTGGAAACAGAGGCTTGCCAGCACAGGCTGACACTTCCTAGCCTCTGCACGTGAAAAGCCTCCTCTCATCTCTAGACAGCTTCCTCTGATGGTTATGTATAGACAGTGGAATCAGAAGGAACCTGAAATCTGAGGCTAACAGTTCAGATTTCCAGCCTCGTCCTCATAGACTCTAAACTTTGACCTTGCACAGAGGAAAACCGGCATTATGTATCTTTATTAACCTTAGAAGTGTGTTTATAACTCTTTATATTTAGCTCAGAAATATTTTCCAGATCCTCCTGCTGTAGTTCTCCAAGGTATCAGCAGTATATTAAGCCAAAAACAAACTAGCACTGGTTTCCAATTCACTACTATCTCTCCCCCAGTGCTCAGCACAAACTTGGCTCACACCCAACTGGGGCAAAATCACTCCGCTGTTAGCCAGTGGCTTCAGCTGCCACCAGCTAAAGGAACAAGTTTCTTAAGCCCTGGAGAGCACACTACTATTTCTTTGTGGTTTTTCATTTATTTTTTTTAAGAGGGAGAGAGAGCAAGAGCGTGGGTGCTCCTGTCTGCTGGCTCACTCCCCAAACACCTCACAATAGTTCCCCATTGGGGCTACGCTGGGAACTTAATTCAGGTCCCTCATGTGGGTGGCAGGAACTCAGTCACTTAAGCCACCACTTTCTGTCTCTCATGGTCTGCATTAGCAGAAATTTGGAGTCAGGAGCAGAGTGAGATACTGAACATAGGTACTCCAATGTTGGCCTGAGTCTTAAAACCAGTGAGCTGAAGGCCCACCCCCAGGCTTCTACTCTTACTACAAGTCTTCCTTCAAGCTACATTTTCAGGAGTTGACCCTAGGAGTGACCCTAGGAGTTCTTTAATATCCATGGGTTAAGGCCAGCGCCGCGGCTCACTAGGCTAATCCTCTGCCTTGCGGCGCTGGCACACCGGGTTCTAGTCCCGGTCGGGGCACCGATCCTGTCCCGGTTGCCCCTCTTCCAGGCCAGCTCTCTGCTGTGGCCAGGGAGTGCAGTGGAGGATGGCCCAAGTGCTTGGGCCCTGCACCCCATGGGAGACCAGGAGAAGCACCTGGCTCCTGCCATCGGATCAGCACGGTGCGCCGGCCGCAGCGCGCCAACCGTGGCGGCCATTGGAGGGTGAACCAACGGCAAAAAGGAAGACCTTTCTCTCTATCTCTCTCTCTCACTGTCCACTCTGCCTGTCAAAAAAAAAATATATATCCATGGGTTAAGACAAAGTGAAAGAAAATATTTCAGAGGACTTGAAGATTTTCAAATTCTATTCTCCACGGTCTTATCGAAAAGACTTCAGAAAATTTCCCTTCAGAAAATTACACAGACCAAGACTCAGAAGAAGCCCGCAGAATTTCTTTATCTCAGTGACTCCCATGCATGCTGCCTTTTACATCATGGCTTCAATTGCATTGCAAACCCAACCATGCATGGGAGATTCCCATGCCTACAAGCTCATGATAGCCATGTGTTCCCCTACATAGCACGCAGCCTCCTAAGCCGTCATGGTCAAGCTCAAGTTCTTCTGCTATCCATCCATCCCCCAAAAAGTGCTGGAAATTGAATGAGTACAGGAAGGGGACTGAAGATCTGTTTAATGTTTTATCTAGAAAGGAGGTACACTTTTCTCCTTCTAATATTTGAAGCTTTGAAAAGTATTTCAGGGATTTATTTTTCCTAACTACAAAAAGGACACAAAAATAAGAGAATGCTCCCAAGACAATCAAGACAAATGATACTTCTATATTCACCATTACTCACTCCAACAAGTTACCTAATCCAAAGTCTGAAGGCAAGGTCTCTTTTCACTGGCCCCTACTCCATGGTTCTCCCCTTATACATCATGATATTTCCTTTACACTTTATCTATCTTCACAGTAATCAAGATTGACAATTATCAAGCATAACAATTATCAGAACAACCATATCATTTTCTATTTAATTCCAGCTTATGTGGCATCCTAGGTTTTAATCTGGCAACCCTAAATAGGATGCTTTTAATAGAGGAAGCATAAGTCTGGAAGCAATTATTTGAGTTCAGGACAATAGAAAAAGTTAATCTCCTAATCTCCTCACATGCTTACTTGTATTTTTCTCAACAAGTGACAAAAGTCTGTCTGGAACGTAATTAGGGATTTTAAAGGTGCACTTACTCTGTGGCTGGTAGGTTGTCACAATAAATTAGTGTTCATAGCTTATGAATATTACCCGGGAGTTTAAAAGACTAATGTATCTCCTGCTTCATGTAGCTTGAGTCATCAAAGATGAGCTCCACAACCAGTAAGGACTGGCACAGTAATATGAGGCATGTGGCTTTAATTTATCTTTCTCACTTTCTCCCCACCTGCTGCCACTCTCCTTTGAGAAGATTAAAATGATTATCTTTCAAAGAGAAATATTGACTTAGACAAAGTTGTCATTGAGCTAATCTGCCTCTGGATGGCATTCACTGTCACCAAGGAACCACCAAAATGCAGGACACATTCCACAAAATGCATCTCAAAGTAGAAGGAGGGTAGTTTTGTCTTCAATTTTTTAGTGGAAGTTATTTTTGCTAAGATGGTGATACTAATTTAAGAACTAGAAGAAAATTTTATTTGGCCTAATTTTTCACAAAAGAGAAGATAAATGTGAAGGCCAATCTCAAGTAGTCCATCCTGTCTTCTCCTACCTCAAGTGGCTTTTCTTTTGCACATATTAAAGTGTTAAAATATTAGTACAAACATATTTAATTCCAACATGCTCTACAGTGTTGTGAATTGTTAAGATTATTAATATTTCCTTTTTGAATGTTTTAATGGGTAATGCTAACAGTTAACTCATTTTTAAAATGACAGTGAAAATATGTTATAGTCTTGTTTATTTATAAATCTTATCTTATAAATATGAATGTCTACAGAATAAGTTTGTCAAATTATCTTGCATTAGCACACTTATAACCCATTAGTCATGTCTTTCTTCAACAGGTCTATCAAGAACATTAATTATACTTCTGGCATATGGTTCCATCAATTGCCATTCTTATTAAACTTACATTTCATTTCCTGAAACAATATTGAGCTACAAAGAGAAAATTTTAATAGTAAACAGTATATAACCAACACTGGGTTCCTTAATTAGCCTCAGAGAAGACACCTTTCAACATAGGAACTATGTAAGCAAAAGTTTCATTTGGAACCTGGCTGCTGAATCAAGCATGGATTAGATTTTTTTAAAAATTTTGCAAATACTAAGGTGAAGTATCTATGATGAATTAATGCAAGTTCCATTTTATCACTGTAACAGGAGAATAAAAATAGAGCCAACTGCTTAGAAATCTGAAAGGAGTTAGCACAAATCTCCAGGGAAATCTGGCAAGGTAATTCCTAACCTCTAAATTCTGGAAGCAGAAAAAAGTAAAACAAGAAAGAGTTTTAAATCAAAAAGTAAACAAGATACAGTTATTAGAACTGAGAGGAAACAATCTAAATGGAAGTGGAGAAGGTAATTCCCCCTAGAGACCTAAAACTAAAGAGGCAAACAAAATTCTCATGCAGCATTAATGCAGATCCCAGGAAGCAGCCGTGATTCTTCAAGCAACTGGGTTCCTGTCACTCAAGAAGAAGACCTGGATTGAGTTCCCAGCTCCTGGCTCTAGCTCAAGCTTAGTCTAGGGAGCAAATCAATAGATAGAACCTCTTCCCCCGCCATTCCTCACCCTTTCTCTCCCCCCCCCCTCCAACTCTCAAATTTTTAAAAAATGTTTAAAATCCTCACATGACTCATTTGCTGATAAACATGACCAGTCCAAAGAGGCATGGCCAAGGCATTCATTTACCCATCATTTTAATTTTCTAGCAACTAGAACCAAGCATTCCTTCATTCAATTCTGCTAAGTTTCCACTATAAATACTAGAAACACAGTAATGAGTACAACATGGCCTCAATGCCCTCAGTGAAGAGGAGCTGGCCAGGCTTCCATTCATTAGGTGTAGGCAATGGACAGGAGTCAGACCCACTTATCCCGGCCCTGGCTCTGCCTTCACTAGTTGAGACACTTGTAGAAAACACTTCACCTATCTAAACTTCAATTTTTTCATCTGGAAAATGAAAAAGATAGGAGTGCATCATGCCTAAGATCCCTCTTAGATTTAAAGTGCTGGGATCCTTCGATTTCATCTGTATAAAACCAAGAAGGTTGAGTTGGATTTTAATGTCCCTTCTAGATGAAAATACTGGAACTTTCTGATTGTATCTGTGCAAAAAGAAGATTGGACCAAATACAGTATAATTCTGTCCAGACTTAAGATCCTTGGATGGTGTTCACACGTAGAGAAATGAATAAGGTTACTATCAGTAAGTCTTTTTTTTTGGATTTTATTTAATGGCTTCTGATACTAGGAGGGAAAACAACCCCCCCCCCATTAAATGGAAATTTGTTTAAACATACTTTTAGCAAGCATCATAAAAATAGCCATTTCCCATAAAACTAAAAGCAGCGGCATTGGGGCATAGCCTAAGATGAAAGCATTGTCAGAACTAAAATAAAGACATTCCAAGAAATTAACAAACCAAGTGGCCAGCAAGCTGATCAGCAGAAGACATTCTGCCAATCTTTCCACGTAGTATAGTTTATTCAAAGTTTCAGCCCCAGAGTCCAATTTAGAATCCCGAACCCTCCATTACTGGTCATGTGACCTTGGGAAACTGACTTTCCTTCTCCAGATCTTAGTGTCTTCATGTATAAAATGAAAATAACAATAGTTCTAGCCTCTTACAATTGAAGTGAGGATTAAACAAGTTCATCCACACAATTTCAGCAAGGCACCTGGGACATTGGGCTCAAAAAACACTAGTTATCAGTAGCAGAATCATTTCCCTGATTCTTTACAATCTGTACTTATTTTGTTAATTCAGTATTTTGACTCTATAAGTTATTAAACATTTATTCTGTCCAAGAACCTGAGACAGAACTGTGGGGAGTAGCAGAGTAAACAAGACTCACCTCCTTTTCACAGCCTCACCTTTTTTTTTTTTTAACATGTATTTATTTATTTGAAAGTCAGAGTTACACAGAGAGAGGGAGAGATCAAGAGAGAAATCTTCCATCTGCTAGTTCACCCCGGAGATGGCAACAACAGCCAGGAGTGAGCAACACTGAAGCCAGGAGCCAGGAGCTTTATCCGGGTCTCCCACATGGATGGTAGGGATCCAAAAACATGATCCATCCAACACTGCTTTTCCAGGCCATTAGCAGGGAGCTGGGTCAGAAGTGGAGCAACTGGGACACGAAGCAGCACCTGTATATGATGCCAACATCGGTTTTACCTGATACACCACAACACTGGCACTATCCTGCTTTTCTTTGCCTGGCAGAACCCTCATTCTTAAAAACTCAACTGCAAGTGTCTCTTATTCATCAGCCTTTTCAGACCTCTGCCTCAGTGGATGTTCTATTTGGTTAACTGCCTGTCTTCAACACTCCTAGAGGTCTCTTCTCTAATACAATTCTTATTTCACAGTTTTTAAACTGTCTATATACGCACCATCTCCCTCCCTAGACTATAAATTCATCAATGACAGCCTGATAATGTTTTAATCTCTGTACCTACTATTGAAGCCAGTATACAGTCAGCATCCAACAAAACTTGCTGAGTGAGTGAATGCATAAGTGATATTAAATCACTCTAATCTATAACACTGATAAAATCTATTAAACAGAAGGGGGAGACAAATCTATTTACAACCAAAATGAAAAGAATTCAACTGTGACTATAATAAAGGTATCTGAAAGATGGTATATGTGCTCAATGTAACTAAAAGAATGCCACATGGACTACTCGCCAGATAAGGTCCGCATTCCGCTGATTTCTGGAAAGAAGTGGCCTAACAGAGATGCAACAAGAAGAAAGGGACATGGTACAGATGGGAATAAATCAAAGAACAAAGTAGGACAGTGCCGTTTAAATATGGTTTTAAGCAAGAGCTTCTCAGAGTGTTAATAGGATTTCGATTAGAATCCAATTACATGGGCCAGTGTTGTGGCACAGCAGGTTAAGCTGTTACCTGCAATGCCAGCATCTCAAATGAGCACCAGTTCCAGTCTCAGCTGTTCCATTTCTGATTCAGCTACCTGCTAATACACATGAGAAAGCACTGGAAGATGGCCCAGATGCTTAAGCCCCTGCCATCCATATGGGAGACCCAAATGGAGTTGCTGGCTCCTATTTCAGCCTGGCCCAACCCCAACCATTGTGGCCATTTGGGGTGTGAATCAGAGGATGGAAGATCTCTCTCTCTCACTGTCTGTCTGTCTCTCTCTCTGTGTCTCTCTGTGTCACTTTCCCTTTCAGATAAATAATTAAAAAAAAAAGAATGCAATTACAAAGGTTTGAATGCCACACCATGGGAAATGCATGTGTTCTGTGACCAGTAAAAAGGCACTAAGGATTTGTAAGCAGAGGAAGGATCAGATCAAGTGTATGTGGAAGTTCATGTCACCTTTTAGGTCCACTCTTCCTTGAACTTTTTGAAGTACACTCTAAGGAACTTTAAAATTTCTTAGAAAAATGTAATTAAAAAGCATTTATTTTGGTACAAAAGAAATGAAATCCATACATAAGAAGTTTCTTCAAAAAGTTCATGAGGAATGCATATTATGAAAAATCTATGCACAGATTTCAAAAAATTTGTATCAAAACAAATTTATCATTTTATTCCATTTTCCATGAACTTTCTGAAGTACCTTGTGTGTATGTGTGTGTGTGTGTGCACTTTGGGTAGTACCCTCTGGTGACAATGAGAGATTAGAGTTTGATAGCTCAAAAGCTGTAAAACCAGTGGGGAACTTGCAACAGCAATAAAAGAGGCTTGGCCATGTCTAGAGAAAAGAGAGAATGGCAGGAAAGACATTTGAGAAGAAATGTTTCCATCTTTTAAGCTATACCAGAAAATGACAGATACTACACTTAGGTCAACTGCAGTTGCTCACAGTAAAACGGTGAGAAGCAGAATGCTTCTACCTGTCACTTGATCACTTTGCTAGCTATTTCCTAATGTCAAGCACAGACTTCTCAGAAAAGGATTCAACTCATTATAGAAAAGCAATTTTCATTTCATCTATCACAATTGCTAAGCATCAAAAACAAAAGACAAAGAACCAAGGAGCTGTGGGCCAGTGGGTTGCTAGTTCCTCTTCATGTGGTACTAGAACCTGTTAGTCAAGTAGTGTGGGCACTAGAGAAGGCCCATGTACACTTCTAACATAAGAAGTCACATTGACACATACATCTGAGAGCTCAGAGACTGACTCTCAGCTGTGTATCCTGGGCAAGGTCACGTGAGGAAAACAATGGCCCTGAGGACTGAACAATTCAAGTCAGGAGGCTGCACAGACTGTGCCCAAAGCTCCAGGGCCAACCTGGAGTGCCTAAGTGCCCCTCCCTCATCAGTAACTTAGCTTTTTAAAATGCAAGGTGAGTGCATTTAAAATAGCCCACATTCTACTTGGGTTGAGAATCCTATAAACATGTCAGACAGGAGTGTGCCAGGAGAGCATGTTTGTTTAGAGAAGCAGAAAGAGACAGCGAGAGGAAGAGCTCTCATCCTGGCTGGAGCCAAAGCCAGAGCCTGGAATTCAAATTAGGTCTCTCACAGGGGTGACAGGGACACAACTATTTGAGCCATCACCTGCTAACTTTCAGGATCTGCATCAACAAGAACCTGGACTGAGGAACTGGTGGTAGGTATTAAACCCAGGCACTCGAGTGTCAGGGTCCTAACTGGCATCCCAACCCCCTAGCCAAATGCCTGGTCCCCAGAAGAATTTTAATTGAGTCTTCCTCTACACTGATGACTTGTTCAAGGGTCTGAACTTACAGAACTTACTAAATACACAACTGGTATTTTTGTGTAATCATGCAATTGTTCTATTTAGGATTTTAAAATTGTAGAAGCAACAGTAGAGGTTATATCTACCATCAACTCTCTAAAAAGAATCTGAATGAAAAAGAATAGTATTGTGGGGAAGATATGAGGACTTCAGTCACCTTCAATTATCTTTACAGTCATCAGAAATCTCATTATGCAAGGTGTATGTTTGTATCCATGTTTCAGGTTCATAGCCTGTGGCACAACTCTATAGTCTCAGATTCTTCCTCAGTCTGCATTCTTTGTATCTGATCAATACCACAGGCATTGCTCACCTCAACTCTTATTTTGGAAGGACAGAGAGTAGAAATTAATGCTGCTGTCATCTTCCTCCTCAGCACCCCTCTGACCATCTGCTTCTGAAATCCAAGAGCACCAGAAAAACAAAGATGTGGAAATCAGGCAGACCTAAGACAGGACATTGCCCCTCAGGGTTCAGATACGGCAAATCCTGAGTTACACCTTGGACTTTTCCTACCTCCCCTCTTCCATCTTTAAAACATAGAAATGTCATCCATCTAAAGTCGCAAGAAGATGAAATGTGGTAATACTTAGAGGCACGCTGGGAAACTGCAGACCAGTGAATAGCACAGGAGAAAAAAATCTCAGGCATTTTTTATATGTTATTGTTTTTGTTTTTTGCCTGTTTCAGCTCCGACTCTCAAGCAATTATCCGAACCACTGAGATAGAGCCCCAGTCTCGATAGTTTTTGAATCATCTGAATGATTCTGCAATCACCCCTGATTCCACTGTGCAGCCAGGATGGAAAATCCCCCTCTGCAAGTTCTCCAGAAACCTCAGCTTCCACCCCTCATCTTTCCCATGTCACAGAGCAGTGCCTTCCTTGCCATCAGCACTCACAGCCTCACCTTCTTCCTCTGGAATTGCTTCACTCCACAGCACTTCTTGTGTCCCACTCTTTTATATTGATTGATTTTTACTTCTTTGGAGTTCATTAGAGTTTTGCTTTGTTTTTCCAGCCAAGCACCTGGCATGTAGTAAGTACTTCAAGAAATACTAACTTCCTGCTTCCTTTTGGTTGGAAAAGTTTAACTTCTAATCACAATAGAGTACTAAAGTTGGTTCCTTGAAGACAAATCAAACACAAGGAAGTTGCAAACTTTTCAAACTCAGAGAGCTCCCCTATTCATCTTCATCAGCGTATACTATGCAAATCTCTTTTGAAGAGGAAATAAAAGATAGTAGCTTCCTGGGCATGTGCTGGATATGTCTTAAGCCCTAGACATATATAAACTCATTTAAGCTTCACAATATGTGAAATATGTAGGTCCTAGTCTGATTTGGTATTTATAGATACACAGTTAGTGGTAACTGAGGTACACAGTAGTAGCTTGCCAAAAATGACAACCAGATGAAAATCAAGCTATGTTAAAAACATAAGCTGTTTGTCTCCCAAATATGTGCTTAAATCACGCTCTAACACAGGGTCAGTTCTCATTATTCATGGAAACTATGTTCTACAGAGTCAGAGTTAATACCGAATTACTGAATACTAAAACATTGCACTTGGTAAACAAGATGGTAGTTCCCTGGGAGCCTCTGATCATGGGCTTTTTATGAACCAAACACAACCTCGTTTTATGTATGTGTCTATTTACAAACACTTTAATACATAGTGTTCATTCATTAACTGTAAACTCAGCCAACAGTAGGACAACTCATGCCTGAACAGTTTATCAAACATATGTAATTTCTCTGGAAGACAAACCACAGCCTTGCCTCACTTAGGAATACTAGGAATTCTTTAGCATTATACTTGGGGGCCATTTTAAGCACTGAAATCACTAACCAAATGCACAAAGATGAAAAACCCCGACAACAGCCCACAGCAAGAGGGCTGGTTCAGTAGGAGCTGAAGCAAAGAAGACAGTGTCACCTTACTGAGACTCAGCTGGCAACATGAGCAGGTGGTTCAGCACTGATGCCTCTCACCTCTCCACAAAGGACCAAGAAAGCACCCATTGATTTGAAGTTTACAACTAAGTTTTAGCAAGCAAGCCAATTTGCAAATAAAAATATCTGTGAGTAATAGGAATGCCCTGTGGAGTCCTATTTTTATTCCTGAGAGAGGGAGATCCACAGATTTCTCATATTCTCCAATGACATTCAAAACCCCTTCCTGAACGGCCTTGTTCCCAGCCATATCTGTTAACCTGATCAAATCCACGTGACTCATGCTTCCTGCTAACCACCATTCATTCATTCAACCTGCAGCTTCTTCAGACTGTCATGTGTTACAGGATTTTGCTAATGTGTTGTCTGTTCAAGCCAGTGGCCAGAGATTCCTCCAGTTAGGAACCAAAGAGGTTTCCAAAGGTTCCACAATTTATTTTTTTGTAACTAAAAAATAACAATAATTAACTTCTCAGTATAGCAAAGTTGTCTCACACTCAGATTGGATGGCATATCCCTTGCACTCTGAATTGCTTGAAATATTCTAGAAAGCAAAACAGGTATGAAGGGTCTTCAGAAGGTTTACAGAAAATGCATATTATGAAAAAACTATGCATGAATATCAACATTTTTTCACCAAAATAAACTTATCTTTTAATTCCATTTGCCATTAACTTTTTGAGGTACTGTTGGATTAATTATCAGGCCTTCCAAAGAAAAACAGCAACAACCAAAAAAATCAAAGTCACCATAAAGAACCCTTAAAATCAATTTTGCATTGATCAATGCTGCATTGTCTGAAAATCTGCCCCCAAAAAGTCACCATTTAAGATATCTTAGTGATACAAGTAACCATGGATGCATTCATGACTGCTCAAAAAATGAGTGACTTTGTTGACTGAGTGGGAAATTGCAGTTGATATAAACACCTTGTGCACATCCACATGAAGTAAGAACTCTGACACAGGAACCTTGAAAGACAAACGCCAGGACCACACTTTGATTAATCTCCATTCTACCCTCACAAGCAGAAGATGTTGGTAATAGAATTTCACCCATTCACACTGTAAGATTTCAACTATTATAAGAACACCCGGGAATGCAAAAATGCATTTTATGTAATCTATGTCCTCTATGAGCTACTCAATTCGGAATAAAATAGCCAAATGAATAAACTGTCAGTGCAATCCCTTACATGAAAATTTCTTCTTGATTTTAAATTTCTATTCTTATAGATAAGGGATAAAAGACACTTTTGAAACTTTTAATATAGTTACTATCAGTCTGAGCTACTAAGGCATTTCTTATGCCACTGGCTTTGCCGTGGTTGGTAAGAATTCTGTTGAGTTCCTTTCCAAATTTTATTAAAATAACAGCTGAAACAGGTCAATAAGAAAATAAATCAGAAAAGATAGAAGAAAAAAACTTGGAATACACAGATGGAACAACAAAGGCAGAAAAAGAAAAAAGGAAGTTTTGTAGGAGAAAAGAGACCCTAAAGAGTTTAAAGGGAGGTGAAAGCTTCTATTTATGAGAAAATAAAGCAAAGGAAACAAGAAAATATGAGAATGCATTCAAAATTTTTAAAAATCTACAGAGGAAAGAGGAGGTATGCCAATAAAAAATGATGGCTTCTAACATCATTTGGTTGCAGGAAATTAAAAAACAAAATTTTCTTTAACTTTCAGAGCCTTAGAGGAAATCCCTTCTATAAATGAGTCAACGATGCAGAAAATCTGCCCAGGAATACACACGTGAGCTGGCAGGGCCCCTAATCAAGCTACTGTTTGGGAATAAGCAGAATGAGCCCAGGTAGGAGAGGGGCTGTTGGGGCCAATCAGTTGCATGGCTTCCAAGCTGGAGGTAAAAACTGACCAACACACCACAGAGGCCCTTCACTCCTCGTGGGGCTGACAGCATCTGGGCAACTCTCAGAAGGAACCCAAGTGAGCTTATCAAGGGCTCATTTGGAAATGTCTAGTGCTGGATGTTACTCAGTAACTTTATTAAAGTGAACTACAATTTTCTCATATGAACTCACAGGAACTTCAGAAAGCAGAAAATTACAGGACAAAGAAGTCGATTAAAAACGACACATTCGATTACAATAGAAGATGCTACAGCAACAAACTAATGACACAATTTGTCCCTCCAAAGAGTTCAGAGGAAAAGAAAAAACCCAGACTTGTTTTACTTTTAATTTCCTGTATAACAATCATAGGTCTATGACATTATTGGTAATATGAATCAGAATATTATACTATAACCAGAAAAAATTGACCAACAATCTGTGAAGGACTTGATTTTTGTTTAGGATAAACATATCCAGGCTATCTAATAGGCATACAGAAATACCACCTATGTAAAGGGATACCAACACTCCATGCCATCAACATGCAGCAGCTTCATCACCATCACCATCACCATCATCATCATCAATCATGGATTTCCCACACAACATCACCATACCACTTACAAGTGGCCGCCATACTAATTTTTTTTTTTAATTTAGCCAAGTTCCTTTAAATTATTTTATTAAACAATGTAAAATTTTGTCAGTCAGAACCAAAACAGTTACCTCCCTAGCCTTCATATTTTTAATAGGGCCTGAAAAATACACAAAATGCAAAATATTTTCACAAGTCCTAATACTATTCTTCAAGTTACAAAACCCAGCAATTGTGGTGCCTTCCCTCCTGGGATCAGGAATGTTTATTGGAGGTGCTTCCCCCATCTTCACTCCACTCAGTCCTCAGATTTCCGAACATGAGGATGTTGTAGGAACGGAGTAGGAAACAGTTTACAGAACACTGGGCTTTTTAATGATGTTATCCGTCCATTCATGGGCAGAATTTAAAATATAAAAAAAAAAAAAACTAGTTTATCACTTTGATGAATTGCCTCCTATCTGTGAAACCCCCTTACACTTTCACTTTGGTTTGTGTTCAAGTGACTCTGTGTGCGCAGTTTCTTTGGATTTATATAGCATCTTCCTCGGGAGGATGCATTTTGGTTCTAAACAAGTGTAGCCACTGTATATTTTCTTCTCTACAATAAGCAAACTGATACTTAGAATTAAACTAAAATTATAATTTGTTCCTCTCCATTCAAAGCATCCTGGAAAAGAAAGGGACGTAGTGAGCCCGCTGCTTTCCCTACTGGGTTCTTCGCAAGTCATATTAAAATTAATACCAAAATCACAAGCAGGAATTAGACATATTAATTTCGTGTTGCTTGTGGGTTTTACAAAAATGTTATTAATATTCATGTATTTCTTTTTGTAAAAGTGTTTTCACATAGTCAGGCTTTGGGCATTTCAAAAATGTATCTATAAAGTAAGTGTTCTCTATGATGACGCAGGCTGTACAAACTAATGTCACACATGGTAATAAAGATCTTACCTAAATGTGGCTTCCATTGTAAAAGATTTTATATTATCATCATCCTATATGAGTATCAAAACTTCTGACCACTAAAATTTGTTCTCCTCTACCACGTTTTAGTTTGCAAAAGCACTAAGACACATATTAACATGTGGCTAAAACAGTAAAATATATATATATATAATAATATACAGCTTACATACCACTTTCACAGATACAATCTAATTCTTAATGGGAAGTTTGATATCTTTTATAGTTTTTCCTAATGTAGTCTCTGCCTTTAATATCCTCAAAACTCTAAGAAACCAAAACCCTGAACCCGAATTTTTCCCAAATTATGATTGTCGTAACCCAAATATATTCACAAAAGTAAATCTCAAGCAGCTATAACCAAGGATCCAAATTAACTGGGTGTGAGAAAGAAGATTAGAATAAGTGGCAATTATCCTTCAGGGGCTCTCCACCAAACAGGCACAAGCCACATGGAGGAGGTGAAAATGAAATGGAGATTGAAGACGTGATTCCGTTTTCATCTGAAAATACACTCATTCCCCAGGCAGTATGTGGCTCCATGGACTATTCTTAGCCCAGCACAAAGTATCAGGTAATCAGTAACAATTAACATGAATGAAAAAAGTAAGAACAGGAAGAAAGGAGGCTAAAATATCACCTAAGTACAAGGAATAGGAAACTTGAAAATTAGCCATTCATATTCCTCCCTGGAGATGATCCTCTGTTCAAAGTTGACTCATAGGTTTCAGTGATCACCAATGGACAAACTTGTTATCCAAGATACACAGAGTGACTATATACAAATTACCAGAGCTTTACTTTGATGCAGAAGTTTCGTGCATTTAGCAAGGTTTTTTTTTTTTTGTTGTTGTTTTTTTTTTTTTGGCGAAGATGGTGATTATCCTATAAGAATACTGAGCAATAAGACTGAAATAAGCATATAGCATCAAATACCCAAATTGAATTTCTAAAAAAAAAAAAAAAAAAAAAAACACAGTAAATATAATTAAATTTCATTTTAGTTTTACTCGAAATCCTTAAGTTGTTTGAACTCCAAATGTAAATGCCAGAATAAAATGACTTCCAATCATCTTATGAAATTTGATAAAACCCATCTTGCGAAATCACTGCCCACTTGTCTAATAACAACTTTATCACCTCTTAATAACAATGTGTTGACATATGTAACAATTGTTCTCACATTATTATATGCCCAGAGAAATTTAATCTATTACTTTTCTTCCTACATATTGTGGCCCATGGGAGAGGAACCATACCATGCTAATGCTAAATAATATCAACTTCACAGAAATCCTGTGAACATCACCATGGGATGTTCAACTGGATAATCCCCACGAAAGCATCATTCTACAAAAGGAAAAGGAAGGAATCAGAAACGGTAAAGCTTAGTCTAACTGACCTAAAGACACTAGATTAATTTATAACAGAAAAATAAGATGAAAACTATCAAAATAGCTTTCTGTTTTGTATAGAGAGAACAACACCCTTTGCCTGGATTTTTTTGTTTTCCTCTGAACATAACAATTTAGGCCAGTATCTTTCAAACTGCTTTGACCTCAACCCACAGCAAGAGATATATTCTATGTCATAATCAGCACTCGCAAGCACATACAATTAAAACAAATTGAAAGAAAACTTATCCTTGGTAAGTACACGCATGTTGATATTTTCTATTATATTCTTTTCCACTTTATTTATTTTAAAAAGAATGTTATAGATTCACTAAATCAATTTCATGATCCCCTGGGTCAAGACACGCAGATTGAAAATGGCCCCAAAACTTTCGATAACTCGTTCAGAAAACTAAAGTTTCCTAAAATCACTACTCGATTCCTTTCATTCTACCCACAGTTATTCAAAGAGGAAAACTGAGAGGGGAAAACGTATAACAACATCTGATCCCTTGAATCACTTCCATAGAAACTTTTCTTCTTCCTCGAAAAGTCGGAGGTGGAATCCAAACCAAAGAAGAAGGATGTTGTGGGAAGTAAACCCTGGAGGAAAAAAAACCATTCCAGGACTGATTTTCCACAGAGAATCCCAGTGGTATGAGTTTTTTATTTTTAAAAGTTCCTTGGCAATTTTTTTATTATTCTAAAAGTATTTAAAAATGATTTAATGCAAAAAGTTTAAGAGAGGGTATATTATAGTGATATTATTTGCCACTGGGATGATGAACAGTTTTGAATAAAATGTGATCCCCTCTTTATGTGACCATGTTCACTTTGCAATTATTAGTAACACAGTAAATAATCTGCCAAGGAGCTGCCTCATTAGTGCCCATTGAAATTCAGTGGCATTAATTTG
Source organism: Lepus europaeus (assembly GCF_033115175.1). Lineage (NCBI taxonomy): Eukaryota > Metazoa > Chordata > Mammalia > Lagomorpha > Leporidae > Lepus > Lepus europaeus. Next base: position 152,928,928 of record NC_084829.1, on the reverse strand, counting down.
CAATGAAAGAACTGAAAATTAAAATGGAAAAGAAAATAGTGTCTGGAGTCCACCATAAGGTTATGGAATTCACATCCTACCAATGCCTTCCTTCACATCAAGTATTTTAAAACATTATGTGAATTAGACTTAATCGCTGTGTTTTGTTCTTTTATTCAAAAAAAAAAAGTGAGAAGAAAAAATTTTTTTTCATTTTAACCTTGAACTAAAACAAGGGAAATTAATTTGAAATAGGCCAACTTTTTAAAAGTTTTGTTCAGTGTGTTCCATGTGATAGCAGCTTGGCTGTGGAATGTTCTAGAATCTTCTAAGGAGACTGAAGATGTTATGTTTAAACACCCCAAGACCTATCCTTCGATGCCCTCTGGGACCAACCTGCACGGTAGTCTTATTTCCTCTGCTATAAATACCTCTGGAAATACTACACTGAACAGAAGACTGCCCAAGGCTTGTGTTGCAGTGCCCTGGGGTCTGGATCCTAGCAGGAGGCAAGGGCAGAAGCCAGGGCACAGCGGGGAAGAACTGAATTTCACCGCCTTGCCTGGTGCGAGGGCGCACAGGTGTTTCCAGGCACGCCCACCTGGGCTCTCTGCAGGCCCATCCGGAGGAGCAAGGGGGAACAGTGCCTTTCAGGAAGACAGAAACACAAGAATACAAAATACCCGCCGCTTCAGCCACCGAGCGTTGTCCTGCACCCTGGACAAGCCCTGGACGAGGGCTCCTCCCCAGTGAGCGCAAGCGCAGCCTCTCCAGGGCCACACCGGGCCCTGCAGGCCAGCCTGGCCGCTGATCCCGCCGGCGGGAGGCTTAGGGGACAGCGCCGGTGCTTCCACTGGGCTCCTCTGAAACTCACAGGATACCTATAGACCCCCGGCTGTCAGAAGTCCTGTGCCAGGATCCGCTCCGACACGAACTCAGTGGACAGCAGGGACTTGTGGGGACCCCTTCACCTGCTGGGGCGCGCGATCCCGGGGTAGTGCGGAGGGGGCGCCTGGGGCTAGGAATCGCTGCCCCTAGAACCCGCGTCTGCATCGCATCCTGCGTGTTTCGCGGCCCCAATTCTGGCTGAAAGGCAAGGTTGCGCGAACAAAACAAGGTTGCAAACTAACGGCAGCGATAAACAAAAAGTCTCCGGAGCTCTGCAAAGCCCCGACCACCTGCAGCTTCGGATACCAACGTGGGACTTCAGGGACTCCCTCAAAGCTCCTCGCGTCCGTCCGGGCGCGTGGGGCGCTTCCCCCCCAGATAACTGCACTCGGTTTTCTAGTTAGGAACCAACCACGCGGGCTTTCGGATCCTCCTCTTTCACAGAGGGCAGAGGGGCGGACAGCCCAGCTGCCCACGGAGAGGACGCGCGGCCTCCGCGAATTACCGCCGGGCTGGGCCGCGCGCCCGCCCCGGGCTCCCCGCGCGCGCCCTCGGGTCGCGCGTGCAGCGGCACTGGGCGGCCGGGACTATCCCCCGGACCCCAGCCCCGCAGCCTGCGCGCGGCGGGGGGCCCCCTCGTCCGCCTGCTCCCTCCCGCCCAGCGCGCGCTGGCCACCCCGACGGGGCGCGGCGGCGTGGGTACCTGTAGAACGCCGGAGGGCCGGGCTCGCGCACGCCGAAACCGCTCGGCTCGTTTTCCAGGTAATAGGGCACCTGCTGGCTGTGGGGGTGCAGGAAGGGCGAGAGCTGCGGCGGCGGGTGCAGCAGCATCAGCGGGCTCGGAGACACGCTGTTGAGCTGGGGGAAGCCCCCCAGGCCGTTGGAGCCGAATGCCGCCTCCGAGCCGGGGCCATAGGCGAGGCCGGACTGGCTGTAGACCGGCGCGGTGGCGGCGGCAGCGGCGGCGGCCGCGGCGTTGAACTCATACGCGGCGCCCTCGGGGTAGTTGTACACAGCGGGTTTGCTGCTGTCCACGTACACCTCACTCAGGGGCCGCTCCAGGGGCATCTTGAGCTGCGGGCGGTTCAGGGGCTCCAGCTCGTTCCCTTGGATCTGGTGAAGCAGGGCCATTCCGGATGCTTTGGTGTGGAGGGTCATGGTCATCCTCAGTGGCCGTGGACAGGGCGCAGACCGTGTCCCCGCGCGGCGGAGGGCTCAGCAGCCAACGGGCCACCTGGAAGAGAAGCACAGCCCACGGTTAGAGGCGGTGCGGCGCATGTCCCGCTGCGAGCTCACTCCGGCCCTGGCCCTGGCCCTGGCCCTGGCCGGGAAGCCGGCAGGTCCAGCGGAGCCGGCGAGCAAGTGCAGCGCTGGTGCAAGCGCGCTCGGCCAACTTCTGGGCTCCCGGGTCTCCAACTTTTAAGTACTGGTCTCCCAAGCTCATATGCATTACAAAGGCGCTGGAAGCCATCCAGGGACTATTGCCTCGCACTGACATTGGTTCAAACATCACTCTAGGCGCGCAACTCGTTTTGGAGGGATCCCAAAGAGCAGATTCCCTGAACTTTACTTGGGATCACTGCTGGATGGAAGCTGAATTTCACTGCAGGGGGACGAGAGCGCACAGTGATCTCCTAAAGGTGGTCCAGGGAAGGGGTTTAAAACAGGCGCGGAAGATTAAGCCAGGGAACAGCTTTTTCTAACATGCTGCCTTATGTGCCCAGTGCCAGACTCCAATCTATCTCTGTTTGTCTCTCCTCCTGTTTGATCCACCCTCGTTGTTGGCGAGAAATAGTCGTGTGTACATAGAATGACCCTGGGGAGGACTCCTCTGTTACTGAGATACGGCTGATAGGATGGGGTGTGCAGTTGCCTCTGCAGCCAGCCTCAGACAGCTATATTTAGCAGCTGCAGGGGCTGCTAGGAGGCATGGGGACAGAGAGGGGAGGAGAGGTAAAGGGTACATTTGGGAAGAGGTACATTTTGCAATCAGGAGAATATTCCTGGAGACCAGTTTCCTCATCTGCAAAAGGATCCCAAAGCAGTGGCTTCCAGACAGGAACTTCTAAGATCCCACCCCCCAACACACACACACACACACACGAAATCTGGCTGTGTTGGACTGCAGCATTGTGTTTGCTCCCATCAGAAACCCTCATGTGAATGGTGATTCAGAACAACCTTTGCTTAAGCTCACATGGGTTTTCATGCCTTCCACAGGTTACGCAGCCAAAACTTTAGATAAGTGAATATGAAAGGTGACTTTTTCCTACAAGACTTTGGCAATTGTGTCACCCTACTGGTCTCACCAACAAACTTAAAATGCATTTTTGTTCTTTAATCCTACCACTGGCCCCTTCTCAGTTCACCTAGGCTAGGAGACACAGGCTAAAATATATGATGAAAAAGACCTAGAAAAAAGTTTTTTGAACTGAGTTACAAGAGTTTTGAACTGAATTACAAGGTAAGCATTTAAGCACACACACACACACACACCTCTATTAATGAGACAAAAGATACAGGTAGTATATCATTCATCCAAAGTCTTAGATAGTTAGTTTTTAATCAACTTCCCTGGCTCCAGCCTAGTATATAGCCATTAATACTCTGCTGTAATTGCTATCCCAAACACCCAACAGAGTACCTGACAAAATGTTCATAAATAAATGCCAAGGTTGCTGTTAGGAACTGTAATTTTTTTAAAAAAAATTATACTAATAAGCATACATTTCTTCTAATTATTACCAAAACAAACATTTTTGGATAATGTGCAAATGCAGCTGATTTAATATGAAGCCAAGATTGAGTTTAGCACTAGTAACCATAGATTATAAGCAAAGAAAGGGTTAAAAACAGATTAGGTGAATCACAGCTATTTCTCTTTATGGCCAGCAACCATTAGTTTCCAAAGCAATTTTTTTTACAGATGATTTAGTTTCCGTAAATCACACTTTCAATTTTCAAATGCCTTTTTAAAACACATGCAAGAGCACTTCATGGAGCTCTTAAAAAATCTGAACCTGCCAAATTATGTACAAATGACACAAAGATCCTACAAGTCCTCAGAGATAAAGGAGACACACATCTACCGCCCCTTGGAAAACAGCAAATCCTCATCCCCCGGATAAGATACAGACCCTGGCCAGGAAGGTAAGTTGCTTTCTCAAAATGCTCAAGCTACAGAGAGAGAAATCAAAACAATATTACCCTGCTGGATCAAGAGTGTCTTTCCAGAAATGTTCCATGGGCTTGCAGACGTCAAGGGGCGAGAGCGTGAGAAGGAAGGAAGGAATGTGCTTGCATGTGTGAGTGGCTCGGAGTGTGAGCGAGGCAGAGCGTGTGTGGATGTGTTTGTGTGTGGAATGGCAGGGAATCGGGAAGCAGCCAGTAGGCAGGGCACTTGGCAGCCCCTCCCGGCAGACGCAGCCGCTGGGCTGCTGCACAGAACTGGATGAATGGCAGTGAGGACTGAGGGGGAGACACTGCCCATGGAGAACAGTGTGGCACAGCTAGAGTGAGCCTCACCCAGCGGAAGAAAGCCAGCCCCCCGAGCTCCCTACCTGTGGAGCCTGGAGCGTGCCCCGTGCTTTCCACTGCCACCCCAGGCAAGAGGGAAAACAGGCTGGCTATAAATCACAGGTTCACAGCTAAAATAGAATGCCAGTCAAAAGTGCATGGATATCAAGTTTACAAAATGTGACATGGGTGGTTTTTCCTAAAGAATATAACCTAAAAACAAAAGACTTCCAGGATGTACTTGAATCAAATGCCTTGTTGGCCCCAGCTCCCAGTGTCAGAACTGCCATGCCTCCGATTTGCACCAGGAAATCAGACTTGGAATAAATGTTTTGGCATTCTGAGGATGTGTTTCCAGCAGAAATGTAATACTTCTCCACTTCATTGACCAAACCCACAACCTTTCCATGAACAGCTCATTGACTTCTTTCTGTAAATATATGAAAAAATATTACTAAAAACCTAGGGTATGAAAATAAGGCAAAGTTGGGTACTTTGTTTTAAACTAATTTTAAGCTTTCATATTACACTGCCATTGATAGTGGAGAAAGATCTCTTGGTTCCCAGTGATGCCCACATGAATCTGCCTGTTACTCAACTTTTCTCTTGACCATGGTGGTAGCACACAGACCATAAGGTGTTCCTAGTACGCCCAAGGTCCCAGGCCACGTGATGCCTAGTGGAGCCTTTGTTGCCAGACATTAGTCACCACCTTGGGTATTAAATGACTCTAATCACAATGCCAGGAGTGGCTGGTCTCTGGCTCTGAAACCCTGTGCAGTTACCAAGAGATTTATGAGTGGCTCTGGAGCTCAGAAAAAAGAAGTTGTAACTGTTAATAATGTCACAATGCAAATATATATTCAAGCTTTGAAAGATCCAAAACTATTATAGTAGTGCTCCCTCTAGGATCAGCAATGGCAACAAATCTTGAATATAAATAAATAGGAAAAACACAAGACTATTCCACTTCACTGGTGACAGTGGCTCCTCCTATAGGTCAACAATGGCTGCCATGAATTGGGCTGGGCCAAACTTAAATGAGTGTGCAAAGAGGGAGGACAGGAGCAGAGAGAAGAGAGAAAGAAGAAAGAAGAAAAAAAGGAGGGAGTGAGGAAGGAAAAGGAACCTGCCTGTGTTCATCTTGAATCCAGCATGAATAAAAAGCCTCAGTGTCTCCTCATTGACTTTGTTTACTCAGAAACTTACGATCAAAGTGATTCTGAGATATCTAATAGTCACATTTTTCTTGGCCTCTTTCTCCCTGGCACTTTCTTTCACACCCTTCTTGTCGAGCCAGTCCCTTGCTTGGTGAATGAAGGTGGGAAACACCCTGTACTGTGCAACATTTTCACAAGTGCCTCTGGCATAGCTTCACACCCATGCCCCCTCCACGTGTTCCCTCTAGATACGCTCCTGCTAGGCATATACAGCCACTACCACAACCTATGGGCACTCCAGGTGAAGAGGGGTCTATCTTTCCAGTGTCGATGGCCAAATGCATTCCCAGACCCGACTTCCAGCACTCTCCGGGGCAATGTTGGCCCCGTCAAACACAAGTTATCGAGCTCACTTCCTCCAACAGGGTTTCCTCTGAATGTCCCTTGTCTCTGTACAGCCTTGCTGTCCCTCTGCTCACCCAGATTACCATCTCACCCTCTTCTCTGAGGGCCAGCCTTCCCTTGCTGCCCACACCTGACCAAGAAGCAATTATTGAGCATTCCGGCTGTGCAAGCTTGCCTTTCCCAGAGCATTGCTATTGCCCACTTTAGCCTTTCGTGACCTCACTTGTTCTGAGTTCATCCTAAGAGCCTCTCTGCCCCTCTCTTCACTCACCTCTCCCTAGAGCCCTCTGTCTATTTATTTTCACGGTTCTTCACTGCTTCTTCAGGATGCAACTTGTCATGATCTAGCTCTGCCTCAAACCCAGATCACAGCTTCTCCAGGAGTTGGGGCTGTCATCCTCTCTCCTTATAGCCAACCTTTCTGCTCTGCCCGCACTGACATGTTGCCTGTGCTTCAGCCAAAGGAAAACTTGAACCCTCACCTCCCTGACCCACCAGGGAAAATCATCCCCTTTTGAAGGCACAGCCCAAATGCCTCCACCTCCCTTCATTCCCTATTCAAAGAGAATTCCCTCTCCCTGAACTCCAGTGGTAGCTCTCATTCATTCTATCGTGTTCCTCCCTGAATTAGAGCTATTTGTATATTTGATGCTCTCATTCTGCTCAGAAGCTCCTTAAGGACAAGGTCTAATGGAAGGTATTTTATAAATTCTGGGTCTCTCAAACAGTGCCTGGTCATATTGGGTCAAATTTTAGCCAGTTTATTAATCCACATATTTACAAAGATAAAATAATACCACATTGGTTTGAATAACAATATCTAAAACCTAAGTTTCCATGTGACATTCTAGGATTTTCAAAACTGTTTTTGCTAGAAGATTATCTTTGTATCTTCATACTGACTAAGGCCATGAAGTCACAATTCAAATTCGTACCATCTCCAGGCTTAAGCCTGCAATTCTTGGCAGCATGATTCACAAGAGAGCTCTGAATTTTTAGAGTGTAACCAGATAATACTATGACCAAACATTGCTTCTTCTGTAGCGCCATTAAAAGCTTTTTACATTTACAAAAACATTATTCCTCCAACTGAAACACAAAAGAAAAAAATGTGAAAAATCTCCATCATACCTTATTCTACTAGAAGTGGTTACTTCCCTCTGAGATGTGAAGGCTTAGCCATGTTCAAACTGATCAGTACACTGACTATAAATGCTCTGTTTGGAACCTTGGCTTTGAACATGTAATTGACACCATCTGTTTTCCCCTAATGTAGAAGAAAAATTAGGAATTTATTTTCAAATTCCTGCTTAATGATTTTAAGATGATTTAGTCACTTACTTTAAGGGCTTCATTTTTGTTAGCTTCTAGACTACTTTTACTTGACCTTGGATTTTGTTTTGGAATTGAAATGTGTATACAGTGGAATGTATGTATTTTAAGGACACAATGAAGTGAGTTTGTAAAGCTGCAACAACCATTCCAATGGATGTGTACAGCATTTCTATCACCCCGGGAAAGTTCCCTTCATGCCCATGCTAGTACATCCCTAACCCCTACAGGTCACCATTGTTCTGTTACCATAGACTTATTTTGTCACCTTGCCCAAGTGATATTTTGCAAACTGGAGCATACATGCCCCATTTCCAATCATTGGCACAACCAGCGCTGGGCTTGCACTAAGTTATCAAGCTATCCTCCCATTGGACCCCTCACCCTGGAATAGGGATCCTCATAGCCACAGAATTGTACTAACATTCTATTCATGGACCTTTTTAAGTATGGCAGTTTAACATCTTCAAATGTTACCTAAGCCTGCTATGTCACACACTAATGAAAAGCTAAATGCGACCAATATCATAAGCATGTTTCTAGACATAGTTTTCTTCCTCACTGTCACTCCAAAGAAGAGAGGCATGGTTTGTGCACTAGGAATCAAATGACCCTTATTCATACAAACTGCAGATGAGACTTCCTGGTTTCTTACCCAGGACTTGATGAAGATGGTTTGAATTTTTGGTTGTCAGGTAGAGTGTCTACTCTTTTGTTATGAATCAATGAACGAATCAAATTTAATTCAGCAGCTTCATACAGTTTAGTTACTTTCATCTTACATTTTCTTGGAAAAATTTTCTATATTGCATGTGGTAGAAGACAATTTAGAAAGTACTTTCACCATAAGTGCCTTGAGTGATACAAGAATTCCAATTATTCTAATTATTGTTACACTGTGTCCCTCTTCCTTCCTTTATCTGTTATTTACTTGAGGAATCTCATTGCCAGCTTGGGGTATTATTTCTTTGTGGAAAGCAATAACCAGATTGTGCCTAAATCCACTTAGATAGTCCAGTCCTATCTAATTTTAAGCAGGTCCTTTCCACATACATACAAAGATACACATACATGGAGGTAGGGGGAGAGAGAATCAACCAAACACAGTTTCAGAGCCAGGTCTAATCAAATAATATTTTACAAAAAAAATAATAAGATTTGTGCATTTTGAGCCTTTTCAGGTTGTTTCTTAACAATTGTATTACCACAACTGCCTCCCACTCCCACAGAGCACCCAGGACTCCCATGCAAGCAAGTGCTCAGTTCTTCTCCCAACACACTCAACTACAATCACACTGTGTTGAGGGAGACATACATTTGCAAAGCCATGCCAGTGAATGACTCATTCATTCAGTTCACTCAAAAATATGGATCACCTCTGTTTACCAGGCCATTTCTAAGTCTTGGGCACTGGCTTAGTGAATTGGGGCTACTGTAACAAAATGCCACAGACTTGGCAGACTTAAGCAACAGCAATTTATTTGCAGTTTAGGAGGCTGTGAGTCCAACATTAAAGTGCCTGCATGGTTGGGTTCCAGTGAGTATTTCTTCCTAACTTGCAGATACTCACTTTCTCCATGTGTCCTCCCATGTCAAGGGGAAGAAAGAGAGGAGAGGAAGAGGCAGAGAAGGCCCTTCCTCTGTGATAAGTTATGGTTCTATCACAGTGGGGTCCCACCTTATAATCTGATTTAACCTTAATGACCTCCTAAGGACACTACCTCTATATACATTCAAATTGCAGGTTAGAATTCAAGATACAAATTTGAAGGCGGCATGATTCAGTCAATAGCAATTACCTTAAAATAAACAAAACAAAAATCTCTACCTTCATAAAGTTGTGTATAGGGGTTCATACCTAGTCCTATTCCAATGTTTCTCCCACTCAATCTCTTCTGGGAGTTCCTCTTCCTCTGCTTACTGTGAGATGTTGCTGCTCCTCTGGCCCCAGCTCCTTCAACTCTTTTCTTCTCCACACTCCTTCCCCTGGATGATCACAACCACTCCCAGGGTCTTAAATTTAATCCTACATCAAAGACTTCAAAATAGGAATCTATAACCAACATCTCTCCTCTGGCTAGGAGATCCACATTTCCAGATACCTTTTGGGAATTTTTGCTTGCATGTTCATTCATCTAATTTATCCAATTAGTTTGTGAGGACCCGCTAAGCACTGGTCACTTAAAGCTCAACTTGTTCAAAATGAACTTATTTTTCCCCAGAGCTGCTCCTCTGCCTCTATTTCCTATCTCTGCAAATGTCGCTACTGTTCAAGAAACTGCAGGTAACAGAAAGATCCAGTCTTCACCCTTGTCCCTGTTTATCTTGCTCTTATATTTGACCTACTGCAGATTTTTATTTCTGTCTGCTTGGTCCACTATGAATCTACTCCCTTTTCTCATCCTCATCATCAGGCCACCATCTCCTCTCTAAAGATCATTGCCTCTATCCTTTTGTTTCTATTATCCACCCCCTGTACTGCAGGAGGTATAATTTATCTCATGAGTAAAAGAATGTGAATTACTGTCCTCATTTCTAAAAAGTCCCCATCCTCTCCCACAGTTACTGTGCTCTTGACATACGGAATTCTTTCAAATTCCCCAAACCCTCTAGACTTTCTCTGGAGCTAAATATTCACACAGGGAACACCTTTAATCTTCCTTCCACCACTTCTAACCTGATTTACTCCTGTTTATCCTTCCAGTATCCCTTGAGACATCATAGCCACCAGGAAGCCTTCCTTGATTTCTTGATCGGTTCTTCTCCTAAAAATGTTCTTCTCCCCCTGTCTTAGTTTTCTGCCCCTAAAACAGAATACCACAGAGTGGATTTATTACAAGCAATAAAAGCTTATCCAGCTCACAACTCTGGAGACTGGGAGATCCAAAACTGAGAGGGCTCATCTGCTGAGGGCCTTCTTGATACACTATAACATGACAGAAGGAAGAGCATCATATGGTAAGGAAGCCCATCCAAGACAGAGAAAAAAACTGGGCTGAACAAATCCCTTACGAGGAGCCCACTCCCATGAAGATGGCCTTAATCCATTCATGATGACAGACCCTTCATCACCAATTCCTAAAGGTCCCACTTCCTAATTTTGTTACAGTGGCCATGAAATTTCAGCATGAGTTATAGAGAGGACATCCAATCCTTAGCACTCCATAAACATTCCCTGTATAGCCCTTATCACACTGCTGACTTTCTATTTATTCCTCCTCACTGGCTTGTAAATTCTAAAAGGCACACAGGGACTGCATTTCTTTCTTTTGTTTGTTTGTTTGTTTGTTTGTTTTTGACAGGCAGAGTGGACAGTGAGAGCGAGAGAGACAGAGAGAAAGGTCTTCCTTTTCTGTTGATTCAACCCATAATGGCCACTGCGGCCGGCGCACTGCAGCTGGCGCACCATGCTGATCCGAAGCCAGGAGCCAGGTGCTTCCCCTGGTCTCCCATGGGGTGCAGGGCCCAAGCACTTGGGCCATCCTCCACTGCACTCCCAGGCCACAGTAGAGAGCTGGAGTGGAAGAGGGGCAACCGGGACAGAATCCAGCGCCCTGACAGGGAATAGAACCCAGTATGCCAGCACCACAGGCAGAGGATTAGCTATTAAGCCATGGCGCTGGCCCAGGGACTGCATTTCATACAGTGACAATTCCATTGCCTTGTACAATGCCTGATGCATATATGTAACCCCCAACAAATACTTATATATCATATTTGCATTGTTAACTGATTTCCTCAATGGCTTAATTCAAAAGGGGTGACTATGAAAGCAGAAATTTAGAACTCAAACCTGGAGGGAAATTTGAAAGCAGATTTATGTTTGCTAGAAAAAATCACAATTATTTTTACCTTCTAAGACTATTTATTAAAGATTTTTTTTAGTTAGTTAGTTGAAAGGCAGAATTATAGAGATAGAGTGAGGAATAGGGAGAGATCTTCCATCTATTGGCTCATTCCCCAAATGAGAAAGGGAATCATATGGGATATCTGTGTCACAGGTGGTGACTTACCCCACTGCACCACTACATGCCAGCACCATAACAAACTATTTTTAAGATTTAGTTATTTATTTGAAAGGTACAGTGGAGATAGGATAGTACAGAAAAAGAGAGAGAGAGGGAGAAAGATCCCATCTACTGGCTCGTTTCTCTAATTGCTATAACATCCAGGGCTGAGCCAGGTTAAACCCAGGAACCAGGAACTCTATCCCAGTCTCCTCAAAGACTGGCAGGGGTCACACATTTCCCAGTGAATATATTCCCTTGTGAATATATTCATGAGTATATTATCCAAAGCTGGATCAGAAGTGGAGTAGCTGGGACCTGAATTGGCACTCTGACATGGGATGTCAACACTGCAAGCAGTAACTTAACCCATTGCGCCACAACACCAGCCCTACATAGTGGACTATTAGAATTGACGGTTCCTTTTAGTTGTTAGGTCTAAACTTTTCAGTGTACTTAGAAACTGAGGCTCAGAAAGGTACAGGAAATCTTCTGAAGATATCCCAGCTAAAGAAACTACATTAGAATTTTTGTCCTCTTCCATAAGTCTCTCTGTATAGATCCTATATCCTGCTTGTAGTGTTGTCCATGCTCAGCATAAATCAAAATAAGGCATAAACTTCGGTGGGTCATGAGCTATTCTTAGAGTCTTAAAATTCCCCAACTCTTTAGAAAACACAAAACTGCTTCCACATTCCCAGATCACTGGTAAAGAAATGGTTGGAGAAGAGTTAGAGAACATAATGTTTTTAACAAACATTGAAACTACTTATGCTCAGAGACATGAGTTGCCTTAATAGAACATGAAGAAATGAGTAATCTACCTCTCATTCATTGCTCCTCAGAAAAGAGTTCATTGAGGTCTGTTATACCCACATAATTTGAATTGAACTTTCTAGTTAAAGAACAAATTTGAATCCATCTTGTATCTGTTAAATTGTACAGACTTGCAACCATAACACCTTTAAGCAAAATAAAACTAATTGTTATACCTTATTGGATACATTTCAATTTCTAACAGAATTGGAATGACACCAAATCTCCTTTCCATTTTGCCATCTTCCTCATCAAGGAAACTGCTCTATGATCAAAAGGTAAAAGCCTTCCTAAATATTATTACTTTCTTTGTGAAGTTGGAAAGGTTACTTGGAGTGACAAACACTCAAAAGTTAAAAGAATTTGATAGCAAAATTTTGGTTGATTCTTGAATGAAGATATTACTTTCAGAGAAAAAAACTAGTATTTCCACAAACACTCATACCAAATGCCAATAAATGCCTAAACTGTAGAAATTTTATATTTCCACCTTTTTTCCACCCTACCCATCTTTTTCAATTTTCTCAATTTAATCCATATCTACTTCTTTTTTATGCAACGAAAACTGTCTCTTTTGAGGTCTTTCCAAGCCAGTCCTATTCAACCCCTATTAAACGTGGGTCAGTCACCATATTGAGACTGAGAATCTAATCAAAACTCACTGGAGAAAGAAAAAAAAAATATGACCAGTCAATGTGTTCTCCTTTACGTGTGTGTCCTCAACTCCCTCAGCCTATTTTTCAATAGGGCCAGTCCCTGAGATGTCTTCTCAAGGCTGTCTCTCCAACAGCCTTCCCAGGCCCCCGTTTCAATGAGATACCCAGAGTTCAAATTTTACAACTATACCCCCTCCCATCCGCAATCTCTTCAAAACCCTAATTTTCCCAAGATCTTTAGTTCAGTCTCCAGTTTATAGATCTTATCTCACTGGAATGGTTTTCATCCCTACCTCACATGTTGGTATTTGAACTTCAAAAAGGGAAATCTTACTAAACTAAGGAAATCCTCACTTGTTGAACTTCAGAAGAACAAAAAGGAAAACAGAGTGCCTGGAAAGAGGTATCTATGCAATGCATATGCTGATTTTCTTTCTCAACAGGCTTGAAAATTCACAGGAAGAATGAGCTGTGTCAAGTCATCTGTTGATTAGCTCTTCCAGTGCCAAAGTAAGTTGTCCACATCTCAGTGAAGATGTGCTCCTCTTACCCTCAAAGGGATCATCCTTGCTCTTGTGTAAGCTATTAATAACATACATTAAACAAGCACAAACAGTGCCTGGGGCAGAACATGTGCTATAGCAGTCAGATCAGAGGGGCTAATGATTTACTCAAAGGAAAACTGAGGTGAGAGGTTTCCAAATATGAGGAATTTACTCCCTTGCTACTTGCGATGCTAGAAACAAAACAAAAATCAATAAAGTCTTTTTCTAGAGTAAAATACCCAAGAGTTCAAGTCTGAAAATCCCATTTAAATTGGCTTTTCCTTCACGCAAAATGTGATCTTTAACTCCTTCTGATGTGATAATTTATCTGTTTCAGAATGGGCATAAGAACAACTGAATTAAATACAGTTCTTGCACAATCACTCTGGACATGCTTATTCTTAACAATAAATTCTACACTCATTCAAATGAATATTTCCCAATCAGCTAAAATTCATCTTTTTTAACTTTTATTTAATAAATATAAATTTCCAAAGTGCAGCTTTTGGATCACAGTGGCTTTTCCCTGCCATAACCTCCCACCCACATACAACAATCCCATCTCTCGCTCCCTCTCCCATCCCATTCTCATCAAGATTCATTTTCAATTATCTAAAATTCACCTTTCACTATGTACTCAGGAGATTTTTCCCTCTCCTCCCAACAGCATCGTGTGTTGTTTGGGGGCAATTTAGAACTTGCTGAGTGACCAGTAAAACCTCCAACCCCAGTTGTAGCCACTTCATTTTGTTTAAAGGAATCTGAGTAGAAGCCTTGAACTATAACATGTGTCTGAGCCTATAACATTATATGTCACCGTGGCCACAGTAGCAATGTACATATTCTTCATAGTTTTATTCCCCTCAGTCTACAGGTGGGGATGAAGGAGGTTGGCATAAGGAACCAGACTGCCTTGGCCTCTTTGCAGCTGGGGTTCATGGGGGAGATTATTTCCGGTCCCTCCAAACTACTGCAGCATGAACATGATCACCAGTTTTGAAGAATTTTCATTTCAAAATGGTTTGACCACAACTACATCTGTTCTAGAGTTGATTTCATTACTGTTGTCTCCCTTCTCAAGCCTCACCAGCAGATGCGTAAGGTTAATCCTGATAGCTGTTAACTGAGTTTCTACCATGTGCTTTCCAGATGTTATTTCATTTTAAAATGTGATTTTATTTGTTTTTATGTATATCATGAGGTTCATGTTTTAAACTTAAAAAGATCTTTCTGAAGCCATACTGGAAAAATCTCCCATCTTTACCTGCCACATACAAATTTCCCCTCTTTGGAGACAACCAATGTCATCATTTTTAACGTAAAAGTGTCCCTCCTGAAAGGAGCTCCTCCAAGTCCATTCTACAAGGCCAGAATTACGCAGATACCAGAATCAGACAAAGACATGAACCAAAAAGAGAACTGAATACCAGTATCCCTAGTAAACACAGAGGGAAAAATCCTTAACACAATACTGGAAAAAATTACATTATAAATGGAATTTATCCCAGAGACACAAGGGTGGTGCAACATATGCAAGTCAAAAGTTTTGCAATACATCACATCTACAGAATAAATCAATGACAAAATAGATCCATTCAAAAATATTGAACATCTCTCCATGATAAGAAAAAACTCAGGCCGGCGCCACGGCTCGACAGGCTAATCCTCCGCCTTGCGGCGCCGGTACACTGGGTTCTAGTCCCCATCAGGGCACCGGATTCTGTCCCGGTTGCCCCTCTTTCAGGCCAGCTCTCTGCTGTGGCCCAGGAAGGCAGTGGAGGATGGTCCAAGTGCTTGGGCCCTGCACCCCATGGGAGACCAGGAGAAGCACTTGGCTCCTGCCTTCGGATCAGCATGGTGCGCAGGCCGCAGCGTCCATTGGAGGGTGAACCAACAGCAAAAGAAAGACCTTTCTCTCTGTCTCTCTCTCTCACTGTCCACTCTGCTTGTCAAAAAAGAAAAAAAAAGAAAAAACTCAAAAAATAGACACAAAAGGAAAGTACCTCAACACAATAAAGACTATATATGACAAACCCACAGTCAACATCATACTGAATGGGAAAAACTGAAAGCATTGCCTCTAAAATCTGTAACAAGACACAGATGTCCACATTAACCACTTCTACTCAATAGGGTACTAGGGGTTTATCCACAGAGACTAGGCAACAGAAAGAAACAGCATTCAAATTGGAAAGGAGGAAATCACATTATTTCTGTTTGCATATGACAAGATTTTATTTATAGAAAAACCTAAAGGTTCCTCCAAAAATCTGTTAGAACAAATTCTGTGATGATGTAGGATACAGGGGCTAGTGTTGCAGCACACTCGGTTAAAGCCACAGTCTGCAGCACTGGCATCTCATGTGGGTGCCGGTTCAAGCCCCAACTGCTCCACTCTGGATCCAGCTCCCTGTTAATGCACCTGGGAAAGCAGTGGAGGATGGTCCAAATTCTTGAGCCCCTGCACCCATGTAGGAGACCCGGATGAAGCTCCTGGCTTCACACTTGCCCAGCCCTAGGCATTGCAGCTACTTCACGAGTGAACCAGTGGATGGAAGAGCTCTCCCTCTCTGTGACTCTGACTTTCAAAAAAATAAATAAATCTTTAAAACAACAAAATAAAATGTGCAGGATACAAAATCAACATACAAAAGTCAACAGCATTTTTACCCACCAATAACAAACTTGATGAAAAAGAAATAAAAAATGGTATTTAAATGATCTCCACAATGAAAATTACAGAATGCTGATGAAACACATTGAAGAGGACATATGAAAATGTGTGTGGATTGAAAGAATTAATATCATTAATATGTTCATGTTTCCCAAAGGAATTTACATATTCTATGCAATCCTCATCAGAGTACTAATGAAGTTCTTCATAGGTTATTCATTGTTAATACAAAGAAATGCAATTTATTTTTTTAGTGTTCAGTTTGTTTTCTATAACCTTGCTGAATTTGTTTGTTAATGTTAATATTTGTGTGTGTGTGCATTCCTTTGTGTTTAGAAACCAGGCAATTTTGAGGAAATCATAATCTTTTTTTAAAACTTTGATTTAATAAATTTAAATTTCCAAAGTAAAAAAAAAAATAGTTTTAAATCCTAAAATTCATATGGAAACACAAATATCCCTAATAGCCAAAACAATCCTGAGAAAAAAGAACAAACCTGGACATACCACAAAACCTGACTTCAAGATTTCCCACAAAGCTATAATAAACAAAATATAGCAGTGGTGTACAGTCACACTTAGAGAAATGAAACAACAGTGAACCCAGAAATAAGTTCATTTATCTACAAACTGATCTTTGATAAAGGCACCAAAATTACACTACTGAAAGGGTACTCTATTCAATAAACAGTGCTGAGAAAACTAGATACCCATATGCAGAAGACTGAAACCAGAGCATGTTCCATCTTTCACCATATGCAAAATCAACTCAAAGTGGATCAAAAACCCAAATGTAAGACCTGAAACTATGAAACTACTAAGAGAAAACAAAGGAAACAATTCAAGATATCTAAATAAGGAATGGTTTTTGGATAAGGTCCCCATAACACAGGTAACTAAGGCAAAAATAAATAAATGGAATTATATCAAACTAAGAAGCTTCTGCACAGCAAAGGAACAATCACCAGAGTGAAATGACAACTTGAAGAATGGGAGAAAACATTTACAAATGATTCATTGACAAGGGATCAATATTCAGAATACATAAAGAACTCAAAAAACCAACACTAAAAAAAAATCCCAGCATCATTTTTAAAATGAGCAAATGGGGAAGGTGTTGGGTTTGGTTAAGATGTAGGACACTATGTTATTCTGTATCAAAGTGCTACTTAGAATCCTGGTTTCCATGCTGCTGATCCAGCTTCCCACTAATGTGCACTCTGGAAGGCATCAAGTGATGGCTCATGTATTTGCATCTCTGCTACCCATATGGGAGACCTGAACTGAGTTCCACGCTCTGGGATTTGGCCTGGCCCAGCCCTGGGATATCTGGGGTATAAATTGATATCTGGACAATCTCTGTGTCCTTCTCCTTGTGTTTGCCTTTTTAAAAATGAAAATAATAAATAATTTTATATGCACAAATGATCTACTAGCCATTACTCAAAGATATGCAAATGCCCAACACAAGTAAATGAAAAAAATGCATATCAAAACCACTATAATATATCATCTCCTGCAAGCTAGAATGACTATAATCAAAAAGACAAAAAAATAACAAATGCTGGCAAGGATGCAGAGAAAGGAGAATTCTTATATACTGTTGGTATGAATGTAAATTGGTACAGCCATTATGGAAAACAGTATGAAGTTTTCTCAAAAAAAAAAAGCACCAAAAATAGATCTATCATGTGATCAGGCTATCATCCCTCTACTGGGTATATTTCCAAAGAAAATTAAATCAGTATACCAAAGAGATAACTGCATTGCTAGTTTGTTACAGCCTTAATTCACAATATCCAAGATAGAGAATCAACCATGTGTCTGTCCATTGACAGGTGAATGTATAAGGAAAATGTATTATCTATTCATAATGGAATATTTTTCAGCCACATGAAATAATGAAATCCTGTCATTTTCAGTAACATGGATGGAATGGAGGACATTATGTTAAGTGAAATAAGCCAGCTACAGAAAGACAAATATTGGAAGTTTACAGATGTGGAAGCCCAGAAAGTTTACTTCATATAAGTATGGTATAATAGTAATCACTAGACTCTTGGAAGGCTGGGGGAGAGAGAAAGAAGGAGATTCGACAATGGGTACCAAAATACAGTTACAAAGGAATAAGCTCTACTTGTTCTGTAGTGCAGCAGAAAGACTTTAGTTCATAAAATTTATTATATGTTTTATAAATAATTAGAATAGAGGTGGACATTTGGATGAGTGGTCAAGATCTCACTTAAGGCTCCTGCATCCCATGTTGGAGTGTTTGGGTTTGTGTCTTGGTTCTACCTCCAAATCCAGCTTCCTGGGAGGCAGCAGATAATGGCTCAAGTTCTTGGGACCCTGCCACCTTCCACCCCTATGGGAGACTTGGATTCATTTCCAGGCTCTAGGCTTAGGCCTGGCACAGTCCTAAGTGTTGTAGGCATTTGGAAAATGAATTAGTGGATGTGTGATTTATCTCTGTTTGTCTCCTTCCCTCTGTCTCCTCTCTCTCCCTCTCTCCCTTTTCCCCCCTCTCTTTTCCTCTCAAATAAATAAAAAGAAATTTAATAAAGAATTAGAGAAGAATTAAAAAGTTCCCAATATGAAGAAATAATACTTATAAAAATGTAAATGCCATTTACCATTTGACCTTTACACATTCTATACATGTATCAAATTGTCACATGTAAAATTACTAACATGTCAATTATATTTCTTAAATGATGACATTTTCAGGCAAATAAAATTCCTAACAGAGACATTCCACGTACACAAAAACATGCACAAACATACACATACACATCCTCTACAATAAAAAATAGTAACGTGCACCCTGTTTTGTGCCATGGGTTTTTCATTAGTAGTGTATATAGAATATGTTTGCATTTTGCTATATAAGCATCCTCCTTTCATATGACTGCATAGTATGCTGCCATGGAGAAATTGTAATTTATTTTACCAGTTCCTCATTAATGACAATTAAGTATGTTCCAAATATTTTACATTTATAAGCAATGCTATAATTAGTAAACTTTGTGCAGAAGTCAATTCTCTGTCATGACTAAATACATATAATTTTAATTTGAGAAATGCTGCCAATGTCCTCATAGTCACTATAGATTTTGAACTCCCACATCTTCAAAAATATAGTGGATCTTTGAATTCTTTAGTGTTATTCATAATAGTATCTCCATGCAGTTTTATTTAGCATCTTTTTTTTTTACTATGAGTGAGGCTGAGCATCATTTTGCATTTTTTTAATATTAGCTCTACTACTGACAGCTTATTTGGACTTGGACACACTAAGGTCTTTAAAATGAACTTATAAAGTTGGGACAAGGAGGACAGTGATGTGGCATATTGGGTTAAGCCTTCACCTGCAGTGCCAGCATCCGATTTGCTCGACTGTTCTAGTCCTGGCTGCTCCTCTTCCAATCTAGCTCTCTGCTATGGCCAGGGAAAGTAGTAGAAGATGGCCCGAGTGTTTGGGCTCTTGCACCCATGTGGGAGACCTGGAAAAAGCTCCTAGCTCCTGGCTCCTGGCTTTAGATCAGCCCAGCTCCAGCCATTGCGGCCATTTGGGGAGTGAACCAGTGGATAGAAGACCTCTCTCTCTCTCTTTCTCTCTCTGTAACTCTACATTTCAAATAAATAAATAAAATCTTTTAAAAATTTTTTTAAAGTTGTGACAATTCCCATCACAAAGAGTTGTCACAAAGAGTTTTCACAATGTTGAAAATAAATGCCAGTTCTTCTTGGTGGTCTGCACCATCATTTTCCCAGTAGTTACCAATTACTGGGGGCCCCAGAAGTGTAAGCTAATAATGAATTAAAGGTGACAGGAAATGTGATTAAGTCCAGAGTTGAGTGACCTGCAAGTTTTAGATGAAGCAGAGAGTTGTTATCGAAGGCTTGCTTACCCTCATTCCAAAGTGACTGTTTGCCTAGCACAACATCATTGAAATTCAGTGCAAATCAGGACTATTTCCCCATGGATGAAAAATAACTATGCATAGTGACACCTTAGGTGAGAAGAACATTAACACCAGAGGTTACATAAACTTGGAAATCAAGCTCACTTATGAGTCCAGTGTGTTTTTGAAAATGAATTGTTGCAATGCCAGTTTTTACTGTTTTACTGTTTTCAGACCTTTGTAAGCCCCCTCCTATTGCTCCCACAGAGGCATTACACAGTACAAGTAAATAGCCATCATCAGATTTTAAAGCTCCATAAATAAGTGGTAGATTGTTGACAAAATTTTGGCTGTCATGTAGAGACAAGGACTGTGGCTTTCACAAACATAAAAAGAAATATTTTGAAACAGACTGTCAACTATCATATTTTAAGATGCTTTGGGACTCAAATGGCAAATGTGCCTGCAGGCTAATCTGAATCCTTTATGTACAAAATCATCAGTAAAATTGAAACTGCAAATCAATGAATTTTTCTGATGCATTATGTTTACACCAAAGAACTGATACTAAAATTCCTTTCCATATTCAGATATCTTCTATTGCAAATTTTATAAATCAGTGAATATGAATCAAATAGCCTATTAATAATAACATTATATTCATCCAATATTTGTTTGAAATATGTTTTATATTACAATACCTGGACCTAAAGTTAACAATTCAGTAAATATAATTTCCCCATAGGGAGTGGTTAAGCAGCGTATTACAGGATTTATCAATTTTTTTTTAAGAAAAAGATTCATTATTTCAAAGGAAGAGAGAGAAAGAGAGAGAAGCCAGTGCCGTGGCTCAACAGGCTAATCACACAGGGTTCTAGTCCTGGTCAGGGCACAGGATTTTGTCCCGGTTGCCCCTCTTCCAGGCCAGCTCTCTGCTATGGCCCGGGAAGGCAGTGGAGGATGGCCCAAGTGCTTGGGCCCTGCACCCCATGGGAGACCAGGAGAAGCACCTGGCTCCTGCCTTCGGATCAGCGTGGTGTGCCGGCCGCAGCGGCCATTGGAGGGTGAACCAACGGCAAAGGAAGACCTTTCTCTCTGTCTCTCTCTCTCACTGTCCACTCTGCCTGTCAAAAATTTTTTAAAAAAAGAGAGAGAGAAAGAGTTATCTTCCATCCACTGGCTCACTGCTCAAATAGTTGGCAATGGCCAGGGCTGAGTTAGACAGAAGACAGTAACCAGAAACTCCATCCAGGTCTCAAATAGAGGTGGCAGAGGCCCAAGCACCTGGGCCATTTTCTGCTGCTTTCCCAGTGTATTAGCAGGAAGCTAGATTGGAAACAGGGTATCCAGGATTTGAACTGGCACTCTGATTTTGGATCTGTCATCATAGGCAACAGCTTAACCTGTTATACCACAACACCAGTCCCAGGACTTGTCACTTTCAAGGACACACATTGGTTTAGTGTTGTTTTCTTACTAGCCTTTTGAAATCCCTTTTTTGCCCCTAGAAAATTGCCTGGCACATATTGGGTGTTCCTATAAATATATTAAAAGAGAACAAGTGAACAAATAAAATTACTTGATCTTGTTGCCTAGATTCATGTAGATAGAAAGTGTTTCCCATATTTTCCCTACCGCTGAGCATTTAATATGGTTTGGGTATCGTTTGAGTACATCCCCCCAGAGTTCATGTGCTGGAAGCTTCATCCCAAGTGTCGCATGTTTTGAGTCACTGGAGCCTTTTTGAGATGGAGCCCAGTGGGAGGTGATGAGATCTTTAGGAAAAATTAATACTTTATTTTCTCAGAAGTCAATTCTTACTCCCTCAAGAATTGCTATGAGAGCAGGTTATTATACGCAAGACTGACATTTCCCCTGAATTTCTCTTGCTTTCTGTATCGCCATTTCATCTCTATTTTCTATATGCCCTCCCACCATTGTGATGTTATCTGCTATGAGGCCCTCACCCGACAAGCAGATGTCAGTGCCAGGACTGTGAGCTAAACAAACTCTGTTCTTTATAAAGTCCTCAGCCTCAGACATTTTGTTACAGCAACACAAAACAGACTAAGACAGGATCTTGTAGCATTTGCCAGGTGTTTATTTCTATCTGGAGTAGGAAATAATATCTATTCTTTAAGAATTATAGGGCAATAAGGCAAGTTCTGGCCAGCAGTTACCCTGAAGCCCACATATCTCATACGTCCCAGCCATGCCCTACAGCTCAAGGTAGGCCGTTTGTGGTGATGGCACTGAGTCGCCCGGATCCACTGCACAGCTGATAAAGTCAAAGCATAAAGAGGAGAATGGATGTGGGCCGTCTTCGATGTGCCCTGTCTGAACATGACAAAACGCAGCAATGCTGCTCAGCCACCATGAAGTCTTCTTGATCATTCACAGAAATCACTACTTCTGTCTGTACTTTAAGGAAAACTCAAGATATCCAACTTTATGCACTATCATTTTTAATGTCCTGAAATTTTAATGTAAGATCAATTGGTCAAGTAACATCATAAATCCCTTGAAGGTGAAAACACAGCTGAAGAATCAATTTATGAGTACACAGTGGTGATTTCAGGGTTGTAGAAATATTAGTTTCATTACTTAACTTTTTATTAACTGAATCAGGTGAGTTCACAACACATTTAAAAAGTTGGACCATCTCTATTCAGTCAATGTACACATATATACAACAATGTTAAAATGGAGCACTATGGTTTGAATGTGATTTGGTCCCCAAACTCATGCAAATATTTAAACTCAAGGTTAAGTTAATGGCTCTAAGAAAGTAGATATTTCTTCCAATTATGGTGTTTTGGAGGTGGGGTCTAGGTCAGAGATCCTGGGATCACTGGGATCATGGCCTCATCTCACATTCTCTCTCTGCCCTGCCCCCCAGCTTACCCTTTGATTCTTCATCTGTTCTGCTTTGCCATTGCCACCTGCCACCCTCACCAGACACCAAACCAATGTGGTCACCTGACTTTGGGCTTGAACCTCTAAAACCATGAGTTAAAGACATCTTTTCTCTTTACAAAGTTCATTACCTCAGGTACTTTGTTGCAGTGGTGAAGAGATGACTAATGCATGGAGCCATTTACTCCCAGTGCTGGGCTGAGTTCCCCAAATATTAGGTAGTGTATGGCAAAGTGAAGTATAAGCCCAGTGTTCAAGATTTAAAAAAAAAAAAAAAAAAACAAAAAACGGTTGTGAACGGGAGTTTCACTCTTCTATGTTACATCCATGGGTGAAAGGATCAGGAGTTAAAAATTAGAGAATTTTTGCAGAAGGTGTTTGCCGTGTTGAGTTCCCCTCCACATCAGGTGGAGGAGACAAATCAAGCCCATCTTCATCTGAAGCCAGGAAAGGGGCTTCACCACTGCCCCCCAAGGAAACATGAAGTGTCATCTAAGAATCAGCAAACAATGATCGCTGATGTCTGGCCTACCTCAAAATCTTAAGCACAAAAGAACTCTGGCCCACTACACTGGTGACAAGCAAAACAAGTTGGCTGTGTTGGGGCTGAGCTGTGTTTCCACAGTGTGTGGTGGCCATGGATGAAGCTAGCATGGGTCACATACAAGAGGGAAACGAGTGTGGGTTCATTTTGGATTCAGCCTGACGGTGATGCCTGGAAGGGACAGCCTCTCTGAGAAGTGCACTAGTGATGCTTGATGCTGAGCAGTGCCCGCACATCACAGCCAATGGGTGTGCTGTTCACTGCGTGGAGGGACTCCCTGATGCTAGACCCAAGAGCTGGGGTTCAAGAAGTGCACGCAAAGAGCATGGGTGAGTCCCTGAGAGAGCATGCAGCTCCTGACATCTCTCCCCCAACTCAGCAGACACGACAGCTACTTGCCCTGGCTCCTACCTCTCCTCCTGACCCACCTGCTTCAGCTCTGTGGGGATTCAAAATTTGCTCTGGCAGGATGTATAAAGAGGAATCAGTGTGAGGGAAGGAAAAGCGGCCGCTTCCCCTGATCGCACGGCAAGCTTGTTTGGGGTCTGAAGTGGGAAAAGGGGGCTGTTATGACATGGGATGAAATTCACACATTTGATATTTACCTTGGGCTGGTTTTATTAATTAGTGCCTAGAGGGCCATTATTACTTGAAAGTAACCAGAAAGTCTTGAGATTTGCTTTAGCATTTCCTCCAGAGAAAAACCGCTCCGCAGAGCAAATTTAAAGGCAGAGTGCATACTCCCTGTTAGACTCCCTGAGGTCTCTGACCAGCATAACGGTCACATTTATGTTCCCTCAAGGAATCCCAGCCTTTTGTTCACCCTTCCTTCCAAAGCCTTCAGTAGAAAGCACAAATGGCTCCCCTAACTGAGAGTTTAATGCATGGGAGCGAAATTTGCTGAGCCAGGAATGTCAACACTCTTCCTATTTCTTTACAAAGATATACTTGATTCCAACTGGAATAAATGCCTTAATAATCCTCCATATGACAAATTTTAGACTTCTAAAATAATCAACAAAGGGCACTCTAAAAGGTTCAGATTTTAACCCTGTATAATACAAAGCCAAATGCCTCCTTCAGCAATATTTATGTATATAAATGGCTAGCTGTTGTTGTTTAAAAGCACAAAATTGGGAGAAAATGAGCATATTCTTTTTGTTAATTATTCTGTAAATCAAGCCCAAGAAGGATGGAGTGAAGAAATGGTATATCCAGTTCAGAGGGCACCAGGCTCTGCTAGGTCTGTGCTATGTGGGTCAGCCCTTCTCCAGAACAGCCCCTGCCCTCAAGCTCACCTGGACCTGGGTCAAGGCAGGAAGGATGGTTCTAGCTGGAGGCTGGGGAAGAGGCTGACCCTGACCCTACTAGAACTGGGGAAAGTGCTGTGGGAAACAGACAACTACCAGCCACTTCTCTAGCAGAACTGATGTAGAAGTCTTGTGGCTTAACTGTCAGAATTATGTCGAAGTCGGGAGTATTCCGAGCACCACGTGAAGACAAGTCAGGCAATCGCAGGACACAAGGGCTGGGGAGGACTTTGGAGCCATGTAGTTTACTGGGTCTCGGTCTCTTCCCCACTCACACAAAGGGCGACACGTACAAAAGCTGAGCACACTCCATCACTGCATGGCAGGTAAAGCCGGCATCCCATATGGGCACCAGTTCTCATTCTGTTGCTGTACTTCCGATCCAGCTCCCTGCTAATGGCCTGGGAAAAGCAATGGAAAATGATCCAAGTGTTTGGGCCCCTGCCACCTATGTGGGAGATTCGGATGTAACTCAGGCTCCTGGCTTCGGCCTGACCCAGTGCTGGCCATTGTGACCATCTGAGGAGTGAACCAGCAGATAGATCTCTCTTTCTCCTATTTCCTTCTCTCTCTCTCTCTCCTGTAACTCTTTCAAAAAAATTAATAAATCTTTAGAAGAAAGCAAGCTTATTTCACTCCTGTGTATCACCCTAGATTTTCTGCTATCTCTATTGCACCAAGATTTTCCTCCTACAGAAAACTTGAGAGTGGAAAGAACATGAATGGAAGAGCAGCCAACTCCTTCACACAGAAGGTCCATACCACATTTGATAGCAAGGTCCTTGAGTCACACCTCCCAACAAATCTCACTGCTCATGTTACAGAACTGCTTTTCAGTTGTCATCTCTACTTTGTGCAGTTGGAGAGCTGAAGCACTGATGGGTTTGGTGGCTTGCCCGCAGTGACAATCCAGAGTCATAGCTTCATCTCTCACTAAAAGGGATGGGATTTGTGTTCATTGTCACCTCCAGGCAAACTTAGTCCTCACCTGCAGCAGTCTGCCCCCCCCCTCACTGTGTCCTAGGACCTTCTGAAGCTTCCTTCATGAGCTCTTCTCTTCTCCCACTTAGTTGCCAGCTCCAAAGAGTACATAAAGCAGGCACTTGGAGGAACGGAATCACATTGAGATGTGACTGGGTCTTCCCAGAATGAGTTGAATAACAAAAATATGCACCTTTAATCAGTGGTCCTCAAACATCAATATCATGTGGGAAACTGCAGAAATGCAGTTTTGGAGTAGCTGAGTCCTTCCCTCCCTCAATATCTTTTCGCATTTCAGCTCAAATGTCCTCTCTCGATCACTCCTTCTAAAGGGCAGACCCATTACCCATCCCCAGGCCTTCCTCTCAGTGTCCTAACAACTATTCCTGTTCATAAGAGTCAGTATGACAGTTTTAGATGTTAACCTGGATAGGCTATAGAATCCAGTTATTTAATCAAACACTAACTAATTTCACTGTTGCTGTGAAGGTACTCTGTGCATGTGGTTAACTTCTACAATCAGGACTTAAGTTCCATCCATAATGTGGGTGGGGCTCACCCGATCAGCTGAGGCCTTACCAGCAGATAGGTTTCCCAAGGAAGAGCTTTGGCCTCAAGCTACTGTGCAAGATTCCAGCCTGCAGCCTACCCTATGGACAGCTAAGTTCAGACTACTCAGTTCCCACAAGAGGCATTCAACAAGTTCATAGAAAATGTATATGATTAAAAATTATGGATTTCAAATTTTTGTGCTAAAATAACTTTTTCCATTAACTTTATGAAATATTCTCATACATGTTGGACATCCTAATCCAAAAATATGAAATTCTAACTGCTTCAAAATCTGAAGCTTTTTGAACACTAACATGAAGTCACAAATTAAAAATGCCACACCTGACCTCATGGGATGTGTATCAGTCAAAATACAGGAGCACTAGGAATATTGGATAAGAGGTGGACATTTAGCACAGTGGTTTAGATACTGATTATGATGCCAGCATCCTATACCCAATTGCTTCTGTATGAACCCAGCTCTGACTCCTAACTGTAGCTTCCTGCAGTGTAGACCTTTGGAGACAACAATGATAGCTCAAGTAATTGGATCCATGTGACAGACATGAGAGAGATGAATTGAATTCCCAGGTCACAGCTTCAACCTGGCCCCACCCCCAACTGTTGTGGGCATTTAGGTAGTGAACCAGTGAATAGGAACTCTCTGTATGTCTGTATCTTGTTCTCCTTGTCTCTTAAATAAATGATTTTTTAAAATATTATGTAAAATTACATTCAAGGCATGTGTATACAGTGCATATAAAACATAGATAAGGCACCAATATTGTTGCATAACAGCTTAAACCAACATTTGCAATGCCAGCATCCCATATCAGAGCACAAGTATGAGACCCAGCTATTCTGCTTCCAATCAAACTTCCTGCTAATGTGCCTGGGAAGGCAATGGAAGATGTCCTAAGTACCTGGGTCCCTGCCATCCACATGAGACACCAGAATGGAGTTCTTGCCTCCTGGCTTTGGCCAGCCAGTCCTAGCTGTTGTAGCCATTTGGAAAGTGAAGCAGCAGATAGAAGATCACTCTCATTCTCTCTCTTTCCCCTTCCCCTTTCAGTCTCAGTCTCAGTCGCTCTCTCTCTCTCTCTCTCTCTCTCTCTCTCTCTCTGTTGCTCTTTTAAATCAATTAATCTTTTAAAAACAAAAATGAATTTTGTGTTTAGACTTCAGTCTAATCCTCAAGATATCTCATATATGCAACTGTTCCAAAATACAAGAACTGCAAAATCCAAAATACTTCTGATGTCAAGCATTTCAGATAAAAGATATCAACTTGTAATAAGAAATACAACAAAAGACAGGGTTTCGGGTGAGTTACATGTATGGGGGGATCCAGAAGAGTGATGCATATACACAAAAGACCCTGGTGCAAAAGATATAAATTAAAATAATTCAAGTTACTACTAACTGGAACCCATGGGAGTGGTTGCAGTGGTCACAGTGACTGCACCATGTAGCCCAAGGACAGCCACAGAGGGTGTTATCTTTACCCTGTGAGCAGTGGCCTCCAGGGAGATTTGTAGGGGAAAACAGGAGAGGTAGTCCTTATAGCTCTGAATTATATGTTGCCTATGTTAGCTTTGCACACTTGTCAATTTTCTGATCTTAGTACATTAAAATACAGACACTTATTATTAGATGACAAGCAATCAATAGAATTTTATTTGATGGAAAATGGTATGAATAACACCCATTAAGAGAAAATTTAAAAACATTTCCTTCTATTGACTCTGTTTTTTTTTACAGAGATTTTTACATTTAAAAATATAACTTCTCCCAAAGCTGGAACAGCTTTAGCAATAAAATAAACTAGTATTGAATCATATCCCAAAGTATAAAATAAATATCCCTGAGTCTATACCAATATAAATGAATGATTGAATAGATAAATGGGGGAGAATAGATAAATTTCCCATGCAGAAGTTCCAAATAATTTATATTTCATGCTCCACCATGAAGGAGGAGAAATGTAACTCCACACTCCCTAAGTGTGGGATGCACACAGTGACTCCTTCCAAAGAGTACAGTGTGGAGAGGGGCCAGAGAGAAAGTTTATAGTGGGAAATCTGAAAAACACTCCATTAGCCAGGTGATCAAGGTCAACATTAATAGCCATAGGCCACGTTGGCCGTCTATATGCTTGCTATGGCATGATAAGAACAGTGCCTCACCTCTATGGTCTTCCTCCAAATACAAAGTCTATAATCCCATTCTAATCACATTCTACCAAATGCCTGAGCAGTACTCCTCAAAACTATCAAAAAACAAGGGAAACCTGAGAAAATACCACAGCCAGGAGGAGATGACTAAATGTAATGTGGCACTCTGGATGGGAACCAGGAATAGAAATGGGACATGAGGTAAAATGGGACACTGTACTAAATTATGAACTTGAGTTAATAATAATGCATCTGCATTAGTTCACTAATAGTACCATGCTAATGAAAGACATTACTAATGCACTAACTAATCCACTAACTGTGGGGTCGAAAGGAAACCTCGACTATCTTCCTGATTTTTCTGTAAAGCTATAACTCTTCTAAAATAAAAAAAAATTGTTTGGAGTCAACATTTGGTGCATTAGATAAGAACCACTTGGGATGCCTGCATCCCACATCACAGTGCCTGGCTCAGGTTCTGTTTGTGCTTCTGATTCTAGCTTCCTGGTAATGTGAACCCTGGGAGGCTCAAGTACATGAGTCCCTGTCATACATTAGGAGATCTCAGTTTGTTTCCAGGCTCCTGGCTTTAGCTGTTGTGAGCATTTGTGGAGTGAATCAATAAATGGAAGATCGATCTCTCTCTCTCTCTCTCTCTCTCTCTCCCTCCCTCCCTCCCTCCCCCCTCCCTTTCAAATGAAAAAAAAAAAGTTTATTTAAATATGTACAATTATATCTTCTGCAAACAGTAAAGTATGAAATATGAAATAATTTTCTAAATATACATACAGAGATTAGAACACCACTCCGAAATTAACTCATCTTAGTTATTGTTGACATCTAGGGTTTATGGGGCTCCTTCAACCCTGAGAGGTTTGCTCTTCCTGTCTTGCTCTGAATCAACCAATGGCACTTAAGGACCAGGCTTCTTGGTGCAGGCATTTGACCTAGATTTTAAGACAACCTGTGGGATGCTGGCATCCCATATCAGAGGACCTGGGTTCAAGTCCTGGTTCTGCTCCTGATTCCTGGGAAGCAGTGGCTGATGGCTCGAGTAGTTGGGCTCATGCCATGTATATGGGAGAACTGGACTGTACTCCCAGCTCCTGGCTTCAGCCTGCTCAGCCTCAGCTGCTGCAGGAATTTGAGGAGTGAACCAGCAGATTGGAACTATCCCTCTCTCACTCCCTCCCTCCCTCTCCCCCGTTATTGCTCCTGGCAATAGATCGTTGACCCTCTCCATCCAGCAAAACAGCTGGCAGCTCCCCAGGAAAAATTAAGGCAGACAGGGGGCTGCTGATGACTCCTCTTGGGCTTCTCAGGGAGTTGGCAGGCATTGCTCCCCTGTGCCAAGGTATTTTGATTTGGGGAGCAGATTAGGGCTTGATGTCAGCCATCACTTACTCTCCCAGCCAGTACAAGCTGCTAAGCAAGTCAATCTAATGTCCTGGGGGGCACAGAATGACATGCAGGCTACAGCAGATGATGTGTGAAGGCAGTGCTTCTCCAGTGGAGGGGTCAGTTCATGCTGCAAGAAAACTCACTTAAGTAAGCCAGCTAGATTTTGACTAAAAACTAAATTTAAAGATTGAGGCAATTCCTTGTTAGAAATCTCTACAATCCTGTGATTATAGGAATCAAGTAGCAAAAACACTTTCAGGACAATAGAATGTGAGAAGCAGAATTCAAATGACCAGTTTTGTGCCATGATTTTGGCACCAAATGTTCTGGGAAATTTTGAGTGCACTGAGCACCAGCACCAAGAATAAATGACATCAAGCACATACCTAACCCTCAATGAATTCTGCCCAAGTCATGGATGCATCTTCTTGGAGGGATATAGAAAACTTTAAATTCCATTGATTTCAACTCTGGCTGCACCTCAGGATCAATGGAGTAGTTTTCAAATATGATACCCAGGTCTCACCTCAGACACCTGGAGGCAGTGATGACAGCTCAAGCAGATGAGAGCCCTCATGGGAGCCCTGAATAGGGTCCCGGTTCCTCGCTTTGACCTAGCCCAGTCCTGGCCATTATGGGCATTTGGGGAGTGAACCAGAAACTGGAGATTTCTCTCTATCTTGGGGTGTGTGAGTGTGTGTGTGTATTTGCCTCTCAATAATTTTTTTTATTTTTCTTTTTTTTAAACTTTTATTTAATGAATATAAATTTCCAAAGTACAGCTTATGGATTACAATGGCTTTCCCCTCCGCAAACTTCCCTCCCACCCACAACCCTCCCCTTTCCCACTCCCTCTCCCCTTCCATTCACATCAAGATTCATTTTCAATTCTCTTTATATATACAGAAAATCAGTTTAGTATATATTAAGCAAAGATTTCAAGTTTGCACCCACAAAGTGACACAAAGTGAAAACTACCATTGGAGTACTAGTTATAGCATTAAATCACAATGTACAGCACATTAAAGACAGAGATCCTACATGATATTTTTTAAAAATTGATTAATTTTCTATGCAATGTCCAATTTAAAACCAAGTTTTTTTCTTCATTTTCAATTATCTTTATATACTGAAGATCGATTCAGTATATACTAAGTAAGGATTTCATCAGTTTGCACCTACACAGAAACACAAAGAGTAAAAATACAGTTTCAGTACTAGTCATAGCATTACTTCACATTGGACAACACATTAACGACAGATCCCACATGAGAAGTACACAGTGACTCCTGTTGTTGACTTAACAATTTGACACTCTTGTTTATGGTGTCAGTAATCTCCCTAGGCTCTAGTCATGAGTTGCCAGGGCTATGGAAGTCTTTAGGGTTCGCCGACTTCAATCTTATTCCGACAGGGTCATAGTCAAAGTGGAAGTTCTCTCCTCCCTTCAGAGAAAGGTACCTCCTTCTTTGATGGCCCCGTTCTTTCCACTGGGATCTCACTCACAGAGATCTTGCATTTAGGTTTGTTTTTTTTGTTTTTTTTTTTTTGTTTTGTTTTTTTTTTTTTTTGCCAGAGTGTCTTGGCTTTCCATGCCTAAAATACTCTCATGGGCTCTTCAGCCATATCCGAATGCCTTAAGGGCTGATTCTGAGGCCAGAGTGCTATTTAGGACATCTGACATTCTATGAGTCGGCTGTGTATCCCCGCTTCCCATGATGGATCGTTCTCTCCCTTTTTGATTCTATCAGTTTTATTAGCAGACACTAGTTTTGTTTCTGTGATCCCTTTGACTCTTAGACCTATCAGTGTGATCAATTTTGAACTGAAGATGATCACTTGGACTATTGAGATGGCATTGGTACATGCCACCTTGATGGGATTGTATTGGAATCCCCTGGCACATTTCTAACTCCACCATTTGGGGCAAGTCCGATTGAGCATGTCCCAAATTGTACATCTCCTCCCTCTCTTTTTCCCACTCTTATATTTAATGGGGATCACTTTTCAGTTAAGATTTAAACATCTAAGAATAATTGTGTGTTAATTGCAGAGTTCAACCACTAGTACTAGAACAAAAAAAAAATACTAAAATGGATAAAGTATTGCATTGTTCATCAACAGTCAGGACAAGAGCTGATCAAGTCACTGTTTCTCATAGTGTCCATTTCACTTCAACAGGTTTCCCCTTTGGTGCTCAGTTAGTTGTCGCCGATCAGGGAAAACAAATGATATTTGTCCCTTTGGGACTGGCTTAATTCACTCAGCATGATGTTTTCCAGAGTCCTCCATCTTGTTGCAAATGACCGGATTTCATTGTTTTTGACTGCTGTTTTTCCACAGACAGAGTGGATAGTGAGAGAGAGAGAGACAGAGAGAAAGGTCTTCCTTTTTGCCGTTGGTTCACCCTCCAATGGCCGCTGCGGCCAGTGCATCTCGCTGATCCGAAGCCAGAAGCCAGGTGCTTCTCCTAGTCTCCCATGTGGGTGCAGGGCCCAAGGACCTGGGCCATCCTCCACTGCCTTCCTGGGCCATAGCAGAGAGCTGGCCTGGAAGAGGGGCAACCGGGATAGAATCCGGTGCCCCAACCGGGACTAGAACCCTGTGTGCCGGCACCGCAAGGCAGAGGATTAGCCTGTTAAGCCACGGCGCTGGCCTGTATAGTATTCTATGGAGTACATGTCCCATAATTTCTTTATCCAGTCTACTGTTGATGGGCATTTGGGTTGGTTCCAGGTCTTAGCTATTGTGAATTGGGCTGCAATAAACATTAAGGTGCAGATGGCTTTTTTGTTTGCCAATTTAATTTCCTATGGGTAAATTCCAAGGAGTGGGATGGATGGGTTGTATAGTAGGGTTATATTCAGGTTTCTGAAGAATCTCCAGAGTGACTTCCATAGTGGCTTAACCAGTTTGCTTTCCCACCAACAGTAGGTTAGTGTCCCTTTCTCCCCACATCCTCTCCAGCTTCTATTGTTGGTAGATTTCTGTATGTGAGCCATTCTAACCGGGGTGAGGTGAAACCTCATTGTGGTTTTCATTTGCATTTCCCTGATGGCTAGTGATCTTCAACATTTTTTCATGTGCCTGTTGGCCATTTGGATTTCCTCTTTTGAAAAATATCTATTGAGGTCCTTGGCCCATCTCTAAGTGGGTTGTTTGTTTTGATGTTGTGGAGTTTCTTGATTTCTTTGTAGATTCTGGTTATTAATCCTTTATTGGTTGCATAGTTCGCAAATATTTTTTCCCATTCTGTCGGTTGCCTCTTCACTTTCCTGTTTCTTTTGAAGTACAGAAACTTCTCAATTTGATACAATCCCAATAGTTAATTTTGGCTTTGACTGCCTGTGCTTCTGGGGTCTTTTCCAAGAAGTCTTTGCCAGTACCTATACCTTGCAGGGTTTCTCCAATGTTCTGTAATAATTTTCTTTCAAAAACTGTTCATGGAATATGTGTATTATGAAACACTATTTTTCCATGAATTTTTTGAAGAAACTTCATATTTCAGTACTGTGGTCTTTGACTATTTGTGCTGGCCTCTTTCAACCTAGGCTCTGTTTTCTACCCCTCCTTTCTGTCCTCTGA
Source organism: Lepus europaeus (assembly GCF_033115175.1). Taxonomy (NCBI): domain Eukaryota; kingdom Metazoa; phylum Chordata; class Mammalia; order Lagomorpha; family Leporidae; genus Lepus; species Lepus europaeus. Next base: position 152,895,582 of record NC_084829.1, on the reverse strand, counting down.
ACATCTAACTAATATTTCTTTTTTTAAAAGATTTATTTTTTTATTTGAAAGTCATAGTTACATAGAGAGGAGAGGCAGAGAGAGAGAGAGGTCTTCCATCCAATGGTTCACTCCCCAAATGGCCGCAACAGCCGGAGCTGCACCAATCTGAAGCCAAGAGCCAGGAACTTCTTCCTCCAGGTCTCCCACGCAGGTGCAGGGGCCCAAGGACTTGGGCCACCTTCTACTGCTTTCCCAGGCCATAGCAGAGAGCTGGATCAGAAGAGGAGCAGCCGGGACTAGAACCAGCACCCATATGGGATGCTGGCACTTCAGGTCAAGGCGTTAACCCACTGCGCCATAGCACCGGCCCCCTAACTAATATTTCTGGTATCTGGGCCAGAGACCCTCTGGCCCAGCCACTTTCCTTTAGCTTGCACTGCCTGTTCCTTGCCTCCAAACTCAAGAACCTCTCTACTTATGATCAAAATCACCCATTCATTCCTTTGCTCTTCACTTTGTCTCCCATCTGGGATTTAAAGTCTTCCCACACCCATTCTTAGATTTAACTGACTTGCTGACCACTAACCTCGTTATTCAGATCATAATAAAAATTCAGCACATCTTCTGGTAAGATCATACTCCTGGGCCTGACTTCTGATATGCCCATTTCTGGTGTAATCTAAGACCTAACATGATCAGGCCTTGAGCCTTATCTTCTGCAGGAGGTTTTGTGGCTCTGCCTGCTGCTCTGGACTGTAACCTCTAAGACTGTTTTCACTAGTTCAAGCAAATGCTCCTCAACTTACAGTGGGGATACATCCTCACAAACCCACGGTAATTGCAAAATGCTGCAAATTGAAAGTGCATTTAATGTACTTGACCCACTGCACATGGTACAGCAGTGGTTCTTGCCCTTTGTGATGGTCCTGACTGAGCTGTACTCATGGCTGTTGCCCTATATCAGGTAGAGGATGGAACCACAGAGTGGTAGCTGGGAAAGATTCAAATTAAATTTTCCAAGTACAGTTCCTACTTAATAAGGATAACTTTTGCACCATTGTGAAGTGAAAAAAATATTCATCTAAACCAAATGAGAAGTCAAGGATAGAGAGTATCTCTTTGTTGAGGAGCTCTTCTGTTGCTCTGGGCATGTGTTCTCTTATAATAGCTCATACTTCTCTTGACATCTACGTTCTGCCTGACCCCTCCTTTTAACTCTGCTGCCACTCTAGTTCTTGCTCAGTGAGGGAACTGGATGCCGAGAGCACAGCTATGCAGGTAGATGTTGGAGTGTGACCTTTCCCAAAGTTAAAAAGATCCACTGAACGAGACATCGCCCACCCTCAATCTATTCTTTCCTTCTTGTGAGACGAGGGATAAAAAAATAAAATAACCCTAAAAACGCAGTGACAAACCAAGCAAATAATTTGAACAAATGTATCATTATTTCATGGTAATAACTGAAAGCTTATTTAGCCCTGAGTTTTTCCTACCTATATAATCAGCCAATTCTGTTTCTGTGCCAATAAGGATTTAGAAATATCTCAAGTTCTTTTGGTTTTACTTGCAAATGCTCAACACCAAGGATGGAGGACACTGTTCCTAAGCATAGGCTGTCTACAGCAATCATCTCTAACCACAGTGATCAGTACAGACTTCTACAGATGGAAAGTAGTGATGAAAAGCAATGACAACCCAGCCCTCCTCCTACTGGGTAGAAACCAAGCTAAGACTCCTTCCCAAGCCAATTACATACACTCTCAGGTATTAAAGAAAGACTACACGCAGGACCAGCGCCACGGCTCAATAGGCTAATCCTCCACCTGCGGCGCCTACACACAAGGTTCTAGTCCCGGTCGGGGCACCGGATTCTGTCCCAGTTGCCCCTCTTCCGGGCTAGCTCTCTGCCATGGCCCGGGAGTGCAGTGGAGGATGGCCCAAGTGCTTGGGCCCTGCACCCCATGGGAGACCAGGAGAAGCACCTGGCTCCTGCCTTCGGATCAGCACGGTGTGCCGGCCGCAGCGCATCTGATGCGGCGGCCATTGGAGGGTGAACCAATGGCAAAAGGAAGACCTTTCTCTCTGTCTCTCTCTCTAACTGTCCACTCTGCCTGTCAAAAAAAAAAAAAAAAAAAAAAAGACTACATGCAGAGCCACTACCCATCCATGACTAATTCATCCCCAGTGATCCAGAAAGTGCTACCTGTTCTTGGCATACGATGCCTTGTTCAGGGAAAAAAAAGTTCAAACAACAAAATTTAACTTCAAACAAAATGTCAAAGTTATTCATTATTCACAAAACAACTATTTGTGCTTCCCTACAACCAACTTCATTGTTTTCTGTGAGATGCTATAGTTCCCAAAATGACACATTTCAATGTGATCAAAGCAAGCTTTTGGAAGAAGAGCAGAGTACAATTGAGTGATATTCCCTATCTCTGTTTGCTAGTAAATTTTACCGACTAGTGAAATGAGTTTAGTCCAAATTCATTACAAGGAGACTCAAAATTGACCCAACCTGTCCAGAAGCCTTCTCCAACTCCCTCATGGCAATGCTTCCTATAACAGTACTTGTTGTAACTTTACAACTACTTATGCAACTCCAACTTTATGCAAAGCAAAGCACTGTTGTGTCTCAACCTGTTCCTCACTCATTTTAGGAAGCTTTCCCTTTACCAAGGATGGTAGGTATGCTTATTTGGAAGCCATCTGACACTACAACATTACTATTAACAATCCAAAAGAGAAACCCACCCATCAGAATGGTTCTGGGAGGGCTGGGGAGGACATTTAACCTAGTATTAAAGACACCAATTAAGATGCCTGTGTCCTACACTGGTGTATCTGGCTCCTGACTCCAACTTCCTGTTAATGCAGACTCTGGGAGGTAGCAGGCGATGGCTCAAGTAATTGAATTCCAGCCAACCACATGGGAGACCTGGATTGAGTTCAGGGCTCCTGACTTTGGCTGGTCCAGCTTCAACCTTGCAGGCATTTGGGGAGTTGACCTGCAGATAGAAATGCTCTCTGTAGGTCTCACTCTCTCATTCTCTCTCCCTCCCTGCTTCCTTCCTTCCCTATCCAATATTTTTAATTGATTTAGGGATAAATCTCCTGATCAGAATCTCCACAGTTCAATGATTGGACAACAAAGAAAATGAGAGATTATATTTGATAAAAATAATTCAATTCTGTCAGCAATTTCTGCAATGACTCTACAACAAGCAGGATACCTCCCATAAGTCAGTGACTAGGCGAAGACACCAAAGTTCCTACTTGAACAAAGACCCATGGAGCGAGGAAAGAACCACAGCTTTCCTGAATCACTGGGTTGCCTTCCAAGAAAGTCAACTGTGTTGTGGGTATAGGTCTTGTCAACTAGGACAAGAGAAAAACCTCCAGGTGCCTCCCAGTGACTGCTTTCAAATCCACCCTTCAGGCTGGCACCACGGCTCACTAGGCTAATCCTCCGCCTGCAGCGCCAGCACTCCGGGTTCTTGTCCCGGTTGGGGGCACCGGTTCTGTCTCGGTTGCTCCTCTTCCAGTTCAGCTCTCTGCTGTGGCCTGGGAAGGCAGTGTAGGATGGCCCAAGTGCTTGGGCCCTGCACCCGCATGGGAGACCAGGAAGAAGCACCTGGCTCCTGGCTTCGGATTGGCGCAGCGCACTGGCCGTAGCAGCCATTTGGGGGGTGAACCAACGGAAGGAAGACCTTTCTGTCTCTTTCTCTCTCACTGTCTAACTTTGCCTGTCCAAAAAAAAAAGAAAAGAAAAGAAAACCTGAATTCAGGAAGGGAATTCTTCCTTGGTGGGCTTTTAGCTTCCACTGAAGAATATCTGAGCTGTCCCTGGGCTCCAGTGGTATCACAGATAAAGGGCTAGCAGCCAGGGCTGCTGTAACCCAGCACCACAAGCCAGGGACTGAGCCATGAGAAACATTCTGTTTCACATGTTCTAGAGGTCAGAAGCCCAAAACCAAAGTGGCGGCAGGGTGGGTTCTTGCTGAAGGCAGTCATTGAACGTCTTTCCCATGCCCCTCGGTAGCTCCTATTGGCTTGTTGGCCGTCTTTGCTGTCCCTTGGCTTGTAGAAGCATCATTCCATTCTCTGCCTTCAACACCATGTGGTTTTCTTCTCATGTGTGTGTCTATGGCCAGTCTTTCCCCTTTTTAAAGGACACCAGTCATAATGAATTAAGGCCAACACTAAGGACCTCATTTTAACTATTACCTCTGCAAAGACCCTCTGTACAAAAGCCTGAAATACCAGGCTTTAGGACTTCAACATATCTTCTCTGAGGGTAGCACAATTTAACCTATAACAAAGAGTTTTTAAGATGTTAGAGAAAAGGGCTGTTTAATAATTCAAGCAGCAATAGATTTCACACATAGTACAATGAGAAGAGAGACTATCTTATGAGCTGATGAACAGAAGAATAAGCTTACTACTAATGCATGACAATCTACAATGCAAGAATTCCAGCTTTTATCTTTGTAACTCCCCTTTCAAACAGTCCACTATCATTTATGATTGTGTTATTAAGGCTGTACATCTGATAAGAATTTAAACTCTATAATGGTTGATTAGCTAATCTGGATTTCCCATTCACTAGAATCCAGTTTTAACTTGATCCTTAGCATGTGGGTTGTAATGGAACAGTAATAATTCTTAGCCCTTTTGTCACTCTGGCCTCACTGCATTCAAATTTCCCCCAAAAGGTGCCTTTATGATAAATCCTCAAAAAGTAGATAATATCTGTTTGATGAATAGCTGAAGAATTTTCCATGTGTGGCTAAATCTTGCCATAAAAAATTAAAATTTTATTTTTAATGAAATTTTAAATGTTATTTAATATATATAAATTTCATGCATGTCATATATACAGATTTAGGAACATAGTGATTCTTCCCACCATACCCTCATTCCCACCGATGCTATCAACATTCTTCCTCCTCTCTCTCCTATTCCCACTCTTAATTTTTACGAAGATCTATTTTCAGTTTACTTTATACTCATAAGATTAACCCTACAGTAAGTAAAGAGCTCAGCAAATAGTATGAGGGGGAAAGTCACTGTTCCTCAACAATAGAGAAGAGCTCTAAACAATCACGTAATCTCAAAATGTCAATTTCACTCCTATCCATTACATTTTAGATATGGATCTTACCGTAACCCTCTCCCTTCTTGTTTTGTGCACGTCAATGGCCACATAAGATGCAGCCTGCGAAAAAGTGGTTTTTCTCTTCATACTATTTGTTTAACTCTTTACTTAGTGTAGGTTTAACCTTGTGAGTATCAAATAAACCTGAAATAGATCTTTGTAAAAATTGAGAATAGCAGAAGGAGGAAGAAAAGGATGAGAGCATGGACAGGAGGGAGGATATGGTGGGAAGAATCACTTTGTTCCAAAATCTGTATATATGAAATGCATAAAATTTGTATACCTTAAATAAAATTTTGAAAAATAAATTTCTCTTTGAACTTAGAAAAAAGTTATTGGCAACAATTTTCTCTATTATTTTGTGACAGAATAAAAAAAATGAAGATATTCAGACTGGTGTACACATTGGAAAGGTCACTTTTTTATGACATTTGGGTGCCATGTCACAGTGCCCAGTACAGTTGAAACCACTACTGGCACCCCACTTCCCGTCCTCCAAGCTCTCCCTTCCTGCTTCAGTTTGATAAATCACCTGTTACAAAAGCATAGTTTTCCATTATACTGCCCTGTTAAACACCCACATTCCTTGATTTACCATAAAGACTCGCCTGTCACATTTGTTACTAACAAAACCGAAATGAGGCATTTAGGCAGAAGGTGGGAAGGTTGAGCTGTTCATTTCATTAGAAACATTTACCACTTCTTTTCAAAGCAGCCTCCTGAGAAAAGCAGGGGGAGTTTTGATTTAGCAAAAGAAAATAATAGTCAAGCAGCATATCATCAAATTAGTTATTTAAACATATTCTCCTCTAAGTCATTTCATACTCCCTGTAGTTATTTACCAGTTGTTTTTAATTACAAAATAACAACTTGCTCATTTTAAAAATTCAGACAATATAGAAGTTTAGAAAGAATCATGTAAAAAGTGAAAGTCTCACTTCACTTTTCCTAACTTCACTCCCCATGAGTAATCACTGTCCAAAATTAAGCAAACATCTCAACGTGTATTTTTAAACACTACATCTACAATTGCTTATTTAAAAAAAAAATAAGATTGAGAGCAAACATCTGGCATAGCAGTTGAGAAGCTGTTTGGGAAGCTGGCATCCCACATTAGAGTGTCTGAGTTGGAGTCCTGACCCTACTCTAGATTCCAGATTCTTGTAAATGTGCACCCTGGGAGAAAGCAGTTGGTTCAAGTGGCTGGGTCCCTGCCAACTATGTTGGAGACCTGGATTGGGATCCCAGCTCCTAGTTTCAGCCTGGCCCAGGTCTCACTTTCACTTTCTTCCTATCAAATAAATACATTTTAAAAAAAAATAGATAAGTCTGACATTTGCACTGAAACTTGCTTTTTCATTGCATGATATATTTTGGACTTTCTCCTTGTCATACCATATTCTTTTTGAAAAAATACAATTTCGTTTTTTGATAAATGGTAAACTATCAATGGAAGATATAACCATACAAACATGAACAGCTAGCCCGCCACAAGAAATTCCAGCTGTATTTCAAGCACAAGACTGAATTTTCAACAGGTTATCCTGGGAAAAGTGGAAACTTTAGAACAAAACTGACTGAAGAGTATTTCCTGTGCTGTGGACAAAGGTGGGGGATTTCATTACTTCCAAGTGCCCAATTTTTCTACTAAGAGAGGATAAACGCTTTCAATTACGTGAATTCCCATCAGGCAGACAACAATAGGCATGGGTACAATTCTATAGCTCTTGAGCAATAAAAAGTATATCACAGGATGGAGAATGGGACAAAGAGAAACAGCTCTGCTTCATAATAAGGTGGAGAGTGAGAGTCGTTATCTACAAAATGCCGCTGAAGCACATTAGTGGAAAATTTTAAGCAAATCAGTTGTGCACTATTTCTCAGTGATTTGCAATACTTTCATAGAAAACTCAGGTACAAACTATGTCGCCGGTGCCTATCTGAGCTGTCTTCCTGGTTTAGGAGCCTGCTTTGCAATTCTACCGTTCTTTTTGTTTTTCCTTCTTTTGCTCTTCTTTGTCTCATCTTCAAGCTTTTTTTCTCTCTAATCTGAACACTTTTAGCTTTTCATTAATTTTTTTTGTGCTCAGAAATAACTGAAATAATAAAACTGTTCAGGCCCAGGTGAAATTTGAGAAGCAAGATAGATTTCTAGAAAGAGTCTTCATCTATGTAAACTTCTTTTGCCTTCTATCAGGACAGAATCTTTGGGCAGAAAAAAGCAGACTTGAACAGATTTATAACAACAAAATTACATATATAATTATATGTAATACATATAATTATTCCCAAAACACTTTTACCTAGCATTCCCAATATTGGATTAATTCTCTCTTTGCTTTGTACAAATAGACCCATTCACATATCACATTCCCCTCTTGGACTGAAGAGATCAATTTAAGGATTCTTCATGGTTTAACTTTTTTTTTTTTTAAGATTTATTTATTATTTGACAGGCAGAGTTACAGAGAGAAGTGGAGACAGAGAGAGAGGTCTTCCATCCACTGGTTCACTCCCCACATGGCTGCAACAGCCAGCGCTGCGCCCACCCAAAGCCAGGAGCCAGGAGTCAGGAGCTTCTTCCGGGTTTCCCACGTGAGTGTAGGGGCCCAAGGACTTGGGCCATCTTCTACTGCTATCCCAGGCCATAGCAGAGAGCTGGATCAGAAGTGGAGCAGCTAGGACTAGAACTGGCGCCCATATGGGATGCTGGCGCTTCAGGCCAGGGCGTTAACCTGCTGCGCCACAGCGCCAGCCCCCATGGTTTAACATTAAACTTGCTATTATGTTCATCAATTACATTTATATTAAATTAAATACTAGTTACAGTGGTATATCAATTATATTTAATAACTAAAGTATCATAAAATGGTTGCAATCATGTCTAGCATTGTTAGCAATGACTATATTTTTAATTCTGAGTGATAAATATTTCAAGAGCATCTTACCAGAATTTAATAAACATTTATAATGAAGTCTCTTCCAAACAAAACAGGATTTTTCAATTTTAATTTCATTAACATTCTGAGTTCACATCTTAGGAAAACATGGCAAGTATCGCATAATATTATGTTATTTATAAATGAAAAATTAAGAACGCCTAATGCTGAAGTGAATTGTCCCAGATCTATCAGAATGTCAACACATAATTTAGATTTGCATCTGGGTTGGTTGTTGAGGCAAAAATTCCTCTTTACCCAACTATGGTGAATTGCTGCTATCTTCCCACCATTTTTTTTCCATTCAGCCTAATATAGCCTGAATTCTCTCCATTTCTCTTTAGAACTTTGATCCACAACTCTTTTGTAAGCCACTGTGCCATCACATCTTACCATAATCTTCCATTTCAGATATTCAAAGAAGTCTTAAAAATTTCATTTTCTCTGAAGCTTATTGATTCATGGGAATGTAGACATAAAGTTCAACTCCCAATTGGATACCTTCACATGAAAATTTTACCTAGGCCTAATATTTTTCTTTGGTATTACTTATGATTATTAAACTTGTTTTACTTATATGAGGTCTACTACTCCAAATAGAGTAGGGATGGATAACTGGATTTTGTTTGTCATCTTCACAAATATATCAGTGTCCTTTGGTCTTTGAATAGTTTTCCCTACCAGTGTATAGTCCCTGATTTCTAAGGCAAATGACAAACTTGTTCCAACAAATTTAACCCCCAATAATATTCATTAAAATGAGTTCTTGGGGCCGGCGCTGTGGAGTAGTGGAGAAAGCAGCTGCCTGCAGTGCTGGCATCCCATATGGGCGCTGGTTCTTGTCCTGGCTGCTCCACTTCCAATCCAGCTCTCTGCTATGGCCTGAGAAAGCAGTAGAAGATGGCCCAAGTCCTTGGGCCCCTCCATCCACGTGGGAGAGCCAGCAGAAACTCCTGGCTTTGGATTAGCACAACATTGGCTTTTGTGACCATGTGGAGAGTGAGCCAGCAGATGGAAGACCCCTATCTCTCTCTCTCTCTCTCTCTCTCTCTCTCTCTAACTCAACCTTTCAAATAAATAAATCTATTTAAAAAATGAGTTATTCTCCTAAAATGTGTCTATCATGTTATTGATTACCTAAATATGTAATTTTTAATTATCATTTTTTCATAAGAATTTTCATTCCACTTTAATTTCTCCCATTCATAATCTCACTGGTGTGGGCAAAAGGATACATATAATCAAAGTCAAGATCAAGGGTACTGATAAAATAAGTTCAGTATTAAGTCAAAATTTCTAAATGATATGGAAAAACTATAAATGGGGCAGGTGTTGTGGTACAGAAGTTTAAGCCACCACTTGGGATACCTACCTGCTATATCAGGGTATCTGGGATAAAGTCCCATCTCCACTTCCAATCCAGTTTCCTGTTCATGTGATCCAGGGAGGCGGTAGGTGATGGCTCAAGTAGTTGAGTCCACAGCCACCTACATGGGATTCTCAGATGCAATTCCTGACTTTGCTCTGGCCCAGCCCCAGCTGTTGCATTCATACTCATTCATTCATTCATTCATTCTCTCTCTCTCCCCCTCCCTTCCCCTCTCTCTTCCCACCCCTGCCCCTGTTTACCTACCTATCTATTTTCAAATAAAGTTTTAAAACTTTTATTGTTTAAATACTCTAATAGAGTACTTAAAATGTAATCTTTGAAATGTGACAATTTTGAACACTCTTTGCCTTGACTGTCAGGGAACAATATTTTTCTTGTTTTTTAGTTTTTATTCTTTATTTCTCTTTTTTTTTCTTCATACTAACCAGTGCACTCTCTACCTGGTATAGGATCAATCTTGTGAGTATAAAAATTAACTGAAAATTGATCTATGTGAAAAATAAGAATGGAATGGGAAGAGGGAGGAGGAAGAAAGGGGAAAGAAAGGGGGCAGTATGGGTGGGATGAAGGTGGGGGGAAGTATCATGTTCTCAAATCTGTATGTACAAAATACATGGCATTGTATTCCTTTAAAAGAAAGAAAAAATAAATGAAAAGAAAAGAAAAAATAAATAAATGAAGACCCTTAACAGTTATTCCTTGGTCATCAATAAAAATATTTCCTTAAATTCCCAGAGATTGTCATTCACTACTATGTGCCTTTGTTAAAAATGAGTTTGATAAGATCTTCTCTTCTACAGCCCAAGAAGCCTAGCAGGTAGAGGTGCCTTACACAGAATTCCAAGTCCAGATTCCCTGACAAAGTGTTGGCAAAACCAATGAGAATCCTAGCATTGAAACCTACCTAAATATGTGTAATATCAAGATAATTATATATTCCAGAATGTGCAGTAATGGCATGCAAATTGCTAGGCAGACATCATACATTAAGGCTCATAAACTTGTTATGATCAGGAACATGGACGAAAATGTAGAGAAATATATTCTTCTTATACTGCACAGGAACTCCTGGATTTATGTATTCGTGTGTTAATTAGGACATCAGTGACTAACCTAAATTATGACAAGGAAGAAAGTACAAAGTACATGAAAGTTCAGACAGTCTTCCCTAGTGTTACAGTTAAGCCAAGTTTCACTTTTTACTTCAAAATAACTTTAGACTTAAAGGGAATGTTACAACACTAGTCTAAAATATTTTCATATATGTTTACCTAAAGTCCCCATTTGTTAACATTTTATCATGATGACTTTACCATCATATCTTCCATTAATTTATCTATTTATTTCTGAGTTGAGAGTGAGTTGTATATATCAGTATTCATTTACAAAGAATTTTTTAACTTAACTAAAGTATACATATCAAAATCATCAAATTCACATCGATATGTACTAGTTTCAAACCTATAGGCTTTATTCAAACTTTTCCAATTATCTTAAGAATGGCCATTTTTCTGATCCAGGGCACAATCCAAGATCATTATTGAATTTAGCATTATGTCTCTTTAGACTCCTTTGGTCTAGAACAGCTCATGACCTTAATAACTTTGGAGAGCCCTAGCTAGTTATATTGTAGAATGTCCAACAATTTGGGATTTTCTGATGTGTCCTTCAGGTTAAGGATTTTTGGCAGGAACATTACAATAGATGTAGACAAAGCATTTGATAAAATCTAACACCCTTTCATGATGAAAACTCTAAGCAAACTGGGTATAGAAGGAACATTCCTCAATATAATCAAAGCAATTTATGAAAACTCACAGCCAGCATCCTATTGAATGGGGAAAAGTTGGAAGCATTTCCACTGAGATCTGGTACCAGACAGGGATGCCCTCTCTCACCACTGCTATTCAATATAGTTCTGGAAGTCTTAGCCAGAGCCATTAGGCAAGAAAAAGAAATTAAAGGGATACAAATTGGGAAGGAAGAACTCAAACTATCCCTTTTTGCAGATGATATGATTCTTTATTTAGGGGACCCAAAGAACTCTACTAAGAGACTGCTGGAACTCATCGAAGAGTTTGGCAAAGTAGCAGGATATAAAATCAATGCACAAAAATCAACAGTCTTTGTATACACAGGCAATGCTATAGCTGAGAAAGAACTTCTAAGATCAATCCCATTCACAATAGCTATAAAAAAAATCAAATGCCTTGGAATAAACTTAACCAAGGACGTTAAAGATCTCTACAATGAGAATTACAAAATCTTAAAGAAATAGAAGAGGAAACAAAAAAAAATGGAGAAATCTTCCATGCTCATGGATTGGAAGAATCAATATCATCAAAATTTCCATTCTCCCAATAGCAATTTATAGATTCAATGCAATACCAATCAAAATACCAGACATTCTTCTCAGATCTGGAAAAAAATGATGCTGAAAATCATATGGAGGCACAGGAGATCTCGAATAGCTAAAGCAATCTTGTACAACAAAAACAAAGCTGGAGGCATCTCAATACCAGATTTCAGGACATACTATAGGGCAGTTATAATCAAAACAGCATGGTACTCGTACAGAAACAGATGGATAGACTAATGGAACAGAACAGAAACACCAGAAATCAATCCAAACATCTACAGCCAACTTATATTTGATCAAGAATCTAAAACCAATCCCTGGAGCAAGGACAGTCTATTCAACAAATGGTGCTGAGAAAACTGGATTTCCACATGCAGAAGTACGAAGCAAGACCCCTACCTTACACCTTACACAAAAATCAACTCAACATGGATTAAAAATCTAAATCTATGACCCGACACCATCAAATTATAAGAGAACATCAGAGAAACCCTGCAAGATATAGGCACAGGCAAAGACTTCGTGGAAAAGACCCCAGAAGCACAGGCAGTCAAAGTCAAAATTAACCATTGGGATTGCATCAAGTTGAGAAGTTTCTGTACGGCAAAAGAAACGGTCAGGAGAGTGAAGAGGAACCAACAGAATGGGAAAAAATATTTGCAAACTATGCAACCAATAAAGGATTAATAACCAGAATCTACAAAGAAATCAAGAAACTCCACAACATCAAAACAAACAACCCACTTAGAGATGGGCCAAGGACCTCAATAGATATTTTTCAAAAGAGGAAATCCAAATGGCCAACAGGCACATGAAAAAATGTTCAGGATCACTAGCCATCAGGGAAATGCAAATCAAAACCACAATGAGGTTTCACCTCACCCCAGTTAGAATGGCTCACATACAGAAATCTACCAACAATAGAAGCTGGAGAGGATGTGGGGAAAAAGGGACACTAACCCACTGTTGGTGGGATGCAAACTGGTTAAGCCACTGTGGAAGTCAGTTTGCACAGTCCTCAGAAACCTGAATATAATCCTACCATTCAACCCAGCCATCCCACTCCTTGGAATCTACCCAAAGGAAATTAAATTGGCAAATAAAAGAGCTGTCTGTACCTCAATGTTTATTGCAGCTCAATTCACAATAGCTCAGACCTGGAATCAACCTAAATGCCCATCAACAGTAGACTGGATACAGAAATTATGGGACATGTACTCTATAGAATACTATACAGCAGTAAAAAAAAAAATGCAATCTGATCATTTGCAACAACATGGAGGAATCTGGAAAACATCATGCTGAGTGAAATAAGCCAGTCCCAAAGGGACGAATATCATATGTTCTCCCTGATCAGTGACAACTAACTGAGCACCTAAAAGGAAACCTGTTGAAGTGAAATGGACACCATGAGAAACAATGACTTGATCATCCCTTGTCCTGACTGTCGAGGAACAACTTACTACTTTATTCCTTTTAGTATTTTTTGTTCTGCTTAACACTGTTGGCTGAGTCACTGCTTTGTTAGTAGCCACCCAGGAAAACAGATGGGAAATAACTGCCCTAGAATTTGTGTGTCAAAGAAACAAACTCTCGCTGTGCTGAGATTTATGTTATTAGTCTGACAGTTACATTATCCTATCCTGACTACTACAGAGAATAAAGTTGCAAATGTGTAAATTATATGCAAAGAAAGATGGTTGAAGTCATGGGATTAGGTAAGATAATTAAGACAGGTAAGTAAAATGTCCGTGTGGTCCAATGTGATTTGTAGATTCAGTGTAATCCCTATCAAAATACCAATGACATTTTTCACAGAACTAGAAAAAATACTATGAAAATTTGTAAAGAACCACAGAAGAATCATGACTAAACATTCTTGAGCAACAATAAGAGAGTAGGAGTAGGAGTCATTACATTATCTGACTTTAAAATGCACTACAAAGCTATAGTATTGAAACAGCACATAAAACAGACACATAGACAAACAGAATAGAGGCCTTAGAAGTAAACCCACACATGGGGCCAGTGCTGTGGAGCAGTAGGTTAATCCTCCAGCCTGCAGTGCTAACATCCCATATGGGCACTGGTTCTAGTCCCAGCTGCTTCTCTTCCAATCCTTTTCCAATCTAGCTCTCAGCTATGGCCTGGGAAAGCAGTAGAAAACAGCCCAAGTCCTTGGGCCCCTGCACCTACATGGGAGACCCAGAAGAAGCTCCTGGCTCCTGGCTTCGGATCAGCTCAGCTCTGGCTGTTGTGATCATTTGGAGAGTGAACCAGTAGATGGACGACCCCTCTCTCTCTCTCTCTCTCTCTCTCTCTGGCTCTACCTCTCTCTGTAACTCTTTCAAATAAATAAAAGATAAATCTTTTTTTAAAAAAAAAAAAGAAGTAAACACATTTACAGCCACCTGATCTTTGACAAGGCACTATGAACACACACTAGAAAAGAGGCAGCCTTTCAACACATGGTGCTGGGGCAAACTGGAGAATTAAACTAGCTCCCTCTCTCACACACAGTGTACAAAAACTTAATCCAAGATGGATTAATGACCTAAATATAAGACCTTGAACTTGGAAACTCCTAGAAGAAAACAGGAAAGATGCTTCAGAACATTGGAATGAGCAAGGAGTACTTGGATCAGACCCCACAAGCGCAGGAAGCAAAAGCAAACCTACAAATGGAGTCATGTCAAATTAAGGAATGTCTTTTTACATAGCAAAGAAAACAATCAACAGTGAACAGGCAACTTGCAGAATGGGAAAAATATTTGCAAGTTATACATCGCCTAAGGGGTTAGTAACCAGAGTATATAAGTAAGGCAGGCAACTCAACAGCAAAAATAAAAATAAAAAACCAAATAATCCAATTTTTAATTGGCAAATGGATTTAAAGTCATTTCTCAAAAGAAGACATACAAATGAACTAACAGGTCCATAATAAAGATACTCAATATCACCAATCGCCAGGGAAATGCAAATCAAAACCACACTGAGATGTCCCCTCACTCAATTTAGATTAGCTATTACCAAAAATGAAAAAGATAGCAAGTGCTGGTGAGGATTTACAGAAAAGGGAATCCCAGCACATTGTTTGTTGGATGTAAGTCAGTACAGCCTTTGTGGGAAAACAGTTTGCAAGTTACTCAACATTGGAAAAATAGAGCTGCCATATGACCCAGCTATCCCACTACTGGGCAAGTATCCAAGGGAAACGAAATCAGCCCATTAAAGAGACATCTGCAGTCCCATGTTTATTGCAATAATATTCAAAATAGTCAAGAAATGGAAACAACACGAGAGTCTACTCCCTGATGAACGAATAAAGAATAAGTGGTACATACTCCCAATGGAATACTATTCAGCCACAAAAAGAGTGAAATCTTATCACTTGCATCAACATGGATGGAACTGGAGGCAATTATGTTAACTGAAATAAGCCAAGCACATAAAGATAAGTATATGTAATCTCACGCATATGTGGAGGTTTAAAAACAACTGATCCCATAGAAATTAGGAGTATAACGGTGGTTACCAGAGGCTGTGGCGAGTAGAGGAGAAGGAAGGATGGGTAAAGTTTGATAAATGGGTACTCAGTCATATTTATATAGGATTAATAAGTTCTCCTCTACAAGAAGGTAGGGTGACTATGAATCATTATAATGTACTATATTTTTCTCTTAAAAAAAAACTAGAAGAAAGGGTCCTGAATGTTTTCACCATAAAGAAATGTTAAAAGCTTAAGGGCATGTTTTTACTGATTGGATATGATGCAGTATCTATATTGCTAGAACATCAGCAAGTACCGCATAAATATGTACATTCTTATGTCATTTAAAAATACCTTTTAAAAAAAAGAACAATGAAAAACTAGAAGTATTGAATTTAGGGCATTTGTTACATTTTAGAAAGGATGATGAAATGATGTTAAGGAAGCAAATGAAAGAGTAGTCTGAATATTCAGCAGATGTTGTGGTGCAGTGGACTAAACCACTGCTTGAGACACCACACATCCATGATAGGAATGCCTAGTTCAGGACCTGGCTACCCCACTTCTGATCTGACTTCCTACTAATGCACCTGGGAGGCAGAAGAGGAGGGCTGAAACACTTGGGTCCTTGTCCAAGATAGAACACCTGAGTCCTGGCTTCAGTCTAGCCCACCTCTGGCTGTTGTGGACATTTGGGGAGCGCACCAGTGAAGAGAAGTCTCAGTGTCTGTCTCACTTTCTCTCCCTTTCAAATAAATGAATCTTTAACAACAACAAAAAACAGGCTGAATAGAAGAAAGAGAATCAGAACTAGTGGTGCAGGAGATTATATAAATCCAACACTGTATTTTTAATTCTGAGATGTCTTCAATTTAAAATAAACCCTCATATGAAGTCTCTGCTAAAAAAAATAAGAAATAAAATTAGATTTTCTCAATTGCACTTGTCATTTATGAGTTGATAAGTATTCTGTTTCCCTATGTGTAAGTTTTATCTATAAAGAATAGTTATATAAAGGACATAGTATAAGTAAACACACACACACACAAAAAAACTTAGTACAACTTACAAATGTGCCTGTCACCAAAGCTACCTATCTTTTTCCCCTACTCCATGCCCATTAGCAATCCATTTCATACTTGAATGTTTTGAAAAAAATTAAAGTATATATTAAGAAAACTCTAAATTTTTTTTTGTCAAAAGCATATCACTTTAGACTTATCATACTAGCCACTATAGTAACTTTGTAGCTATAAGACTAAAATATGCAATATTGATATTCTACTTGGGAATCAGACTGGGAACAGAGAAGGGAGACTATAATTTTAAAATGCCAATCAAAAAGACACAAGACACCAAACCACAATTTGCTGGGGTTAGTCCCAGAGTTCTCATGTGCTTACACAAGGATGACATGGGTCTTCAAACTCCAAGTATGAATCTTTCCACACTTCTCCTCAGTTCCTTACTAATTAGCTCACTTTCTCTTATCATAAATGTAATGGGGAGGGCATGGTGGGGGTGCTTCAGAATATAAAAACAGGACTCCTCTACAGCTCCATGGAACATGAGCTCTATTTTATTGTTAAGTTCCTTTAACACTTGATGATGTACGTATCTTTTTTTTTTTTTTTTTTTTTTTTTTTTTTTTTTTTTTTTTGGACAGGCAGAGTTAGACATTGAGAGAGAGAGAAAGAGAGAAAGGTTTTCCTTCCGTTGGTTCACCCTTCAAATGGCTGCTACAGCCGGCGTGCTGTGCCAATCCGAAGCCAGGAGCCAGGTGCTTCTTCCTGGTCTCCCATGCAGGTGCAGGGCCCATGCACTTGGGCCATCCTCCACTGCCCTCCCGGGCCACAGCAGAGAGCTGGACTGGAAGAGGAGCAACTGGGACAGAATCCGGTGCCCCAACCGGGACTAGAACCCAGGGTGCCAGCGCCACAGGCGGAGAATTAGCCTACATATCTTTTTTTAAGTTTATTTTTATTTATTTGAAATGCCAGAGAGGGAGAGTTTTTCCATCCACTGGTTCACTCTTCGAAGGTTCACAACAGCCAGCGTTGGTCCAGATTGAAGCCAGGAGTCAGGAACCCCGTCCTAGTCTCCCACAGGGGTGTCAGGAACCCAACTACTTAAGCTAACATCTGCCATTTCTCAGGGACATTAAGAGGAAGCTGGGTCAGAAGTGGAGGCAGGGTCAACCCCAAGCACTGCAAAACAGGGACACAGAGCTCTCAAGCAGCAGCTTAACCCTCTGTGCCACAGTCCCTGCCCCACGGATGAGACCCTGGTTATAATCTTTAAAATGTAATTAATGTTGCCACAGCATGTGAAACAAAACTGCCTCATCTACTTTGAAAGATTTCATTAAGTGCACTTAGAATAAATATCCCTGAGTGTGAACATGAAAGACAAAAACAGTAATGATGGTTCTTTAATTGCATCCCTGGTCTCCTCTCACCTTAGAGCTTCTCTCTTACCTCAAATTGAGGAAGGAGCAATTTTGCCGAGTAGACACAGACTGTTTTCATAATCCACAGCCACCTGTGAAGAGTGGCAATAGAGCTGGATAAATTCTAACCTATGCTACCAAAGAGAAGTGAAACTCTGTATGAAAAATGCCAGAATGTATGTGAAGAGTCCTAGCAATGCCTCCTCCTTATAGCTTCAGGAAGAAAGTGCTGCCATCTACAGGGAGTCTGTGGAACTAATGCCTGCAGAGAGGTAGAGAATTAAGTTGGATTGTACATTTGTAAGCAGCTGAAGAGAAAATAAGGCCTCAGGGAAGTAGTCAAATGAGCCCACTCTAAAATTCCTAACCCAACATATTTTACATCTTTGCCATCCACTGCAGAAGTCAATAGCTACACGCGGCTATTAAGTGCTTGAAATGTGACCAATGTCTTAAATGTTTATATTGAAGAACTAGTTGGTTTAGATTATTTTCTAGACAAGAGATAATATAGACACTTGAAATTTAATATTTAAAATATGAATCCAAGCCATGATAAAAATGTCATTTTGAAATTTTAGGGAAGCAAATATTATTTCCTATAAACAAAAGATATGTGCTAGCCTCTTTAATTTCTTTATTAATTTTTAAAATTCATATAAGGGGAACAAATTTCATGAATTGTATATATATATGATTTAGGAGCAAAATGATACTTTCCACCCTACCCTCCCTCTCTCCCTTGCTCCCACCCTCCCTCCTCCTTCCTTTTTTTTAATTTTTACAATGACATACTTTCAATTTACTTTATAATCCCAAGCTTTAACCACCCACTAAAGAATTCAACAAGTAATAAGCAGAAAAACCACTGTTGCTCGAAACAATGATCTCAAAGTGTCTACAGTCAGAACATCATTATCCCTAAACCCATTGTTACTACATTCTGGTTTTGAAACTGTAAGCAGCATCTGGATTATTAGTATAATACAAAATTTGCTTTGTGAGATGAAAGCCACTTTTGTATTCTACAATTGCCCTGCACCTATAGTAAATATTTCCAAGGCTGGGTGTGTGCCTCTTTAGGTAAGATTTGTTACATTCTTAGTTCTATCAAAGGCTGATTGCAAAGCCTATAATACCTGCAGGGTCCAATTCTCTCTGAGTAAAGGTTTTGTTAAGTCCAACTCACTAAAAAGAAATTTATTTCATTGCAAGTAATTTAATCAGGCTAAATATAACACTAATAATTCGGCCACTGAAAACTTTTAAGTATGTTCATAACAGCTTAGATACATAAATTATATTACATTTTTCAAAAGTAAATTTTCAGATATCTTCCTTTACAGACCAAGTATTCCTAATGAAAATTTACAGTCTGAATTTAGATGTGCTGTAAGTGAATAATGCTCACCAAATTTCAAACTCAACACAAAGCAAGAAGAAAGGAGTATGTCTCAGAAAGTTTTATATTGATTACATAATGAAATAATATTTTAGAACTAACCTGTCAAACAAAATACATTATTAGCATTAATTTCATAGTTTCTTTTACATTTCTTAATGTGATTACTGGAAAAATGTAAATGACAGATGGCTGATATATTTCTGTTGCACAGCACTGTTTTGATTCAAGGGCCAAGAAAAGAGGAGGGCAAATGTGTTCACTGCCTTCAGAATCACAGGAAATGCTATATTTACAAAGGTCCTACTTGACCCCACGATTATTTTAAAAACATCCAGCAGGCACCAATATTAACAAGTTAATATAGCACAATTGTATGAGGAAATGACTCAATTTCATCTTCAATGATCATCGTGACTGAAGTCTTCAAATGGTATAGCATTTGGATCCTGATGAAGAGAACTACCTACCATTCCAGGGTTAAAGAACTGATGACAGGAACCACACATTTTGAAGAAAAAACTGTTTTCTATTCCATTTCTGCCACCCATCCCCAATATGTTCTCCCCTCCCATACATTCATCCCCAATACGTTCTCCCCTCCCATACATATTGTGAATATTCTCTACGCTCAGTAGCCATTCTCCTGGACACAGAGTGTGTACTCCTTGGAGTCCCATCCATCGGCCTTCAACTATGAGAGCCGGCCACCTCCTCCTCCTCCTCCTCCTACTCCCTCCTCCTCCACCTCCTCCTCTTCCTCCTCCTCCTCCTCCAAAGAGCAAACATATCTTTCATCAAAGATGTCTTCATCCAGTCTACAAAACATCCCTCCCCTTTCCTTCTTTGCCATGTACCATATTTAATAAATCCTTCTGTTAGACAAGAAAAACAAAACAGACCAGACAGACACACGGTTCCGCTGGCAGATACCCACACAAAGATAGGGTGTTCAACCGCCCTGGTTTGTTTGCTCAGGACTGTCTTGGTTTTGGAAACGCAAGTCTCATCTTCCAACTGCCAGTCACCCAACTGGTCTCTCCTGGTGGCAGCCACAGTCTGTGTGCTGCAGATACCCTGCCTGCCTGTCCCTGCAGGTGTCAGCCGCCTTCTGGCCAGCCACCCACATTGTTGCCCTTCCCTTTACCTCTCCCGACCCTGCCTGACTTCCAGGAATCTTCCAGGCAGAGTTCCCTCGCCAAGTCCTATTACTCTCCTCCACGCTGAGACAAGTCGTTCTTCCCACGCTGTGTTATAAGCTTCTGCCTAGTCCCCAAGCCTCCCAGCAGCTGTGAGCTCCCCAAGTCAGGAGTCCAGCCGTTCATTCTTGTAATTTTCACCCACATGAACTGAGTTTGTGAGAGAATGAAAGTGCATATGGCTTAGAGAGACACCCGAGCCGCACGTAATGTCCTCAGCCTTCCTTCACCTAATACAACCAGTCTTCTGACGTAACAGCAATAAACTCTTCTTAAGACAGGATGTCTCCACACTCCCAGCTGTGGAGAATCTTTCCCTGTCATCCCCCCCAACACAGAGTTAACATTCTCCGTCAGTACCAACACACTCCACCCCTGAGAATCAGGGTGGTGGGGGGAGGTAGACACAAACACACCAAAAAAAAAAAAAAAAAAAAAAAAACCAAAACAAACAAAAAAACAAGAGCAGCAACAACTGCCCCCCTCTGGAAAAAAAAAAAAATCCAAAACTCTCACTCTCATTTTCTACACAAACTAGTGATGTTTGCCTTTGGGTGTTGGGATGGCCCAATATGCCTGTTTCCTTCCAACATGGGAGGAAAGGGAATCTTTGCCACTGAGAAATGCAGCCAAGTGGGGAGAATGTAGAATGAGGAAAGCAGCGAGCCTGCAGGGGATGGCCCATGGAGCAGCTCCAAGTGATCCTTGGCGTGGAGGTGCAATGAGGACATGAAAGGACACATAGCCCTGCTTTCCCGAGAGCCAAAGGCGACCACTTGTAAGTTACCTAAGTGTGTTTGATAAAAGCTGCCAAACACATGAAGAAACAAATTGCCTTTAGAAATACAGAGAAAAATTTAAACATACAGTAAATACTTTAACAAAAGGGTTTACATATATTTATGCATTTCAGCTTATCTATTTTAATATATTTAATGCAATTTACATGTCTTTATATGTTAAAATATAGCCAAAGTGTTTTAATTTTATTTTTTTATATTTTTCACTGAATTTGAAAGGCAGAAAATCAGAGATCTTCCACGTATTGATTCACTCCACAAGGATCTACAACAACCAGGCCTTGGCCAGGCCAAAGCCAAAAGCCCAAAACTCCACTTTGACCTCCCATGTGCATGGCAGGGACTTGAGCCATCACCTACTGCTTTCCAGGGTGACATTAGCAGAAAGTTAGAACTGGAACCAGAGCCAGGAGTCAAAATGAAGCAGGCCAATGTGGAATAAAGTGTCACAGACAGCAACTCAACTACATTCACATCCCTATTTAATATATTTTTTACATATCTTTATATATATGAAAACGCAGCTAAAGTAGTCATGTCTTAAAGAGAATATTAATGGACATTTTGAGAGCTGAGTAAAATAACTACAAAACTTTACAAAGTAGGTTCACTAATTATCCCCATTTTACAGAGCAACCTGTGGCACAGAGAAGTGAAAAACTTCATCAAAGGTCATGTAATTTGTAACTGCAAGAGCTGGGACTAAAGGAGATACCATAAGGGCCATAGCAACTCCCTGGGCTGCAGAGAAACATTCACACCTCTCTCCGATAATCAAAAAAACTAATTTATAAAAGCAATCTGCAAAGTCCAAGGCAATATTGCAGCACACACCAGGCTGTTTTGCCACAGGCTGTACAACACGTCTCCAGTGGAGGCTCTAAAATTACACAATCACCTTAGTAAAGAAATGTATATTTCTCATAGGATAAGCCCATGCATTGAAGAATAGTTAATGGGAATATAATAACAAATTCACTTTCTCCTCCACCTAAAAAATTATTGTCCTTTTTTTTTTTTAAACCTGAAAGAGACCTTGGGAGTGTTATCAACTTCCACTGCTCCTTGCAAACACCTGGAGAACTTTAAAAGCCCCTGTGGCCCTGTTAAACCTGCAGAGGCTATTATTTCCTTAGCCAGAGATAGTTTGAGCCCTGGGATTTTGGAACTCCCCAGAGGGTTCTATTGTGCAACCAAGATAAAGAATCAGTGCACTATTTAGAGTAAACTCCGGGTTTTCAAATCATAGTCTGTAGGTCAGCAACATCAGCTTTACCTAGGAACTTGTTAGAAATGCATTTTATAAGACAAGCTTTGGCCAGCAATTAAGACACCAGTTAAGAGGCCCACATCCTGGCAGTGGACTAAGCCCCAGCACCGTCATCCCATATGGGCACTGGTTCGAGTCCTGGATGCTCCTCTTCCAATCCAGCTCTCTGCTATGGTCTGGGAAAGCAGTAGAAAATGGCCCAAGTGCTTGGGCCCCTGCACTCCCAGAATAAGCTCCTGGCTTCAAATCGGCACAGCTCCAGCTGCTGAGGCCATTTGAGGAGTGAACCAACAGATGGAAGCAGCAGACGTCTGTAACTCTGCCTCTCAAATAAATAAATAAAATCTTTAATTTAAAAAAAAAACATATCCCATATCAGAATGCCTGGGTTCAAGATCCAGCTCCAGCTCCTGATTCCAGCTTCCTGCCAATGCAGACCCTGGGAGGTAGCAGGTGATAGCTGATGATTGGGTCCCTGCCACCCATTTGGAAGACCCAGATAGCTTTCCCAGATCCTGATTTCAGCCTGGCCTACTCCTGCTGTTGCAGGCATCTGGGTGAACCACCAAGTGGGAATGTTCCCTCTCTCTAAGAAAAAATGTTTTTACAAATGCAGTCTATTGGATCTCATCCCAGATCGACTGAGTCAGAGATTCTGAGCACGAAGCCTGGCAATAAATGGGAGTGAAGGGGGGTGGGGGGATTGTCCTTTTTAATTTCATTTGATTTTTATTTTGTTTCTTTATGTTGTTGTACACTTTCATGGGGGTACAATATGAACCCTCAATACATGTGTACAACACGTAATGTTCAAAACAGGGTAGTTAGTAAAAAATTTAAAAAGTTTAGGGAAAATACTAACACATAATAATTGTCCATATTTCTTGGGAGCCATATGCATTTTAACACACCCTCCAGGTGATTCTGATCACAGTTGAGTTTGAGATCTGATGATCAAGTCCAACTCCATCATTTAGAGGTAATTGAAATCCAGAGAATTGAAGTAATTTGCTTAAGGCCACATGACTCATCAGTGGTGGAGCTGCAACTAAAATGACAACAGTAGTTAACATTTATGGAGGGCTTACTGCTCCAGGAGTTCTGTTTTTCCACTGACTAATTCATGTAATAACTACAACTATTCTAAAGAGATGAGCTCTCTTATCAGCCTGCTCTGCAGGCGAGGACACTGGGCCACAGAAACTGCTCAGGACCCCAGCACTGAGGAGCAAAAAAGCAGGGCTTTGAACACCTTGCCAGTCGGCAATGCCTAGCCCTGAACCCATGAATGTCATTCTAAGACAAGTGATTGACATAGAATGAATCTCTATTACGCACAGAGTGAGATTAGGAGAATGTACACTCAGGTGTTCATTTCTATCATGATTGCTCCTATGATTGTAAAGTACTCCAAGAGGGGCAGGCATTTGGCTAGTGGGTAGGTCACTGGTTGGGACATTCACATTCCAGGTCAGAATGCCTGGGATTGAGTCTCAGCTCTTCTGTCAACTCCAGATTCCAGGAATTCATACCTCTGGAGGAAGCAAGTGATGGCTTAAATAGTTGGGTTCCTGTCACCAACATGGGAAACTTGGATTGAGCTCCAAGCTCCCAACATCAACTCCATTGCCATTATGGGCATTTAGGGGAATGAACCAGCAGGTGGGAGCTCTCTCTTCTCTTTGTCTCTCAGTAAATAAATAAAAATTGAATCCCTCCATGAGAATGTTGCTATTTTTAGTTAAATATTTAATACATGCCCAAGAAAAATATCTTAAAAATAAGAAAAAGAATACTTATTAAAATGATCAAATACATGACAACCATGAAGTTATTATCTAATTTATTTTTATTTTTAACGTATATTTCTACATGTTAAATAATTAGCAGTGGGAAAATGATATTTGGCCACATACTAAGAAATATGTGAATACCTTTTGCCCAACTACTATTCCTCAGGAGTAGAATAAATGACATGACAGTGAAGAATGATATACTCTTGAAAGCAATACCCCTTAGCCATAATCCATGAAATGTAGACTGAAATATATTGACACACAAAATAAGTATATGTAAATATTCTCCCATACTCCATGACAAGTCTCAAGCATAGAGTTTGGCACCTTTGAAGAATGGCAATGAAAGTTTGATCATCCATGGATCATTGT
Source organism: Lepus europaeus (assembly GCF_033115175.1). Lineage (NCBI taxonomy): Eukaryota > Metazoa > Chordata > Mammalia > Lagomorpha > Leporidae > Lepus > Lepus europaeus. Next base: position 152,870,976 of record NC_084829.1, on the reverse strand, counting down.
TTGAGCATCTTATCATGACAGAGTCTACCAATTTCTCTAGCACTTATGAAAAGCCTATAGTTTGACAGCTAGCTTCCAAGTATTTCTCCCAACAGTCTGTGGGTCAGGATGTACAGTGAGTTTACTACCATGGAATTGGGGGGGAGGAGGGGGTAGAACATTCTAGGGGGAAGAAAATAGCCTAGGAGGACATGGGGGGCAGCTTCTCACAAGAGAGCCCAGGGAGCAGGCTGAGGATGCAGGAAGAAGTCCATCTGAGAATCCCACCTTTACTGTTCACAGATCCAAGAAGGGCAAAACAAAAAGAGGCTGAACCAAAATGCTGTTCATAGGGCAGCAAATAAAACCTGACAGAGGTTAGGATTGCCCTCAAGAGGGAAATAAAAGGAAGCAAGACAGGAGAGAATGTGAATGATGTTGAAGTCCGAATGGGACAATGGACTTTTAAGAAGAGGAATGTTAATATTCTATCTCTAGGTGCCTGTCTGTTGTGATGCAAACCCTTTCTTCTGTAGTGACACCTTGTTGGGTGGGCATTTGTCGAAATCTAGAAAGGAATAAGTTCTACCTCTGAATCCAGTGTAGAACAAGGTCAGGACCCACAGGAGGGTAAAAAGATCTGTCAATGATTAATTTAGGAATGGGGATCTTAGAGCGGAAGATAGCCCTGTAGAAATGTTTCCTGGGAATACATATCTATTAAAAGGCTAAGAGAATTGGTCTTTACAAACTGAGGCTTGAGCCAAGCCTACATAGATTTTACATTGCATCATGCTTCCTAATAAGAGCTCACACATACACACATGCTTCAGCTAAAGTGTTTAGTAAACACACATAGATTCATCTGCTATACAGATTGAGACACATTTGACTAAGCTTTTACTGATTTTGAAACACAGTGAAGTCTACCAGCCCTTCCAGTGCTGATGAAGAAAAGAAGAGGAGACCCAGATTCTAGGATCAGAGAAAGAAAGCCGCATCTCCCTGAGAATGGTTCCTGAGGAAGGTCTGTTCCTACCTGAGATACTCCCTAACGTATCTGCAAAAACACCTCTGAAATGTATTCACAGAGTTTAACTTTTTTTTTACTGAAAATGAAACTAAGACCCAAGATTTGTGTTGTCCAGATAGCCATCCAGTGGTATCCTGCAGCATAAACTTGTGTAGGACAGCAAGGCAATGAAGGCTCAGGAAATAGTAACATAGCTCACATTGTATGAACATTTTAACTACAGCACAAAGAATCTAACTTATGAATATAATCTTCAATATTTTATCAGGGCCAGGTCACCTTATGCACTAGAAATCACAGGAATACTCTGATTTTTTTGGTTTTCTAGACCATCAAGTAGATTTTGATGAGTTTTTTATTGTTGTTTCTATTCCAAAGTTGGTAGTAATTTTTATTTTAACTCAGTGTGGTGGAAAGAACATGGGAAAGATTAGGAAAGGCTGTTTTCTTTAAATGTTTGATGCACAAGAATTGCACATATTTCTGGGAACCCTGGGAGGCTTGGATATCAAACATACATTGTGCCCTATTCAATACAGGGGAAAAATAACTAAAAAGAGGCAGCTTTTAATGCCCACCTCTTCCAGCAGATCAGTGTGAATGACAACCCTTCTTCAACCATGGTTTCCTCTTCTGAAAAAGAAGGGTGTGGGCAAGGTATTCTCTAAAGTTCCCTGGGGCATCAACATACTTCAGCTTCTTGATCCTAAATGCACCATTATCATTGCATCTGTTGAAGAATTATGGAGCAGCTTATGAAGAACAAATGAGTTGAAGACTATTAAGTGAATGCATAAAAAGAAATAGAGGAGATAATATATTTTAAGTCACATTGATGAAAGGAGACCCCCCTGAGGTATCTATAATAATACAATGATTTACATTTTAGCATCTATTTTTCTACCTTTATTAAGAATAACAAACAACTCAGCCCATAATTAACAAAATTGCACGCAAATTCCTACTAAATTTCTATCATGCAGAAGTCTCTAAAGAATACTAATTAGCCAAAACCCAAAACTATAGAAAATTTATATGGCATGAACATTCAGAACTCTCAGGGAATCTGGAGATTTGCAAAACTTTACATTCCTAAAGTTTTATAAGATACCTCACAATTTATAAACTGACCCATTTCAGAATACCTTTGAGGGTACATATCATTCTGCATGAAGACCTAGAAATGGCCTCTGTTTAGAAGCACTCTCCAGTGGTTTCCTCAGGGTCAGACCATTACCTTATCAGAGGAAATAATTGAAGACATTCCTGGCTCCATTTTTCCTTAAAAATTACCTGCTTTCTCAGTTCAGCACATCATACCCCACCATCCATCTCCCTCTCTCTCTCTCCCTCTCTTTCTCTCTATTGTGTGCACACACACACATGTGCTTTTTGGGGGCACCTGCTTTTAGAACCAAAGCCTTCAAGAAGTCTAAGTGAGAACATCTACTTCTGAATGAAACAATAGCCAAATGAGTGCTTCGTAATAATAAACACACACAAGCCCTGTCTTCCAGAAAGTGATAATCTGAGCACCAAGTCTGAGGTCAGGATCCAGTGTTCAAGGCCAGCTCCAGCCTGGTCTGATCTGACCATAATACATTTCCTCCAGATTCTCAGGGACTTGCTTTCAGCCACTTGGGGCACAAGGAAAGATGATGAGGAGGAAGCAAGAGACAAGAGAGATGGAAACTTTTTAATATGTCCTTAAAAGCCTCTTTATAGAGATGAGTAATAAAAAGATTGGGGCCAGCAAACATATTCAACCTTTCCACATTTTCTCTAAACAGTTATAAAACTGAGTGTCTTCTAAGGTCAGAGTTAAAGTAATACAGCCTTGTTTTTGAATTTTAAATGCTTTTTAATGGAATGTTAAAATAGCCTCAAGTGCTAGTAAAAGGTGTACACAGAGTATTGATTTGACTGAGAAGAGAGACAATGGAATCCAGCAAGCGAGGAGACTGCATACTTTTGAAATCACCGCCACCTGAATGCTGCATGGCACTCTGAAAATCATGTCCCTCCCATGTACACATTTTCTCTTTTATCCAAATAATGATATGCCATGAGGCCATTTCAGTTATATGAACCAATTATAATTCATTATTTTCAACTTATTCAAAACACATTGATTAAATACCTACCATATACCAGAGACTGTTATAAATGCTTCAAATATGGCATTGGACAAACAGACTTGCCCTCATAGAGTTTATATTCTCATATGGAGTTACAGACCAATAAATAAGTGAAATCTTCAGTAGACTAGAAGGTGAAGGAAGGTGTATAAAGTAAGTTTAGGGAGAAGAGTGTTTATGAGTAGGAGAGACACAGAGAGTTGCAGTTTTCAATAGAGAGGTCAAGGAAGACTTCGCTAAGATGATATCTGAATTATCACCTGAAGAAAATGAAGGAGTAAACCATGCGTTTGAGGACACAGTGAATGCAAAAGTTCTGGATCAGAAGCATACGCAAGAAACAGCAGGGAGACCAGTGTGCCCAAAGCAGAATGAATACTACCCAGCAATATGTCAAAGAGGCAGGTGTGAGGGCAGTGTGGAATTGGCTTTTACTGAGTGAAAATGGAGGCGATTGGGAGGTCTTAAAGGATTCATAGCATGGTCTGACTTCCATTTTTAAAGGAGAGAGTTGATTGTGGGCAAGAAAAACAGGAGCTGGGAAACCAATTCTGGAGCTGCTATAACAGCCCAGGCAGCACATGGTGGCAGCTAGGAGCAGGATGGCAGGGATGTAGGAAGTGCTTAAAATCTAGATAAAGTTTGATCATAAGCAATCAGGATTCTCTGATGAATGGAAGCTAAGAGTTGAGAATCATTCTATGGTTTGGGGCCTGAAACCTGAAAGGAAGGATCTGCTGTAAGCCAAGATGGGACCAGCTGAGAGAAGAGGAGGTTTGGGGGAAACTGGGAATTTGATTTTAAACAGGTTAAATCTGAGAAACCTCTTAGATGCCTAAGTGGACATTGCAAGTAGGTAATTGGATGGGCTATGTAGAGTTCAAGGAGGTAGGGAATGAGACTTGCTTGAAGTCATGACAGCATGTGTGAACGAGACACAGGGAAAGTGAAATCCGAAGACCAAAGCCTAGGGAGCTTCAACTTTGAGATTGTGAGAGTAAGAAGCAACCAGCCAGGAAGTCTAAGGTGCAGTCAAGGAAGGAGGAGGAAAAGCAGGAGTGCAGAGTATGCTGGACATCAGGTCATGGGAGGCCTCAATTTGCAGGGAATGGCCAGTTGGGCCAAAGGTGACTGAGAAGTCAAGTAAGATAAGGACTGAAAATGAGCAGTGGATTTGGCAACTGTCCCAGGTAAGGTCAATGAAGAATGACCAATGCTGTAGTCCAGCTGCTAGCCTAAGTGCAATAAATCATCTAAATAATTAGAAATTAGGAAAAACATCTTACCACCTTCAGTTGTACTTTGCTTCATGAGTCTGTCTTTATAGGCCAAAGACTAAATAGAATAAACATCTATGTTTTAATCTCTTATCATGGAAAATGATAATTACAGACTTAGTAGTGATTACAGAAAGTTACAGAAGTTTTTTTTTCTTAATTAAAAATAAACTATTATTTCTCTTCCAAATAATAACTGGAATGCAAAAATGTTTAAATCCTTGTTTCCATTAACTATCTGGATTTTGGTTCTTGCATCTTCTCTCCTTCCTCCTACTTTTGAAGGTTTTGTATGAACATCTCTGGCTGCTCCCTTTCTCATCCCCTTGAAATCTCAGACTCCTCTCCTGATCTTTGCTTTGTACTATTGTAACCAACTGGATCTCAGGTACCTTATCCTACTCATCTCTACAACAGCAACGATACTACCAAAGGCTCATAGTTGATTCTAAGAACAGGCTACAAAAAAGGAAAGTAGGTACAAGATAGAGAGAAGCTAAAGGTGGACATACTTAATTACTCATGTGTTGTCATTATCTTCCAAACAGGTTAAACCAGAAATTACAGCATTTAGAAATTCCATATTGACAAAGTCTCTTACTAAATAATGTTATATGCTTAATAAATAAACACTAGGGCAATATTTATGCACCCAAACTGATGGTGCTAGCTAGAAGCCAAGCCATTAAAATTCAAATAACCAATTTTGAGAATAATTTTCTATTTGCATTTTTTCCAAACTGCTTTGTGTAATCAAAATTGCCTAATTCTCAATGGGCAGCAGTACAAGTCAAAATAGTAACAGTTTGTAAGATCTTTTTGGCAGGATATCATAATCCTAACTTTAAAGCATGTTAACAACTGTAGGAGCAACACAGTTAAGTGACCATGTGGCTATTCCTAGTGTAATGAGTATGCTTAAAAAGCTACAATTCTAATATTTCTGATTTTTACAGTAAAACCAAGAAGGTGATCATCAAATAAAAGTTCCTGTATGTTCTACATTAGTTTTGATTATTTTGTGTTCTTCATTCTTTTAAAAGAATAACTGAGAATGGCTGGCGCCGTGGCTCACTAGGCTAATTGTCTGCCTTGCGGCGCCGGCATACCGGGTTCTAGTCCCAGTCGGGGCACCGGATTCTGTCCCGGTTGCCCCTCTTCCAGGCCAGCTCTCTGCTATGGCCCAGGAAGGCAGTGGAGGGTAGCCTAAGTGCTTGGGCCCTGCACCCGCATGGGAGACCAGGAGAAGCACCTGGGCCTGCCTTTGGATCAGCGCAGTGTGCCGGCCGCAGCGGCCATTGGAGGGTGAACCAACGGCAAAGGAAGACCTTTCTCTCTGTCTCTCTCTCACTGTCCACTCTGCCTGTCAATAATAAAAAAAAAAATAACTGAGAATAAAGGAGGGTGACATACTCCTGTCACAATGAAATAAATTATTTTATTAGTCTGTTAACCTAGTAACTTCAGAAAATAGTTTGCTAACATGTCTTTCTTCTTCAGTATCCTTTAAGATGGAAAAATAAAAAGCAATAAAGAAAGAAACATCATATGCCCCAGAAACCTCAGCGATGTTTTCTAACATGAATATTGTCAGAAAGGCTACCAAATGTTTAGGGAGAAATGCTGGAAGCATTTTAAACTCAAATACATTAAAAATAACACGTAAATAGTATGCTGCAGTCTCTCCCAAGTGGTGAATGTGACACCATGAAAAGAAGTCTAAGAAAACATTTTTACTACATCGTTGAGATTTGGAAATGATGTTTTTAGTATCCTTATGAGAAAGTTTGGCAGAAATATCACAGAAATGGCCATAGGGAGCTTATGGCAATATTATAAATATCTAAAGAAGCACCCTCAACGTTTCTTAAGTTAATTAAAAATTAAATTCAAAATTAGGAAGTAAAATGTAAGAAAACAGTATTTTTAAATAATGCAGTTTACAAGTTCTACTGCCTGTACATTTTTCCTTATAACTCATATTAATAATACATTGCAGAGTGCCTCCATTTTGCCACTGCTAATTTTTCTTTATTTCTCCAGAGTACAAGATTTTTTGTTATTTTTTAAGGATACATTAAGAATTCAGCCTCATAAGAGGCTGAATTCCTAGTAACTGCAGGTGCATGGCACTTACTGCTAATTGGACGTGGCTGCTTTTAGCAAATCTGGTAGCTGCTAAAAGCCGCTGTTACTGTGGCACCGCCTCACCCAGTACTATTGCCTCTCCTCTGCCAAAGCTGCGTGTCTACCAAATTTGCCAACCAAAACACGGACCCAACTCCTTCACTCAAATACATAGAGACAGAATCTTTAAGAGCCACCTACAAGGTCACTGCAAGAAAATGTGGATTGCTTGATGTACAGTAAATATCCCCCTGTAAAATGTTTCAGTGAAGTGTCTTCTTACGATAATCCATTCTTTTGAGCCTGGACCGCAGAATGGTTACAAAATGCAATGCTATTAGCACATTCTTACTTCTCTTCTCTTTGTGTGCTGTAACAACTGACTGGTACAGTCAAGTTTTGGAAAATATGGTGAACCATGTTATATCTCTGTTTCATGTCATCATTTGTTTATGTAGGATGTTTGTTCTGAGAAAACTAATTTGTTTAAATTGGATCACAGTTTTACCAAGGAAGTTAAACCTACCAGGTTTAGTCTCCTGATTTGAATATTAACTCTTTCTGGTTGAATTTATTTTGCTTTGCTTCTAAATTTACAAGTGGTTGGGGTTTTTTTATTTTTTTTTAATTTATTTGACAGAGTTAGACAGTGAGAGAGAAAGAGAGAAAGGTCTTCCTTCCGTTGGTTCACTCCCCAAATGGCCGCCACGGCACCAATCCTAAGCCAGGAGCCAGGTGCTTCCTCCTGGTCTCCCATGCGGGTGCAGGGGCCCAAGCACTTGGCCCATCCTCCACTGCCCTCCCAGGCCACAGCATAGAGCTAGACTGGAAGAGAAGCAGTCTAGGACTAGAACCCGGCGCCCATATGGGATGCCGGTACTGCAGGCGGAGGATTAACCAAGTGAGCCACAGCGCCAGCCCCCACAAATGGTTGTATTTTATCAATATCCAGCAATGATTTTATAAAACACTCAGTGTTAGACAAAGCTTCTCTGTCACCATCATCCCTCCCATTTTCTATGATTCTTTGTGTCTTACTGTCTGCCTTTGACATATTCTGCGACAGTAATCTGATTTCAGAAAGCAGTTATTAAGAAGGAAAGAGAGAAACATTTTTTTAAAAGTAGCATTAGCATAGTCAAACCTCTACTCTCAAATAGCCAGCGAATGAATTGCCTGATATACAATTATGGATGAAATGTAAATATTATATCAATGAGCACTTGCTATGACCCCATCACAGCTATGACCCCATCACTCACAGTCTTCCCAGCAAAGAGACTCACAGAATTCCCAGCAAAGAGACTTTTCCTAAAGAAGTTACTATCACTCATTTTAGGAAAATTTGTCCAAGGCCATATGGCAAAATCAGGTTCAGCCAAAAATTGTTCTCCCTAAGGCTGAGGTCTTATTCATTATCATGACTCTTCATGTACCTAAATTGCCTATTAAATGCTGTTGCAGGTGTTGGAGACTAGTGCTAAGACCCTATTTAAATTTCAGTTGTCCAAAGCTGCCTGTTTTTACTGCATTTCACATAAAAGCCAATTTTTTCTCTATTTGGGTTATTTTTCTGGATTTCTCCTCAAATACACCTTCTGTTCCTACAACAAAAGTTTATAAAGGCAGGATGAAGTCTGAACTCTGACCTTTGTTTTCCAGTTGAGAGAACGTGGGATGTTTTTCTAAACACAGTCATAAAATTAGGCCTGATTTCCAGAACAAAGCTGACCTGATTGGCAATGACTTCTCAAATCCTGTATCTTCAAAAATGACGCATTTGGTGGCAAAACAAAGACCAGTCTGAAAACATCTTGTTTTAGGGTTAGCACTAGAAAGAAGAGACTTCTACTTCAAGAAAATCAGAGGATTGTTTCCTAAAGGAAAGTTTGGCAAGTTTTAAAACATAAATATTTAAAAATTTCAAAACTTCAACTTTTTCACTGTAAGTCTGGGGAATATTCTTCATCAGATATCTCGTTCTATAGGTTCCGAAAGAAAATTTACCAAATTGCACTTTTAAGATGTGCAGAGAGGGCAGGTTCAAGTCCCCAATCCGCTCCTAATTCCAGCTTCCCACTAATGCAAACCTTCTGAGGCACCCACCAGTTGATGGCACAAATACTTGGGTTTCTACCACCCACGGGGGAGATCTGGATTGTGTTCCTGGCTCCAGGCTCCAACCTGGCACACCCCTTACCTTGTGGGTATTTGGGAGCGAGTTGATGGAAGTAGACTCTCTCTCCTCCTATTCCTCCTTCTCCCTTTTTTCCCCTATCTGAATTTCTGCCTTTCAAATAAATAAAATTGGAAAACAAAACTTGTCCTAAAATACCTAGAGAAATAGGCACAATCCCTATTTAAAAGTCTGAAAGCTCCATACTCATCAGCATTACAAGGAAATTCTGCCCCAAATCTGGAAAGGAGAAACTAAAAACCACCTCTCCTTGCCTGTTGTGCAACTGACCACAACACAAATTGCAAGACACCATAAACATCCACATTGCCCCTGCTTAGAAGTACATATTACACAGTATGCAATATAAGGGATGGTAATTAGGTTACTTTTGCTTATCAGGAAATGTTTGTCATAGGAAAAAAATGCACTCAAAAATGTACAAAAAAATTGAATTTCATGGAGAGTATTGAATTTATAAAATCCTTGGGTCCATGCTAAAAAACATGGCATGAATATGTATCTCAAAAACTAGGCATAAGTTTATCTACCACAATAGCAAACATATCTTAAAATTCTTGACAACACTCACCAATGCACACACCTCCCTCTCTGTCCTTTTGAGCAGCTGTCATCCAATTAGCATCTTACATAAATCTCTTATTAAAATTTATTCAGGAGACAGAGAAGAAGACAAACAGCAAAAGCTCTCCAAATGCCCACAAGACCAGAGCTGAAGCAAGGGGCAACGAACTCATTCCAGGTTTCCCAAGGAATCAAGTCCTTGAGCCATCACCAGATATCTTCCAGGGTGTGCATGGACAGGAAGCTGGAATCAGCCAGCATCTTTACAACTATACCAAAAACCCACCCCCATAAATCCCTTGCACAGCATTCATTATATGATCATGTGAATTATATTTATCATGTACTATAAGATTTTACATAGAATAGTTTTATTCATTAACCATTTTGTGTCTCTAAAATTTGTTCATCAATGAAATTGAGAGTTCCATGTTCACAGGGATCTGCTGAGCAGATCCTTTGCCCCTATGATGCTAAAAACATAACAGTGGCACAGGTAGATGCCCTTCTGCCTGCCTCCCAGATAATGCACACTAAATCCATACTCCCTTTCCTCCAGAGCTATATGGAGGCACAGGGGGTGCCGTGGCTCACTTGGCTAATCCTCCACCTGAGGCACCGGCACAGCAGGTTCTAGTCCCGGTTCGAGTGCCAGATTCTGTACCAGCTGCTCCTCTTCCAGTCCAGCTCTCTGCTGTGGCCCAGGAAGGCAGTGGAGGATGGCCCAAGTGGTTGGGCCCTGCACCCGCATGGGAGACCAGGAGAAGCACCTGGCTCCTGGCTCCAGATTGGCGCGGTGTGCCAGCCGTAGAAGTCATTTGCGGAGTGAACCAACGGAAGGAAGACCTTTCTCTCTGCCTCTCTTTCTCTCTGTCTAAACTCTGTCAAAATAAATAAATAAAACAAAAAATGAAAAATAAAAAAGTAATGTGTACAACTTCTGTGTTTTTCACTTAAAAGGAAATTACTCCAGCAGTTCACTCTTTCCTGTGTTCCATAAGCTTTTATCCTTCTTTCTCAAAAGCAATATTCAAGTATGTGGAGGGGTCTTTTTTTTTTACAACAGCTTAGCCCTTAGTATAACTATATATCCAGTCCATTGCATTTGCCTATATTTCATGTTCCTTAAGCTAATTGGTTTATACATATATCTCCCTTGCTAGACCACATATTACTTGTAAGCAATATGTATTTCTTATACAACCTTTTTTAGCACTGCCTGGCCTGGCATACAGTAATTGTTCAATAAATGCCAGCTGAATACATAAATGAACCAATCAATTTACTTATTTAGCAAATGATCATGCTATGTATTAAAGCAAATTTGGACACAATGTCTGTGCCTGCATTTATTCCAGAAACTTAAAAGCTTCAACCATGATATGGAATTCAACTTTAATACATTTAAGAAGTTGAACTTCAACCTTTATAATAGCATATATTCAATTTAATCTTTACAGGTCAAATTCACTTTCAATAAACTATTTTTTCATGCATCACATTGGCCAAAATGGAAAATTCTGATAATACACAGGGTTATTTTGGAGAAATTTGGGATAACAAGTACTTTCATCCCCTGCTAGTGATAGTATATAGCAACAAAATTTATTTTAACTATGAAAGTGTTCACAAATTGTACTCAAAGACAATTAATTATATGTCAATGTTCCATGGGAGCATAACTTATAATGGCAAAATACTAGAACCAATCAAAATGTACTCATAGCCCGCGCCGCGGCTCAATAGGCTAATCCTCCGCCTAGCGGCGCCAGCACACGGGGTTCTAGTCCCAGTCGGGGCGCTGGATTCTGTCCCGGTTGCCCCTCTTCCAGGCCAGCTCTCTGCTGTGACCAGGGAGTGCAGTGGAGGATGGCCCAAGTCCTTGGGCCCTGCACCCCATAGGAGACCAGGAGAAGCACCCGGCTCCTGCCATCGGATCAGCGCGGTGCACCGGCCGCAGCGGCCATTGGAGGGTGAACCAACAGCAAAAAGGAAGACCTTTCTCTCTGTCTCTCTCTCTCACTGTCCACTCTGCCTGTCAAAAATAAAAATAAAAAATGTCCTCATATAAAACTTTTTATATGAATTATGGTATATCCTCACAAAGGAATATCCTTCCAGGAGCAAAAAGCTGGATTCAAAAGATCACATACAGGGGATGCTGCCTGCAGTACTGGCATCCATATGCTTGCCAGTTTGAGACCCGGCTGCTTCACTTCTGATCCAACTTTCTGCTATGGCCTGGAAAAGTAGTAAAAGATGGCCCAAGTCCTTGGGCCCCTGCACCCACATGGGAGACCTGGAAGAAGATACTGGCTCCTGACTTCAGATTGGTGCAGCTCTGGCCTTTGCAGTGAGTTGGGGAATAAAACTGGCAGATGGAAGACACCTCTCTCTCTCTCCATCTCTCTCTCTCTTCTTTTCTCTCCGTGTAACTCTTTCAAATAAATAAATAAATCTTTAAAAATAATATCACATATTAGAATTTTTGTATTTATATGAAATGTCAAAAATAGAAGTCCAGAGAGAGAAATTTGACAATGTTCATGGTAATGGTTGCGCAATCTGTAAATAAACTAAATAGCATTGAAGTATACACTTTAAATTGGAGAATATTATATTCTTATGTGAAATGGACCTCAATAAAACCATGAGAATTAGTTTCTAGAAGTACTGTCACACCCATGGTCACATTTGGGCTTCACATTGGTCCTAAGTGGTGACAGTTGTAAAGAGAGGATAAGATCACACAGACAAAAAAAAAAAATACAGAAAAGAAAGACAGCAATTGCTTTCAAATGAAAGAGTGTTTATCATTACGAATAGTTCTCTGGGTGGTTACCTCTCAGAAATATCTCTGTAGTAAAAGAAAACATCTATTCAGGATTTGCCTCCCACAGCCCATCTGCCAATTCCATGATTCATTCATTAAAAACTATTACAGTCACCCGAATATATCTGTGATGCACTCACTCACTAAATCTTCCAAGCGTTTCCTGTGTGTTCACAGTCTAAGAGCTTTTGGGGTACAAAATGTTCTACCCTTCTCTTTCAATTTATGTATTACTAATGACTACAAAGAGGGGTTTTCAGACTTTTAATCCATTCACACTTTAAAACCATTTAATAAAAAACCACATATTCATATTTGCAGATAAAAATATCAATGCCAGGAACAATATATGGAAGGTAGGACAACCTAAAGATCCATGGCTTATGTTAGAAAATAAGTAACAAATTTTCATATAGCACCTTTTCAAACAAGGCGTTGCTCTAGCACATTTTATCAGTTAATTCATTGATAAGCCCCAACATCCCATAATTAACTGTGTTTCACAGGAACTTGAGGCTGTAGGGACATTATGCAGGGTCCCACAGCCAGGAAGTGCCAATGCCTGGATTGATACCAAACCCGTTGGCTCTGGAATCTCTGCTCTGTACCTCTATTCTACCCACTCCTGACCTAAACCCAAGTTTCTTACACATAAGAGTTGCAACAGACTGACTTCCTCTCAAAATATTTTTAGTCAAAGTAAAAGTTAAAACCCAATTCAAAGTTGTCCTAATATGACCTTCATTGCCTCAAACTTCTGTAAGTGAACATGGTAAGAACAGCCTTTATGGCACACAAAGCGTGCAGCTTTTCCCACCATTCCAAATGCAACAGGGATATCATCAGTTCCCTGGAGGGCTTTATCACATACCTATTCTCTATGGTTTGATGTAAAATCCATCTGAAATATTAAAATGTTTAACTCCTGAATTAAAATGCATAGTTTTATTAATCAAACACTAAAATAATCATGAATCGTCTAAGAAAATTATAAAAATCCCTCTTAGTTCTCACAGGGACAATTTTAGCAATCATCCTCTTCATGAACTGTGTTTAAAACAATACAAGTCCAACATGTTAATAAGATAGGGGCTAGTGTTGCAGTGTGGCAGGTTAAGCTGCTGCTTGTGATCCAGCAACCCATATCAGAACTGAAGTTCAAGTCCTGGCTACTCTACTTTCATTCTGGCTCCCTGCGGATGTGCCTGGGAAGACAACAGATAAAGATCCAAGTACTTGGGCCCCTGCCACTCATGTGGGACACCAGGGTGTAGTTCTTGGCCCACCTTGGTTTTAGCCCAGCCCAAACCAAGTTGCTGCAGCCATTTGGGGAGTAAACCAGCAAATGGAAGATTTCTCTTTTCTCTCTCACTTGCTCTCTCTCCTTCTTTCTCTCTCTCCCCTCTCTCCTGTCACTCTGCCATTCAAATAAATAATTTTTAATTTAAAATGATAAAAAATACATTTAAATCAATCATATTTTGGGTATACATGCTCCTTACACAGGGAAGTAGGGATTCATTTGTGCCTTTTTTTGTGGACATAATATATTTTCCCCCAAATTAAACAATGTTTTCCTGTAGTAATACAGAAATAGCTAACATCCCAACAGTAATAACCATAATTGATCTACTCATATTTTTAGGTCTGCAAGTTTGATTAACTTCAGCACTTCCCCTGGAGTTTGTTCATCATAACCTAATGAGACATGTCTATGAAGAAACAAAATATAGAAGTAGAAATTTTCAGAAAACAATGAAAAACCTAAAGTAGGAAATAATCATTGGCTAAGCATTGATTGCTTAGTTAATTTAGGAAGATGTTAACAGTCATTTCAGAAAACCCGGAGGAAAATAAACCACCCTCATTTTGATTATCCACGTGGTTGATTACAAAAATTCAGCCTAATATAGAGACTCATTTTCTTTTATAGTCACGTTGGCTTCTGCAACTCATCAAAGTACAAAGATGGGGAAAGGTGGCTTACTACTTTTCTACCAGTAATATACCTCTTACAGATACAAAGATACTGGCAATACATAAGCAGTACTAGAGATAAAAGCCTCACTTATTTTCCTGTTAGAGAAGATAAATTTAAAGATTAATGACTTCTTGGGAAATATTAGTAGCAATATAAAATGGTAAAGTTGCTATGGAAAATAATATGGCAGTTCCTCCAAAAAGTAAAAGTAGAACAACTATGTGATCTAGTCATCCCAACACCACTTCTGGGTCTATATCCAAAAAGACTGAAAGCAGGATCTCAAAAGGATGCTTGCACACTCATGTTTAGAGCAGCGGTATTCAAAGTCAAAACATAGAAGCAATCCAAACATCTACAGATGTACAAAGAACATGTGGCATATCAATAATGTGATATTATTCAGCCTTAAAAAGGATGGAAATTCTGTCACATACTACAACTTGGATAAACCTTGAGAACTTTAGTTAAAGGAAATCAGCCAGTTACAAAAAGAAAAAATATTGTATTATCTCATTTCTGTGAGGCTTCTAAAGTAGCTAAATTCATAGAAAGACATGAAGAGAAGTGTGGTTGCCAGGGGCTGGGGAGAGGGAGAAATGGGAAGTCGTTTAATGAGAGCAGAGTTTCCAGTTATACAAGATGAAAAACTTGTAGAGATTTGTTGCACAGTAAGGTGGAATGCACTTAATATTAGTGGATCACACAATTTTAAAAGGCTAAGATAAAAGCTTTATGAGTTATTTACCATAATTTTTAAAATAGGGAGAGAAACTGGCATATTGATCAATGGGTACTCTGTCAAAGTTAGATAAGAGATAAAGGTTCTGGTGTTTTGTCGCACAGTGGGGTTACCATAATGATAAGGTGTTGCACCTTTTGAAAATGCTAGGAGAAATGATTTTATATATTTACACCATGAAAAATGAAAAAATTTTGAGGATACAGAGGTTCTTATGCTTATTTAAATATTACTCAATGGTATATGTATCAAATTATCACATGGTACTCATATTTACATTTGTACATTTTTAAAACAATTAAAATTAATGACTTCTATTTTTACTTCAATGATGAGAGCCCTAGTCTTGAGAAAAGTTTGAAACCTTGAATAAAATAGGCATCAAAATGTGAAACTCTGAGTTAGGATGGTGGGTGATTGATTATTTAAAATACAACCCAAATTCATTTGTGAATGGGACTCTACTCATAAAATAATTTATTGGTTTCTAAGTTGTCATAAAATAGATTACTCTTCCTGAAAATTTGTTTTCTTGAGATTCTCAAGTTATTTATTTATTTATTTATTTATTTTGACAGGCAGAGTAGACAGTGAGAGAGAGAGACAGAGAGAAAGGTCTTCCTTCTGTTGGTTCACCCTCCAATGGCTGCCGCGCTGATCTGAAGGCAGGAGCCAGGTACTTATCCTGGTCTCCCATGGGGTACAGGGCCCAAGCACTTGGGCCATCCTCCACTGCACTCCCGGGCCATAGCAGAGAGCTGGCCTGGAAGAGGGGCAACCGGGACAGAATCTGGCGCCCTGACCGGGACTAGAACCCGGTGTGCCGGCGCCGCAAGGCGGAGGATTAGCCTAGTGAGCCACGGCGCCGGCCTCTCAAGTTATTTCATAAGAGAAGTGTGTTGATCATACCTCCATTAATCAGTCAGTGAGTGTCCCATAACACTGTTGCCAAAGTAAGCAAGCAAAGTCTTGATGAGCATATGTATGTAGTCCAAGTATCACAACTGGGTCAGGAAAAGACAGGCTGAGTAACCAGAGATAGCTGGATGCTAGAATTTTCTCAGTAAAATTAGGAGATAGATTTGGGTCAGGATATAGAAGACCATGAATTATATGTTGCGTGTTTGAAATATTGTATGAGGACCAAAGGAAGAATCAGTGTTTTGATTAAAAAGAGGGCATAATCGTATCTGTGTGTAAGAAGGATAGCTGAGAGCATGGTGAGAGATGCAGATGGACAGTGTAAGGATAGCTGAGAGCGTGGTGGGAGATGGAGATGGACACTAGAAGAAGGGCTAGAAGTGGAGAGAGCTATCAGGAGGCTATTGTAATAGTCTGGACAAGATGAAATGAAAACCTTAAAACAGATTAGACATTCGGCACAAGGACAACTGGATAACTGCATAATCATTTTGACTTTCTACCTCCCACCATATATAAAACACAGGGCAAAACTAATCCAAGACCTAATTGTGGGCACTAAAACTATACAACTCTTAGAAAAAAAACCTACATGTGTGTCTTCTGTCCTTAGATTAGGCAACAATGCACTAAAAGTGCAAACAACCAAAGAAAAACATAAGTTAGGCTGCAGGCCACCCATTTGGCCCAGCTGCTAAGGCTCTTATTGTACATTCCCATCCCATGGTAGAGCGCCAGTTTGAGTCCCAGCTCTGCCTCCAATTCCAGAATCCTGCTAATGCACACCCTGGATGGCAGTGTGATAGCTCAAGTACTTGGGTCCCTGGTACTCATATGGCAGATTTGGATTGAGTTCCAGCCTCCTAGCTTTGACCTGGCCTCTAGCTCTTGCTGTTCCAGGCATTTAGGGAGTGAGCTGGTGGGTAGAAGATAGTAACATTCATTCATTCTCTCCCTCTCCCCCTCTTCTCCCCTTTCCATTCAAATACAACACAAAAACTTTTTATTATGTTATCTTCATACAATGGATTATTATTCAGTCACAAAAGTAATGAGGTGCTGATACATGCTGCAATAGAGATGAACCTTGGAAATATGATGCAAAGTGAAGGAAGCCAGGCACCATATGTTGTATTGTTCCATTTATTTAAAATGTCCAGCATAGGAAGCCTGAGAGACAAAAAGCAGATGACTGAGTGCCAGGGGTTATGACAATAGAAAAATAGGGAGGGACTAATAGTAGGTATGGGTTTCTTTTTGGAGGTGATGAAAATATTCTAAATTAGTTATTGGTTAAAGTTGAATAACTGAGAATATTCTAAAAAATACTGAACTGTATGTTTGAAATGGGTGAATGTTGTGATATATGAATCCTATCTCAAATTTGTTCATTTTAAGGAAGGATTGCAATACATAAAAAAGGGACTGGGATATTGGGAGGGTCCTAACAGGAGAACATTTAGTAACTACTTGTTCTAGTGGAAGTTCAACCACTGAATGCAAATCCTGGAGATACAGTGAATTGTTACTGTGATCCCTGTGACATCAGAGGACAAATTCTATGGAATATGTAAACTTGGAACATAAAATGTAGCCTTTCAGTCTATTTTTAGGATATTTTCTAAGCCACTGGGCCAAGTCCATGATGCCATCATCAGTAGCTCTTCTCCATACTCACACAATTATTTGCTTGTTCATTTGTCTTAGAATCATAAGTACAAGTGTAGCACTCAATGAATAGAATAATACAGGTACTTTTGAATACATGGTTCTTTTATACTTACCATGGGACTTTGTTGTGCACATCAGGAGCGAAGCAGCTGATGGGCAGGAAAATATAACAGAACATCTCTACTCCAGGCAGATCCATCATGACCAAAACTATACCCTGCTGATCCTACTTCCTGTTCCCAAGTCATGCAGGTATACCTCTTCCACCAGACCTTCCGGCACCTCAGCCTGCACAGCTCTCTTCCTCATCTGATCTTCCATATATTTGACTATCTGTACCTGTGGATCCCAAACATGGCTACTCATTGGAATAGAATGGAAACTCTTGGGTAATATATGTTCCTTGATCCCAGTCTAGATCAACTGAACCAAAACTGCTGAGAGTTCAGCTGGGAAAAAAAATCTGTAAATTTTATTAAACTTTCCAAATGATTCTGAAAGAGGCAAAATTGAAGAGACTCAAAGTAGCAAATGAGCACCCTGTTATTTTATCTGACTTGCATTCATACCCAATCAAAAGGTCTGGAAGAAATAAGGCATAATTTTTTGTCTATAATGTCATGTCCATTATTAATTCACTTACTCAAAAATATTAATCAAATGCTATTTTCATCCATTTTTTCATTACTATAGTGAAATTTTTGAGGCAGGAATGTTTGTAAAGAAAAGAAATTTGTGTAGCTCACAGTTTTGAAGCACAAAAGCCCAATAGTCATGGCACAGGGTCTTGTGTCCCCCCAAGTCACCTTGGTTGGATGATAATCATGGGAGCACATAGCATAGCGAAAGACCCGTATCACTTTGTATTTTTGCATTGTTACTCCTGGCTTCAGATCAGCACAGCTCCGGCTATTGTGGCCAATTGGGGAGTGAACCATAGGATGGAAGACACCACCCCCACCCCCACCCCGCCCTCTGCCTCTCCTCTCTCTGTGTAACTCTGACTTTCAAATAAATAAATAAATCTTTTTTTAAAATGTGGTACATACACAATGCAATACTACTTTGCCATAAAAAGAATGAAATCTGGTCTTTTGCCATAAAATGGATGCAAGTGGAAACCATTATGCTTAGAGAAGTAAGCAAGACCAAAAAGATGAATATCATGTGTTTTCTCTGATTGGTTGTAGTTAATACATAGAGTACCAAAAAAACTTTAATGCATGTTGAGCTAAATTGACATTTTGTGATTTGATTATAATCCTTGTCTATACTCCTGCAGAACAGTGATATATCTACCTTTTACTTGTAGAGCTCTTTGGCTAGAGGAACATCGAGTCTGCGATTATAAAGCAAATTGAAAGTATGTTATCACAAAAAAAAAAAAGAAAAGAAAAAAGGGAAGAAAGGAGGAAGAGGGAAGGAGAGAGGAAGATAAGGAGAAAAGTATCATTATATTCTTGGCATCATATATATGAAATTCATGAAATCTGTTCTCTATATAGTAATATATATATAGGTTAATTCTCCGCCTGCAGCGCCGGCATCCCATGTGGGCGCCGGTTCTAGTCCTGGCTGATCCTCTTTCAATCCAGCTCTCTGCTATGGCCTGGGAAAGCAGTGAAAGATGGCCCAAGGCCTTGGGCCCTTGCACTGGTGTGGGAGACTGGGAAGAGGCACCTGGCTCCTGACTTCGGATCGGCACAGCTCCAGCCACTGCAGCCATTTGGGGAGTGAACCAGCAGACGAAAGATGTTTCTCTCCATCTCCCCTCTCACTGTCGGTAACTCTACCTCTCAAATAAATAAATATATTTTCTACTAGTTTACATTCCCACTAGTAATGTATTAAGGTATCTTTTTCTCTGCATTCTCTCCAAAAGTTGTTACTTTTAAATATTTGAATGATATTCATTCTAATTGGGCTGAGGCAAAACCTTGTGTTTATTTGCATTTCCTGATGGCTAGTGATCTTTTCATGTGTCTGCTATCCATTTGTAGTTCATCCTTTGAAAAGTGTCTATTCACGTCTTTTACCCATTTCTTAACTGTTGTTGTTGAGTTTCTTATATATCCTGCATATTAATCCTTTATCAGATGCATAGTCTGCAAATATTTTCTCCCATTCTGGCAGTTGCCTTTTCACTTTGTGGAGAGTTTCTTTTGTTGTACAAAAGCTTCTTAGCTTGATGTAATCCCATTTGTCTATTTTTGATTCTCCCCCTGTGTTTCTGGGGGAGAGGCCCACATCTGGAAATAGGATCCCACAGCAAGAAGGGAGCCCCATACTTTGTTCTCAGTGCACATCCCCAATTGACCTAAGGACCTTCCCCTGAGCCCCACCTCAAATATATTGATCTCCCGAAACCACCATAGTGAGGATCAAGCCCTCAACATAGGAACCTTGGAAAACAAACCTCACCCCAACCATAGCCCTTCCATACCATATTCCCAGTCCTGTTTTCTGAGTAATGACCATTAAAGAACAAAACACACACCTTTACTCAATAAACGGTTAGTGATTCTGATTATAGACTCTATTAAACTGAATTCCACACAAAATTGAAAACAACTTATTTATACGTCAGTAACTGTTCTAAACATCATTATTATTACCCCCAAGTTACAAAGGACAAAACTGAGGCAGAGAAAAGGTAAGCAACTCGCCCAGGATTACCCAGTTAGAAACTGGCAGGGACAAGGTATGAACAGGAGTAGTCTGGTTCCAAAGTCAGTGTTCATAACCACTCTGCTGTGTTTAACACACCCACACACACACTGCTAAGCTTAAGGGAAACAGTGTTAACATCTTGCCTTCTATTATCAACAAGTGTCGGTGAGGGTACAGGGAAAAGGAAATTATTGTACACTGCTGCTGCAGATGTACATTGTGTAGACAATATAGGAAAATATAAAATAGAGCTACCATACGGCCCAGAAATCCTCCTTCTGAATATAGCACCAGAGAAAATGAAATCACCACCCCCATGATCTGCTCTCATGTTCAGAAGCAGCATTATTCACATTAGCCAAGATACAGAAACAGCAAAGATATGGAAATACCCACCAATGAATAAGGAAACTCTCTCTCTCTCTCTCTCTCTCTCTCTCTCTCTCTCTCTCACACACACACACACACACACATACACTATATTAAAAAGTTAATGGAAATGAAATCAAAAGACAAGTTTATCAGGCTTATTTTAGTGAAAAAAAAATTTGAAAGCCGTACAGGGCCGGCATAGTGGGCTAAGCCTCCGCCTGTGGCACCAGCAACCCATATGGACACCAGTTGGTATCCCAGCTGCTCCACTTCTGATCCAGCTCTTTGTTATGGCTTGGGAAAGCAGTAGAAAAGAGCCCAGGTCCCTAAGCCCCTACACCCACATGGGAGATCCAGAAGAAGCTGCTGGCTTCTGGCTTCAGATTGGCCCAGCTCTAGGTGTTGCAGCCATTTGAGGAGTGAACCAATGGATGGAAGAACTTTCTCCCTGTCTTTCCCTCTCTCAGTCCATAACTCCACTTCCCAAATAAATAACTAAAATCTCTTAAAAAAAAGAAATCCATATATAGTTTTTTCATGATACACATTTTCCATAGACCTTTTGAAAGCTCCTCATGTATACTCTGAAATGCTATTCAGTCTTAGAGGAGATCCTGACAGTTGCCACACATGACTAGACATGGAGTACATTATGCTAAGTGAATGAAGCACAGAAATATAAATATTGTATGATCTTATCTATGTAGAATCCTTTTTTAAAAAGTCCAATACTCATAAATAAATAATAAAAGAGTGGTTAACAGGGGTGAGGGAGAGAGAAAAATGAGGAGCTTGGTTCAAAGATACAAGTTCTGGAAAAGTAGGATGAGTAAGTCTAGAGATCTAATGCATAATAGGAGAAATGCTCTCTGTCTCTCTCTCTCTCACTGTCCAACTCTGCCTGGCAAAAAAATAAAAATAAAAATAAAAAATAAAATAAAATTGTATTAAAATTTTTGTTTAAAGAGATTTTAGTGTCCCTTGCCACACACACACACACAAAAGAATGGGTAACTATGTGAGATGATGGATATATTAATTTGCACCTTTACAGTATCCATTTCACTATATGTATATATACTTGCCATGAAATGTTGTATAATTTAAATATACATAAAATGTATTTTTAAAAAACAATCCATTAATTTAAAAGATAACAAGTTGCATATCATAAGTATATATAATTTTATAAGAGTGAAAATGAGAGAGGGAGGAGATGTACAGTTCGGCACACGCTCACTCAGACTTACCCCTAATGGTAGAGCTAGAAATGTGCCATGGACTCCAAATCCCATCAAGGTGGCACGTACCAATGCCATCTTACTTGTTAAAGTGATCAGTTTAAGTTCATAATTGATCAAAAATATAGCATTAAGTGTCAAAGGGATCACATAAATAAGACCAGTGTCCACTAAGAGTAATTGATAGAATTAAAAAGGAGAGAACGACCCAACAAGGTAAGCAGGATACACAGCAGACATAGAATGGCAAATGCCCTAAGCAGCACTCAGGCCTCAGAATCAGCACTTAAGGCATTTGGATCTGGCTAAAAAGCCCATGAGAGGGTTAAAAAAGCCCATGAGAGTTTTGCAGCCATGGAAAGCCAAGACACTGTGGCAAAAAATGATCTACATGAAATATGTCTGTGAGTGAGATCCCAGTGGAAAGAATGGGCCATCAAAGAAGGAAGTACCTTTCTCTGAAGGTAGGAGAGAACTTCCACTTTGATTACGGCCCTGTCTAAATAAGGTCTGAGTTTGTAAACTCAAGAGGCTTTCATAGCCTTGGCAGCCTATGACAAGAGCCTTGGGTGATTATAAATAAGAGTGTCAATTGTCAAATCAACAACAGGAGTCACTGTGCACTTACTTCCCATGTAGATCCTGTCCTTAATGTGTTATGCTATTCAAATTAATGGTAAAACTAGTATTCAAACACTAGTTTATGTGTCTGTGTATTTCAATCTGTTGAATTCTTTACTTAGTATAAACTAAGTTGATCTTCTGTATTTAAAAATAATTAAAAATGAATCTTAATGAAGAATGGGATGGGAGAGGGAGTAGGAGATGGGATGGTTTGGGGGTGGGAGGGTGGTTATGGGGGAAAACTGCTATAATCCAAAAGTTGTACTTCCGAAATTTATATTTATTAAATAAAAGTTATATATATATATATATGTATATATATATAATTTTAGTTGTAAATTATTCTCCAATAAATCTAATAAATAAACCTAAAAAAAGAGAATATCAGTAATCTGTTTTCAACTTTTGGTCAGCTCTCTTGCCCTAGAAGTTTCCTGAAATATAAAGCAATAACAAAAAATAAAACAATAACAATTAAAATTCCTGTTATTTTTCAAACTAAAAATGGTAATAGCAACACCTGCCCCTACCCTATTTGAGCTCATGAGTAGAAAGAGAGCCATAACCAAAATGCCATGTTTTTTAATAAGAGATATGTACAGGAGTACAGAGAAAGACCTAATCTTATTTTTTAATTTTTAATTATTTAATTAGCAGATTCGATGTGATTTAGAGATACAATTCTAAGAACATAATGATATTACCTTGCCCCCTCCTTCCTTCTCTCCTTTCCTCTCCTTCTCTCCCTGATATTTAAAGATCTAACTTGAGTCTTTTGACTTGGAAGTTTCCAGTCAAATCCTTGGAAATCTCAAAGGATGAGACTCTCAACTGAGAGAAGATAATAATTGTTTGAGTTAATTTAGATTGTGTAAAATACATAGTCAAGTTTTAAATGATGTCAAACCTATTTTATGCTTATAAAAGTTCTGATATTTTACGCACCAGGGTTAATCTCTGCTAATGAGACGTGGTTCCACGTGGACCCCTCCCCCACAGCTTTATACTAGATAGCTTGCCCTGCATGTTATTTGGTGTGTGACAGTGAAGGTAACAGGGATGTACGTTCTTTCCCTTGTGCCCAGCATCTGATCATGGCCAGGTTGGTGCTGCACTCCCATTCTTTCTCACAACCTGCCTGCTCCAGGCACCAAGCATGGCCTGGCACTAAGGATTAAAACCCCCAGGAGATGGGGGAATGTCACTGTCTGTGTAGGGGTGAGAGTGACACACCCAAGTGGAACTGTCATCCCTGGGCTGGACACCCACTTCAGAGATGGGGAGTTACCCGGCAGGCATGTGAGAGGCACGTGGGCATGCCTTTCTGTACATGTGGTCATGGCTGGCTGAACAAAAAGAGGGGGAAATGGAGTGAAGAGATGCTTTTGCCCTGTCCAGGCTGGGAGGCTTCGCAAGCAAGCCTATTTCTTGACAAAGGCACAGAGGAACTAAACATTAAATAGCCACACATTGAGGCCAAAATATGGATCAGAAAAATAAAAGGAAGTTTCCAAAAAGAGGCTTAGAGATAGTCAGAGATGGGTTATACAAGATAGCTGGGTTATATCATGGATATTCACAGGGTACATCGTGAAGTCTGCAAGACCAGATAAATTTATGGGTTACATGATAATACTAGTTAAGTCTGGAAACCCATGGCCCATAATCCAACTTTCACACAGTGAAAGTTCAAAAGTCCAAGAAAGAACTCATGTGGAGTTCTGTGTAAGTGGAGTAGGAGCAGGGATGTCTGCTTGCTCCTTTGGAAGGCAGAGGCACCTGCTACAGTTCCTTTATTCTCTTTTAGACAGGGAATCCACCCTTACTATGATGTGACTCACCACAAAGATATATTCTCAAAAACCCATTGCAGTTTGACCTTCTGACTTTAAAGAAAAAAAAAAAAAACTGCTAATTTACCTTTGTAGCACCTCTTGGCTATAATATAAATTTGGTGGCCAGGAAACCTGTCCAGAAAACAGGACTTCAAATTAAAATACCGTTTTATAGCTAGATCTATTCTGCTGTGGTCATGTAAATGTACAAAAGTCCTTATGTACAGGCCTTTATGGAAATAAGAGAAAACCATGAACTCTGTAAAAACTGCAAGCTGGACTCAGCTTTGCTAGCCTCACTTTATCCACCACCAAGAGCTCACTGTGAGACCAAGCCAAAAGAACACCGACCACAGAATCGTACCCCTACAAACACCCAAAAGTCCCTATACCCTCTGTCTCCTACCAAGAGAGCTGCTTTCCTTTGCTTGGAGAATCAATCTTCAGCCAAAAGCATAGAGACTTTTGGAATATGCCCCCTACAGGAGTCAGCAGGACTGAATGGCTCCATTAGCATATGAGTTCCTTTAAAAATTCAGGATTTAAAACAAATAAAAGGGGCATTAGGAAACTTTATTGAGGACCCCAATAAATGGATAGATGAATGGCATAAAGTGACTGACAGTTTAAACTTACCTGGAAGGATAGAGTTCTCCTCATGGGCACTGTCTTAACTCACAGGGAAAAACGGTGTTAAAACATGCCTGTAACTATAGATTTCTATCTCAGGCCACCCTTGATATTAGAAGGAAACTTCAAAAACTAGGGATGAGATTGAGCACCCCCTTGGCTGATACCCTAAAGGCTGTCTCTGTGGTCTGCTTTAACAGAGGCCAGGAGGAAGAACAAGCCAGGCAGAAGGAGCAATGTCAGGATAGGTGGTAGGCCAGCTCAGAGCTGCTTTACATGATGAGCTGCCATCAGGGAGGCCCAATAAGGTCAGTCCACCCCAAATTACATCTGTTTTCAATGTGGAAAGCCAGGGGATTAGGCAAGAAGGTGTTATGACAGAATTTGGCCTCGACAGAGCCATGTCTGTTCTGGCAAAAGCAAAGCCAGTGGAAACGGAACAGCCCCGAGGATCTAAGGACTCCTGGTCAGAACTGCAGATTCACTGGTCCTAAGCTGGTCCCTTCACTCCACATGGCTCCCAAATTGATCAGCACTATTAAGGGAACAGAGCCTACCTACAGCCATTGTTGACATGGCACCTAGGACCATGAATTTCCTATTAGATACAGTAGCTGCCTACTCTGCCAACCTCCTATTCAGGCCAACTCTCCTCTCCGTGCACCCAGGTAATGGGAGTCAAAGGGTTACCTTCCTAAGGAGCTTCATACCCTCCTTGTAAAGTCTCTTCCAGCACCCCATGTGAAGAGATACACTTAAAGATTAACCTACAGGTCTGGGCCTTGGGCATATCTGTATGCATTAAAGACCATTCAATTATTATTTAACCTAAAATCTCCTCTGTGACTGCATATTTGCTTTTAAATGGGTGAGTAAAAAGGCTTAAAGTGACTGCTAACCTTGACACTACTACCACAAGGATCTATAGACAGTCCTGCCCCTATTTAGGCAGGCATTCAGGGAGAACTTAAATTCCCTATCTTTTGAGAGGGTTGGGAAGATAATCCAGTATGTAGACGACTTGTCCATCTGTTCCTCCACCTGAGACTCTGATCTTGGACACGTCATTAACATCTTTAAATTCCTAACAAAATGTGGTCCAGTCAGTCTGCAGGATGTTAATTATTTGGGCTTATCCTTTCCTCCCCCCCACTCCCAGAAAATGAAGATTAGCCCCAGAAAGGTTACAAGCCATTCAGAAAATTCCTGTTCCTACAACCTTAAGACAGCTCTGAGCACTGCTCAAATTAACAAGTTAAGGATCTGTAGGCATGGGAAAAGAGTGAAGCTTCTATATTAAGCTCTCAAGAGCAAGACAGAACAAGTCCCCTCTTTTGGAAAAGAACAAAAAACAGCAGCCTTTGCTCAGTTAAAGGCTGCATGACTAGGGCCCTGCACCAGGGTTGCTGAACCCAATTCTTCCAAACAGGCAGGCCTCATACACACTAACCACAGTCCATGGGTGCCCATGCCATGCTCCACGAAGAATGCGGTTTTTGGATCAGACTGGACAAGATCAAAACCATATTCACTATTTCTTGGGTGAGGCCAGATAATTCCAGGACCAGGCCATACAGGACCAGAACTTCTGGTCTAATACTTAATCACAGAAATCATGGTTGTTGTCTCTCCTTGGCCTTTAGCTTCCATACTCTTTTTAACTTTTATTTAATAAATATAAATTTCCAAAGTACAGCTTATGGATTACAATGGCTTCTCCCCCCCTTAAACTCCCTCCCTCCTGCAACACTCCCACTCCTGCTCCCTCTCCCCTTCTATTCACATCAAGATTCATTTTCAATTCTCTTTATATACAGAAGATCAATTTAGTATATATTAAGTAAAGATTCAACAGTTTGCACCCACATAGAAACATAAAGTGTAAATAACTGAGTACTAGTTATAGCATTAACTCACCTTGTACACCACATTAAGGACAGAGATCCTACATGAGGAGTAAGTGCACAGTGACTCCTGTTGTTGACTTAACAAATTGACACTATTGTTTATAGCATCAGTAATCACCCTAGGCTCTTGTCATGAGTTGCCAAGGTTGTGGAAGCCTCTTGTAAATTCTTGAAATCCATATCTTGCATATCTTCTATCTCATCATCTTCATAATCTTGAATTGGGGTGTCTTGTTCATTTGGGGGTGTCATAATGTCTTTCTTGTTCTTGTTTCCTCAGTTTCTGCATTTGTTGCTTGGCATTGTGGAGATATTCTTTGGTTTTTTCTTCTTTTTATTTTCCTCACTGTGGTGGTTTTTCTCG
The DNA here is from genome assembly GCF_033115175.1 of Lepus europaeus. Taxonomy (NCBI): domain Eukaryota; kingdom Metazoa; phylum Chordata; class Mammalia; order Lagomorpha; family Leporidae; genus Lepus; species Lepus europaeus. The sequence goes on along the minus strand of NC_084829.1, from coordinate 152,843,870 downwards.
TTAAACTATGACTCTAGATTAAGTGGACTGTCTGCTTTTGATGGATCCTTAGAGGCTTGTGATGGGTGTGGCCAGAGAGCTCTGTTCAATTCTTCAGGGTTAAGGGTATGCCAAAGGTGACACACCCAGGTTAGGCGTGGTAAATCAATTCTCTCTCTCTCTCTCTCTCTCTCTCTCTCTCTCTCTCTCTATTCAGAAGGGAGGTAATTCCACACAGCTGAGCAGAATTGAAGGTAGTCAATGTCTGAGGTCTGGCCCCTATGGGTATAATATTTGTCTGTTCTGTCCCAAGGACCACACAAAAGATCTGTGCAGTCCTCAGTGTAAGCTCAAATTCCCCTGCAATGTCTCCCACCGGGTTGCCAAGGTTACCAAGTTTGTAGCATCTCCCAAGAGCACTCATGTCTCGGGTACTCCGTGAGCCCTCTCACATACCCTCAGTCCTTCTTTTTTCACAGTCTCAATTCATTAGCTACACACATTCACTAGGTCCTAACCTCCTGTTATTGCCCCACCAGAGTCAGGTTTTTCTGTTTGGCTGAGGGTGGGCGCAGCCCTGAGGTGGCACAGCTTACATATGTCCAAAATGGCCCCTGCTCTTTGTCTTGCTCGCCTTTGTAAGGTAAGTGGAGAGAGAGAATCGTGTACATACCGGTCCCTTTTATTTTATTTTTTCTCTCCTCTAGTTAGCCTGGTGAACTTTCCCCCGTGGGGCTTCAAGCCTCGTTCCCTCTAGGCTCTTCCTGCCATTTCCCCGCCAGTGTCTCAGGCTACTGAGGTTCCGCCTCACCTCTCTTTCCAGCGCTGGTGCATAGACTCAGCGGCTGGGGTCCCGAGCCATGGGCGCCCGTGCCCTCCTCGTAGGTCCACCGTGTCCCACTAGTTCATGAAGAGATTCCTCTGCAGTTTTTTTCCCTAAATCTTCCCTGAAACTACAGTATCTCCACTTTTATTAAACTATCTTTTCCCAGACTATCAGTGCGCCCCCTCCCTATTCCACCATCTTGGAGGACTCTCCTAGTTCCATACTCTTAATGCTTCTCTTTAGACCATGTATCCTTAATGCACTTGTTTTGTGTAACAGAATCTAGGCTGTCCCGCTCCAGATGACCGTGAAACAGGGCTTCCAGCTTATGCCATTGGATGATATAATCAGCCCCAAATACGTATGGGTGTGTGTGTGTGTGTGTGTGTGTGTGGCTGTGTGTTTTAAATGGAAAGATCTCAAAAAACATCTACATCTATATATAGGAGAACCGTAGTAGTAACATAGGTTTCATAGATTAGAACCTAGTAAATTTTCAGTGACAGAACAAGCAAAGACAGTTCTCTCATGCCGTAGGTTCTCAATGGTAATAGGGAAAAAAGGATGGAGGCAGGAAGGGAGGGATGATACAGCAAATGAGGACCATTTAATGCAAGAGTGATGGTAGATTTTTAAGAGAGGAAACTAAAAGGTAAGAAGGAAAGGGCTTCTAGCTGAAGGAAATTGAAGTACAAAACCTCTAAATAAAGGCAGAAGTTTAAAATGAGCTCAGAGCATGAATAATCAGGACACTAAGATGAAATAAAATTATTTCCTTAATCCACAGCATGGTTATATTTTGAAAATGGGATCAAAGGGGTTTAAAGCTAAAACCTGCAAAGACTTCCTTGTCCTTTGAGAGTAAAGGGCAGTGGCTTTGTATTAGTCAAATTTTAATTACTAATATGCCTCAGAAGAGCTATTGATAGAGAAAGGTTCATTTCACAGTTTTAGAGGTTTTCAGCCTAAACTTGGGGGGTCCTATTAATCTGGCATCTGATAAGGGGGTGGATGGTGGGATGGAAGCATATGAAGAATCACAGGGTGATCCAAGAAGCAGACGCACAGCTAACTGATACCTGTGGTCCAATTACTCAACTTTCTCTTGCTATAACTAACATACTCAGAGGAGCTTCTCAAGAAAGAAGAGGTTCTATTTCAGCTTACAATTTTGTGGTTTCATAGTCCAAGATTGAGGGTTCACATTTCTGCTCCAAGATGTTCCACTGGCATCTGGCATCTGATGATGGTGGAATGCAAGGGGAGGGAGGATCGTAAGACAAACCAAGAAGCAGAGAGACAAGGAGCACACTCTTGCTCTACCTTGTATGTGATCTCTATGATGCCATCATGATCCAATCATGGGTTCCCCTCTTACAACCCATTCTAATCCAATCACTCCTCAAAGGTCCCATTTTCAGATACCATAATTGAATCAAGGCTCCATACTTAATCAACCAACCATTAATCTATTAACCATTAATATAAGACTTTGAGATTAATCATATGCATGAATTTGGGGAGACAAATCCAGTTCAAACCATAACATTCTAGCCCTGACTCTACCAAATCCATGACCTTTTCACATGGAACATACTATCAAGGAGCGACACTGTGGAGTAGTAGGTTAAGCCTCCACCTGCTGCACCAGCATCCCATATGGGTGCCAGTTCAAGTCCTAGCTGTTTCTCTTCTGATCCAGATCTCTGCGTGTAGCCTGGGAAAGCAATAGAAGATGACCCAAATCCTTGGGCCCCTGAACCCATGTGGGAAATATGGAAGAAGCTCCTGGTTCCTGGCTTTGGATTGGCTCAGCTCCAGCTGTTGAGGCCATGTGGGAAGTGAACCAGTGGATAGAAGACCTCTCTCTCTCTCTCTCTGTAACTCCCTCTTTCTATCTGTAACTCTCCCTATCAAATAAATAAATCTTTTAAAAAATGGAACATACTATCATTCTATCTGCAAAAGTCTCAAGGTCTTAGCTCAATCCAACATTAATGCAAAAGTCCAAAGTCTCATCTGAGAGTCCAGGCAAACTCATTCTGCTTTGAACTCCTATAAAATCAAAAACAAGTTACAGACTTCCAAGATACAGTGGCAGGACAGGCACAAAGTACAAAATTCCATTTCCAAAAGGGGAGATAAGGAAATAGAAAGGATTAATTGGGCCAAAGCTAGACCAAAATGCATCTGGGCAAACATTAAATCCTGAAGTTCCACGCCTGGTATCCTGGGCACAGTGTACTAGGGACTATCCTGCCTTTACAGCTTTGCTCGCTGCAGCCCATGCTTCTATTCTCACAGGATAGTATCTCACCTCTCCAGCTTCTTCAATAGGCCCGGCCACAGGAAGATTCTGCATCACCTCCAATCCCACATTTCCATTTGTATTGCCCTAGTGGAAGCTCTCAACAGGGCAACAGAATTTACTGTTTTACCCTGCAACAAAATTTACCTAACTTACTTAGGTGACCATTTTGTTCAAAACTTCTTCTGAAATCTAGGTGGAGGCCTCCAGTGCTCCATTTGTCTTTGTCCACAAGAATACTCAGTGAAGCTGTGCACTGATGTCTACAACTTTCCCAGGTTTGCCTGGCACACTGCTTGCAGGTTTCCTCAGTGGGCGTCTCACAGTGCTGGCACCTCAACTTTTCTAGGATCTCCTCTGCAGATCCACTCTCACAGCTCCACTAGGCATCACTCCATGAGGGGCTCCAACCCCTCAGCACAATTCAGCCTGACCTCCCACACTTTCCTTTGGACCGCTAGTGGAATTTTCCATAATCCTGTAACTCTTACAAACTGCATACCAAAAAAATAAGCATCATAGAGATGACACCAACATCTGCCACCAACAATAGCCGCACTTGACTCGCTTGCATCAGTGGCCTCCAAGTACTTTGCAGGCAAGTCAGAATGTGGAGCTGGCCTTGGGAAGAAGTACAGTCCGGGGCTCTTTCCTGAGAGGATTCTTCCCAGAAAGATCTTTGAAATACAGTTACCTTTCCAAATCTCTCATGGCATTTTAACTCAAGAGGCCACCTCAAAAATCCCCAAAATACCTTTGGGGTTTTACTGCCACTGCTGGGTTCATTTAGCACATGGCTCTCTTTTACCTGAGCTAGTCTCTCTCCACCTCACCTTCCTATCCCAAACATGCTTTTCTTCTTCCCTTCCTTCCCTGGCCAAACTGAATTCCCAAAATCTTTCTGCTCCTTTTTGCTCCTGATTCTGTCAAATTACTAACAGCAGCCCATAATATCCATGCTGAACCTTGTGCTTCCTCAGGATCTCTCGTACCAAACAAACGGGTCCACCAACTTAAAGTTGAGCCTTCCCTGGCATCTCATGACTAGGGCACAAAAAGCCAGGCTCTTTGCCACCATGTCACTAGCATGACCTCTAGCCCAATTCTCAATGAACCCCTTTTTACATTTGAGATCATCAGCCTAGCATTTACCACCACAATTATCTAAGCATTCCAGGCTTCTAAGGCTTCACCAGAATCACCTTAACATCCTCTATAGCATTCTAAACTTTCTCTGGCCTGCTCCTCCAAACTCTTCAAACCTTTCCCTTTAAACCAGTTCCAAAGGCTCCTCCCCATCTTTAGAGTCAGTTAACGGTAACAACTCCATCTCCCTATTACTAATTTTCTGCATCAGTCAGCTAGGAGCTACTTATAAATGAAAAGTGGTTTTTGGATTATACTTTTAGAATTTGACAGTCTAAGACTGGATGCCCTCTTTGGTCTGCCATCTGATGAGGGCAGTAGATGCTGGAATGCTTGTGGAAGGCATAGGCAGCCAGGAAGCACAGAGACAGGGACCATGAACACCCATCTATGTGATCTCTCCTTAAAAGCCATCATGACTCAACCATGGGGTTCCACCCCAGCAACCCAGCCCTACCCAATCACCTCCCAGTGAGGTGACACCACAATTGGCTCAAACCTCCACCCTGTCAGCACCGTTAATCCACAACTCAGGGATTTAAACATCTACATGAGTTGGAAGCCAAATCCCATTCAAACTATAGCAGGCTTATAGAAAGCGTAATCCTTCAGGCATGTTACAAACAGCACCAGAAGACTTTTACAGTTGTGGGTCTGCTGGCAACTTGCTTTACAACTACTCAAAACTAGGCTTGGAATCCCTTCATGTTCAGGAGAAGGGAAGGAAGGAGGTAGGTAGAGGGGAGAGGATGGGAGTAATAAACAGGAGATATCAAGGGCTAGTAAAATATCTGAAATAATGAATGAAATCTCATTGACCTCAACAATGATCACAAGACATATCATCAACAGTAACTAATATTTTGTAATGATATTCCAGGAAATTTGCTAAATTCTTGTCATGCCTTAGCTCATTTAATCCTCATAATTCATAAGATAGGTGTTGATATTATCATCCCTGTTAGCATTCTTCATATTTTAAATATTGAAATCTGAGCAATCCAATTGAAAATTTAACAATTACCAAGATAAGAAACCTGACCTTGATCACCTAGTAGTCCAGCCAGGACAGTTTTGCTCAATAAAGCCCCTGATGAATAACACAAAGTGTGAAATGTTAGAAGGGACTCAGGATAGAGATGTCTCTACCAATAATCCACATTCCACAAAATGGAAAATGCTGCAGGTGTGCTTCTGCCCTCACACACTAGGAAAACCCTGCCAGATGCTGAAAACAACACTAATATTCCAAGCTAACAGAGGTAGGAATGGAAGTAAACATTGTCCCAATTCCTCCTTAAGTGACATTAAACCACCAGCAGTTCCCCAGCAAATATATAACCAACTAATCATGTTGTCTTAATCAACTCCAATTCAAAATTAAGCCTACTTTGACCATCAGCTCATGTTTATTGGAATATCAGCACATGCTCATTAGAAATTATTTGACAAATGAGGCAAATGTAAAATTAAACTAACCCATAGAATAGTCTTTCATCTACAAGTTTACAGACTGGTTCTAATGTGTGACATTCTTTTTATGGAATAAGTGAAGCTGGAAAAATGTCATTGGGAAATTATTTTTTCTTAAATTGTGACAGAAACATTATATTCAGAATAATTTATCCTCACACACATTAGGACGGTAACTATTTTTTAAAACAGAAAATAGAAAGTATTGGTGAAGATGGGGAGAGTCAAGCCTTCATGCACGATTGGTGGGATTGTAAAATGGTGCAACTGTTATGGGGAACAATATGGTAGCTCCTCAAAACCTTGAAAATAGAAGTCCTACATGGCCCAACAATCTCGAATCTGGATCTGTATCCAAAAGAATTGAAATCAGGTTCTAAAAATAAATTCATCCACTCACATTAATAGCAAAATTACAATAGCCAAACTCTAAAAAAATTCCATGATAGCAAAAAGATGATGACAATCTTTGATCACCCAAGAAAATCATACATAAATCAAAATCAATAAAATTGACAAAAGATTTCTCTACATGTACATGAAAATAACCACAAAAAATGCCACCATACAACAAAACTAAACAATAAAATATGAAATAAAATTCGTATCACTTGATGAAAATCTCTTTGTAATTTTAATTTCACAAGAAAAACTTAGAAATTATCATAAATAACACAAAAAATCCACAATTTTGAAAATGTCCGAAGAACACTAACAAGCAGTTACAAAAGAAGAAATGTCCTTTGCCAATAAACAGATGTAAGTATTTGCAATCATCTCCTTACAAAACAATCATACATAGACATCAAAAATAGCAGGATGATTCTTTGTTTACTGGTATGGAGTAATCTCCCAGATATATTGTTAAGTGGAAAAAAGCAAGGGGCAAATCAACATGGATATTATGTGTCTGTGTGGATAAAATGCACGTGTATGTGTGCATACTTCAAGCTTACAAGCTTGTATGTATATGCATGACAATTTTAGGAAGACTGCTCAAAAAAAATGGTAGCAGATATTGCCTCTTGAGACAGTCGCTGATGGATGTGAAGAGCAGACTTTGGAGGTACAAATGTTTTTCTTTTGACAGGCAGAGTTGATGGTGAGAGAGAGAGACAGAGAGAAAGGTCTTCCTTTGCTGTTGGTTCCACCCCCCAAATGGCCTCTACGGCTGGCACACTACGTTGATCCGAAGCCAGGAGCCAGGTGCTTCTCCTGGTCTCCCATGCGGGTGCAGGGCCCAAGGACTTGAGCCATCCTCCACTGTACTCCCAGGCCACAGCAGAGAGCTGGACAGGAAGAGGAGTGGCCGGGACAGAATCTGGCACCCAGACCGGGACTAGAACCTTGTGTGCAGGCACCACAGGTGGAGGATTAGCCTATTGAGCCACGACGCCAGCCTGAATGTTTTTCACTGCAGAATATTTTTTAATATTTTGAACCATGTATGTCTATTCAAGGAATAAACAACTTTTTTTTAAATTTTGAACTTCTTAAATAAAAAAAATGCATATTGAAAACAGAAACTGTTTGTTTTGTCTATAAAATAAAATAGGAAGAAGAATAACTCCAGGGCTTCCAGTGTCCAGGGAACTAGGCAGTCTTGTTCACTGCCAACATTAACAGAATTTGAGACCATTTTTCTGGAGGACAATTGGTGGATGGTGCATCTCCCTTGCTTCAGCCTCAGAAGTGATTCTAGGAATCTGTTGTAAGTATGTATCAAAACATATGTCTAAAATTAAGTGTAATGACATTTATTGATGATTTGGAAATAATATAGATGTCTTTCAATAAGAAATTTAATTATGGAAATTGTGTGCTTCCAAGCAGTAGAGCATCCCAAAAAGGCAAATATCAATTCTTCCATAATTTGTGGTACTTAATATTCAGAGCACAAAAAAAATGTAATGTATATGAGTGAAAAATAAATCATTGGCCAGCGCCGTGGCTTAACAGGCTAATCCTCCACCTTGCGGCGCCGGCACACCGGGTTCTAGTCCCGGTTGGGGCGCCGGATTCTATCCCGGTTGCCCCTCTTCCAGGCCAGCTCTCTGCTATGGCCCAGGAAGGCATTGGAGGATGGCCCAAGTCCTTGGGCCCTGCACCCACATGGGAGACCAGGAGAAGCACCTGGCTCCTGGCTTCGGATCAGCGAGATGCGCAGGTCGCAGCGGCCATTGGAGGGTGAACCAACAGCAAAAAGGAAGACCTTTCTCTTTGTCTCTCTCTCTCTCACTATCCACTCTGCCTGTCAAAAAAATAAAAAATTTTTAAATTTTTAAAAAATTTTTTAAAAAAATTTTAAAAAAAAGAAAAAGAAATCATTGCAAAGGGGCCAGCGCTGTGGCATTGTAGGCTAAGCCTGTGCTTGGGGCTCTACCATTCCATATGCATGCCATTTTGTGTCCTGGCGGCTCCTCTTCTCATCAACTCTTTGCTTATGGCCAAGGAAAGCAGTGGAAGATGGTCCAAGTGCTTGGGCCCATGCACCCAAGCAAGAGACCCAGAGGAAGCTCCTGGCTCCTGGCTTCAGATTGGCCCAGCTCCAGCTATTGCAGCCATTTGGGGTGTGAACCAGCAGATGGAAGATCTCTCTCTCTCTCTCTCTCTCTCTCTCTGTAACTCTACCTCTAAAATAAACAATTTTTTTTTAAAAATTCATGAGTATGGAAAGATGGCGGAAGAGTGAGGCCGCGCACCAATAGTCTGGGAAAAGATAGTTTAACAAAAGTGGAGTTACTGTAACCTCAGGAAGAGACTCAGAAAAAACTGCAGAGGAAACTCTTCTGGATCTAGTGGAGGTGACACAGAAGACCTACGGGGAGAGCAAGGTTGCCCACCGGAAAGCCGAGCCGCACCGTGGGAGTGGAGATGCGAGAACGGGGAACCGAGGGAGCCCAGCCATAGAAGACCAGCCGCAGAATTTGAGCGCCAATGCTTGAAGCAGAGGTGAGGAAGTGACCTCTCGGTAACCTGAGACATTGGTGGGCAAAGACAGAACGAGGCCTGAAGCCCCACTGGGGAAAGTTCACCAGGCTGACTGGAAGAGAGAAAAAAAAGCGAATAAATAGGGGGAACCAGCACGGTCACTAGCCTCTCTATCCACTCACCTTACAAAGCCTAGCAAGACAAAGAGCAGGCGCCATTTTACATATGTAAAACAAACTCGGTAACTTAGGCAACCCAGTGAGCTGTGTGGAATTACTTCCCAACAGAGTCTAAAAAAAAAAAAAAAAAAAAGAGAGCAAGCGAGCAAGCCAGACAACAATCTGGGTGAGTCACCTTTGGCACACCCTTAACCCTGAAGAACCAAACAGAGCTCTCTGGACACAACCATCATAGCCTCTAAGGATCCATCAAAAGCAGACAGTCCACTTAATCTAGTCATAGTATAACGAGAAAAAACACCACAGCAAAGGAAACAAAGAACGCCTCCAAGATGCCAAACAAACGTAGAAACCAAGGTAACAAGAGCAAGGAAGACACTATGATGCACCCAAATGAAAAAGACACCCCAATTCAAGATTATGAAGATGAAGAGATAGAAGAAATGCAAGAAGCAGATCTCAAAAAATTGGTAAGATCATTAAGAAGTTCTCAAAAACAAATTCTTGAACTACAGAAATCCTTAATGGACAAGATAGAAAATCTCTCGCGTGAAAATGAAATATTAAGGAGGAATCAAAATGAAATGAAACAACTAGTAGAACAAGAAACTGTGATAGTGACGAGAAACCATAATGAAATGAAGAACTCAATAGATCAAATGACAAACACATTAGAGAGCCTTAAAAACAGAATGGGTGAAGCAGAAGAGAGAATATCAGACTTAGAAGACAGAGAACAGGAAAGGAAACAGGCAAACCAAAGAAAAGAAGAAGAAATTAGAAATCTAAAAAATATTGTCGGGAATCTACAGGATACTATTAAAAAACCTAACATTCAGGTTCTAGGAGTTCCTGAAGGCATGGAGAGGGAGAAAGGATTAGAAGGTATTTTCAGTAAGATACTAGCAGAAAATTTCCCAGGTTTGGAGAAAGACAGAGACATCTTAGTACAGGAAGCTCATAGAACCCCTAATAAACATGACCAAAAGAGATCCTCACAACGATACATAGTAATTAAACTCACCACAGTGAAACAAAGAAAAGATCTTAAAATGTGCAAGAGAGAAACATCAGACCATTCTCAGAGGATCTCCAATTAGACTCACAGCAGACTTCTCATCAGAAACCCTACAACCAAGGAGGGAATGGTGAGATATAGCCCAGGTACTAAGAGAGAAAAACTGCCAGCCCAAAATATTATATCCTGCAAAGCTCTCATTTGTGAATGAAGGTGAAATAAAGACCTTTCACAGCAAACAGAAATTGAAAGAATTCATCGCCACTCATCCAGCCCTGCAAAAGATGCTTAAAGATGTGATACACGCAGAAACACAGAAACACGGTCACCAATATGAAAGAAGGTAAAGGAAGGAAACCTCACAGCAAAAGATCACATGAAACTCAAAGCACATATTAGAAAATATCTTTGGCAAATGGTAGGGCAAAGTTACTACATATCGATAGTCACATTAAACGTTAAAGGCCTGAACAGTCCAGTTAAAAGACACTGATTGGCTGATTGGGTTAAGGAACAAAACCCATCTATTTGCTGCTTACAAGAAACACATCTTTCTAACAAAGATGCACACAGACTGAAAGTGAAAGGCTGGAAAAAGATATACCATGCCAACAGAAATGAAAAAAGAGCGGGCGTAGCCATCTTAATATCAGATAACATAAATTTTACCACAAAAACTATTAGGAGAGACAATGAGGGGCACTATATAATGATTAAGGGATCCATTCAACAGGAAGATATAACGATTATCAATGTATATGCACCTAATTACAGGGCACCGGTTTATTTAAAAGATTTGTTAAGGGAATTAAAGGGAGACTTAGACCCCAATACAATAGTACTGGGGGACTTCAATACTCCACTCTCAGAGATAGACAGATCAACAGGACAGAAGATCAACAAGGAGACAGTAGATTTAAATGAAACTATAGCTCAAATGGATCTAACAGATATCTACAGAACTTTTCATCCTACATAGAAAGAATTTACATTCTTCTCAGCAGTACATGGAACCTTCTCTAGGATTGACCACATACTAGGCCATAAAGCAAGTCTCAGCAAATTCAAAAGAATTAGAATCATACCATGAAGCTTCTCAGACCATAAAGGAATGAAGTTGGAAATTGGCAACTCAGGAATCCCTAGAGCACGTGCAAACTCATGGAAACTGAATAACATGCTCCTGAATGAACAATGGGTCATAGAAGAAATTAAAAGAGAAATCAAAAATTTTCTGGAAGTAAATGAGGATAACAGCACATCATACCAAAACCTATGGGATACAGCAAAAGCAGTGTTAAGAGGAAAGTTTATATCAATAGGTGCCTACATCAAGAAATTGGAAAGGCACCAACTAGATGAGCATTCAGTTCATCTCAACAATCTAGAAAATCTGCAGCAAACCAGACCCAAAGCTAGTAGGAGAAGAGAAACAATTAAAATCAGAGAAGAAATCAACAGGTTTGAATCAAAAAAAAATCTACAAAAAATCAGCCAAATGAGGAGCTGGTTTTTTGAAAAAAATAAACAAAATTGACACCCCATTGGCCCAACTAACTAAAAAAAAGAAGAGAAAAGACCCAAATCAATAAAATCAGAGATGAAAAAGGAAACGTAACAACAGACACCACAGAAATAAAAAGAATCATCAGAAATTACTACAAGGACTTGTAGAAAACCTAAATAGACCCATAACTGAGAAAGAAATTGAAACAGTAATAAAGGCCCTCCCAACAAAGAAAAGCCCAGGACCAGATGGATTCACTGCTGAATTCTATCAGACATTTAAAGAAGAATTAACTCCAATTCTCCTCAAACTATTCAGAGCAATCGAAAAAGAGGAAATCCTCCCAAATTCTTTCTATGAAGCCAAGATCACCTTAATTCCTAAGTCAGAAAAATATGCAGCATTTAAAGAGAATTACAGACCAATATCCCTGATGAACATAGATGCAAAAATCCTCAATAAAATTCTGGCCAATAGAATGCAACATCACATTAGAAAGATCATCCACTCAGACCAAGTGGGATTTATCCCTGGTATACAGGGATGGTTCAATGTTCACAAATCAATCAATGTGATACACCACATTAATAAACTGCAGAAGAAAAACCATGATTCTCTCAATAGACGAAGAGTTTGGCAAAGTAGCAGGATATAAAATCAATGCACAAAAATCAACAATATTTGTATACATAGGCAATGCCATGACTGAGGAAGAACTTCTAAGTTCAATCCCATTCACAATAGCTACAAAAACAATCAAATACCTTGGAATAAACTTAACCAAGGACATTAAAGATCTCTACGATGAAATTTGCAAAACCTTAAAGAAAGAAATAGAAGAGGATACCAAAAAATGGAAAAATCTTCCATGCTCATGGATTGGAAGAATCAATATCATCAAAATGTCCATTCTCCCAAAACCAATTTACAGATTCAATGCAATACCAATCAAAATACCAAAGACATTCTTCTCAAATATGGAAAAGATGATGCTGAAATTCATATGGAGGCACAGGAGATCTCGAATAGCTAAAGAAATCTTGTACAACAAAAACAAAGCCGGAAGCATCACAATACAAGATTTCAGAACATAGTACAGGGCAGTAATTATCAAAACAGCATGGTACTGGTACAGAAACAGATGGAAAGACGAATGGAACAGAACAGAAATACCAGAAATCAACCCAAACATCTACAGCCAACTCATATTTGATTAAGGATCCAAAACCAATCCCTGGAGTAAGGACAGTCTATTCAGTAAATGGTGCTAGGAACACTGGATTTCCACGTGCAGAATCATGAAGCAAGATCTCTACCTTTCACCTTACACAAAAATTCACTCAACATCGATAAAGACTTAAATCTATGACCCGACACCATCAAATTATTAGAGAGCACTGGAGAAACCCTGAAAGATATAGGTACTGGCAAAGACTTCTTGGAAAATACTCCAACAGCACAGGCAGTCAAAGCCAAAATTAACATTTGGGATTGCATCAAATTGAGAAGTTTCTGTACTTCAAAAGAAACAGTCAGGAAAGTGAAGAGGCAACCAACAGAATGGGAAAAAATATTTGCAAACTATGCTACAGATAAAGGATTAATAACCAGAATTTAGAAAGAAATCAAGAAACTCCACAACAACAGAACAAACAACCCACTTAAGAGATGGGCCAAAGACCTCAACAGACATTTTTCAAAAGAGGAATCCAAATGGCCAACAGACACATGAAAAAATGTTCAAGATCACTAGCAATCAGGGAAATGCAAATGAAAACCACAATGAGGTTTCACCTCACCCCAGTGAGAATGGCTCACAGAAATCTACCAACAATAGATGCTGGAGAGGATGTGGGGAAAAAGGCACACTAACTCACTGTTGGTGGGAATGCAAACTGGTTAAGCCACTATGGAAGTCAGTTTGCAGAGTCCTCAGAGACCTGAATATAACCCTACCATACAACCCAGCCATCCCACTCCTTGGAATCTACCCAAAGGAAATTAAATTGGCAGACAAAAAAGCCATGTGCACATTAATGTTTATTGCAGCTCAATTCACAATAGCTCAGACCTGGAATCAACCTAAATGCCCATCATGGATACAGAAATTATGGGACATGTACTCTATAGAATACTATACAGCAGTCAAAAACAATGAAATCCGGTCATTTGCAACAAGATGGAGGAATCTGGAAAACATCATGCTGAGTGAATTAAGCCAGTCCCAAAGAGACAAATATCATTTGTTTTCCCTGATCGGTGACAACTGAGCACCAAAGGGGAAACTTGTTGAAGTGAAATGGACACTATAAGAAACAATGACCTGATCGGCTCTTGTCATGACTGTTGATGTACAATGTAATACTTTATCCATTTTAGTATTTTTTTTTTGTTCTAGTACTAGTGGTTGAACTCGTAATTAACACACAATTATTCTTAGATGTTTAAATTTTAACTGAAAAGTGATTCCGGTTAAATATAAAAATGAGAAAAAGAGAAGGAGGAGATGTACAACTGGGGACATGCTCAATCGGACTTGCCCCAAATGATAGAGTTAGAAATGTGCCAGGGGATTCCAATACAATCCCATCAAGGTGGCATGTACCAATGCCATCTCACTAGTCCAGGTGATCAATTTCAGTTCACAATTGATCACACTGATAAATCTAAGAGTCAAAGGAATCACAGAAACAAGACTAGTGTCTGCTAATACTAACTGATAGAATCAAAAAGAGAGAGAAAGATCCAACATGGGAAATGGGATACACAGCAGACTCATAGAATGGCAGATGTCCTAAACAACACTCTGGCCTCAGAATCAGCCCTGAAGGCATTCAGATCTGGCTGAAGAGCCCATGAGAGTATTGTAGGCATGGAAAGCCAAGACACTCTGGGAAAAAAAAAAAAAAAAGACCTAAATGAAAGATCTCTGCAAGTGAGATCCCAGTGGAAAGAACGGGGCCATGAAAGTAGGAGGTACCTTTCTTTGAAGGGAGGAGAGAATTTCCACTTTGACTATGACCCTGTCGGAATAAGATCGAAGTCAGCGAACCCTAAAGTCTTCCATAGCCTTGGCAACTCATGACTGGAGCCTAGGGAGATTACTGACGCCATAAACAAGAGTGTTAAATTGTTAAATCAACATCAAGAGTCACTGTGTACTTACGTCCCATGTGGGATCTGTCCTTAATGGGTTGTCCAATGTGAAGTAATACTATAACTAGTACTGAAACAGTATTTTTACACTTTGTGTTTCTGTGTGGGTGCAAACTGATGAAATCTTTACTTAGTATATACTGAATCGATCTCCTGTATATAAAGATAATTGAAAATGAAAAAAAAGTTGGTGTTAAATTGGAAATTACATAGAAAATTAATCAATTTTTTAAAAAAATATCATGTAGGATCTCTGTCATTAATGTGCTGTACACTGTGATTTAATGCTATAACTCGTACTCCAACAGTATTTTTCACTTTGTGTTTCTATGTGAGGGCAAACTGTTGAAATCTTTACTTTATATATACTGAACTGATCTTCTGTATATAAAGAGAATTGAAAATGAATCTTGATGTGAATGGAAGGGGAGAGAGAGTGGAAAGGGGAAGGGTTGCGGGTGGGAGGGAAGTTTTTTTTGGGGGGAAGACATTGTAATCCATAAGCTGTACTTTGGAAATTTATATTCATTAAATAAAAGCTTTAAAAAAATAAAAATTCATGGCAAAAAGAATTTTGACCAAAGAAAGTACCAAAGAGGAGCTGTTTTGTATAACAGCAAGTGTCAAGAAACTATCATTTTGATTTTAAAAAGCTTATATGCACATAAAAATTCTGAAAGTGTATATAGCTATTTTACAAGTTTCTTTATAACAAATAACTTTAGTGGGAAAATAGGTGATTTTTTTCTCTTACTTTTCCCCTTGTTTTTGAACTTTCTCCGTGTTAAACAAATACAGCGTGATTTTTTGGAGGATGGCCTCAGAAGCCACACTTCCAGGATTTAAATGCTTACTCTGCTACCTGCCACAGGGGGAATCTGTGCAAGTTAATAACATCACTGTTCCTCTTTCTTCTTTGTACAATGGAGATAATGGTTCCAACTGTAAAGGGTTATTGTGACTTCAATGAGCGAGTGGAAGCAGACCACGTAAAACAGTGGCTGGAATACAGCGAACATTTACCATTGCTGTTATCTTTAGAGTTGGGAGGGAAATATTTTTTAAAAAGGATTTACTTAATCCTTTGAAAGGCAGAGTTATAGAGAGGCAGAAAGGGAGAGAAAGAGAGAGGTCTTCTATCTGCTAGCTCACTTGCCAATTGGCCAGAGATGCGCCTATCCAAAGACAGGAGCCAGGAGCTTCCTCCAGGTCTCCCACGCAGGTGCAGGGGCCCAGGAATTGGGCCATCTTCTACTACTTTCCCAGGCCATTGCAGAGAGCTGGATCAGAAGTAGAGCATCTGGGACCCGAACCGGAGCCCATATGGGATGATGGCACTGCAGGCAGCAGCTCCATGGGCTACTCCACAGAGCCAACCCTGGGAAATCTTTTAAAAATTCAATTTTATGATCTATTATAGAAGTTCAACTTTCACTTGATGACATGTTACTAATAACAAAAAAAAATGTGTAACATTCAGGGTATAATGAATGGAAAACATTTAATCAGAAGATTCCTAAACTGGAATAGACCAGTATTAACTTGACTTTCCAAAACCAAAGACATAAGCAGCCTTCTATCATCATTCATTTCCCAATGCATAATCAAAGAAAACAAGCCTATAAAACCTAGAACGTTCCCCCACCAAGGCGAGATTTCTGCAATCATCTTTGAGGAGGAGGCATCTCACTGAGATTCAGGAGTTGGGTATATTTTTCTACTAAAGCAGAACAGGCTCATGGGGGGAAAATACTCTAGGAACATTCTGTGGGTGACAAGAAACACAAAACTTTTACCAACCAGTGGGAGACTGGTGAGCAGGACCTTCCTATTTAAATAAGAAATCTGTTGCTAGGATTCTAGCACATCAAAAATCTGCAGGACAACAGGGGACTGATGAACAGGCTTGGCAAGAAAGAATCAGAGACCATGAGGACTACAACATGTAGTGCTCAGAAACCTGGTCCAGACCTAGGAAATAAATCTGTTGGTGTTAGATTTTCCCTATTAGCTATTCCCCAAAACAACACAGTTATGGAAGATAGGATCCTTGTCTAATGACGGAATGGCCAAAGAACATAATTTGCCTGTTCACAGTCTGCTTCATAGATGTTTTATTGTAAGAGATTTTTGTTAAATCACCCAATGCCCATTAGGAATGAGGCTTCGTTTCAGTTTACGCATTTGTTAGCTTTGGGGGCTTGGCTTTGCTCTTTAACGGGGTGCACCAAGCTGCCAAGAGGCAGCAAGAGGCCCTAAGGCTTCTCACCCAGGTTACAAGGCCCACGCCTCACACCGGGTGGGAGCAACAAGAAAGGTCCCACATCACGGCTGCACCAGGCCACAGGTGGAGCTTTGTCAGCCAGAAACGCGGCCATCTGTGACAGTAAGGGAGGTGGCCAAGACTGCATTGCAAGCCAGTGGCAGTCTCCACAGACAGTTCAAGAGGAAATAAAATCCCATCCACGACTCTCACAGCCTGTAGCTGCCACCCTGGCTGTGGCAAATCACAAAGAATGAACTTGACTTCAGATTCTGCCCTCTTGGTTTTCTGCATCTCCTATACACAATCGCCCTTTCTTATTCTCTCACAAGCAATCAGGCCTCAATCAAGCAATCAGAAGGCCACTGGCTGCTCAAGGAAACCCACAAAAAGGCTTCACTATTTAAATGTCAGGCTGACTGTCTTTTTAAAATACATATACATATTTATTTATTTGAGTTACAGTGAGAGAGGGAGAGACAGAGAGAGAGGTCTTCCATCCGCTGGCTCACTCCCCAAATGGCCACAATGGTCAGAGCTGGGCTAGGCCAAAGCCAGGAAGCAGGAGCTTCCTCCAGGTCTCCCACATGAGTGGCAGAGAACCAAGCACTTGGGCCATCCTCTGCTGCCTTTCCCAGGCCATCAGCAGCAGGGAACTGGACTTGTGGTGGAGCAGCCGGGACAAAAACTGACGACCATGTGGGATGCCAGCATAGCACACAGGTGGCAGCTTTACCCACTATGCCACAATGCCGGCCCAGTTCACCTTTCTTAAGGAACCCCCACACTCCAAAATAATCTCATTTTGACAGCTAACTAAAATTTCTGCACTGGTATGGGCTGGGGTGCTACAAGAAAAATAATTGGATTAAAGAGCTTCATACTAAATTGGGAACTGGGTGAACTGCCTCTCAGTTCTAAGACAGGAGGGATAACCCAGTCATCCCAACTGATTTTATCAGCTGAATGAGTAGAAGAAAATAATGAAAGGTGAAAGCATCAATGGGGGCGGAAGGATCACTGTGACTCCAAGTCAGGCAGGATGCACAGCCCAGTCCTTCTCTTCAGAGACAGCTGCACACAACCTGAGCACTCTAGAATCTAGCCAGAGGAACAAAGAAATCCTAGCACCTGGGGATGCAGCACTCATCACATCACATGACCCTCTTGCCTGCTCAGCTCATGTGGTCTTAAGGAATTGAGCATATAGTGAGCAGTGGGTAATGAGAGGATTCTGGAACCACATGAAGGAGTCTCAAACTTCCTCAAGGCAAAGTCTTTTCCATTACGAAATTGGGACAACATGAACCTCATTAAATTGGTATGAGAATTAAATCCAATTTATGCAAAGTATGCCTGATACATATACATGCCTAATGGGTAGCAGGTGATTACAATGATACTGATGAAGATGACAATGGTAAGAACTAAGTTATAGGTCACCGGCTTTGTGTGGCCCCAGGTGCTGGAAATGGTGCATATTCTTCATAAGTAACATAAAATTAAACAGAGATGGACATGTCACTGATCAACTCTACTATGCAATAGTGCCATATGTTTATTTTATTTGGGTATAAGGTACAGTAGAGTATGCAGCTAATAACATGGGTTTTGAGTTAGATACCCTGGGTCCAAATCCTGGCTCCACTACTTGTGGTCATGGACAAGTTGTTTATCCCTTTAGAGCCTCAGTTTCTACAACTGTAAAATAGAGGTATGAGTAGAACCTAGTTCAATGCTGTGAAGATTAGAAAAATCAGTATGGATAAGTTACTTAGAACAGTACATGGTATATAGCAAGTGTTCCATAATAATGTCATCTGTTGTTGTTATCTAGAATTTTCACAGGACCACAAGATAAGAACTCTGACATAAAGGAACAAGAGAGATATATGATGATGATTGTGGGAGGGGTGGGAGGACCTGGAGCACAAGGTTTGTGACCGGGCAGTTCTGGAAGAGGTGGCTGGAGAGGTTAGACTCACAAGAACAAAAACCTTGAGCTCTACTCTGTCCAAAGGCAACCATCCTTTTCAATCCCAATATCAAGGGCCATAACACCCTGCTTGGGTAATTGTGGCAGTAGCCACGGTCTGAAAGATGGATCTGATACTGATGGAAAGACCCACTGCCCCAAATTATACCCCTACTAGCATCTGTGAGAACCCAAAAATGTTTTCAAAATTGGAACTCTAGGGTAAGCCACTATAAATGAAAGATTCTCTTATAATGCAATAAGTCAAACAAAAACACAAACAGAACTAACACCCACTAGCCCAAAAGCATAAAAGAGAGAGGGGGGAGGAGGAGGGAGGGAGAGGGAGGGAGGGAAGAAGTAGGGAGGGAAGAATGGAGGGGGAGAGAGAGAGAGAGAAGGAGAAGGAGAAAGAGAGAAAGAGAGAAAGAAAGAAAGAAAGAGAGATCATCCATCAACTGGTTCACTCCACAAATGGCCACAATGGCCAGGGCAGAGCCAAGTTGAAGCCAGAAGCCGGGAGCTTCCTCTAGGTCTCCCATGTGAGTGCAGGAGCCCAAATATTTGGAAAGCCTGCTGCTTTCCCAGGCCATTAGCAGGGAGCTGGATCAGAAGTGGAGCAGCCGAGACTCGAACCAGCACCCTTATGAGAAGCCAGCACTGCAGGTGGCAGCTTAACCCACTGTGCCACAGCACTAGTCCCTCCTTTTTCTTTTTAATCAGAGAAATATTTTTATTTTATTTATTTGAAAGAGTTACAGAGAGAGGTATAGAGAGTCTTCCATCTGCTGGTTCACTCCCCAATTGGCCGCAACGGCCGGAGCTGTATCGATCCAAAGCCAGGAGCCAGGTCTTCCACGCAAGTGCAGGGGCCCAGGCACCTGGGCCATCTTCTACTGCTTTCCCAGGCCATAGCACTGAGCTGGATTGGAAGAGGAGCAGCCAGGACTTGAACCAGTGCTGATGTGGGATGCCGGTGTTTCAGGCAGGGCTTTAACCCGCTGTGCCACAGCGCTGGCCCCAGAGAAATATTTTTCCTTACTCATAAACAGAGTAACTTCAATTAGCAAAAAGAACTAAGTCCAGAGTTCTTTGGCATTATATTGGCAAGTTTATGAAATGATTCTATTTTTCTGACAAGAGGATTACATACAGCACATGACAACAAGATATCAGTTACTTTTCTATTTTAGTTAAATGACTCATATTTTTTACAATGTAAATTAACTGCCTGATGAGACTAATAACCCTATGAACTTGAGTTGGCTATTTATAGTGGCAATCTTATAATTGAAATAAAAATGTTATCCTTGAAAAGAAAAAGAATCATGTCTTTCCAAAACTCTATTATAAAAAGTTGCCAGTTTCAACTTGAAAAGACTTGCATATTCAGATTTTCTATCTTAAAAACTTGTAAAAGGCCTTTAGAACAAACAGCAGCCAGTTAATAACAGAGATCTAAGATGCACGGGGGAGACAGAACTCTACACGCCCATCACTGCTCACAATTCCACGAGCCTGCTCTGTTTCTCATCTTCTGCTTCACAGTGAACCCATTTCATTAGGACTAGCAATTTCTTTTCCTGATTAGTGGGAAAACAGTTTTTTCTACTAATGTAGAAGTCTATAATACTCTATCAAGACATAACTGTGGAGTTAACCTCTATCTTGTTCTGGCATAATGAAACAGGTAATGCAGACATCTTATTCAGTCTCCCTGAAGAAAGAAGAAAGAAGATTATGAAGGTTATTAAAAACTAAAGACCCTGTAACTCAAATCTCACAGCCATCACATGGCTAATGTGCCCCATAGCCAGGATAAACCAAATCAGTGATGCATCGTGGGTGAGCCGTGGCTGAGGCACTAAGTTGATGGAAACTCTGGGAGGAGCTATGAGTCTTCTACAAAGACGTATGTGCAGCACTGCCCAGGCATGAAGCAGCAGGTCTGGCACCATCTCTAACCACCTCCCTGTGACCCACTCTCCCAGGCCTCCATGTGGAGGCTGCAAGGAGCCACTCCATGTCCACATTCCTCCAGATGCCTGATCCCCGAGCCACTCCTTCCAAAAACTTACCAATTAAAAAAAAAATCTTATCTGCATCCTTGATTCTGTCTGTTAATCAGTTTCCTGGAAGGAAATGCATACAGCACAAAAGAATGAGTGTGGCTCTCACCCTGGGAAAACACATTCACCTTTCTAGAAAATAGGGGAGAAGAAATGTCTCTGTTGTGATGATATTTAAAGATTTGTATATTTATTTGAAAGGCAGAGTTCCAGAGAGAAAAAGGACAGACAGAAAGAGAGATCTTCCACCCACGGGTTCACTCTCCAAATGGCTACAACAGCCAGGGCTGGGCCAGGACATAGGCAAGAGCCCAGAAGTCCATCTGAGTCTTCCATATGGATGGCAGGGGCCCAAGAACTCAGGCCATCTTCTGCTGCTATCCCAGGTACATTAGCAGGGAGCTGGATCAGAAGCAGAACAGTCAGGACTCAAACTGGTACTCATATGGAATGCCAGCATCACAGGCAGCAGCTTAATAAGCTGCAGGATGACACCAGCCCCTTTGATGAACTTTTATACAAAGATCCTTCAAGTTGCAGTTTGGCTACACAGAATATATTGTATCTATTTAATGTAGTGACCTGTTAAAAATGGCATGAAAGTGGTCTTGGTGATAAAAGGACAAATCAGGATAAACATTTCACCATTCTCATAGGAATGTCTTCAATGCTCTCCTTTATTCTTGTAACCTGTTCACATCATATAATCACTACCGGTGAAACAGCAAACCTAGTTCCTTATAATGATACTAAACATCAATATGAGCTGCTGCTCCCATGTAATCTAATGAATAAGAATGGACATGAACCTGAACAGAATTAATTGTGAAGACACCTGTTTGTTTGTTAATGGTTCATGCACCAAGGCCAAAACTAAATCAACAAAGAAAAGAAAGTCCAACAAGTGATGGAGTCAAGAGAGGCAGGCATGGAACTGGCTGAATGTGGAAAAGCTAGAATTTGAGCCCTTCTGAGAAGGAGCAGACCCTGGGGACAGACCAGCTGTGAGAACTGGGAGGCTGGACAAGAGAAGAAGATGGGCAGAGAGGGTGGAGCCAGTGAATAAACCAGACCAGGCCTGGGACGGAGGGAGGACATTCCCAAGGGGGTACTGGACAAGTAGGGGTCAAAAAGGGAGATGTAAGTAGGAAGAAAGCAGGGACAGACACAGCAGAGGGTCAGCATCAGGGAGGGAAGCTGAGTGCCAGGGCTGGGGACCAGGATGCCTGACCCTGCAAGGACGACAGGGGCTGAGCCCTCAAATATTCAGGGGCTGGTGTTTATAACTGGAACAAGGCTCCAGGAACTGGACCCAAGGAGAAGGCAGAGGCTTGTAGGAGAAACCAACAAGGAATTAGTTACTAGACTCAGGGCCCCAACTCGGAGTAGGGGCAGCAACACACAACTAACGGGATGCTGAGCCACAGAAGTGGTCCAGGCTCTCTAATTCACTCTATTAGCGACAGCCATTTACCATTTGCAACCTTGCCACTGCTCATCCCAAACCCTTCAGTAGGTTGTTGTTCTTTTTTTTTTTTTTTGTAGATAATTTATTTTTATTTAAAAGGCAGAGTTACAGAGAGATGAGGAAAGACAGAGAGAGAAAAAGTGATTATCCATCTGTCAGTTCACTCCCCAAATGGCTATAACAGCAGGAGCTGAGCCAGTCCAAAGCCAGGAGCCAGGAGCTTCTTCAGGGTCTTGGGCCCAAAGATTTGGGCCATCTTCTACTGCCTTCCCAGGCACATTAGCAGGGAGTTGGATTGGAAGTGGAGCAGCTGCGATTTGA
Source organism: Lepus europaeus (assembly GCF_033115175.1). Lineage (NCBI taxonomy): Eukaryota > Metazoa > Chordata > Mammalia > Lagomorpha > Leporidae > Lepus > Lepus europaeus. The sequence continues at coordinate 152,821,251 of NC_084829.1, read as the reverse complement.
ACCAGTGCCCATTTGGGATGCTGGAGTCAGAGGCAATCGCTTTACCTGCTATGCCACAGCACCAGCCCTCATTAGGTTCCCTAATCTCTCTGAGTCTCAGATGCCCCATCTGTAAATAGGCTAAGGAAACCTACCCTGCCGAGAGGTTTAAATAAGAAAATGTATGCAAACCATTTTAACACAATGTCTAGCACACAGTAGGGCTCCTTTACCCTCTTGCTCCTTTCAGTTTATCCTCACTAAGCTCTAAGGTGTTTTTATTCTTTCTTAAATTTTTATTAATATAAACAGAACAGATTTCATGTATTTCATATGTACATTATTTTTTAAAAAAGATTTATTTATTTGAAAGATTTACAGAGAGAGGGACAGAGAGAGAGAGAGAGAGAGATATCTTCCATCTGCTGGTTCACTCCCCAGATGGCCACAATGCCCAGGGCTGGGCCTGGCTGAAGCCAGGAGCCCACCTGGGTGCAGGGGTCCAAGCACTTGGGCCACCTTCCATTGCTTTTCCCAGGCCACAGAGCCGGCCCTCATAGGTACAATTCTAATATGATAACCATATTCCCCTGCCTCCCCCCTCCCTGTCTCAATCCCCCTCCTTCCTTCCTTTCAACCCACTCTATAATCATAGGCTTAAAGTTCTAAGTTTTCAAAAGATAAGCCCAAGTATTGTTAATCCTCCTGTGGAACCTGCCCAGCTCCTGCCTCAGTGCCAAGGACACACAGGCCTTGTAATCTCCACGGTGAATTGAGCTGGCATGGAAGGACATCTTGGTCCATCCAGGCTGCAGGAATCAAACACCCTAGGTGGGATGATATTCCCATGTGTCTCACACTTCTGAAGGACGATAAGTCCAAGACCAAGGCAGTGTGTGGGGGCCCACTTCCTGGCTCACAGATGGCACCTCCTTGCTGAGTCTATACATGGTGGGAAGGACCAGGCAGCTAGCTCTCTGTGGTCTTCTGCAAGAGCATGAACCCCACACCTGAGGGATTCACCCCTGTGGCCTAACCACCTCCTCAAGGCCCTACCTCCTATACCACCGTGCAAAACTTCACTATGAATTTGGGGAAACATAAACATTCAATCCATGTAAGCATGCACTGCAAATGAACACCAAAAGGATGGTGCAGTAGCTGTAGAAGGTAAGTGTTTGTATGTCAGGGCGTACCTAATGATCTCTCTCTTTGGTGGCTGAAAATTGGACAAATGAAAGCATGCATCTGCATGTATTTTTAATGCCACATTTTTGGAACAAATCCTATCTTTTAATTCTGATATACTTGGCTCATGCTATATCTGTGCACTGCAATGCAGATGAACTCCAGAGTGGAGCAGCACTTTTGCTGTCTTTTTCTACAGGGTTTTCTAGGCAAGGCCAGGCTGCCTGGGGCAGAGCCAGATATTTCTGATAGACTGTAGGAGAGGAGTGGGGTTTCAAAAGGAGGCCCATCCAAGCGTGAGGTGGGGAAAGCGCTCCTTACGTTGATTGTGGTGATGGTTTAAGGGTTACACACAAACATCAAAACTGTTTGAATAGTGCACTTGAAGTATGTGCAGTTTATTATGTCAATTGTTTCTCAACAAAGCTGTTTAAAAAAATTTGGAGGTTGCAAGTCCTTGAACAGTTCAGATAGCATAAATAAGTTCTGAAAATCATACAAGGTTTTGGATGAAGCTAAAACATCAAATTATTCAATATTTTCTGTTGATGAAAATCTAATAAACAGATTTTAAAATTTCTCAATAGTCAATTGAAATTTCCAATTATAGGATGTCATAGTGGAGTTTTTGTTCTTTCTAGTGTCCGTTAATAGTAATAACTGGGAAAATTATAATCACTGTGGGCTACAAATCACACATGCTATTTAATGTGCTGTATCATTTAATCAATTGTATAAACTTGCACATAGAGCAGCATCCTCATTTGTAAAGAAGGACTCCTAGATGGGAGCTCACACACCAACGAAGAGGCAGAGTGGCCTTTTGAATCAGACAACTTGAGTGTAGAGGTCCAACTTTTTAATCACAAAGTTGTGCTGCCTCCCCTTGGGTAAGAGTGTCCCCTGGATAAGAGCATCCCCTCATGGAAGGTTGTGGGGAAAAATCTCCTCTCCTGTTGGATGCTGTCAGGCAAGATGCTCTGCCTTCCTCTGCTGTCAATGCTAAACTGCCTGTTTTTTCTTTGCGAAAAATAACATGTCCCTTGTCGAAGGCAATGCATCACAATCAAGTTTGATTTAGCTCAGAAACGAAAGATGTATTTGAAAATCAAATAATGTAATTCACCAGATTAAATAAGGGACAATATTCATACAATCATCTTAATAGATGTAGAAAATGTTGATAAATTTATATTAATTAGTAGTATATTAAAATATTAACTGAATTTATATTAACTCATTACTTTAACCATTAGCCAACCAGTTAAGATGAACTACTTTAATCAGATAAAAGCCTTCTACAAAAATCTATACAGCAAACACCAATCATAATGGTGAAATATTGCAATCTGTCCTGCTGCGTTCAAAAATGAGAAAAAATGCCTAGCATCACCCTCTATTCACATTGCATTAGAGAATCCCAATAGGTCAAGAAAAGGAACAAGGTTTATAGAGTTAGGAAGAAGAAATAGCAGTGCCATAATTCATGCATAGCATGTTTGTATATTTAGAAAATTCAAAATAATCTATACGTAAAATATTATAAGTTAAATTGGAAAGTCTGCTGTATACAATTTACAAAAACTGGTTGTATTTCCATGTAGCAACAACTGTTAGAAATTGAAATTTTTAAAAATATTTTTAATAATAGTATAAAATGTCAAATATCTAGGAACAAATGCAATAAAAGATGTACAAGTCTTCTACATAGAAAATTATTCAAACCATAAAAATAAAGAGAAATTAAATAAGACTTAACATAAGTACAGGAATATATCATGGTCATGGATTGCAAGACCCAATATTGTAAATTTTTTTTTTTTTTTTTTTTTCCCAAAGGAGCCATAGCTGGTTTAGGCTGCTTATACCTCCATGGTACGCTCACTGCTCCAGGGGTTTTGAAGTAAGGGTGCCCCTTCTCCCTTACAACTAATTTTCTTGCTCTCTGTCCATCAAACAGACCCTGCCCTTTCTGTCGCTATATTTTCACTCCTCTCTTTTTTCTCCATCTGCCAAAATCTATTCAGTCAGCATAAGTCCATCTTTTTATAAGTTCTTTCTTGTGCAACTCAGTTTAAGTTCATTTCTTTTGCCTTGAATTTTACAATTTTAACATATGATTAGTCATAATAGTTTGCAAACTCTTATATTGTCTGTACATAAATATTTGTTATTTAATTTTTCATATCTCATTCCCCAGTGACAGTGTTCTCTCCAAGATGACAAAACTCAGATCTCATATTTTTTGTTTCACCCTCACATAATGCCTTTCACACAGGAAATGCTCAACACATTTACAAATATGATTTGTTTTGGAAGCATTATGTTGCCACAGTCACTGGATAAGAATTAGATGACAAACTGGTTCCATGCCAAAGATACAATAGCTCAAGACATTAAAAATCTAAGATTTATATGCTTTTCCCCTATTAATTAGAACAATATGACAATTATCTTGGGAGACTTCCTAAGAATTTACCCAGAAAACAAGAACTCTATAGTTCTAAATCACAGAACATAGCCTTAAGCAGAAAGACTCAAGACCCCTTTAAATAAATTCAATGTTCTTTGAATTTTACAATGCTGGAGGGACACAATTAAATACACCACCCCCACATGACCTTAAAACACACAAATGGTAGTTCTGCAAATACAAAAGTTAAGCTGCAATCAACACAAACAAACGAAGAGCAAACCAACTGTCCTGTGGGAAAAATATGGATTTAATGAGTTGTCATGGAGAAGAATCTGCAATTCCTTAGGCCAGATGTAGGAGAATTTTAACAAATCTATAGCAAAAGTCTTCCATGAGCTCACATACAAAATTACTCCGAATTTGAAATATGAGGAGAAATTAATCAAATGGCAGTTAATGTCCTCCCTAATTTTATGTGTTGACAATACAGGATAAAATACTTAAAATTCAGAAACTTAGCTCTGAAAATAACCAAACAAAACCATATATAATAGGTTTTCTGAGATTCCTAGAAACTAGATTATGAAAACAGAGGCCAGTGTTGTGAAGTAGTAGGTTAAGCCTCTGCCTGCAGCACTGGCATCCCATATGAGTACCAGTTCAAGTCCCAGCTACTCCAGTTTCAATCCAGCTCCCTGCTAATGGCTTGGGAAAGCAGTAGAAGATTGCCCAAGTAGTTGGGCCCCTGAACCCACATTGGAGACCTAGATGAAGCTCCTGGCTCCTGGCTCCTGGCTCCTGGCTCAAAACAGCTTTGGATCAGCACAACTCTGGCCGTTGCAGCCATTTGGAAAGTGAGCCAATAGATGGAAGACCTCTCTCTGTGTCTCTCCCTCGATCTGTAACTCTGCCTCTCAAATAAATAATTAAACCTTTAAAAAAAAAAGCAGAGGCATAAAATTTTCCCAGGTGCTACCATCTGTAATAACACTAGCTTTGAATCTAAAAATGAGAAAGAGCAGGGATAGGAACCAGGATGGACCTGGGACAGACACTGATGCTGCAGAAATTGAGCAGATTTTCACTGTCTCACAAAGATCTTTCCTCAGGATGGAGCTGGCCTAACCAAGAACACACACATGCAACCTGTTTGGCAAATGGTAGTTCAAGAAAGATACCAGATGTTCTTCATCCTGTGTGATTCCTCTCACAGATCGGAAACATGTATGAGTGTGTAGAGTGTGTTAGTGTGTGAGTGAGCATGTGAATGAGTGAGTTTGGGTGTCTGCTTTTCATGGGACAATTCATGGGTGATCCTGAATTGTCCAATCATGTTTCTGCCATCAGGTGAGGATCTAGTCCCTTCAATGTCAGTTTCTGAACTAATTATTTTGCAACTTTCTCTTGGACATAATAATTTCCTTAGAGACCATTTCTTCAAACTCCTTCCCGGTGGGGTCAGGAGAGGCACAAGCCTGAGGAGCAGGGGCTGGGAAGCTCCCCCTCAACATGATAGTCTTCATTTCTCTTCGTTCATAAAGACACTTACTTACCCCTCTCCACTAAACTCTAGATGGTTTGGGAATCTGGAGGGTGTCTGTGGCTCTGACTGTTCCTTTGAACAGTCACCCAATTCTGTGTTCAGGCACATCCCAACCGTAGGCTTTGGAGACAGGCATTGCCTCTAATTCTAATGTCTCTGGGGTCCCCTAGTTTGATGAGCTTGCCTTTTGTGCCCCTAGCCCCACATGCTTTGGTTTCACCTGCACTAGTCTATGAAGCTGGTCTCCAGTCACCCACCAGCTTTGCTCTCTTCTACATTCTTTGTATCACTCCAGCCTGCTGTTTTCTGCTCTCCTATCATCTTTGTTCAAATGAATTGATGTCTTTTTTCATTCCTTCGTTGTTGTAGCATTTTCAAAATGGGTTTTCTTAGTCAGAAGCTTCTGATTACATTATATGTGAGTCTAAAGGAAATCTCTATCTAAACAGTTCCGTATGTTCGATGCCCACTCCACCCCCATTTTTTTGTAATCCATAGATCAAATTTTTCCATCTTGCCTTCATATACATTGAAAATAAAAATTAGAAGATATAAAAATGTATTTCAAAAGAACTGCAAAGTTCTTTATGCCCTGAAACACTGAACACACCTAAACCTTCGTGTTTTGTGCACGTTATTTCTACATAAGTATGACCTTTAGTATACATTACTGCTGCATTTATAGACATTTTCCAGGAGAAAAGAAAGGCTTATTATTTTTTTTGACAGGCAGAGTTAGACAGAGAGAGAGAAATACAGAGAGAAAGGTCTTCCTTCTGTTGGTTCATCCACCAAACGGCTGCTATGGCCGGCGCGCTGTGCCAACCCGAAGCCAGGAGCCAGGTGCTTCTCCTGGTCTCCCATGCGGGTACAGGGCCCAAGCACTTGGGCCATCCTCCACTGCCCTCCCAGGCCACAGCAGAGAGCTGGACTGGAAGAGGAGCAACCAGGACAGAACTGGCACCCCAACCAGAACTAGAACCCAGAGTACCAGTGCCGCAGGCAGAGGATTAGCCTAGTGAGCCGCGGCACCAGCCAAGAAAGGCTTATTATAAATGTTATGAAATATAGTTAACAAGAAAGGACTGTTATTCTGCCTTCCATATCCCCTTCCCATCATACTATACACCAACAACTCACTCGGATGAGATTTAAAGAGCATATTGTCTCAAGGGCAACATGAAGAGCTGTATGCTACTTGTGATCATTTTACACAAGATAATAATTTTGGAGAAGTCTAGGGATTTCTACTTTGACACAATAAAGCCATAAATTTGATCAAAAATCAAAATTGATCAGAAACATATCAGGATCTGTAAACATTTGGGCACATTAGTGGCAGAATTGCCATCGGTAGAGGGACCACACTTCAGGAATTCAAGCCCATGGGACCACTTTGATTGAACACTCTTCATTCTCAGTCATGTTGGCTTGCATGAGTCCCACTTTCTCTTTTATCCCAAAGGTACCAGCTGTCCCCAGCACAGTTTGGGGTCGCATTTTTCAGTTCCTCTACCCTCATCTAGGCCTGCCTTTTTCTCTGCATTGTCATGGCCTAAGCCAGGCTCTTCCAAATCTACTTCTCCCTACACACAGGGATTACTCAGCTGCAGCACTTCAACAGACTACTTCTCATTCGAGAAGTTCTACTGGCTGTGCCCTACAGAGAGAAGGCAAAACTTTCTATCAGGCAGGTCTGTCAAAGCCTCCACAGTCAGCACATCTACATATTAAAGTGTAAGCCCTCACTCCTCCCGGGGTCTTGAACATGCTGTGCTTACCCCAAAGCTACTGATAGTCTTCTCAGGAGCTATCCCCATTGTCCCAGAATAGGCTTCCCTGCTCAACTATCTCTACCAATTTTCCAAGACCCTAACTGTAATCTCTCTCAGTAGCAAGTGTCTCCCAATGCCTGCAAGGCAAGTCAGTCTTAAAATTAGTCTATCTCTATCTGTTGGAAAGAAAAATCACACTCGCCTAGCATTATTAGGTTGGTTTACATGACTGTGGACTTACTCTACATAAAATGAAATATCCTTGAGGTGTACACCCAGTGCCCAAAGAAACTACTATGATCTGTATACATTGATTTTAAAAACGCTTGTTGGATGAATTAGCTGCTTTGGAGAAAGTGGAATCTTGCTGGATGGTTATGCCAAAAGTCCCTGGTTGCAATTGCAATCCAGAGTCTCCTAAAACCACAAACCTGTGAAGGAGACCAGAATCTATCCGTATTGCACCAGGTCTTGTTCTCCCAACAATGGCACAATGCCTAGGGCGGAATAAATACTCACACTGGTGAAATGAAAGGAAGGCTAGCTAGCATAGACCTTTCCAAACACTCTTGGTCCCATGATTTCTGAAGAGTTAGTGGGTCTGTTCCAGTTTAACTACCTATAATTTCTATTTCTAATTTTAAAATACACCAGATGGACTTACGTGGCCCTACAATCCTCTCTCTCCAGGAATCTCACTCCATCAATTATCCATTATGTTCCATATCACAGCCAGAGTGCTGTCTCTACACTCACATCTGAGTTTTGTTATTTCTGCATTGGAAGTCTATCAGGTTTTACCAAACCCCTGAATGATCTGCTTACTCCCAATCTCTTCAGAAAACCCTGCTCTCCAGCCGTGAGGAACCACTTAGAACTCTCCCCAAATGCCAAGTCCTATCTTGTTACCCTAACATGTTTCTTGTCTCTTTCTCAAATACTCATCCCCAGCATGTTTACGTGATCCTCTTGATGGTAATGCACACATCCTTTTAGATTCAGCTCAAACATCACCTCTTCCTGGAAGACTTCAGTGGGCAAGGTTAAGTTCTTGTGCCTTTGTATCCATAGCACTTAATGATGTGGGACTTAATTTCAATATTATGTTTTGTTGTAGTTAGTATGAGTCCAGCTCACATTACTATAACCAAACGGCTTAGGCAGACACACTTTATGGGGGTTACAGTTTGGGAAGCTGAAAGCCCAAGATTTGGTGGCCTCATTGTTTCGGCCTCTGGTGAAGACCTCGGCGCATGGCAGCAAGAGCTGTGCAAGGCAAGTGATGACATCACCAAACAGGAAGCCGGGAAGCAACTCAAGGTTGGTCTTCCTCTTACAGCTTGCTCTTGGGAAAGCTAAAGCCTCCCACAAGAGCTACCTTAATGCTTTCTGAGGGCACAAACCACATCCAGACTTTAGCAGTGTCTCTCACTCTACTGTGAGTCCATCCCAGAAGATCTGTCCATATGCTTGCTTTATAGGACCAGCACCTAGCATAATGTCTGACACTTAACAATGGTACAATTAATTATTTACTTATGTAAAGTAATATGAATGTCTGAAGAAAATATAAATAACCAAAAGCATATTGTGTCATTAATAATATGTCAGACAATATAAAAACAAAATTGATGTTTTGTTGCAAAGTATTGTCATTTTTAAAGAATTCATTCTATTTTTGAATTATATACTTTCACATAAAACTTCCAATTGTTTCCCAAATAATATTAAAAGTTATTATACTAATTTTTTAAAAATAGATTGCATGGTCAAAAAGTTTGGGAGAAAATATGATAAACAAGTTAATCAGTTTTCTTTGCCACAAACTCAGAACACTACATGTGCTGATCAGTATTTTAACTATCAAAAAAAAACCAGAATTTCATCATTTTTCTAAAATTATTTAAAACAAGAATTTTGCAACAGAGCATTTGTGAAACTCGTTTAGAAAATACTGTTGTCTAAAGATAAGTTTCTCTTTGATTAAACCTGACTTTAACACAAGCATGCAGTCAAAACAGAAAACTGAAGCATTCCACTTAGCAAATGTGTATATGATCCTGAACTTATTTACCCTCTCTGTACCTCAGTGTCCTTAACTGATGAGGTTAATAAGGCAGAATGCATGCACATTTTGAAACAAACCAGAGACAGACAAGAGTGCATTGCCAGGCAGATGATAGAATCTTAACAATAGCAATTATTATCTTGTGCCCTTAGGTTGACCAGAAAAATGCCAATGTATTACCCAAATCATAGTTTCAAAACATTTTTCCTTCTTGTTTGTTATCACCAACCACTAGGTTTTGACCTTGCATTCTCCCTGAAAGCCACTCATTCCATCATGTAACTAGTTGAGTCACGTTTCAAAACAATCACCTATCCTAAGTCAAGTGTTTCTGCTCCCTCAAATAGTAAAGAGAAATTTGTAAGTATACTCAGTGGTAACTTGAACATGGTTCTACCTCGATAGTTCAGGGAAGACCCTCCCATGATTTTCTGTGGCTCCTTTACAACTCTTTTCGCTATTGGTGGATGAAAAAGGAAGAGTTTACATAAGAAAACTTTCCTAGAGCTCAAAGGCAAGAACACAACTTGCAATCTGCTTGCCAATCAAGTTTTCACATGGAAGTGAATTAAATAGATAGTATCGAAACTATTTTGAGACAGTGTTCCTTGAAATTTATCCAAAGTATTACCTTTTGAAGTCTCCAACCGAAAATCAGTTCACTGCCACAATCCCCTCCAGACTTCTCTCTCTTACTGGGCTCCAAGCCCTCTGGCCTCCTATGACTCTCTCTCTCCCCCACAGGAAAGTTCCCACCTCAAGATGTAGCACTACCTCTTCCTTCTGCCTGGGCATTTCTTCCCAGATATTCACTGTCTTCTTCCTCGCCACCCTCGTATGTTTGTTCAAATGTCCATTTTAAGGAGGTTTGCATTCACCATCCTTTTGCATCTTCCCTCCACCCTTACCTGGTCACGCTGCTTTTGCTCTTTCCCTAGCAATTGCCACCTCTAACATCTACAACTATGTGGTTTTTTAAATTGTCTTTTATCCCCTTCTACCACAGATGTAAGCTCCATCAAGGCGAGACCTTTGTCCACGTTGTTCATTGGTGGACCTGATTTTCCAGAATTCCACCATGATGTAGTTCAGTATTCTTCACATGGGTGAATGAACACTTCAATTGGATATGTCTAGGATTACAGATAAAGTAGAGATTGACAAAAGGGAAATGACAAAGGCAGGAAGAAGGAACTAGCAAGACTGGGTTATTCTTTCCCCATTTTTTACTATTTTTCATTTTTAAAAAATTTATTAAAAAATTTATTAACAGTAGTTGTACGTATTGTGGACTATGGTGTGATATTTCAATACATGCACTGTACATGTACAGTACACATGTACACTGATCAAAGCAGAGTAATCAACATTTCTCCTTTTTCAGCACTACTTTATGAATGGAGGCTTGGAGCTTCATTTTTCTAGTTGTTCTTATAATATATACCAGATTAAGGGCCAGCGCTATGGCACAGTGGGTAAAACCGCCGCCTGCCAGGATCCCATGTGGGTGCCAGTTCGAGTCCCAGCTGCTCCACTTCCTATCCAGCTCTCTGCTATCATCTGGGAAAGCAGAAGAAGATGACCCAAGTCCTTGGGCCCCTGCACCCATGTGGAAGACCCAGAAGAAGCTCCTGGCTTCCGATCGGTGCAGCTCCAGCCATTGTGGCCAATTAGGGAATGAACCAGTGGATGGAAGATCTCTCTCTCTCTGCCTACCCTTCTCTCTCTGTGTAACTCTGACTTTCAAATAAATAAATCTTAAGATTATATATATATACATATATAAACATATATTAGATATATACCAGTTATTGTAAGCTACAACCTCCCCTTTGTACCATTAATACTAAAAACATTTCTTTGATCTAGTACCTGTTATCTAAATTTCCCCTATCCCTTGTACTTTTCCCAGTCTCTATTAACTACCATTCTCTGTTGAGACTGAGGTTGGTTGTTTATTTTTCACTTCTACATGAGCAGGAACTTGGAGCATTTGTCTTTCTGCGTCTGACTTATTTTTCTTAACATGGTTTCCTTCGAGTTCCACCCATTTTGCCACAATTGAAAATTTTTCATTTTTAATGCCTGAATATTATCCTATCATGTATATGTACATTTTCCTCATCCATTCATCTATTGATGGACTCCTTGGTTGACTCCATGTAGTTTGCCATTGTGTACAGTGCTGCTATAAATATAGTGAAGAAGGTATCTCTTTGGTATAATGAGTTAATATATTTTGGATATATACTGAGCAGTGAGATGGCTGGATCATATAGTATTTCTATTTCTAGTTTTTAAAGAAATCTAGCTGGCTGCACTAATTTACATTTCTACCAACAGTGTATAAGTGTTCCCTATCTCCACATCCTGGCCAGTTTTCATTACTTTCTATCTTTTTGATAACAGCCATCTTAACAGAGGTGAGGTGATACAATCTCATCATGGTTTTTTCCCCCCACTTTTCCTAATAGCTAGTAACACTAAGCATTTCTTCGTAAATTTTTGGCCATTTGTGCTCCTTATTTTGAGAAATATTTAGGTCCTTTACCCATTTCTTAACTGGTGGCTTGTTTTACATCGCTAGGTAAGCTTCCTATTCTGTAGAATATTTCTTCACTCCATTGTATCCTTTGCTATGCAGCTTCTGAGTTTGGTATAATCACGTCTGTCTAGTTTTGCTCTTGTTGCCTGTACTTTTGGGGTCTTACTCAAGAAATCATTGCTTGGGTCAGTGCTTTGGTGCAGCAAGTTAAGCCACCACCTGCAGAACCAGCATCTCATATGAGCATTCTCTCTGTGACTCTTTGAATTAAATACACAAATCTTAAAAGGAAATAAAGAAAGAAGGAAACTCCACCATGCCAGTTGTGCCACACCAGTTGCCTTATAATGGGAGGGGAGGGGCAGCCACCCCTACAAAGGAGAACTGCCACCTTCCGAACTCTCCTACCCACCCAGCACAATTGAGAAGCGAGCGGGGCTGCAGCAGGTGGGGACTTGGCACGATGCGAACCACAGACCTAACCAGAGAAAAACCTGCCTTCCCCACCAACACCGAATCTAGTTGGGAGGACCACACACAGACAGCAGCTCTGGGAACACCTCAGCTTCCTGCACTAGCAAGCAGGGTGGAGAGGGTCCACTGGCACCCCACGACATGGAGAGCCTTGGGGCCGAGTCTGAGAAAACAGTGACTACATAAGAGGAGGCAAAGTATGGCTAGGTTCTGGGCAACCACAGAGCACTTCTCCCCACTCTCTGAGCTCCTTGGCTGCAGAGAGACCATACTCACAGGAAAGACCGCAATATCAAGTGTGTAGTTCAGAAAGTGGTAAGGATGACTGCTGCGCACACTGGAGACTCACTGGGTATTCCCCATCTGGAAGAAGGGCTGGTCGCACCAACAAAGGTGACCATTCCTCTCCATCCAGCCAACCAGAGGAGAGCTGCCACACCCAACTGGGGTCTTACCCTGAATAGTCGCCCCACCCTGGAATACTGAACAGAGAACCCTGGCCACACCCAGGACACACCTCTTGGTGTGGATGTCCTACTAAGCCATAGATACAGAGATCAAAGATAAAATCCACCAGACAAAAAAAAATTCTACAAATGCTGAAAATAAAGGCAAAAAATTAAGAAATAAGAATAAGGAAGATGCTATGAGTCCCTCAAAGGGACACTGCAACATTTCAATATTAGAATGTGAAGATGAAGATTAAGGAAATGCCAGAAAAGGAATTCAAAAAACTAACCCTTGGATTACTCAGAAGCAATCAGAAGCAAATTCACGAACTAAAGGAAACTATGCATGATATGAATGAAAAGTTTTCCCATGAAATGGAGATCTTAAAGAGAAATCAAAATGAAATACTGGAAATGTACTTTGGAAATTTATATTCATTAAATAAAAGTTAAAAAATAAAAAAAAATAAAAATAAAAAAAAATAAAAAAGAAATACTGGAAATGAAGAATTCAATAGATCAGATAAAAAATGAAGTGAGAAGCCTTAACAGCAGAGTTGGTGAGACAGAAGAAAGAATATCTGAGTTAGAAGATAAATCTTTGGAAATTTTACAGTCAGAACAAAAACAAATTAGAAAACTAAAAAATAGTGCTGGAGATTTACAGGATATGATCAAATGACCCAACATACAGGTCTTAGGAGCTTCTGAAGGAGTGGAAAGAAAGAAAGGATTAGAAGATCTTTTTACTGAAATAATAACTGAGAACTTCCCTAATGTGGAGAAAGAAAGTACAGGAAGCATATAGATCTCCCAATAGACATGATCAGAAAAGATCTTTATCATGACACATTGTAGCAAGATATAAAATCAGTATTCAAAAATCAGCCTTTGTATACACAGACAATGCCATGGCTAAGAAAGAACTTCTTACATCAATCCCATTCACAATAGCTACCAAAAAAATGAAAGACCTTAGAATAAATTTAAACGAGGGGCCAGCAACATGGCTCACTAGGCTAATCCTCCACCTGTGGTGCCAGCACCCCAGGTTCTAGGCCCGGTTGGGGTGTCGAGTACTAGTCCCAGTTGCTCCTCTTCCAGTCCAGCTCTCTGCTGTGGCCCGGGAGGACAGTGGAGGATGGCCCAAGTGCTTGGGTCCCTGTACCCGCATGGGAGACCGGGAGGAAGCGCCAGCTCCTGGCTTCAGATTGGCACAGCACCAGCCGTGGCGGCCATTAAGGGGGTGAACCAACAGAAGGAAGACCTTTCTCTCTAACTCTGCCTGTCAAAAAAAAAATAAATAACTAAAAATAAAAAAAAATAAAAATTTAACCAACGATGTCAAAGATCTCGATGATGAAAATTACAAAACATTATAGCAATACAGAGAAGATACAAAAAATGTATATATCTTCCATATTCATGGGTTGGAAGAATCATCACCAAAATGTCCATATTATCAACAGCATTCACAGACTCAAGTACTATCAAAGGATTATGGACAGTCTTTTCACATATAGAAAAAAATCACTGAAATTCATATGGGAACATGGGAGACCCTGAATAGCTAAAGCAATCTTTTAAGATTTATTTTATTTATTGGAAAGATAGAGTTACAGAGAGAAGGAGAGCCAGAGAGAGTAAAAGGGCTTCCATTCTGCTGGCTCACTCTCCAAATGACCACAATGGCCAGAACTAGGCCGATCTGAAGCCAGGAGCTTCCTCCAGGTCTCCCACGAGGGTGCAGGGGTCCAAGGACTGAGGGCAATCTTCTACTGCTTTCTCGGGCCACAGCAGAGAGCTTGTTTGGAAGAGGCAGCCAGGACTCAAACCAGCGCCCATATTGAATGCTGGCATTGCAGGCTGGAGCTTTAATCTGATGCACCACAGCACCAGCCCTGCTAAAGCAATCTTATATAATAAAAGCAAAGCTGAGGGGTCACAACACCAGACTTCAAGACATACTGCAAGGCAGCCATAATCAAAACAGCCTTGTACTGGTATTAAGCAGATGGATCAAACAATGGAATAGAATAGAAATGCCAGAAACCAATCCAAGCATCCACAGCCAACTTATCTTTGACCATGGAGATAAAATCAATCCCTGGAGCAAGGACAGTCTTCAAAAAATGGTGCTGGGAAAACTGGATCTCTACATGCAGAAGTATGAAGATCCCTACCTTACACCTTACACAAAAATCCACTCAAAACTGATTAAAGAGCTAAATCTATGACCCAATACCATCAAATTATTAGAGAACATTGGGGAAACCCTGCAAGACATTGGCATAGGCAAAGATTTCTTGGAAAAGACCCCAGAGGCACAGGTAATCAAAACAAAAATTGACAAATGGGATTACATGAAATTGAGAAGTTTCTGCACTGCAAAAGAAACACTCAGCAAAGTGAAGAGTCAACTGATAGAATGGGAGAAATTATTTGCAAACTATACAACTGATAAAGGGTTAATCATCAGAATATATAAAGAGATCAAGAGGCTGGTGCCGTGGCTTAACAGGCTAATCCTCCACCTTGCGGTGCCGGCACACCGGGTTCTAGTCCCAGTCGGGGCGCCGGATTCTATCCCGGTTGCCCCTCTTCCAGGCCAGCTCTCTGCTGTGGCCCGGGAAGGCAGTGGAGGATGGCCCAAGTGCTTGGGCTCTGCACCCGCATGGGAGACCAGGAGAAGCACCTGGCTCCTGGCTTCGGATCAGCACGATGCACCAGCCGCAGCGGCCATTGGAGGCTGAACCAACAGCCAAAAGGAAGACCTTTCTCTCTGTCTATCTCTCACTATCCACTGTGCCTGTCCAAAAAAAAAAAAAAAAAAAAAAGAGAGAGAGATCAAGAAATTCAACAGCAACAAAACAAACAACCCAGTTATGAAAGAGACAAAAGGACTTAAACAGACATTTTTCAAAAGAAGAAATCCAAATGTCCAACAGACACATGAAAAAATGAAAAATGCTCAGGATCACTAGCCATCAGGGAAATGCGAATCAAAACCAAATGAGGTTTCACCTCACCTCTATTAGAATACCTTTCACACAGAAATCAACAAACAACAAATCCTGGTGAGGATGCGGGGGGAAAAGGTACCCTAATCCACTGTTGTTGGGAATGTAAACTGGTAAAGTCACTATGTAAGACAGTATGGAGATACCTCAGAAATATGAATATACGCCTATCATATGACCCTGCCATCCTGCTCCCGGGAACTGACCCAAAGGAAATGAAATCGTCATATGAAAGAGTTGTCTGTATCCCCATGTTTATTGCAGCTCTGTTCATATGAGCAAAGACACGGAATCAACCCAAATGCCTGTGAACTGAAGAATGGATAAAGAAATCACGGGATATGTACACCATGGAATAAAATCTGGATATTTGCAACAAAACGAGTGAAACTGGAAAACATCATACTTAGTGAAATAAGCCAGTCCCAAAGAGACAAAAAGCAGATTTCTCCCTGACCTGTGATAACTAATAGGCACCTAAAGGCTATCTGGGGAAGTGAAATTGACACTTTTAAACCTAATGAGTTGAAAAGTCCTTGTCATGACTGTAGAAGAAGAGTTTTTTTATACTATATGTTGAACTCTTAACATAGAGTTAATCATATGTATATAAAGTTAATTTAAAATAGATCTTAGTAAAAAATAAGAGTGGGAATAAGAAAGGGAGGAGGCAGTGTGGGTGTGACAGTGGGCACAGTGGGAAGAATCACCATGTTCCTAAAGTTATAACTGTAAAATATATGAAATTTGTAACTATAAAACTATATAGTACTGCATACATTCCTACAGACTTTAAGAGTACAGTTTAAAAACTTGTCATGGGACCCCAAATCCCCTTAAGCTGGGTAGTAAAAATAGCACTTTAGGTATTAAAGTGATCATATGGATAGGATTAAGTGTTAAAGTGATCATATAAATAAGATTAAGTGTTTGCTAATAATAATAGATAGAATTAAAAAGGATTGAATACTTCAACTCGGGAAGCAGTCCATACTGCAGACCCATAGAAAGACAACCACTTGGCCGGTGCCACAGCTCAATAGGCTAATCCTCCGCCTTGCGGCGCCGGCACACCGGGTTCTAGTCCCGGTCGGGGCGCCGGATTCTATCCCGGTTGCCCCTCTTCCAGGCCAGCTCTCTGCTGTGGCCAGGGAGTGCAGTGGAGGATGGCCCAAGTGCTTGGGCCCTGCATCCCATGGGAGACCAGGAGAAGCACCTGGCTCCTGGCTTTGGATCAGCGCAGTGCGCCGACCGCAGCACGCCAGCCGCGATGGCCATTGGAGGGTGAACCAACGGCAAAAGGAAGACCTTTCTCTTCGTCTCTCTCACTGTCCACTCTGCCTGTCCAAAAAAAAAAAAAAAAGACAGCCACTTTACGTAGCACTCTGACCTCAGAATCAGCCGTTAAGGCATTCTGTTCTGGCTGAAAAGCCCATGAGAGCATTTCAGGCATGGAAAGCCAAGACACCATGGTAAAAATTGACCTACATGAAGGACCTCTGTGGGTGAGACCCCAGTGGAAAGAAGCAGCCATCAATGAAGGATATACTTTTCTCTGAAGGGAGGAGAGAACTTCCACTTTGCTACAGCTCATCTAAATACTGAAAGAGTTTGTGGATTCAAAAGTGTTACATAGCCTAGGCAGCTCATGTCAAGAGCCTCAGGTGATCACTGATATCATACATAGGAGTGTTAATTGTTAAATTAACAACAGGAGTCACTATGAACTAACTTCCCATGCAGGATCTATGTCCTCAAAGAGTTGGATTATGTGAGTTAATAGTAAAACTTGCTCTCAAAGATTTACTCATAAGCTATACTGATGCCTAAGTGCTCGCAAAATTTGTATCGTTCTTGGGTTCTTCTTCAAAGTTGTTTCTGAAAAAAAAAAGGAATACTTAAAAATAAAAAATTGCACCTCAGAAAGGTTTACTTTTATTGAATTAAAAAGTTTTTTCCGGCCAGCACCATGGCTCAATAGGCTAATCCTCCACCTTGCAGCGCTGGCACATCAGGTTCTAGTCCCGGTCGGGGCGCTGGATTCTGTCCCGGTTGCCCCTCTTCCAGGCCAGCTCTCTGCTGTGGCCCAGGAAGGCAGTGGAGGATGGCCCAAGTGCTTGGGCCCTGCACCCCATGGGAGACCAGGAGAAGCACCTGGCTCCTGGCTTCGGATCAGCGCGGTGCGCTGGCCACAGTGCACCAGCCGCAGTGGCCATTGGAGGGTGAATCAACGGCAAAGGAAGATCTTTCTCTCCGTCTCTCTCACTGTCCACTCTGCCTGTCAAAAATTTTTTTTTAAAGTATTTTTTCCTTAATCTAAAAATAATACTACTGGTGTTCTATAGCACAGTAGGGTAACAATAGTTAACAATAACATATTATACATTTTTAAATAGCTAGAGAAAGAGATTTTTGAATGTTCACACAACAAAGAAATCTTGAATATATGAAGCAATGGATGCCAGTTTTCCTAGCTTGATCATTAAAATGTATGTGTTGAAATATTACATTATACTCCATAAATATGTACAATTATTGTGTCAACAAAAACAAATATCTAAAAAAATAAAATTTCTCCCTGAAGTAAACCAAGCTTATTTTCATAGCTAACAATTAAAATAATATACTATTCAACTTTAAAAAAAAAGAAATCATTGCATATATCAACATCTGGAGAGTTTTCCCTATGTTTTCTTCTAATAATTTCATAGTTTCTGGTGTTAAATTTAGGTCTTTGATCTCTTTTCAGTTTGTTTTTGTGTATGATAAGTAGGGATGTAATTTCATTCTTCTACATATGTATGTCCAGTTCGGCCAGCAATATTTATTGAAAAGTCTATCCTTTCTCCATTGTATGTTTTTGGAACATTTATCTAAAATCAGTTAGCTTCATTTCTAGGCTTTTTCTTTTCCAGTGAACCATTTCTGGGCTCTCTTTCCTGTTCCAGTGATCTATGCCAGTACCATGCTGTTTTAATTACCATAGCCTTGCAGCATGGTTTGAAGTTGGGTATTGTGATGCCTCCAGTTTCTACTATTCCACTAAGATCATTTCAGCTATGTATGTTTGTGTGTGTTTGTGGCTCCATATGAATTTAGGATTGTTTCTTAATTCTATAAAAATGCCATTGGTATTTTGATAGGTATTGTATTGAATGTAGATTGCCTTAGTAGTATGGACATTTTAATGATATTAAACTTTAATGATGTTAATTGTGCCAATCCATGAAAAAGGGATACCTTTCCTATTTTTTGTGTGTCTTTTATTTCATACATCAGTGTTTTATAAAAGTCCATTGAAGAGATCTTCCACTTTTTAAAATATTTAAAATTCTGTAGCTATCATGAATGTATTTATTTCTTGATTTCCTTCTCAACAAGATCATTTTTATTTTTTTTTAAATTAAACTTTTATTTAATGAATATAAATTTCCAAAGTACAGCTTATGGGTTACAATGGCTTCCCCCTCCCAAAACTTCCCTCCCACCTGCAACCCTCCCCTTTCCCGCTCCCTCTCCCCTTCCAATCACATCATGATTCATTTTCAATTCTCTTTATATACAGAAGATCAGTTTAGTATATATTAAGTAACGATTTCAACAGTTTGCCCCCATATAGCAACACAAAGTGAAAAAAAATATTGTTGGAGTACTAGTTATAGCATTAAGTAACAGTGTACAGCACATTAAGCCTCAAGTGATCACTGACATCATAAATAAGAGTGCCAATTGTTAAATCAGCCACAGGAGTCACTGTGCACTTGCTCCCCATGTAGGACCTCTGTCCTTACTGGGTTGTACTATGAGAATTAATGGTAAAACTTGTCTTCAAACTGTATTATATCTTTGTGTGTCTGATTGGGTGCAAACTGTTGAAATCTTTTCTCAGAAAAGAGTTGGTCTTCTGTATATAAAGATAATTAAAAATACATCTTAATGAAGAATGGGGTGGAGAGGGAATAGGAGGTGATACAGGAGGGGGGTGGGAGATCAGGTATGGGGGAAAAAACTACTATATTCCTAAAGCTATACCTATGAAATTTATATTTATTAAATAAAAGCTTTCTAAAAAAAAGTTCCATCCTTTTCAACATTTTGGAATAGTTTGAGTAGTATTTGAGCTAGTTGGTCTTTAAATGTTCTGCAGAATTCAGTTGTCAATGAGAGTATTTCAGGCATGGAAAGCCAAGACACTCTGGCAAAAAAAAAAAAAATGAAGTTACTTAAATGAAAGATCTCTGTGAGTGAGATCCCAGTGGAAAGAACAGGGCCATCAAAGAAGGAGGTACCTTTCTCTGAAGGGAGGAGAGAACTTCCACTTTGACTATGACCTTGTCTAAATATGATCAGAGTCAGCAAACTCAAGAGGCCTCCATAGCCTTGGCAACTCATGACAAGAGCCTAGGGTGATTACTGACACCATAAACAAGAGTGTCAATTTGTTAAGTCAACAACAGGAGTCACTGTGCACTTACTCCCCATGTAGGATCTCTGTCCTTAATGTGCTGTACATCCCGATTTAATGCTATAACTAGTACTCAAACAGTATTTTACACTTTGTGTTTCTGTGTGGGTGCAAACTGTTGAAAGCTTTACTTAATATATGCTAAATTTATCTTTTGTATATAGAGATAATTGAAAATGAATCTTGATGTGAGTGGAAGGGAAAAGGGAGCGGGAGAGGGGAGGGTTGCGGGTGGGAGGGACGTTATGGGGGGTGGGGAAGCCATTGTAATCCATAAGCTGTACTTTGGAAATTTATATTCATTAAATAAAAGTTAAAAAAAAATTCAGTTGTCAAGCCATCATGTTGTTTCTCCAAGCCCCAAAACTGGGGAGGAAGAAAAGAAAGGCTAGGGTAAGAAAGAAGATGGGATTCAAATAAGATGAGAGAGAGAGAGGATGAACTGCAAAGGGCACTCATAGAAAAGAAATAGAATACACTAAGTCCTCCCAACTGGACCTTGAGCAGTGAAACACTCTTCCTTGCCTGCCTTTTTTCTTTTGCTGAAGTTGAAACTGACAGAAGGATAATTTTAAGGTCTAATAAAGCACATGACTCACTAATTGTCACAAACAATGAAGACTTGTTGGATCACCACAACCTATTTTTCAGTCATATAGACAGCAAAACCACTCCATCACTGCTATACTTTCATTTCATTGACATTTCATTTCATTGACAAGGATAATGTGATTTTTTTCTCCAAGTCCTCACGTAATTTTTCCCATTAATACAATATTTTATAA
Source organism: Lepus europaeus (assembly GCF_033115175.1). Lineage (NCBI taxonomy): Eukaryota > Metazoa > Chordata > Mammalia > Lagomorpha > Leporidae > Lepus > Lepus europaeus. Next base: position 152,800,544 of record NC_084829.1, on the reverse strand, counting down.
GCAGGTAGAGAGGTGGAAATCTAATGTAGCTTTTCAAAAATAGTAAACACAATTCTTTGATGACAAAACATAGCTCAATATTATTTATTAACTTGACAACATTCCTTGACTGCTTATTAAGTATTTAGCTTTGTGCTGGGTGCCAAAGTATTAAGATGGTAAGATATGATTCTTGATTATTTTAATATACTATTTCTGACACTTTATATCAAAAGATAAACCTTATGATCTTTCTCCAGACAGAACGTTTTGGAGAGAATTGGAACCCTTGGGACAATTTCTTCCTACTGATTCATAAAATAGAGGTGTACCTTTTTAATATTTTCACAAACCAGCAGTATATTTTTATTGAATTTAAATTTCCCATTTTATATAAGGAAAACAACAGACTTTGGGATTTTTTTCCAAATATGAAATGGTATAACACTTTGTTCTAATGATCTATGACATTTATATTTTTCATTTATCAAATGTCAACTGCATACACTAGATGCCAGCTTGATGCAATGTTTAATATGATGAGTAATAAAGTGCTAACTTTAATTGCATATAAAACATAAACAAAAAGCTCCTCCCACTTCCACCATTTTTCCTCCTTCAGAAAATCCACTGAGAAACCATTGAATTATTGTTTTAAAAAGATTTATGTATTTATTTGAAAGGCAGAATTACAGAAAGAGAGAGAGGGAGAGAGGGAGAGAGGGAGAGAGGGAGAGAGGGAGAGAGGGAGAGAGGGAGAGAGGGAGAGAGGGAGAGAGGGAGAGAGGGAGAGAGGGAGAGAGGGAGAGAGGGAGAGAGGGAGAGAGGGAGAGAGGGAGAGAGGGAGAGAGGGAGAGAGGGAGAGAGGGAGAGAGGGAGAGAGGGAGAGAGGGAGAGAAAGGTCTTCCATCTCCTGGTTCACTCCCCAAATGGCCACAACGGCCAGAGCTGAGCCAATCCAAAGCCAGGAGCCTGAAGCTTCTTCTGGATTTCCCACTTGAGTTCAGGGTTTCGAGCACTTGGACCATCTTCTACTGCTTTCCCAGGCCATAGCAGAGAGCTGGATCAGAAGTGGAGCAGCCAGGACTCTAACGTGTGCCCATATGGGATGTTGCCACTGCAGACTAGGGCTTTAACTCTCTCACAGCACCAGCCCTGAGAAACCATTGACTTCTATGCAAAACTCATATATGCAACTTTCTAAGACATGATTATTTCAATTCCATTCTAAATAAATTTGATTAACTCATCATTATAAAAATGCATTTTTCATACGGAATATCTGAAAAAATATAGAAAAGGTAAAGGAGCAAAAATAATTCATTCACAATATCACCAGTAGGACAAATCATGCTAATGGTTTAATATATTTCCTTCTAGTTTCATACATCCTACCAGATTATTTATTCAAAAAAGGAATGTAGCAAGACTGATATGAGACCAATTAAAGAAAATGTGTCCTATGAAAAAACCTAAAACAATGAAAATAAGAAAATACCAAAGACTATCTAACTAGTGAAAATTAGGATATAGTTTTAAGTTAATTACAATCATAAACAACTAAACATGCTTCTCATATTTTTTCAACTTTTATTTAATGAATATAAATTTCCAAAGTACAACTTTTGAATTATTGTGGCTTTCCCCCCATAACTTCCCTCTCACCTGCAACCTTCCCATCTCCCACTCCTATCCCATTCTTCATCAAGATTCATTTTCAATTATCTTTATAATATAGAAGATCAACTTAGTATATACTAAGTAAAGATTTCAACAGACTGCACCCCACAAAGATACACAAAGTGTATCTTTGAGTAGTAGTTTTACCATTAATTCGCATAGTACAACACATCAAGAACAGGGATCCTACATGGGGAGTAGGTGTACAGTGACTCTCATTGTTGATTTAACAATTGACACTCTTATTTATGATGTCAGTAATCACCCGAGGCTCTTGTCATGAGCTGCAAAGGCTATGGAAGCCTCTTGAGTTCGCCAACTCTGATCTTATTTAGATAATGCCATAATCAAAGTGGAAGTTCTCTCCTCCCTTCAGAGAAAGGTACCTCCTTCTTTGATGGCCATTCTTTCCGCTGGGATCTCACTCAGAGATCTTTCATTTAGGTGTTTTGTGTTTGTTTTTTTTGGTTTTTTGTTTGTTTGTTTGTTTTGCCACAGTGTCTTGGTTTTCCATGTCTGTGAAACTCTCAAGGGCTTTTTAGCCAGATCCAAATGCCTTAAGGGCTGATTCTGAGGCCAGAGTGCTATTTAGGGCATTTGCCATTCTATGAGTCTGCTGTGTATCCTGCTTCCCATGTAAGATCATTCTCTCCTTTTTAATTCTATCAATTATTATTTGCAGACACTGGTCTTATTTATGTAATCCCTTTGACACTTAATCCTATCTTTTTGATCAATTATGAACTTAAACTGATCACTTTAACTATTAAGATGGCATTGGTACATGCCACCTTGATGAGATTGAACTGGAATCCCCTGGCACGTTTCTAGCTCTACCTTTAGTGGTAAGTCCGAGTGAGCATGTGCCAAACTGCACATTTCCTCCCTCTCTTATCCCCATTCTTAATATTTAACAGGGATAACTTTTCAGTTAATTTTAAACACCTAAGAATAATTGTGTGTTAAAGAGCTCAACCAATGGTATTAAGTAGAACAGAAAAATACTAAAAGGAATAAAGTAGTAAGTTGTTCCTTGACAAGACAAGGGCTGATCAAGTCATTGTTTCTCATAGTGTCCATTTCACTTCAACAGGTTTCCTTTTAGGTGCTCAGTTAGTTGTCATTGATCAGGGAGAACATCTGATATTTGTCCCTTTGGTACTGGCTTTATTTCACTCAGTATGATGTTTTACCCAAAGGAAATTAAACTGACAAATAAAAGAGCTGTCTGTACCTCAATGTTTATTGCAGCTCAATTCACAATAACTGAGACATGGAATCAACCTAAATGCCCATCAACAGAAAACTGGATAAAAAAATTGTGGGATATGTACTCTATAGAATACTATACAGCAGTAAAAAAAAATGAAATCCTGTCATTTACAACAAAATGGAGGAATCTCATTTTCTTTTTAAATAAAGCTGCATAAAATTTGAAAGCAATCCTGAGCAAAAAATAAAGCCAGAAGCATCACAATATCTGATTTCAAGATTATTACATAGCCATAGTAATTAAAATAGCCCAGTACTAGCATTAAAACTATCATATAGGTCAATGGAACAAAATAGAGAGCCCAGGAGCTGGCATTGTGGCATAGTGAGTTAAGCCACTGCCTGTGATGCCTGCATCCCATATGAGCACCAGTTCACGCACCAGCTGCCCTTCATCCATTGCCACCCCTGTTGATGGCCTAGGAAAGCAGTGAAAAACGGCCCAGTTGTTGAGCCCCTGTCACTCTGATGGGAGAACTGAAAGAAACTCCTGGCTCCTGGTGTCTGCCAGGCTCAGCCCTGGCTATTGCAGCCATGTGAGGAGTGAACCTGTGGATAGAAAACACCTCTCTCTCTCCCTCTCCTTCTTTCTCTCCCTCCCTCCCATCCTTCTTTCTCTGTAACTCTGCCTTTCAAATAAATAATATTTTAAAAAACTGAGAGCCCAGAAATTATTCCATATACATACAGCCAACCAATTCTTAGCAATGTACCTAAAGAAAACATTAGATAGTCTTTTCAATAAGTGCTACTGGCAAAACTGGATATACCTATGTAAAAGAATGAAATTACATCCCAGTTTCTCACTATATACAAAAGCAACCTGAAGATGGATCAAAAATGTAAATGTAAGACCTGAAAGTATTAAATTGTTAGAAGAAAACATAGAGGAAGACACTTCAAGACATTAGTATAAGTCCTGACTTCTTGAATAAGATCCCAAAAGCACAGGCAATAAAAGCAAAACTTTACAAATATGATTGTATCAAACTCAGAAGCTTACTTACAACAAAGGAAATAATCAATAGAGTGCAGTGACATCCTACAGAATGGAAGAAAATATTTGCAAGCCCCTTATCTGACAAAGGATCAATGTCCAGAATATATCAGGAATTCAAAAAACAACAAAATAATATCCAATCCAGTTAATAAATGGGCAAAAGACCTAGATATATAAGTCTCAAAAGAAGAAATCCAAAGACCAGTAGTATATGAAAAAATGCTCAATATCACTAGCTATAATGGAAATGTAAATCCAAACCACAATGGGATATCACATTTTGATAGAATGGCCACTATCAAAAATATAGAAAATAACAAATACTGGCAAAGTTATGAATAAAGGAGAGCGCTCATACACTGGTGGAGGGAATGTAGATTAGTACAGTCACTATAGAAAACAGAATAGATATATCTTTAAAAACTAGAAACGTGGGAGCCAGCACTGTGGCACAGTAGGGAAAGCCCTGTTCTACAGTGCTGGCATTCTATATAGGTGCCAGTTCAATCCCAGCTGCTCCATTTACAATCCCGCTCTCTGCTATAGCCTAGAAAAGCAGTAGAAGATGGCCCAAGTGCTTGGGCCCCTGAACCCACATGGGAGACCCAGAAGAAGCTCCTGGCTCTTTGTTTTGGATTGGTGCAGCTCCAACCGTTGCGGCCATCTGGGGAGTGAACCAGCAGATAGAAGATCTCACTATCTGCCTCTGCCTCTCTCTAATGTTACCTTTCAAATAAATGAATCTTAAAAAAAAAACCTAGAACCATATGATTCAACAATTCCATTACTGGTATATCCAGAAGACATGAATTCATTGTATATCTAGCGTGTTTATTGCAGTACTGTTGACAATAGCCAAAATATGGTACAATCAAAGTGCCCATCATCAAATGAATGGATAATGAAAATATGGTACTTATACTCAATAGAATACTATTCAGTCATAAAAAAGAATGAAATCCTGTCATTTGCAGTGAAGCGGATGGACCTAAAGGACATCACGTTAAGTGAAGTAAATCAGACACAGAAAGATTGATACCATATGCTCCATGTTCTCATTCATATGTGGGAGGTTAAAAAAAACTCAATCAGTATGCAAAATGTTGATTATTAGAGGCTGGGAGGCTTGGGAGGGATAAAGAAGGTTTGGATTAAAAAATAATAGAGAAAGCTGGATATGGTTCATTAATTGTGGCAATCATATTATACTAAAATGAGATGTTATACTAGGGGAAGCTGAGTATGGCTTATAGATCATGACAATTAATATAAGATGTTAACAATAGGGGATGCTAGGTAGGCGGGTACATGGGAACTCTGTACTACATAAATTTGTTTTGTAAATTTAAAACTGTTCTGAAATGAATTTTTTTTAAATGTCCTATACCCAGCCATTTAACCAAATGAAATGAAATCAGCATATGAAAGAAGTATCTGTAACCCCATGTGTATTGCAGCTCAATTCAGAATAGCAAAGATATGGAACCAATCCAGATGTCCATCAACCAATGATTGGATAAAGAAAATGTGGTATACATACACCCTATGGAATACTACTCAGCCATAAAAAGAATGAAATCCTGTCCTTCATAACAAAATGGATGCAACTGGAAGACATTATACTTAGTGAAATAAGCCAGTCCCAAAAAGGCAAATATCATGTTTTCTCTAATTTATGGTAACTAAGAGTACAAAAAATATAATGTATATGAGTAAAATTGACATTTTGAAAACTGATTATTGTTTATAGCCCCTGTCTCTACTGTTGAGGAACAATGTTTTCTTCTTCTTACTATTTGCTGACTTCTTTACTTAGTGGAGGGTTAATCTTGTGATTACAAAATAAACTGAAAGTAGATTATAAAAATTAAAAGAAAGAATAAGAAAGGAAGGAGAAGGGAGTGTGGGGACATGGACAGGAGGGAATTTAGGGTGGGAAGTATCACTATGCTCCTAAGTCTGCGTGAAATACACGGAATTCTTTTACCTTTTATATAAAAATTATAAATAAAAAATGTCATGTAAAGATAAAATTTTACTTCACATGGAAGATTGTTGAAAACTGGGCCCAAATTATGAATATCTTGATTATCAAGATTCTTGATATCAAGAATTATCTTGATAAGAGGCATCAATTTGAAAGCAGTGAAAACATACTATACTATTACAATCAAAGCCATGTGTCTCAGGATTGGCAATAGAAAAATAGATGATAAATTGAATAAAAGAAAGAATTTTCCAGAAATACTTATCTAATTTAATTTGCTGGATAAAAGACATGTTATCTCATAGGTGATGCTTAACAATTAGCTGTCCATATAAAAGGAAATAAAGTTGAAACTTCTACTTTTCCATAAAAACAAATTCTAGATACTAAAAAATACTAAAATCCTTTTAAAACTATACTAAAATATTAAAAATAGAAAATTAAATTTTTAGATGAAGATTTCAGAAAATATTAGGTGGGAAGAATTTTTAAAGTAATACAAAAAATTCTTTAATCTTTAGAGATCTGATTTTGTGAAACTATAATTTTGTTTCAGAAAATAACAAAAATAAAATTAAAGGAAAAATCTTAAGAACAGTTATTTATGTGACAAAATGATCTATAAAGAGTACTCAACATTACTAATCATTAATCATCAGAGAAACAGAAACTAAAACCACAATGAGATATCACTTCACACCTGTTAGAATGGCCAGTACCTAGAAATCTAAAGATAGTAAGTGTTAGCAAGGGCAACCCTTTCACCCTGTTGCTAGGAATGTAAATTAGTACAATCACTGTGAAAAATGGTAGTCAGTTTCCTCAGAAAAAAATAAAAAATATAATTACCATATGACCCAGTAGTCCCACTACTGAGTATAAAGTATATTCAAAGAAAATGAAATCAGTAGGTCAAAGGAGTATCTTCACTGTCATATTTATTTCAACACTATTTGTAATAAATAGGGACTTGAACTAATTGCCCATCAATTGATGGATGGACAAAGAAAATGTGATATATACATATAATGGGCTACTATTCAACCTTTTAAAAATAAGGAAATCCTATAATTCACACAACATGGATGAACTAGGAGGACATTATGCTAAGTGAAAAAAATGCACACAAAGACATATACCACAAGTTCTCACTCATGCATGGGATCTAAAACACATACAATTTTACCTTTCATTTTTTAAGTCGACAATATCCAAAGAGATTTTAAAACTGAGTAAGGAAAAGGCAAGCAGGTGGGGAAAGGGGGGAGATAAACATAGGTAACTGACCGATAAGGAACCCAAAAGAACAAAAATTATGTAAAATGCTGCTCGACTTCATAGAAGTCAAGAAAATGAATAATAGGTTAACAACTAACCCATTAGGCTAGAAAAATTAGAAAATGAAGGAACAGACATGCTAGTAGAAAATGAAGAAAGTGATACTCTCAAACATCATAAGGAATGCTGCAATTTTCTATAATATTTTTAGAAAGTAATATGGAAAAACCTATTAAAGTTTAAAAATACACAGACCCTTTGAACTAGCAGTCCTGTTTCTGAGAATTACACTATAAAAATAAAACCATCAATAGCTAAAAATATATGTCTAAGAATATTTATAATGACAGGGC